>NC_044313.2:65983322-66604658 GCF_007474595.2 Lynx canadensis
AGTCCTATTCTTGTTTACTTTCTATTTCTCACAAATACTCTTATCTTTAATCCTGTGTAGTTATCCATTGTAGTTCCCTAGCCTAACATAAGAAGCTTTCATGACATTAAAGCTTTGCAAATGCTCTTTACTCTGTCTTGGGATGCCTCCTTCTCAACCCAAGCTGTTTCTATTTCTGTGTTCTGTTAAAGTGGCATGAGTACCTTGACTAAGGTACTTGGCACATTCCAGTAACTATTTACCTGTCAGTATTCCTTCATAGATGGCGAGACCCTTTGTTTTCATATAATGTCTGGCTCAAAATAAATGACTAAGAAATATTAGATGAATTAGTAAATAAGAATAAATAACAATTGACAGTATATTTTGTAGTTCATGCATGGGGATTTATGTTATAGACAACAGATTTCAAGAAATGGGTTGCAAATTGTAGATCATAAAATCAACATAAATTGCGTGAGACTAACCATAAGGTAAATTGCTGATGAGATTAAGGCAAATTTATGAGACTAAGGGTTGTGGTGATCACTAAGTTTTGTGACAAACACAGGACATTTGTTTAACTAGTGAAGTTTTTTTTTTTTTTTTAACTAAGTAAGTAATTTTAAAACATCATTTTAAATACAGCTTGGTTAAATAGTGTGTACTTAAGAGCACAGACTCCAGAATCAGGCTGGATTTGAATTCCGTATCTTTGTTTTTTTCATCTGTAAAATGGTATCTACTTCTTAAGTGCTTAGCACAGTGCCTAGAGGTTCTGGTCATCTCCGTTTGCCACTCTCTCCAACCCAATTCAATTTCTGCCCATCTTTGTCCTGCTCTGTGCCTGGGAGGCTGACCACTTGTGGGCAACACCTCTTGGGCTCCCTCAGTGCCTGGATTCTGCTTGGCCTTGGCCAATGGTAAGCACCATCAAAAGACTGGAGAACAGAAAGAGAGGCAGGGGACTTCTCTCCACACTCATTTTGGCACTTTGTGTCTGGCAATTAAACTGTATCTCTTCCCAATCCCATCTCCCCTCAGGGGGTCCCTCCTTTGCACGTTCTGCTGTCCTAGGTGCTGGTAATACTACGTCTTCCCTTATTAAAGCCCAGAGGTAGTAATCACTTCCCACTGTCTAGTCTCTGGTTGCTTCTTGTTTATTCCTTTAATCCTGCCCACATTGCTATAATTATTTTTTTCCCTTAAGACTATCTTGGACCTATTCTGTTTCCTGCCTGGACCTTGACTAATACACTATATATATAAATTGCTTAAAAATGAGAGCTACTGGGGTGCCTGAGTGGCTCAGTCAGTTAAGCATCTGACTCTTGACTTCGGCTCAGGTCATGATCTCATGGTTCATGAGTTTGAGCCCTGTATTGGGCTCTGTGCTGACAGTGAAGACCTTGTTTGGGATTCTCTCTCTGCCCCTTCCCTACTTGTGCACTCTCTCTCAAAATAAATAAATAAACTTAAAACAATCCAAAGAAATGTGAGCCATTATTATAGTAAATTATAAATATTAAATGTTTAATTAGTATTATTTTTTAACTTTTTTAATGCTTATTTATTTTTGAGAGAGAGAGAGATGGGGGGCAGGGGCAGAAAGAGAGGGAGACACAGAATCTGAAGCAGGCTCCTGGCTCTGTTAAATGTTTAATTATTAAATTAAAAAATTAATATTAAATTTTATTAATGGAAATATTTAAATTAAATAAAATAGATAATTATTGCTACTGAATATTGTTATGATATGAAAACACTTATGGCTATTGAGTCAAAGCAGGGTTCACATACATCTTTAAAGGAAAGCAGAGGACCTCCAACACATTTCAATTCTATAGCTGGTTGTTTTGCTTGTGGTTTGGAATTACTGTTGAGTACTTGGATGGAAAATTAAAGAAGCTGTACAGTGTGCAGGGGGGAGGGAGAGAGCTGAGCACCTTTTTATGTGAGCACAGCCTGGGGTTGGTCGATGGGGGAAAATATACTAGCACTGTTGGGCTTATTCTGTCTGCAGTGGCCCCAGTCCATGTCCAAACTGGATTTTTTTCTTTATAACTTCTAGTTTCATGGGTTAGGTATCATCTTCGAAATTGTGCTCAATAAGCCAAAGTTGTAGCATGCTGATTAGTTCTAAGGTGACCATGTTTTTTTTAAAAAAAGAAAGAAAAACAAAAATGTTTACTCGCTGAAACCATGGGACAAACTATTTGGACTGTCCACAGATTTTGGACTGTATAGATCCTGTGCACAATGTAGAAGTCAGGCTTTTTTCACTTACATCATGTAACAGAGAAGAGAAGAAGGCTAAAACTTAACATTTGGAATTGAAATATTGTTTGGGGCTGTCTGAAATGTTGTTATATACTGCACATAAGTCAGACACTCAGGCAGAGGCACATTAAAAAAATTGGCACTGTCTCACAAAAAATATTCAATTCAATGGTCTTATGTTTATTTTAAAATAATAATCAATTCCACCTGTATTAAAAAAAAAGAAATTGAATTCACTGGTACCTTTGAACTTGATAGTGTGCCTTTGGGATTAAACCCTTCTCTGGTGATCTATTATCCAATTTGATTACATCCTAGATGATATGAGCTGAATTTGCAACATAAACAATTCCATGAGTGGATTAAAATGCGAGAAATGGTCTGAAACTGTCCTGGACACAGGAGGGGATTTTCTCTTCCCTCCTTCAATACACTATAGGCAGACGTATGGCCTAGTCTCATAAGCATGGCCCCTGCACTCAGGCTGCCTGTTTGCTTCCATCTTTGCTGCTTTGTTGCCCTCCGGCTTTGGGCAGCTCACTGAACCTCATGGGGCCTTAGTTTACCATCTATAAAATGGAAACTCTAATTTGAAAAGGTAGATATATACGCACCCCTGTGTTCATCACAGCATTATTTACAACGTATAGAAGTAAACTAAATGTCTATCGATAGATGAATGGGTCAAGATGTGGCATATATACATAATGGAATATTACCAAGCCATAAAAAAGAATGAGATCTTGTCATTTGTGACAACATGGATGAACCTAGAGGGTATTATGCTAAAGGAAATAGGCCAGACGGAAAAATACAAATACTAAATGATTTCATTTATATGTGGAATCTAAAAAAACAGCAGACAGAAAAGCCAAAATAGCAACAGACTCATAGATTCAGAGAACAAACCAGTGGTTGGCAGAAGGGAAGAGGGTGGGAGATAGATGACATAGGTGAAGGGGATTAAGAGGTACAATCTTCCAGTTATAAAATAAATAAGACACGAGGGATGTTGTATACGGCACAGTTATTACAATATTGTAACAACTTTGTATAGTGACAGAGGGTAACTAGACTTATTGTGTGGCAATTACATAATGTATATAAATATTGAATCACTATGTTGTACACCTGAAACTAATACAATATTATACGTCAATTGTCTCCAGTTAAAAAAATAGAATAAAATAAAGCTTGGCAGAGTAAGGCAATTGAAGAGTATTAATGGTCTGATGCAGCAAAAAAGTCACTTACTTTTCACAAAAAAACGTTTGAGCATGCATTCATGCATTCATTGCTCCTTTGGTGACTTATTCATTCAACAAAAGTTCATTAAACAAACTTCTACTCTATTGTTGCCACTGTACTCTAGGGAGTAGTGATGAACAGGATAGGCCAACCAAGTACCTGCTATCAAGATTTTATAGTTTCTCTGTGCAAACAAATGAGTACATCATAGACGTTGGGAGTCCTACATGTGGATATATGCTGGGTGCTTTGGAAATTGGTACATATAAAAATGCAAGTTATTTTTGGTTGTGGCCTTGGAAGTGTGCAATGCTAGCCAGAAGGATACAAGGTGGAAAGTATATATATGTGTGTACACACACACACACACACCACAGAAGGACACACACATTCCGTGTAGTTTTATGTTTCTTATTTCCACTTTCTTAAGAATATAAAATGCTAGTTCAGAGCATGGTTCTCTGTACCCTGGATGTCTGGATTTGAACTCTAGCCTACCTGTTGTGAACTGTGTGACTGGGGGCAAGTTATTTAATTTCTCTCTAGTTCATTTTCATCAGCAGCCAATGTGGATGATAATCATAGCACCTGCTTCTTAGGTTTATTATGGGTCATAGTGAGCTTAGTGAGCTGGTAGTGTTAGCTCTTACCAGCCTTGAATCCTTTTTCTAAGGTAGAGTGGGAAGGGCACAGACTTAGCAATCAGTCAGACCAGAGCCTGAGCCCTACTCCATCACTTACCCACTAAGCAAGTAACTGAATTCCAGTTTTCTGATCTGTGAAATGAAGATAACAATACCAAACGCCAGGAGATAGCATAGTTCTTGGCAATTACCAGACACTCAGAGAACAGCATTTATCCCTCTTAACCCTAAGAGGGTTAAATAATCTCCTAAGATTAAAAACATCTCAGCCCAATAATATGACAAAAGTAAAGGGAAGAAAAAGATGAAACAACATTCTGGAGAATTACAAGCAAAAATATGACATAGTATGTCTTTAAGTTCATGTCTAACATTTGAAAATTTGTCTCTTTAAACATATCTCTGTAAGTATGAGAGAGAATGATTTATCCACTTCTAGTATTTTTTGGTCTTTTATCTGTTAGAGTATAAATGAATGAAATGGAATTAATGGCTTTAGATCTGAGCCAACTGCTATAAAAACTCTAATGTCTATTTTCTTTATTTTTATTTTAAAATGTAGTGTCCATGTAGCTATGCTGTCACTCATAAAGAGGGGAAAGGAAAGAAATCTGTCCTGGTGTAGTAAGTCAGGGAGGAAAGTCTGCTCAGCTGGGCAGGCACTGGACTGGTGACTCAGGTGCTGTGGAAATGTCTCACCCTCCCCTGACCAACTGATGCCTTCACCTCCCCTCTGCATTTCTGGCCTCCTGGCTAGATGAGGTCCTCAGAGCAATTTTAGGTTAATTTCTCTGTCTTTTCTCTAAAGGATTGAGTCAGCAAATGGCCTAAGAAGGGGTGGACCTTAAGCTATTTCACAAATCACAAAGTTCTTAACAAATGCTCCATAACAATAATAATAATAATACAAGGCAAGGAACGAACTTCTTCGGCCAAGGCATCACTTCTGTATCAATTTTCCTTTAAATGCACATTCAGTTTTCTTTCTTCTCAAGGGAGTTTCATTAAATCCAGCTTAATTTAAAAAAAAAAATTAACGGTTGTTTGTTTATTTAGAGAGACAGAGACAGAGCACAAGCAGGGAAAGAGCAGAGAGTGAGGGAGACACAGAATCCTAAGCAGGCTCCAGGCTCTGACCCCCTATGTGGGGTTTGTACCCATGGACACAAGATCATGACCTGAGCTGAAGTCAGATGTTCAACTGACCGAGCCACCCAGGGACCCCTAAATCCAGCTTATTTAATGACTTTTTTCTTTCTCTCTTGAAAGTACATATACTTTTGGGCCTAAGAGAGACCCAAAGGGCACAGGTTGCACAGAGCTGTAAGGCCAGCAATATTGAACTATCTGATCCTCACCTTGCTAGCAAATCTTGCTTCTTCCTGTCATTGGGGATGAAAACTCTGGATGGTAACAAGGTGGTTTTAATACTGTCTCTGTCAACCTGCTCTCTACCCCATTCTGTGCTGTGGGCTGGGTGGTGTGGGAGCCAGGTGATCAGAACATCCCTAGCTTCTCTAGGTCAAATTCCATTCATAGGTAAAGTGTCAGAGCTGGATTAGATTTCTGAGTTCTCTTGCATGTCTAATTTCTCTGCTGAGGTGTGACTGAAAAATGAGACTTCACAAGGGGGTAGGGGCAATTCTCACATTCTAGCAAGGAAGCAATTCCCTAAGCCAGGTGGCCACTGCTCCCAGAGTCACCTTACACACTCCTTAAGTTCTCCAGGTTGCCTTCTGCCCACTTCATTCATTACACTATGAGTCTGGACCCCTAGCCATTTGAGTTTTTGACCCCTGGGCTCTAGTCCTACACTAAAATTGGGACCATACCCTAGTGTTTAAGAATGAACTCATTTTGTTCTTAACTGATAGGCGTGAACTGGCCTGAGCAGACACGGGAGTGTTGGTCATATACCGTCTGTAAAGGAAATCTAGGGAAACTTGGTGGAGATGAGAACAGGAACAAGGCACCTTCAGAAACCAGTTCGTGAACACAAATAGTTTTCAAGCAGGGATTCCTTGTCCTCAAAATATAATTTTACATACATGGATTGGTTTGACCAAACTAACTGACAAGATGACACTTGCTTTGGTGGTTAGAGTATTTGAATCAAAGAAAAAACTTTCTAAAATATCTCTTATCAAACACAAGTTATCAGTGTACAGGTCAATGAATCATTATAAAGCGAATACACTCGAGTAACCACCAACTAGCTCAAAAATAGAACATAATGAGAACCTCCTTTTTTATCTTCTGTCCTTCTCAGAAGTAAATTTTTGATGGCGTGGACAGCATCACCTCTCCATTTTTCCTTCCAGAAACTGTTCCTGGGAACACCTCCCTCTCATTCTTACTGTACCTTCATCCCCACCACCCCCCCTCTTAACACCCCTCCTCTTTCTTCCTCTTAACACAAAACAAAATATGTAATATCAACTAGCTCTGGCCATTCCCTTTCCCATAACCTGAAAGTCAGTAAATTGGGTAGAAGGGGATGAACCACAGTTTTCATATCTGTAAGAAAACTTGACATGCGTGATCAGGCTCCTTAAGATTTTTGGAACTCTCATTTCACATCGACTCTACCATGCAGGCAAGATGAGAAAACAGAGGTTCAGGAAGGTTAGACAGCTTAATTTGAACTTCAGAAAGCAACTTTATGCAAGGTGTAGAGTCTTTGTCTAGGTCAGCACCAGAGGCCTCAGTTTATAGACGGAATTCTCATTCCAGTGTTGGATGGACTTACGCCAGTTTGAAAAGTTAGTACCAGCTACGGTGCCCCTTCCCAGAAACATGTACAGACATGGGAACACCAAAAGTGCATATCACTTTAAGGGTCCCCTCACCCAGTGAGCCTCTGGTACCTACAAACTGTCCCCAGTCTGCTGCGGTGACCCTCTGTGGGGTTACAGCACACGTCCAGTTCAGCTCCCATGCCCGACAGTGTGAACTTGTGTTTAGATGCGCCCTCCCTCTCGGCCCGCTGTGTTGCACTGCGGAGCGCCCTCCTTTCCCATGGAGCTGTCACAAAGGACAGCACTTGGCATCCTCACTCCTGTAGCCCAGGAGCACCGGCTACACAAAGTTCTGGTGCCTGTTTCTCTGGGATCATTGCCAGCTGGGTATACAGCTCCGGCCAGGAGGGCGCCCGGCGGCCCCAGGAGCCTGGGAGACCGGGGGCGACTCGCACTCATCTCTACACCCCGGCTCCCAACCAAGTGCGCTGGGTCTTTGGCGAGCTGGTGCGGGCACGCGGTGGGCGGCAGGGGCGCGGCGGCGCCGGGGGACGCGCGCGTGTGCGCACCAACAGGGCGCCTGGCCGGCGGTGCCCAGCTCTCCTGAGGCCTCGGTGGCCCCGGGCCGGGCGGGGACCGCGGGCCCGGCAGTGCCCTCCCTCCGCCCCGCCGGCCGGAGCCCGGCCCGAGCCTCGAGAGCGGGAGCAGCGCCCCTACCGCTCGCTTTTCCGCCTCCATCTCCTCCGCCTCCTCCTCCTTCCCCCCAGCCACCCGCGCAGTCACAACCGGTTCAGACTGGCCAGGGTGCCCCGCAAAGGAGTGAGAGAGAGGGGCCAGACCGCGGGGAAGAACTTCCCGGGAAGGAGGAGGAGGGAGAGAAGGTGGAGCCCAGAGGAGGGGGCCGGATACCCCTCTCCCTGCACGCGGCCGCCGCCGCCGCCGCCGCCGCCGCCGCGGGGCTCGGCGGGGGCAGAGGGCGGCGGCTCCCGGGGTCGCGCGTAGCGGGACCGATTGCCCAATACTCCGGCAGGGGCCGGGGCCACGTCCGGGCCCCGGATAAATACAGCCCGGCGGGCCCCGAGGAGCAGGGGAGAGCTGCGGCCGCGGTCCTCCCCGCACCACCCGCCCGGCTTTGCCCGGGGCACTGCGCCCGGTGCTGCGCCCCGGAGCCCCCAGCCGAGGCCGCTACCCAGGTAAAGGGCTGGAGCTCGCGGGAGGGCGCCGACGCTGGGCAGCCACCCGCGCTGCCTCGCCTCCCGGAGGCGAGAAGTGACTCCTCGGGCTCGGAGCAGCGGGAGGCGGCGGCGGCGACGACGCTGTCACTGGCGGCCAGCACTTTGGAACAGGTTTCTGGTTTGGGCTGTGTACCGGGAGCTGAGAGCGTCCTCGGTGCGCCCATCCCTGGACATCCCCCTCCCCTTTTGATGGGGTGCCTCTCCGCGGTGGGCAAGTTTCCCCAGGAATCCGAGGGAGGCATTTTGCCCGGAGCGCAAAGAGAGACAGAGATACAGAGAGAGAAAGGGGGTCCTGGAGGGAGGACGGTACCCACGGACTGGGCTCGGGGCCGTGGTCTGTCTTGGAACTCCCAAGACAGCTTCTGGGGCTGCTGGTGGCAGAGCGGGGCTGTGGGGAGTGCGACCAGGTGGGCCCCTGTTCCTCAGAGGGCGGCGAGGCCTCCAGGTGCCCGGATGGGGAGCCGGTGCGCGCAGCTGCCCTGGGAGAGTCGCGGCTGGGGCGCCCCGCTGCTGCAGGGCTGGGAGGAAGGCGGCGCGCGGAGCTGGAGGCCTCTGAGCCGCGGCGCCAGGTTCAGCACCACCGGGTCAGTCCGGGCGACCGCCGCTGGAGGCACGGGCACCTGTGCCGCCTGGACGCCGAGCGGGACCTCGGGAGAACTTGGTGCTTAATGCTGCAGCTGTGGCTCGTCCCAGGTAGCCGACTCTGGCTTCAGCAGCACCCAGAGGCTTTGGAAAGAGCTGACAACTATTTAAAAGCTCGGCCATCAAAAAAACAAAGCAATGCTTCTCCGGGTCCCATGTCTAATTCAGCACAGGTCAATCCATCCTGCAGGTTTAGCCAGGCTTTACACTAAATATATTACTTACACAGTAAGTTGTTTGATATAACAGTTTTTTGGGCCAATTTCCTGGCTTACAATTTGTTTGGGTGTATTTTTTAACATCTTGGATTATCTGGATAGTAGTGTATTTTTTTTTTCTGTTATCAGATAGATTACCCGGATAGTAGTTTATTTTGTTTAAATCTTGGATTATCTGGATAGTAGTTCAGACTGTAGATGGATTTTTACTCCTGGAGTAGGATATTTAGTTGTTCCATCACATTGTGTTCAGGTGGTAGTCCTAACAGTTTCTTCGATTCTGGTTGGCTTTAGCTCTGGGAAATTGTTCTGGCCAGAGAAGATTCTGAGGTGAGAGTACCCATATTCATTGACCGATCACACCTTCTTTTAATTAGCATGTGAATGCAGATAACAGGGTTAGTATCCATACCATCGCTAAAAAAAGTTTTTTGTTTCAAGACCCTAGAAAATGGAAATTACATGATAAAATAGTTTAACCTGCCATTTTGCAACAACTCATAATTTTAGCACCACTGACTGAGAACATCCTTCTCTGTTGCTTCCCGTTTGTGTTTAAGGGGAACCAGGACCTTTCCTATGTATAGGATGAATACAGGGAAGGACAGGTGACATGGGGAAGTGCATCAGGACACTAGAAAACCTCTTGCAGCTCCTGGCTGTGACTCTAAAGAGATGGAGGTGATGGTGTGTGTTGGGTGGTGCCTGAATCTGTGTCAGAGCAGACTGATACAGTGCTTTTGGGTTGGATCTGGTCATGAAACTGGAGCTAGAGGATGACAGTTAGAAACATGTGGTCAGATTTTCTTGTTTTTTTTTTTTTTAATGTTTGTTTATTTTGAGAGAGAGAGGAAGAGAGAGCATGGGAGTGGCAGAGAGAGAGAGAGAGAGAGAGAGAGAGAGAGAATCACAAGCAGGTGTGCTGATGTCAGGGCAGAGCCCCAGGAGGAGCCTGATCTCCTGAATCATGACCTGAGCCAAAATCCAGAGTTGGAGGCTTAACAGACTGAACCCCCCCCTCCCCAGGTGCTCCCAGATTTTCAAGTTTTATTTCCTCACTCCAATCTTTTGACCCCTAGTTTTTGTGGTCTTTTTCTCAAGTGAGATATCTCTTCAATTTAATTTATAGAAAGAAATTGAGTATAAAAAACCGTGGGAAGTGCAAAAAGCCACAATGACTTGCTTGTATAACTATAGTTTTTCAAGAAAGTTTGCCTAGTGACTTCACTTTTAATTAAAGATTGAAAGAATGCATATATTTTGAGCTAGTTGGCTTTTTCTTTGGGGGGTTCTTTGCAGATACCGAAGTATTCCTCGTAGATAATGAGATTGAACTAGAATTTACAAGTGAGTTCAAGCAAAGAACACATGGTCCCCACCTTTAAAGAGTTTAGTCTAGTTAGGGGCACCTGAGTAGCTCAGTTGGTTAGGCATCTGACTTCGGCTCAGGTCATGATCTTGCAGTCCGTGAGTTTGGGCCCCGCGTCAGGCTCTTGTGGACTGCTCAGAGCCTGGAGCCTGTTACAGATTCTGTATCTCCCTCTGTCTCCCTGCCCCTCCCCTGCTCATGCTCTGTCTCTCTCTGTCTCTGAAAAATGAATAAACCTTAAACATTTTTTTAAAGAGTTTAGTCTGGTGGGAAAGACAGGTATGTTTACAAATATCTACAGTACAAGATAGTGTATATAGATGGAGTCATATGGCAGTAACATCAATAGCGTGCTATTGAATGGCAGAGAAAAGGAGAGGTTCATTCAAGGTTAAGAACTAAAAAAAGTTATGTGGCAGGTGGAGCATTTGAGCTGGGATCTGAAGAAGGAAGAGATTTCCTCCGTGGAAAGGATCCTCACTGGAAGAAGCAAATAGCACAGAGTCCTGGAAGTCTGATGTGTCCAAAGGAAGCAAATAGTTTGGAGTGGCTAGAGCCTGGAATTTAAGATAGATAAGGCTGGAGGTAGGATGGGGCTAGATTGTGGAGAATATAACAAGCCACGTGAAGAAATTAAAAATGTGCTTGAACGTTATTATTGTATTTATACTACCAATGTTACAGCATCTTTAACTGTAGTTTATACCTTAAAGTTCAATTTTGTTTATATACTAAAATAAAAAAAAATAATATTTTTTTTTGAGAAAGAGAGACAGAGTGTGAGTGGGGGAGGGGCAGGGAGAGAGGGAGACAGAATCCAAAGCAGGCTCCAGGCTCTGAACTGTAAGCACAGAGCCTGACACGGGGCTCAAACTCACGGACAGTGAGATTATGACCTGAGCCAAAGTCAGATGCTTAACCAACTGAGCCACCCAGATGCCCCTGTTTATATCCTAGAATAAATAAATGGATAAAATCTCAATGGTATTTGCTTCCTGTAAACATTACTGTAAAAGAGTAATGTATTTCAAATAGCCTTTAATGCTTTAAGTCCAACAGTTTTTTTCCCCCCAAGTCTGCAGTGTTATGGACTTAAGGTATACTAGTCTTATGGTATACCAACTCTTAGTTTGACGAAAACTTTGTATAGGAAAACACCTCCACATTCCTGGGCAAAATGCAGAGTAGAGCCACTGTCTTCTGTTTCAATTGCCAATAATAATAATGACTATTATTATTGTTTATTAAATGTGATATGTCATATAAGCCGCATGCCTTATTTCATCTAGGGGAGGCATCATTTTGATCTTAGGCTGATGATTTTTTTTTTTTGTTTTTTTTGTTTTTTTTTTTTATGAAATTTATTGACAAATTGGTTTCCATACAACACCCAGTGCTCATCCCAAAAGGTGCCCTCCTCAATACCCATCACCCACCCTCCCCTCCCTCCCACCCCTCATCAACCCTCAGTTTGTTCTCAGTTTTTAACAGTCTCTTATGCTTTGGCTCTCTCCCACTCTAACCTCTTTTTTTTTTTTTTTCCTTCCCCTCCCCCATGGGTTCCTGTTAAGTTTCTCAGGATCCACATAAGAGTGAAACCATATGGTATCTGTCTTTCTCTGTATGGCTTATTTCACTTAGCATTACACTCTCCAGTTCCATCCACGTTGCTACAAGACAGCATGGTATTGGCACAAAAACAGACACACAGACCAATGGAATAGAATAGAAACCCCAGAACTAGACCCACAAACGTATGGCCAACTCATCTTTGACAAAGCAGGAAAGAACATCCAATGGAAAAAAGACAGCCTCTTTAACAAATGGTGCTGGGAGAACTGGACAGCAACATGCAGAAGGTTGAAACTAGACCACTTTCTCACACCATTTACAAAAATAAACTCAAAATGGATAAAGGACCTAAATGTGAGACAGGAAACCATCAGAACCTTAGAGGAGAAAGCAGGAAAAGACCTCTCTGACCTCAGCTGTAGCAATCTCTTACTCGACACATCCCCAAAGGCAAGGGAATTAAAAGCAAAAGTGAATTACTGGGACCTTATGAAGATAAAAAGCTTCTGCACAGCAAAGGAAACAACCAACAAAACTAAAAGGCAACCAACGGAATAGGCTGATGATTTTAATGAGGTCACTCAGCTGAGTAAATGATGGGACCAGGATGTGAAGCCAAGAAGTGTCTCTCTAAAGCTTATTCTTTGAACTACTGTGCTATCATGTAACAAGGGCAAAATACATGACAACTTATTAAAAGAACTTAGAGGGGCTGGGTGCCTGGGTGGCTCAGTTTAAGTGTCCAACCTTGGCTCAGGTCATGATCTCATGGCTCCTGAGTTCCAGCCCTGCACCAGGCTCTGTGCTGAAGCTTGGAGCCTGGAGCCTGCTTAGGATTCTGTGTCTCCCTCTGTCTCTGCCCCTGCCCTACTTGTGCTCTCTCTCTCTCTCTCAAAAATAAATAAACATTAAAAAAAATTAAAAGAAGTTATAGGGGCACCTGGCTCAGTTGGTTAAGCATCTGACTTCGACTCAGGTCATGATCTTACAGTTTGTGAGTTTGAGCCTTACATTGGGCTTGGGATTCTCTCTCTCTCCATCTCTCTCTGCCCCTCTCCCACTCCTGCTTTCTCTCTCTCTCAAAATAAATAAATAAACTTTAAAAAAGTAAAAGAAGTTAGAAATTGAGCCTGCTAACTGTAGAAGTGTTTCTCTGTTTTTAAATTTTCACCTTCATTCCCATTATTCTGATTTTGTTTGTTTCTTTATTTAGAGAGGGTGCAAGCAGGGGAGGGGCAGAGAGAGGGAGAGAGAGAGAATCCTAAGCAGGCTCCATGCCCAGCTAGGAGGCTGACATGGGGCTAGATCTTAAGACCATGAAATCATGACCTGAGCTGAAATCAAGAGTCTGATGTTTAACTCGGTGAGCCACCCAGGTGCCCCAGTTTTATTTTATTTTTTTTTATTGAGTTAATATTGACATATAGCTTTGTATTACCTTTACATGTACAATGTAATGATTTGATATATGTATATATTGTGCAGTGATTACCACAATAAGTTTAGTTAATATCCATCACTACACAGGTGTTTGTTTGTTTGTTTGTTTTTTAGTGTTGAGAACTTTTAAGGTCTACTTTCTCAGCAACTTTCAAATATAAGATATGATATGTTAACTATAGTCCTCATATTGTACATTGCCCATCATTCTGATTAATTTCACACTACAAATCAACAATGAGACGTGTACATGTTTTAACACATCTTTAAACTATTGTATGATCTTGTGCTTTTAGGATCCACTCAAAAGAAACTCTTCAGCTTTTTGAGAAGAGATGGGATATGGATGAGAAAAACTCTAGCAAGAGTGACAGCATCAAATACAAAGGCTAGATCTTCCAGAGTCTCTGGAAGGGTGTCAATTTCAAATATTCTTGTCATTATTCCCAGTAACCCTCACCCCCAAATGCACTAGATATTTTTGTATTCCAGCATCCTGGAAATGTTGCCTTGTGTCTCAAGTTTTTATTCTGAAAGTAATATAGCAATATACTAGCTTGGACACAATATACTTGTGTGTGTTCAGACAACAAACTAGACTCCACATAATCATGTACAAATTATGCAAAACATATACAAAGCAAAAGAACACACCAGTGTAGATGGCATCATCATAGATTTCTTTCAGAACACTACTACTTGGGCCAGGCTGTGAGTGATATGGTTTGTGTGGAAGAGAGAATAGCTGAAGCAAGAGCCCAGCAGCATAGGGAACATGGCAAGAGTATGGGATGGATGCAGGGAAATGATCATACCAACTTGTATTGAAGTGTCTGGCCCTCATTTTGCCTATATTTAATTGTTAAATCTAGATGTTTTCATCTTTTTTCAGGCTCTGAGTGGTTTACAAATTCTGCTATTTTTCTCTTCTGAGCCTGAGAACAGGACTAGAAATAAATGACCTTTCACTGGATTGGTCAGTGAGGGACCTTGGTACTGGTCTTTCCTCTAGAGTGACATCTCTAAACCTCAGTGTCTTCATATAGACGAAGCAACTGAGTCATTGATGAGATCAGTGGTGCAAGTTCACAGGGTTCACCCGGGGGAGACAGGCATCATAAATAAATAAGGGGTGGTGGGAAGGGAGAGCACAGGTGAAACTCTAAATGCAGGTCAACCTTGGTCCTGTGTCAGGGAGATCTTAGGGAGTGGAAGGAACTGGAGAGAACATGTCCATTCGATGAGGGTGAATGTTACTCAGTTCCAGCCAATTGTTGTGTAAGAACAAGAGCCCAGTGTCACCAGATCTTCTGAATTTTTTAAAAGAATCAAAAAATTCAGATTTTTATGTGAAATCTTCCAGTGTTAAATCAGTGGCAATTCATTCAAAATTGCCAAAAGTAAAATAAAATAAAATAAAATAAAATAAAATAAAATAAAATAAAATAAAATAAAAATTGTGCAGGCCAAACAGAATACTACTGATCTAAAGATCAGATCTGGCCTGAGAGCTGTCAATTTGCTGAATGATTTCCAAGCCTCCTTCTGGCTTCAGGTTTCTATGATCCTACATTGAATCCATTTTATCTCTAACCTATTTCTTCTACTTTGCTAAACCATAGCCTGGTACTCACCATATCTAAGTTATGCTTTGGGGATAACTTAGCTTTGGAGGAGTTCTTTGGCAAGTGCTGAACTATGATAGATCTGTAAGGCCTTAAAAGGTCAAAGGATGTCCTTTTTTGATGGCCATGCTGGTTTCATAATTCATAGGCTCTAGCAATTAAGTACTTGTGTTAATTATCCCTTTCAGGGACAATTAATGTGATTCAATTCCAGGGCCCAGAATTATTTCTCTAAACACTTTCCTTCCTGCTCTTCCTTCTCACCCCAGTAGGAGATAATAACTAGTTGGGAAATCGATCCTGGTTCCCAATTGGACAAGGTATATTTGTAGCCTGACTTATGGTGCTCAAAGAAATCTTCATCGTCTTTACCCTGCCAAGATTTCACCATGGAGTCTGTCTCTCTTTTTAAACTTGGAAGTGTCTGGGAAAAACATTCTTGAACTGCAAACTGAATTAAGGGTTTGGCTTTTGAGTTGTGTTAATACAGGACTTTAGGTTTCTTTTTAAGAAAGCATATTTATATGGGCCCCAAAGTAACAGATTTGCATATGATCCCAACCCCAAATTGTTTTTAATAACACTGGTTCTTTCGCAGTGAAATTCTTTAGTATAATTTTTTTTAAAAGCTCCATTTATTGAATTTGACTTGCTAAGATGTGTTCCTCACTTTACGTCAATGAGCTGTTTTACAAACAAGTGAAAAGTTCAGAGCAGATGTTGACAATGAGAAGGAAGTGTCTGAATAAATAAAACAAGAATGTCATGTTTAGAGAAACCACGTATCTTCTTGAGACTGAGCTGATTTCAAGAGAATGAACAGCAGGCTCTGGATGACAATTCTCAGCCACAGTTTGTCCTTGTTCTGGCTCCAGTAGTGAGTCAACCTCCTGCCTCCCCCCACCTCGCCGCATTTCAGAGAGTGTGTGAAGCATCTCTGGATGTTTAACATTTAGAACCAAATCTGAGAGAGCCAGGTTACTGTCTGACCGTTAAAGACATACCATTTGATGTTATATTGGTAAAAAATTTGAATAAAAAAACTCTACTTCTGTATTTTTACCCATGTATTTGGCTAGTCCTTCCGATTCAATGATGAAAACAGGCTCTAAGCTCCGCGAATGCAGGGACCACATTGTCTTCTAAGTGCATTCCATTCATTTTCTTCTAAACAAATGCACGATGCCTTCTAAATGCACTTAATTCATTTTGTTGAATGAGAGATGTTTGATTAATCATTTTAATATACAGGAGAGTTAGGTAAGTAGCTTTTCCAATATTCATTAATTTCATAAAGATTTATTGAGCTTTTATTATGCACCAAACACAATTCTTAGTGTTAGGGATGTGAGATGGGCTTGGAGGTTAGATACCTTAACAAGGAGTTATTGTGATGAATGTTATAATAGCAAGACTGCCCAAACTGATGTTGAGATCTTAGAGGAGGAATGACTGACCATTGGAGAGTCAAGATGGCATCAAGTAAGAGGAGACATTTTAGGCTAAGTCTTAAAGGAAAAGCAGGAGTTTGTCGGTAGGAAAGTTGGAGACAGGCATCACAACCTCTCCCTAGGCTCACGTGTTGACTTGCAGCAGTGGCTTGGGGACCACAGGTTTGTGGGACAGCCTACAGAGGTGTAGTTGTGGGCTGGATTGTTGCAGATCTTTAGAGAAAAAAACAATTCAATAACTTGCTGGGTATTTAAAGATCTAAATATTGAATATATAAACAAAACATGGTTGTGTAAAACCAATTTTTCATTTTCATTTATAATTTTTGAATAACATTATTTATTGATGGGGAACTATAAGCTCCATGAGGCAGGAAAAATTATCTTTGGTTTTCTTATATGCTTATAATAATGAATTAAACTTCCCCTCTGCTAGTGGATACACTGTGGGTGGTGAGGAACCACTCAGAGATTTGAAAAGTGGAGGTGGAATTGGAGAAGATGAGAAGCATGGTTTGGCAGCAGCCTGCCAGATGAATGGCAGCAGGAAGAGAGCATAAGCAGAGGGTTCCATGAGTAGGTGGCTGTGATAGTGCAAAGATTTGCAAAGAAGAGGTAGGGGAAGAGTCAGACTGCAGAGCTCATTGTCAGGACCCTGGTCCTGGCTGACATGGGTGTTGGGAAGAAGGAACAGGGACGGGATGGAGAGGGGGGCTTTCTGCTTGGGCAATTGCAGGTCTGGTTGTGTTTGTTCTCCAGATGAAATTTAGGAGGAGGAATTATGGATGTGTTAATTGTGAGGGTCTTGAGCACAGCCAGGTGGGATCTTGACATAAAAACTAGTAAGAAATTGGTTGGACATATGGGTCTGGAGTTCTGAGGGGAGGTCAGGCCTGCGGATGGAGACTTGGGACTCGTTCCTTTGCATGCATGCAATCACTTGGTGAGGCTAGAGACAGCTGGTGGGGTCCTGTGGAGGTGGGCTCAGGAATGCCACGGGGGGGCATTGGTTTGCAGAGAAGAGAGAGGTGAACAGTGTCAAGATGGCGGTTGAATGCAGGCCTGAACTGACTCAGTGATAAGGCAGTGGGGGCTCCACAATAAGAACATTTCTCTTGTTGGATGCATGGAAACCAGAGAACAGTTGAGGAATCGTCAGGATGTGAGAAAACAGAGGCAGGGAGAGTGTTCTTTCAAGTTTTTCTAAGACCTTTGAAAGATGCAACAACAGTAACAGCAGCTGCAAGCATTTACTCTAGGCTGAGCACCATGCCCAGTGTTTCATAGAGATGATTTCCTATATTCCTCCTAAAAATCCTAAGAGGAAGGACTTCTTACTATTTCCATTCTATAGATGAAGAAACTGAGAAGGTTGTTAACTCACTGAAAGGCACACGGCTGATGGCAGAGTTCGATCATGAACCCAGGAGAAATGACTCCAGGGTTCATGTTGTAGACCAGGGACTTTCAGTGTTTTAGAATATGACGTGCAGTAATATGTGTTTGTGAACCTGGCCCTGCACACACACACACAGGCACACATACAAACACTGAAGCACAGATTCACACAATGGTACTGAAGCCTTATGACCATGCAGGAAGTATTCTTATATTTTTGGTGCTTATCTAATTTATTCTATTCTAAATTCCAATTTTGAAAAATGTTACTCATAATGCACAGTTGATTTCATGACCCATGATACATTGGAGTTTGAACAACACTGCTCTAGCCCACTGCTTTGCATTGCTTCCCAAACTAGAGCTTAATACTCTTTTCTATTACATTCAACAAAACATTTATCAAGTGCCCACTATATGCATAGATGTGGAAAGAACATAAAGAATATAAGATGTGCCTTGATCCCAGGAATTTTCTGTTAGTGAAGAGGATGGGAAGAAAGCAAGTAAATGCCTAATTATAATGCATATTAGAATGAAATAAGAAGAAAAGAGAGGTATAAGCAACATATCATGGGTGCATAGAGTGATTAATGCTGGCTCTAAATGTATATTGATTTGACTAGTAGTGTTTAGTGTTTTTGTGCTTTGACAACATTAAAAAACTTTTATGAAATTAATAGAAGTGTATTTGGCAAAGACTTTTAAGAATAAAGGCCCCAAACTATAGAGAGAGTGCAAATGTCCATCAACTGATGAATGGATATATATATACAATGTGGTGTGTGTTTATGTGTGTTGTGTCACACAGACACACACAATGGAGTATTACTCAGCCATGAAAAAGAATGAAATCTTGACATTTGCAACTGTGTGGATGAAGCTAGAATGTATTATGCTAAGTGAAATAAGTCAATCGGAGAAGGACAAACACTATATAATTTCACTCATATATGGCATTTATGAAACAAAGAGATGAATGTATGGGAAGAGGGGAAGAGGAGAGAGGGAAACACACCACAAGACACTCTTAATGATAGAGAACAAACCAAAGGTTGATGGAGGGAGGTGGGTGGAAGATGGGCTAGATGGGTGATGGATATTAAGGAGGGCACTTGTGATGAGCATTTGGTGTTGTATTTAAGTGATGAATCACTGAATTTTACTGCTGAAACCAATATTGCACTGGATGTTAATTAACTAAAATTTAAATAAATTAAAAAAAGAATAAAGGTCAAAGGAGATTTAAGACCATGATATTCTGTGTATTTTTCTCAAAGGTCCTGAGGTGGTCAAAATATTATTACTTAGATATCAGTTTGTTTAGTATAAGCCCTTGGGTGACGTCAGCAAGTTCAGTCATTTTAAAGTATATCCATTAAAAAGTTTTAAAATGGGGGTGCCTGGGTGGCTCAGTCGGTTGAGTGTCTGACTTCGGCTCAGGTCATGATCTCACAGTCCGTGAGTTTGAGCCCCGTGTTGGGCTCTGTGCTGACAGCTTGGAGCCTGGAGCCTGGAGCCTGGTTTGGATTCTGTGTCTCCCTCTCTCTCTGCCCCTCCCCTGCTCATGCTCTGTTTCTCTCTGTCTCAAAAATAAATAAAAACATTTAAAACATTTAAAAAAAATTTAAAATGAAAGGGTATCCATTAAAAAAATTTACCATCAACTTCCCAAAGTAAAGCAATGCAACTATACAGACCACTTAAGAAAGAACCTGCATTAGGTGGTCACTCCTTGGGTTACATGGAGAGAGTTTGAAGTAGAATCTAACAAAAAGCCTAGGGACACAAGGATAGAATGAGAATTATCAATACCTACCTAGGTTTTATGTAGAGTTGTACATAGATTAAAAAGATAACATTTGAAAGTCCTTGGCATTGTGTCTGATATACATAAAGTGTTCATAAAAAATGGTAATTAGAAGTTATTCATGATATGGCTAAATAACAGTACATTTAAACCTTAGAAAATTTTCTTAATTCTACTGTTTAGGGAATTCCTAAGAAAACATGACATCATTATTGGGGTTTAAGGACACTTGAAATATTTTTCTATAGCCATGATTGGAGTGGGTAAAAAAAAAAAAGAGATTTAATTTAAATAACTAAGGGCAGCCAAGTCTTTCAATTTATGACTGTATATTAGGACGTGAAGTTGTTTAAGATGACCTGTAGTGCTGTTGTCCCCTTCTGCTCAGTAACCACATGTTAAAATCATCTGGAGTGCTCTAACAGCCTGGCCTCCCCTCCAAACATCCTGCTTTCATTGCTGTAGGGTAGACCCAGACATCAGGGATTTTTAACCTCCCAAGGTGATTGATTCTACTGTGTAATCCACTTTACAATCCCCTGCAAGTCTTAGTGTGCTAAGTGCTTAGTATAGAAGCATGTGCTTAGGAAGCGTGCTTAATATGCTCTGATGATTAGGAACAGGCTCATGTGGAGACACAACCTTAAAACGGGGTTTTCATTTGCCCTTCTGATGCACATTGAGTTACCACCTTTTCTTGAGAAGTGGTTTAGAAAGGAAGATCTTCGGGGACTTTGGAATAAGAAAGGGGTTCTTTGAACTGGGAAGATTAGAAAACTGGGGTGTGAAAAATACAAAAAGAAAGAAGCTTGAGTTCATGTAGCACTTTAAGAGACAAAGTAGTTGATTTTCAAGGACACTTGTAGCCCTTGTTAACTCTGATGATCAATGCTCACCACCGTTCTACCCACGGGCACCCTATGAACCATCCGGTGGCTAGGAAGGTGCTGGAAAGCTGTGTGGTTTCCTGAGTTGGGAAGAAAAGGAAGGATGGAAATGAAAGGGAGAAAGAGAACAAAAGGAGATGAAAGCAACCCTCGTTTGGATTTGTCTTCTCTTGACTGTTGGTGACCTAAGAGTAGACTGTCCTTGTCCTTATGTTCTTTCCTCACTGAGACTTCCCTCTTCCCATTTACTTTTTCTTACTATCAGGAAATTATCCGAGATTTGAAAAATGTCACTTCCATATCACCCCTTTTTTTTGGAGGGAGGAATTTCATAGCAGAGTATGTGTGTGTGTAGGTGTGTGTGCATGTGCACACTGTTGTGGCAGGGAGGGAGGGGGGTCGTGGATGTTCTGGCCAGCTGTATTTGTAGGGAGGGTAGTTTGAGATTTTGAGAGGATCTCTGCCAAGATAAAAAGAGTATTTTTATGACAAACAATTATGTTTAAAAGGATAAGAAATAATTTACACTGAAATTACTGTGTGCCAGGCACTGTACTAATAGCACAATAGTCTGATGAGGTAAGTAATATCATTTCCCTCACTTTTTGGATGAAGAAAGTGAGGCCCAGAGATATTGCAGTAATTTGCTGAAGGTCACATGCTTGGCTAGTATCAGAAGTGGGACGTGTACTCAGGTTATCTAGGACCCAAGCTCATACTCTTATTCCTTATGCTCAGTTTTTTAGAACAGATATCTTCACATATTTATAGATATAAATATCTGTGTATGTACTTGTATGAAACTATAGCTTTTGACATAACAAAAAAGTGGAAACCCTATCAACCATTATTTGGGACCACATAATACCATTAGTAGAAGATCCTGACTTCTCTTTCTCTACCTTTCCCAAACTCAGAGATTGTTTGGCTAATTTGAACAAATTAATAGGTGGCTCCATCATTATATTGACAGCTTTATTATAATTATCACCATCAGCAGCAGCATTATCATGATCATGAGAATTTTCTTAGAGTTTTACCTGCCAGCTGCATGCCTGCTCCACTGGGGACTATGGAGGCTGGCTGGGTCATGTGACCTAGATCTGGAGAGGTGAAGTGACCATTTTAGCATTGACTATCTGGAGATTTTTGGAGCTGCTTCTCCCCAGGTTTTTCCTGGGCTGCTGTACAGCAGAAGGATGACATTATGGGCGATTGGATGATTCTCTAGAAGTAGAGCGCCTAGGCTTGGCCATTTGGGACAATGGAAAAGAGACAGGGAAAGATTTTTCTCTCCTCTGGCTGGCAATGGTGTGTACTTGCTCTCTCTGGAGCCACAAGGGTGGAACTGGGCTCCTTCTCCAGCTGGAAACCAGCCAACAGATTCTGGGGGGTTGCCACATCAAAGTGTGGAGTTAATAGCATTGCCACCACCAGTGGGGATATAGCCAAATGTCACAAATGAAGAGGGAGCAGGCAACCGTCCATTCCTTTGTTTTCTGTCTGCGCTCCAGGGTGCTTAGAAAAATAAAAGTCATGCTCCTGAGAAGGTCCATTTATTCTGCCCTCTTGTTTTGTAAAGTTAGGATTCTTTGGAGAGAGATGCTTACTTTTCTATAGGCTTCCAATTCACTTGCACATTACCATGTTGCAAGTTGTTTTTTGAGTTGATACACTTTCTGACACCATTTTCTCCTATTTGCATTAAAAACAACTTTTGCAAATCTTCAGATAAATTGATGTAATAATCATCTTTTAAATTTTGTATCACAGGCAATGATCCCCTTTGCATTTTCTCATTTTATAGAAGATCAAGAAAATAGCTTTTGTCATGGTCATCACTCCTATAGGAATTTTTGCTTTGATCAGTGGAGATTTAGGGGTAATAAGCTTTGTCCTTGACCATATTATAGATGACAAGGTTGAGTTAAAAGAACAGCACAGTGCTGGCAGCTGCACTGGGGTGGGTGGGCTCAGGGTGATGAGTTCCCACATGCTCCAGTCCCCACTTCATCCCCAACTCTTAGCCTCTTCCTTTCCTCACCTGTATCCCTTCTCCACTAGGAAAGAGGATGTGACAGTTGGTCAGAGGTGGTCCTTCTCTCCTGTAGGACAGTGATTCTCAGCCTTGGCTGCACATTTGAGTGACAGGAAGGGTCAGGCTGTACCCCAGACCAGTCTGGGGTGGGACCTCAATCAGAGATGTTTTAAGCTCCCCAGAGCGCATTCAGGCTGGAGAACCATTGTGGTTGGGCAACCATTTTGAGTGTATCTGTGGATGACCTTGGTCAGAATCACAGGGTGATTCTTAAAAAATCCAATTTCTGTGATTCCTAACACACTAAAAATACTTAAGCCTTGAACCCAAAATAAAAGGAAACCAAATCTAGCAGTAAACATGAGTTTTGAATTATTCCAAACTAGAATCTGGAAATATCCAGATCTTGGTTTACATTTTCTAAATATTAAGAAATAACTAAAGATTAAAAGGTTTTAGAAACCCTAGGTTTATATATAATTCAGTAACTAGTTGCTGTAGAACTCTGGTGTGAGTAGTAACTACTTCTTAAAGAGGCTATCAAGTTACCAGAAATCCTTTATGGTTTTTAAAGTAATAACTAACATTTATTTTTTTAAAACCAGTTTTTGTTTTAGAGAGAGAGTGTGTGCACACAGCATGGGAGGGACAGAGGGAAAGAGAGTCTTAAGCATGCTTCACACCCAGCATGGAATCAATCTCACAACTGTGAGATCATGACCTCAGCTGAAATCAAGAGTCCAACGCTTAACCAGCTGAGCCACCCAGGTGCCCCACTAACATTTATTAAAGCTTTTTACTGTGTGCTAGGCACTGAGCTTTGCACTTGAAATTCACTGTTATCCCATATTAAGACAAGAAAAGTGTGGTTTAGAGACATTAAGTAATTGGCTCAAAATCACATGGTAATTAGCATGGACTGGATTGGAACCCAAATATATGTATTTAATAACAAAGCTCACAATTGGGGCACCTGGGTGGCTCAGTTGGTTAAGTGTCTGACTCTTGATTTTGGCTCAGGTGATGATCTCATGGTTCATGAGTTTGAGCCCCACATCAGGCTCCATGCTGACAGCAGGAGCCTGCTTGGGATTCTCTCTCCCTCTCTCTCTGTCCCTCCCCTGTGGGTGTGCTCTCCCCTCTTTCTCTCTCAAAATAAATAAATAAACTTAAAAAAAAATAAATCTCATGGTCTTAACCATTACTGAATTCCTAAAATTCTGGAACCAGATACTAGAAAAATTTCCTTCTCCTCCCTACCCCATCTTTATAGTAAAATTCAGATGAATAATAGAAGCTATCAAGCAGTTGAAAATGTTAACTTGCTTCATATCCTTTTCTTTACATTCTTCATGTGTGTTTGTGTGTGTGTGTGTGTATATATATATATATATATAATGCATCAAAACATCACTGATGTACTTCAGAAACCCTTAATTTATGTTTCATTTTCATTACTTAGATTCTTTTATGATGTGTGATCATTCCTGCACCTGAACAGAAAGAAGCTTTGCTTTCTGTTACTCCTTTGTTCAGAGAGCTACCATATACAAAGGAAGTAAGCAACACATCATCTCCTGATTTCATTGCCTTACTATAAACCTGTTTCTAGGTTAAAAATCTGGGCATATGCATTGGGGGTGTGTGAGGACATGGGTGGGGAGAAGGAATATTGACCTGGGGGAAAGGCCTCACACGGATGAAAGACCTCATACAAATATTGTTGATTTTGTCTCCAAATCAGGCCATGTATCTGGTCATTGTAACTGTGTGTTTGTTTATAGAATTAATATTTTCCTTTGTAAAGTCAGCTTTGTTGATGTAAAATTTATATCCAGTAAAATTTAATAGTTTTAAGTGTATAATATGATGAATTTTGACAAATGTATACAGTTGGGGTTTACACTAGTTTTTTTTTTAATTTTTTTTTAACGTTTATTTATTTTTGAGACAAAGAGAGACAGAGCATGAACAGGGGAGGGGCAGAGAGAGAGGGAGACACAGAATCTGAAACAGGCTCCAGGCTCTGAGCTGTCAGCACAGAGCCCGACACGGGGCTCGAACTCACGGACCGTGAGATCATGACCTGAGCCGAAGTCGGACGCTAAACCGACCAAGCCACCCAGGCGCCCTACACTAGTTTTTTAATAAAGGTTTTATTAAAATGTAATTCACATACCCTATAATGCATCTATTTAAAGTTTGTTTTAAGTATACTCACAGACTTGTGCAATCATCATCATAATTCTAAAACATTTTCATCATCCCCAAAAGAAACCGAATACCTATTAGTAGTCACTTTCCATTTCCTCCCAAACCTCCTAGCCCTAGGCAACCACTGATCTACTTCCTGTCTCTATAGATGATCTATTCTGGAAGTTTCATATAAATGAGAATCATATAATATGTAGTCTTTTGTGTTTGACCACTTTAATTTAGCATAATGTTTTTAAGGTTCATCATGTTGTAATATGTATTTGTATTTCATTCCTTTTTTTTAATGCTTATTTATTTTGAGAGAGACTGAGTGGGGGAGGGGGGAGAAAGAGAGGGAGAGAGAGAATCCCAAGAAGGCTCCACACTGTCAGCACAAAGCCTGACGTGGGACTCAATCTCACAAAGTGGGAGACCATGACCTGAGCCAAAATCAAGAGTTGGACACTTAGCCGACTGAGCCACCCAGGCACCCCAGTACTTCATTCTTTTTATTGCTAATATTCCATTGTGTGGATAGACCACATCTTATTTATCCATTCATCACTCAGTTGATGGATATTTGGGTTGTTTCCACTTTTTTGGCTGATAGCCTTAATTTTTAAAAATATATTTATTTATTTTGGGGAGAGAGCAAGCAGGGGAGGGGCAGAAGAAAGGAGGACATAGGATCCAAAGTGGGCTCTGCACTGACAGGCTGACAGCAGTGAACCTGATACTGGGCTCGAACTCACCAACTGCAAGATCATGACCTGAGCTGAAGTCAGATGCTCAACCAACTGAGCCCCTGATAGCCTTAATTTTTAAAATTCAAACAGATATCTTTACTTATCTAATCTCATTTTGGCTTTCTTTTCCTCAATATTTAATATACCAGAAGTCTGAAATGACTTCTGAGACAGTCTGATTAAGGTCACCACGCCTGGATTCACAGTTGTACTAAAATTATTATTTGGAGTTCACTTCCTGTTATAGCAATGTCATATTGTGGAAAATGCTTACAGAATTGTAGATATAGAGATATGCGTGCATGTGTGTGTGTATATATATATATACACACACACGTATATGTGTATACGTATATATGTGTGTGTGTGTATATATATATATATATATACATATAAAACAAGGATTTCTTTGTGTGATTTTATGAAGAGCTTTAATAGTTTATAAGGAGGACAGGGGCTGGGTTCTTCTTTTCCTTTAAAAATGACATTGATCTGTACCAAAATTTATTATGCTTCAGAAGAGAAATCATAAACTCTACTCATTATGAAATAATATCACTGGAAAAGGACACAATTAATCCAGTGTCTATAACTTTTAAAGGAGTAACACTGGTGTTCATGTGAGTGTGTTTTCCAATATCCGAAACAACAAATGGAGCAGATTCACTTGGAAGTTTGTATCTTTGACCCAGAGGGAACTGACACTGTTATAAAGCTTTAAGCTACCCGTAAATGGTCAACAAACAGCCATGGTGACTCTTTGGCAAGTGATGACCGCACGTGTTGCACTTTTTACTTGGCGCGCGCTGTGGAACGCAGCTCCTCGAGACATAGGAAAGTGAAAGTACCAGCTGAGTGGTAGCGTGGTGGAGGCGGACTCCAGCCCCCGCAACAGCTGTGGTTACTTGTACATCAGAACGGCCTCTATGCTGCTTGTCTCCCATTAAATGGAATCTAATTAACTTATATTTGAATCATGAGTCTCTGTGTGTATTAAAGGGTATTTTTTTACCTGTATTTTATTAGAATTCCAAAATAATTATTTGCTTATTTTTTATTTTCACAAAGAATGATTTGTTTACTTACATTTTTAAATGAGAATTCCTCCCAGTTTTTTCTCAGTTCCTAGCATCCCTTGACCCAAACCGCAGTCAGCGGTGGAGGATGCATGATACATGTTTGGAAGGGCAAGTGTCACAGGAGGGAAAGAGCAGTATCAGTGCTAGAACTGCTTCTGGCAGAATGGGTCTGCTCTGTAGTTTATAAAACTTGTTACCCATGTTAGAGTCAGAACCAAAACATAATTTCCAGTAGCTTTTGAATGCATTTTACTTTAACAACTTTGTGGAGATATAAATCAGATGTGGTGAAGTTCACCTATTTATTTTTATTAAAAAACTTTTTTTTAAGTCTATTTATTTTTGAGAGAGAGAGAGACAGAACACAAGCAGGGGGAGGCAGAGAGAGAGGGAGACACAGAATCCAAAGCAGGGTCCAGGCTGTGGGTTGTCAGCACAGAGCCTGACACGGGCCTTGAAACCACGAACTACGAGATCATGACCTGAGCTGAAGTCCAACGCTTGACTGACTGAACCACCCAGGTGCCCCTGGAGTTCACCTATTTAATCTGAACGGGTTAGTGGATTTTTTTTTTCATGAGTTGCGCAAACTGTACCATAAAAAATAACTTAAAAACCTTTTTGTTACCTCAACAAAAACCTTGTGTGTATTCATGCCCACCTATCAAACTCTTTTCCAGAGTGGCTGCCACGTTTTCATCCCCACCAGCAGCACACAAGCGTTCCAGCTTTATTCAGCTTGGCCTCTGGTTTGGAACCTTCCATTTAACAGGATAGCATAAATGTAACTGAAGGAAGTTCACAAAGCCCAGGATGATTTTGACTTTTGACACACCTGATGGATGACCAGGTCAAGACAAAATCAACATGGAATCAACCATTTCCTGCTCCCACCTCCCCAGGATGTAATCACATGATCCTAGGCCCTTAGTTAAAATAAAGTGCTTTGATGGGATATTGCTCAGAAGAAAAAAAAAAAATGGAATCTGGGGGCACCTGGGTGGTTCAGTCGGCTGAGCGTCCAACTTCAGCTCAGGTCATGATCTCACAGTTTGTGGGTTCAAGCCCCACATCGGGCTCTGTGCTGACAGCTTAGAGCCTGGAACCTGCTTTGAGTTCTGTGTCTCCCTCTCTCTCTGCCCCTTCCCTGCTCATACTCTGTCTCTATCTCTCAAAAATAAATAAACTTTAAAAAAATTAAGAAAAAATAATGGAATCTTGCCATTTACAATGACATGGATGGAACTAGAGAGTATTATGCTAAGTGAAATAAGTCAATCAGAGAAAGACAAATACCAGATGATTTCACTTATATGTGAAATTTAAGAAACAAGTGATCAAAGGTTAAAAAAAAAAGAGACAAACTTAGAAGCTGACTCTCCACTATAAAGAACAAACTGATGGTCACCAGAGGGGCAGTGGGTGGGGGGAGGGTTTAAATAGGTGATGGGGATGAAGGAGGGCACTTGTAATGAGCACGGGGTGGTGTATGGAAGTGTTGAATCACTATATTATACACCGGAAACTAATATTACACTGTATGTTAACTAATTAGAGTTTCAATAAAAACACAAAAAAAGAGAAGACATAAAAATAAAGTGCTTAAGCACCAGGTAATTTGGCAGTGACTGAGATTCAAAAAAAAAAAAAAAAAAGAGTTCTGTTTTTACCTCCTATGATTCAAGTGAAAAATGCACCTAGGAATCTTTAGTGAGATATAGGTAACAGTCAAAAAGGGTTATTGGAGAATGGTTATTGTTGGGGGGGGGAATGGCAAGAGGGACCATCAACTGAAAGGAAGGTAAACTGTAAATCACTCCCAATTTGGCAAAAAATAGTGTAATATGTATGTATACACCTCAGAGACAGAAAACTTCTGTGTCAACACTGAATGTTCATAAACGTCAAATATGCAATTCTAGCATTCTATGTGTGGAGAATAGACATTTTTAGCCAGTGTAGATTTGAGAAAATAACAGAGGATTGGCATTATTTGAGCAGAAGTAAATGCATAGACTATTGGAGTCTAATCACTTTGTAAATCAACAGTAAAATGTAGACTTCTATCAACATTTCCAAAGAAAGTGTCTTGTAATTTGTGCTTTCACAAAACAAATGCTAGCTTTAAGAGATCTGCTATCCTTCATACTATGATAATCTCATTTGCTTGAGTAATAATATCTCTCCCCACTCCAAGGGAGGTTTATAATATGTAGAACATATTTAATGTTTAGGTTAAAAATAAGATATGCACTTAAATTATAAGCTAAAGTTAATTTTGTAATGTTCCATTAGATCCTGTACTGTGACAGAACTGCCCTTAAATTATAGGGCTCTTCAAATGGTCTCTCAAAATGGCTTGCAATTTTGAGTTTGATAAGATGTCTCATCATGCAAAGTCTGGGTTTGTGAACACTCTGATTAAAAAAGATTCCAGGGTGCCTGGGTGGCTCAGTCGGTTGAGCAGCTAGCTTCAGCTCAGGTCACGATCTTGCAGTTCATGAGTTCAAGCCCTGCATCAGGCTCTGTGCTGACAGCTTAAAGCCTGACCTGCTTTAGGTTCTGTGACTCTCTCTCTGCCCCTTCCCTGCTCATGCTCTCTCTTTCTCTCTCAAAAATAAATAAACGTTAAAATTCTTTTTTTAAGTTTCCAAAATTTCAAAGAATGTACCAGAATATACCAGAATGTGTGTGTTTCCTAAAAGCATATTTTTATACAGTTATATGATTAAAAGCCCCCAATTTTGAGTATACTCATGGAACACTAGTCCAAACAAAACAACACTTTCTGATACTTACAGATTTTGTTATTTTTTAGGACAAGAAAAATCTATCACTTAGATAATATATCTTGACGTTGTAAGTATAGGCTTCTTGAGACATTGTCTTCTTAAATTTCAACTGAGAGTACCATCTTTCCAATCTTGTTTTCCTCTGTGATCCCTCTAAGACTTGCCTTCTTTACTTTCACCAAATTTAGCAGGCCTATCCTGATTCCACACCCATGTTCATGTTGTTTCTCTTACTAGAGCCATGCTTTCCTGAATCTCTCCATTGTTCATTAGGACCAACCTACTTCACAGGGCCTTCCACTCCTGCTTTCCTTTCCCTCTGACTCTCAAACATTTCACATCCAGCCACCTCTTTGGCACTCACTCGCATGCTATCTTACATCTTAACTGGGTTATAAGCTCCTAGGGAGCAAAAGCCATGCTTTCTATTTTTTCTGCTATTTCTTCTTCTTCTTGGTATCTAGTCAATATATTTTAATTTGTAGGCAATCATAAAAGTTGAATAAAGATCACTTTTATAATGCTGTATTTCTCTAAATATTAGTATAAGTGGACTTAGTGGAAATTTCAGTTAATTTGAAGTTTTTAGTTAAAAGAATGCCAGAGAAGAGATTTTATCATATTGAATCATAAGATGTGAAGAAGAAGGGATAACAAGAAATTTCAAGAAAAAGAGATATGGCATATTCTATATTTCCCATATTGTGCAGTCATAGACTGTGCTCCTAAACCTACCCTTTGGCCCAAATGGGACCAAGTGGGGTATAGAAAGGTAATAATCAACTTGAAATTACTTCACACTCAAATTTTATTCTGTTCCAAGTACAAGAAGCAAAAACAAATTAACAAAATAATTTCCTGGGTTTGTTCACAGGGTGAAATGAAAGGCTGGAGAAACCCATCTTGGGTATACCCCAAGGTAGTCAAGGTGGTCTCTTCAATGTACTACCATTGAAATCAGTAAACTTCAAATATATATTTCCTTATAGCATTTCAGTCAAAATTCAGAGTCCTGGGAAAGAGGTCCTGCTGGCTTTGCTTGGATCACATACTACTCTATGGGTCAAGATCAAAGAACCTTGATCAACAGTCTTACCAACTATCCACTCATAGAGAAGACCCAAGTCCCCCAAAGGAAATTGGGTACCATTACAAAAGGGGGAAAATAAAGATTAGTCTATTTGTGAAATTACCTTGGAGAATATATAATGTCAGAGAAATAGCAGGTGAGAAACACTTAAGGAATAGAAGAAACTGTAGGGGAAAGGTATAGTTACCCTGACAGAAAACAAGACATCACTAAATGGTATTTTCCACCATATTCTATGCATACTACATGTACATCAAACTGTGAGACAATTAAAAGTTAGAAGCTATTAGCCAACTCTTTATAAAAACTTGTCTTTCTAGTCAGAGTTGATATACATGAGAACTTTGTATTTCAAAGGTTTGTTCTCCCAAATATTTACTGTGAGAAGAATTTCTCTGGCTCCTGTCCTGTGTGTTGAAATGTCACCCAAGGCAAGGCAAAGTGAAGCAAGGCCAAGGTATTTTGTGTATAAAAGCACTTCTGTCTACTTAGGTCTGCAAACTGGCAAGGGAGATACTCCTCACCCTTTTCCTCCTCTGACCCTTCAGAAAATACCGGCTTTCCTCATGATTCTGGTGCTTTGCCTATGTAAATGTGTACTTTTCCTGAAGTGTGATAATTTGAAGATTTAATTGAAGGGCAATCTTATATGCATTTGTTCTTATACAGCCTTTTAGTCTCTTTAGATGTTTGGCTGTTGCTATCATATAATAATCTAGTTTAGGGAATTAAGACTATATTTTCTTTAAAAGGGATTTTGAACAAGAAATTTGCAAAGGACTAAATTGTCATTCGAAGGACCAAAATGATATTGTTTACTTTTACATTAGAGTAGGTACTGGAGAGAGTTGACTTCTAAAGAAGAGACATAGCTGATTATTTCAAAGGACTTAGATATTTGGAAATTTGGAGTATTCTGTCTGCTAACACAATCATTTGGTCTGAAAGACTGGCTTTTAGACTCTACAGTTCTGTGTACAAATTGTAACCTCTTTCAATTGTCAGTTATGAAATACTGAAAGCTAATTTATACACTTTAAAGGCCTGTGGCAGGTCATGACGTGATTTTGCCTTAGCGTTCTGAATGTCAAAGTGAAGAAATTCAGTGAAGCCCATATAAATCGATGGGTGTAACTATGACTCTCTTAAGGTAGCCAAGTGCTCCGTCATCTAATTAGAGATGTGCATGAACGGATGAATGACATTTTCTACTGTCTTTACCTATTATTTGATAAAACCACAGCCAAGGGAATGGCTTGGAAAAATCTGAGGTCAAAGAAGACTCAGTTAAAACTGATTGTAAACCTGACATGGTGTAGTGACATAAAAAGCATACATTAAGTGGATGGCCCTGTTGGGGGCAGGAAGGTCAAGGCTTGGGCCTCTAAATCTATTGCCATGTAAACTGTTTCAGATCTTCAAAAAAAGTAATATTTTCAAATTCTTTTAAAATATTATTTTGATTCCAAAACCTAGTAAAAATTAAAAACAAAAAAGACAGATCTTACTTATCAATTTAAAAATCCTTCCTCTATGGGGCTTCTGGGTGGCTCAGTTGATTAAGCATCAGATTCTTGATTTCAGCTTAGATCATGATCTCACAGTTTGTGAGTTTAAGACCTGCATCAGGTTCCACACTGACAGTGCAGAACCTGCTTGGGATTCTGTCTCACCCTCTCTTTCTGCCCTTTTCCTGCATGCACATGTGCATACACACACTTTTTCTCTCTCAAAATAAATATATAAACTTAAAAAATCCTTCCTTTGTCCCCCAAATAAGCTGACATAATCAAAATAGTGCACGAACCCAGGAAAATTTAATCCAGTAATTCAAAGATAGTTCAATAGTAAAAAATACAGATTTTGTTACATTAAAAGTTATATGGAGAAAATCATAATCATCTCCCTGTGCATCAGAAATGTGTTTGATAAAATGTAGTAAGCATTTTTTTTTATGGTAACACTCAAGATAGAGTAATGTGAATGTTTTCTTTGTGAAAGAAATCTATCTAAGCTCCAGAGGCAGCACGTTGGCATTTGAAGGTATTCTAAGTTAGGAACCAAAGACATATACTCTTATTATTTGACATTATTCTGTATGCCCTGTTAGATGCAAAGACAAAAGAAGGCATTTTGAAGTATAAAAACTCAAAATAAGAACGTAAAATTATCCTTGTTTGTAGATGATTGTGTAACTTTATTGTATTATATATTTTATATACTCAAGAGAATCATCCAAAAATCTACTGCAAACAATAGAATGTAGTAGGGTAATTGGATACAAAATTAACTTATAGACATCAATAACTTTTACACATACAAACAAAACAAAGAAATAACCCTGATTTTAATATTAACAAAAAGGATAGAATACTTAAAATAAAAAGAAATGTTAGGGAAAACTTTAAACATAAAGAACACTTAATATCTTCTATTAAGAATAGTAGACTTGAACAAATGGAGAAGCACACCATGTTCTTCGATGGCAAGACTCAACATCACAAAAGGATCAATTTTCCTTAAGTCAACTTACAAATGTAATTCAGACTTAGTAATTAAGCTATTGTAATGTTGAGTGAAAGGCAGATCAATGGAACAGAATGGAAATTACAGAAATACACACATATATACCCAAGAATTAGATAGGAATTACAAATGGCTTTTTATCTATGTAATGACACACAACTTTCAGGGAAAGCTGAGAAATGCAAGTTAAATCTATAATGAAATACTGTTTTACCAGTACCAAATTGACAAAAATGCAAAAGCTTTATGACACACCCCAAATTGCTGGGGATAATACGAATTGGTTTAATCCTTTGACGCCAATTTCGTAATACTAGTTACAGATACAATGTTCTTACCTTTTGACTCAGCAATTCCTCGTTTGGGTTTTATCTAACAGATATGCATATGTGCAAAAAGGTGTATGGATATGTAAGATTATTCATCGCAGCGTTGTTTTTCAGTGTAAGTCACAGGGAACTGGTTGAATTAAGAGAAAGCCCTATAATGAAACACAATGCAGCACAAACAAGAGAATGAGGAAGGTCGCTATGCATTCAGAATATTTTTCTGTGTAAAAAATAGAGGAAATCTATATTTGAGTGAACAATGTATACATAAACCAACTCTAGAAAGATATAAAAGAAACAACAAGTATTGGTTTCCTATGGAGGGTATGGGAGTTAGGTGGGAAATAGGTATGGATTGTATACCTTTGGTCCTTATTTTTCAGTTTTGAACCATATAAATATTTTGCCTATTTAATAAATGAATAAACGAACATGTGTGCAGCCATATGGTGAGCTACTTTGTGCTTATTGAGAAAAAAAAGACTAAGGAAGCTGTGTATTGACAGGGAAAAATCTTGAGGGTATTAAATGCATGAGACAAGGTTTGGAATAGATTGTACAATATGCTACTTTCTGTGTAAAAAGAGGGAAATCTAGGGGCGCCTGGGTGGCTCAGTCGGTTAAGTGACCGACTTCAGCTCAGGTCACGATCTCATGGTTCATGGGTTCTAGCCCCATGTTGGGCTCTGTTTTGAACGCTTGCCTGGAGCCTACTTCAGATTCTGTGTCTCCTTCTGTCTCTGCCCCTCCCCCACTTGTGCTCTGTCTCACTCTGTCAAAAATAAATAAATGTAATTTTATTTTTTTTTTTTTTTTTTTTTTTTTTTTTTTTTTTTTTTTTTTAAGAAAGAGGGGAATCTAAGACTATTTGCTTGGTTTTGCTTGTACCTTCATGAACAAAGTCTGGGAGGATACTTAAGTTGGTGGACATGGTGATGTGCTGCCAATTCCCCCCCAGACCCCCTTTGGGAATGAGAGATTCCTTGCCCCAGCTGTTGAGAGTGCTGGCCAAGGCAGGCGGTGGGGTGGGGGGTGCTGGGGCTTCAGCTGACTGTCCTCCGGGAATGACAGCCTCACCTAAGGTCATGCACTCTTCTTGGATGGTCCAAATCCAGCGAAAGAGCAACTTGGGGGAAGACAGGGCAACTCTTCATGCCCAACTCAGGGCAACTCTGAAGGACCATCCCAGCTTTAGAAGTCCCCTTCCTTAACACCACGTGGCAGCTTACTTTTTCTCTCCCCTATTACCTTCCATAGGAAGAGAACAGTCCTAATAAACCTCCTTCTTACTAATAGTCTGCCTCCCGGGGAACCCAACATGTGACAAGAAACCAGACCTGGTGAATGGGGACAAGGTTTTCACTCTGTGCCTTTTTATAATTAAAAAAAATTTTTTTGATCCATGTGGAAATATTACTTAAATCATCAGCACAAAATTTAAAGTTAACTTGATATGTCAGTGATTTTTATGCTTCTCCATGTATATTTTTAGAGAAGATTTTTTATTTAATTTAGAAGATATTTTTAATCCAAAATAATGTGCCCCACCACACTCTAAATATGCTTTTCTTTTCCTTTTGTTTTTGCTTAGGCCCGACAGAGGAACACCTCCTTGATCTCACCTTACGATGGAATTTAAAAAGTCACCTGATGGTGGATGGGGCTGGGTGATCGTGCTTGTCTCCTTTTTCACTCAGTTTCTGTGTTACGGATCACCGTTGGCTGTTGGAGTCTTGTACATAGAATGGCTGGATGCCTTTGGTGAAGGAAAAGGAAAAACAGCCTGGGTCGGATCCCTTGCAAGTGGAGTTGGCTTGCTTGCAAGTAAGTGGATAAATCTATGCTTCTCCTAATTCCTTTATCATTTAATTAGATTTGTTGCATTGCCAACACTGTGCAAGGCATAGGAGGCTATTGTTTTGTTTTGTTTTTTTTTAACTAGCACATATTTTCCTGCCTTCCTTGAGATTATAATAAATCTATGTGAAAATACAGGGTTCCATAAGATATGCATTCATTTCTTGATGCATTTATTTGCCATTGTGTGCCAGGCAGTGTGCTAGATGCTAGATATAAAAAGATGAGCAGTAAACACGTTGTACCTGCCTTAAGAGACTCACAGTCTAGTGAGAGACACCCATGCTTCCATGAGTAAGATTGATACAGGGAGATGAAGTCATCCAACCAGGCATGTCCAGTGTATGCTGATGAGCAAAGGACCACATGATGTTCACTGTCCTGTAAGCAGTTCCTATACGATTCGAAATTACTCCTCTTTGATTCAGGTCCACTGTGATCAAATTGCATGAACTACATTTGTGTCACCTTCATGAGGAAAATTTGACATGGCAAAGGTAGTTCCATCTCACAATGATGACACTATTCAGAATTTTAATGCAGTGTTATGTATGGTATAGATGTGATGAATTTTGTGTGGCCTTTGTATAATATCTCCATAAGTAATATTCTTGATAAATGTTTACATACGATGGAGTAGGGATTCTTTCTTTAGAAAGAATCTTTAGAATGAATCTAGAATGAAATCTTAGATTCATCTTTAGAAAGAAGAGTAGAGGGGTTTTCATTTACCTTTAAAGGATGAAAATCATTATGGCACTTCAATTTCTGGAGTAATAGTTTGAAATCTGCAGTAATATTTAGTGACCATCAATCTGATTTACTTGAAACTATTTAAGCACAGGTGTGCTAAGATGGTGACTTCTTAGGGTCAGTATCCCTGGGGTCTTTTCCTGTGTGCTATGAGGTTGGCCTGCTTCATTGAGAAAATCACAATCTCTATTCTGTGGGGATATACAGACATCGTAGGAACATAAGGAGAAAATAAGGACATTGAATGTGGTGATTTGAAAGGTAATTTTCAGCTCTGAAATGATTTCATGAACACAAAATGCATTAGCTGTTCCTTCTTTTAAGTATGCTGTCTTTTCTTGATATCTAAAGGGGACTTCTTAAGACAAAACAAAATCATTTGTTTCCAATTGATGTATTATCTTGTTGAATTAAAAGCAAGACTTGAAAACACAATAGTGGATATTGTGGCCATGTCAGATAAGATAACTAAACATAACTAAACAAATGAAAATAATACTGTCATTAGGAACTCAGGAGAAACAGGAAAAGTTTGCTCAAGACTTATTTCAAAGAGTGTTTCAAAATGTGGATTGTTTCCAAAGCTGTCAAAGTACAAATGGATAATTGATATGTTAATATAGGAGTTTGCAAGCATTGATTTCTACAAAATGATGTGGCACAAAGAAGACAGAATCTTTTTAAATGTCCTCCAATTAGTCACCATTTCTATTAGCAAATACTTAAACAGAAAGGTAATTATCCTGTCTTCCAGCAAGGGTCAAAGGACAATTGAAATGACAGCACATATTCAGAGAACAAATTTTGTCAATAAGTCAGTCCAGGTGGGCATTGAGGGTTCAGAGAAGCTGACAGCTCCTTCGGGATGGATGGGACATTGGTGGTCTGAACAGCAGCTTGCACTTTCTCCAAGTTCCCACTGCTTCAAGGACCAGGAGCTTCCCCCTTAACTTGTAGCAGGACCAGCTACATAATTTGCAGGTCCCAGTGCAAAATAAAAATGCAAGGACCCTTGTTAAAACTTAAGAATTTTAAGACAGAGACAGCAGAGCAGTAAATCAAGTGTGTGGCACTCAAGCCTTGAAACCAGCTCTGCTTGCAGGGGCTGGGGAAATAGAGCATCTCACCAAAGTTCAGGGGGGGAGAACATACTGGGAGGGGGGGAGCATCGGGTTGAAGTTAGAGGCTAATTTAAGTCCTGGCACCAAGATTAGTTAGCTGAGTTACCTTGTATAAGTCACTTAACTTCAGTTTCATCTGCTAGACGAGGAGGCACTTGCACCCAGCTAATGAAACCCTTTGTGAAGATGACGATAGAATAAAGAGACAGAGGGCTAAACAAGGAGGAAGTGATAGGAAAGAAATGATGGCTGAACAGCTACCACTTATAGGTGTGTGTGTGTGTGTGTGTGTGTGCGCGCGCGCGCATGTGTGTGCTGAACACGTGTGATGTTGGCCTCCCATATGCTATGCTCTTCATAGCATAAATTAAAAGACAGATCCTGAAAACAATGGTAATGAAGTATTCGCAAGATGTGTCTAGCATGTGTGAGCCACATCAGCCCTTTGTTGACAACTTTGTTCTGCAGAGAAATAAACAGATTAATATTACCTTGGAAATGGGAAAAGTAGGTCTCATGTTGGTGACCCAAATGGTTATCAGCAATTCTTAACTGGGAAGATAGTTAGAATCATCTATAGAAACAGTTCAGCATCTAAAGGCCTCTATTTGACCTCAGACATTCTAATTCAGTTGGTCTATGAAGAGGCCCACATATGTAAATGTTTTTAAAGCCCGAAAAGTGATTTTCAGTTGGGAACCACCATTGGGTTACCTCTTGACTTAGATTTTAATCTTGCACTTGTCGATAATTCTCCAATGTGTGATTTGCTTTGACTCACTTGTAAAAGGGACTGCTGTAGGTTTTTTTGGCTTGGTTGTAGCACTGCTTGTGCCATGTAAAACATGAAAAATAGTGTCCAGTGACTCTGATTCTGGTGAAAAAAACCACATAAGTGTACATCTTTGCATCTTTTTGATAAAATATAGTTTATACATATGTGTATATATATCTATATTCATACATCTTTTTGATAAAGATGAGCTTTATATGTATACATACATACATATATAAATATATACATATGTATATACCCATATACATACATATATACACATATAGATGTATATGTGCATGTGTGTATTTGCTCTTACATTCAGGACTATATACGAATTACTCAAGGTTGTCTAAAAAGACAATTTCCTACCTATCAGTGCAGTGGGGTGGGGATGGGGGGGTCTTCATTTTAACTGGCTGCCCAGATGACTATGATGCAGGTAGGCCGTATTATATCTGAGAAACATGAGTTATTGTCTTTACCCAGTTTTGTTCACAGAAGACGTAGTAGGAGTCTCAGTTCTGTGATCCAAACTCTGGAGCTTTATAACTGAGCAAGGCATGGAAGAGTAAGTCTATTTGCCAAGTAGCATACAGATTGTATGGTCCTTACAACAGTGCACTGAGGTAGGCATTACTGTCCTCAAGTTTAGTGCCCAGGATGCCCACATGAAGACGCAGCCCAAGATAAAGCACATTCTCTAAGAGGAGAAGTGGCACCCACGCTCCAGTTTCTCTAACCTGAGAAGCCTGTTTCTTCATCTTTAAATTGGAGACAATAAAAGTACTACCTTATATGATTGTTGTATAAAGTAATTGAGATGGTGTTTGCTATATGGTAGGTGCTCAACAAACCTTAGCTATTAAAGAACAAGAATCACCCACAAATAAAATTACTTTCCCAAGCAGTTGCAACCAAACTGTGGAATCCACAAAAAAATGAAACCTTTCAGAATGAAAGACAAAGATACTTCTAGGGGGATGGGCTGGAGGGAAAACTAGAACTTTACTGAGATTGTACCTAAGCATCTCGAATTTAAAGGCACACCCCTGGTCTCTGGCAAACTGAGATTTGAATGGTAGCTCACAGTAATGTGCAAACAATGCAAGACATGCATATGTTCACTTTATACTCTTCATAATCTTAATTCTTCATTCCTTCTCTTTGAAACTGGAATAATTGAAGAGAAAATACTTCTTCCTCTGTCTGAATTATTTGCTTATACAGCTGATCTTTGGGATGAATAAAGCTGGGAATTTGGGTTATACAAGCTCACTATCATTATATAAGTTAACATTACATACATCCATAGAGTGTCCTTTGTGCTTGGGATTCCAATACAGAAGACATCATCTGTGCTTACAAGGGATTTTAGTTTCAGGGAAGAGACAGAAAGAAGAGTTACTGATAATTTGAGACTTCACAAAGGCAAGGGGAAAGCAATGTCTGGAGTTTTATAGAGATAGGTTGTGAGGTGGGCTAGATGGGAGGATGGGCTGTGCAAGGTAGACCATCAGGGAACAGGCACCATGCAAAGGCCTGGAGCCTGCACCACAGGGTTGCATTCTGGAAGAGTATATCTGGCTGGAGAAGGAGGCATTGCTTTGGGAGATGTGATGGTCAGTGTCAACCTGGCTATGCTATGTTCCCCAGTTAGTCAAACACTAGTGTAGGTGTTGCTGTAAAGATATTTTATAGATGTGCTCAAGGTCCATAATCAACTGACTTTATTTTTTTTAATTTTATTTTTTTTAACGTTTTTATTTATTTTTGAGACAGAGACAGAGCATGAACGGGGGAGGGGCAGAGAGAGAGGGAGACACAGAATCGGAAGCAGGCTCCAGGCTCTGAGCCATCGGCCCAGAGCCCGACGCGGGGCTCGAACTCACGGACCGTGAGATCGTGACCTGAGCCGAAGTCGGACGCTTAACCAACTGAGCCACCCAGGCACCCCCATAATCAACTGACTTTAAATAAGGGAGATTATCCTAGACAATTTGGGTGAACTTGATTCAATCCTTTAAAACGCCTTAAGAGTGGAACTGAGCTTTCCCAGAAGAAATTCCATGTTTTGGCTGTATGGTCAGCCTGTGCCAGAGAGTTTCAACCTGCCCTTCCTGATAGGCTGCACTGTGGGTTTTATACTTGCCTAGCCAGGTCTCATAATCGCAGAAGCCAATTCCTTGCAATAAATCTTTTAACACAAAACTTCTGGGTCTGTTTCTCTGTTTGAAATGTGACTGATACAGGAGGGATGGAACTTAAGTGAACTCACGGGCTGTCGTGGCCTTGCATTGTTTTCAGCTGAGCTAAAGCACAGTTAGATGTCATTCTTCAAATTCAAGAAAGGTGGGGCTGTTTTTTCAGATAACAGAGCTGCTGAAACAGGCAGACCTTTTGTTCTATATTTTTGTACTATAAGCAGACTTAACAGTGCCCCCCTTCTCCTTAATTCCTCCAAAGTTCTTCAAATTGATAATGAGTCAATAAATCTATCCCCAGGCTGATGGAGTAGGTCACTATAGCCAGTTGGGCTTGCTGGGTGAGTTGTGAGTGCTGGCAGAATTGTATTTGAGGATATCTGTACAATTTTACTCTCAAGTCCTGTTAACTCCTGCAAGTAGGACTGAATTTCTGCCTCCTACAAGGATTCTGTTACATATTGGCCAGTTCCCAGTGTGGTAGGCTTTTCCAGGATTGGTGAGAATAACTCTGGGTTTTGGTTAAGCTTTCCCTACTCTCTATATCTCACCAAACCAACCAACAAGCAAGCTAGTCAATATTCATGAGATCAAGGACTGAGTGGGTGTGGCCTTTCTCTTCCCATAGGGAGATGAACTTAAAATTCTGGTCTCAGCAAGAGCAAGGAGTGAGGAATCTACAAAGGTTCACTGGGCTCCATGCATTGTGGGTAGAGAGTTAAGACTCTCATGGGCCCCATCATCTGCTCTATTAGGAAATTCTTGCTGTGCTGCAGGCATACAACCTGGTTACTGCTATATTTTATTTCTCACTGTACTGTCAGCCTATTTATGGCTTCAGTGCAGTAGGCCTGGCCATCCTACCACTCTTGGGATTCTGAAACTTTTTAGGGGAAATAAGTGCATGCCCCTTCCATGATTTCTTACCCAAAGCTATCTTATAATAATTATAAATTGGGGAAAACCACATTATGTTTCTGTTTCCATTTAGAATATATTTCCATTCCTTTCGCTGATATAACCACCCTTTATGGTCCATCAGGTCAAGGTGCAGTTTCTTGACCCATGGTGCTCTCCCTTTTCTGAAATCTCAAAACATATGATTTGAACCTTTCTTTTGGTGCCTCTTGCCCGTGACCTTGGGTTTTAATTTAACTCTTGTGTGTTTATTTTGCCTTGCGATTTAGGTATTGAATTGTGTGCCCTCTGTCTTCTACCATGATATGAGTGAGACTCTAGTGCTATGCTGTCCCACCAGCAGCCACCAGTCACATGTGGTTATTGAGCACTTGAAGTGTGGCTAGTTCAAGTTCAGGCATGCTAGAAGTGCAACAAATTCATACTGGATTCATTCACAAAAGAATGTAAAATATCTCATTAATGATATTGAAATGATAATGTTTGGGCTTATTGAGTCAGATAAAATGTATCACTGAAATTAATTTTACCTGTTTTATTCTTCTAATGTGCCTACTAGAGAGTTTAGAATTCCATATGTGGATCACATGTGTAACTCCTTATATTTCTATTGTGGAGTGTTGCTTTACTGGACACTTGGTCAATAGTGAAGGAATGACAGTGATCAAATATTTTGTTTTTTGTTTGATTAATGCAGACCTAAAGAGAACATTACTAACATACTTCTAAATTTTAAGAAGTATATTCTTCCTCCATGCTAATTTTAAGAGCCAGCAACAATTTAGTTCTGTTGTTTCTTCCTACAGTACCCTGAGGGCTCAAGGAAACAATTTCATCACTTACTTGTGGATCATTCTGACTTCCTTGTAACAACTCATTCTTCTCATTTTTTAAATTTACCCATGATCATAACAAAACACTTTTTCAGTTAGGATGTTCATTTTCATTTCCCTTTTTATTCCTTTCATTGGATGAAAATTACCCCAATCAGTCTGATGTGCAGATGATTATTAAGAAATTATTTCATATTTTTGTTTCATTTTGTATTTAAGAGGTTGCAGTTCTCAAAGTCGTATTCTTATCTTCCTTTCTTTCTTTGCTCCTTCTTTTGGTTTGTAGGGTTATTCCCTAACACACAGGTTCTTACATTTTTTGAGTGAATGTGTCCCCATTGTGCCAAAAATGTTGCCAGGGCCCCCGTGCAAGAGAACAGAATATCTCTTAAGAGCTCTGCATACCATAACCTGGAAAGGGTAGAGCTGTTCAGCAATTAGTGCCCCACATTGCCATCTAACCATCCTTAGAGCTTTCTTCTGTGCTTATTGCAAGCTTTGCTACTTAACACTCAGCCGAGGACTTTCAGTTCAACCAACCAGTCAATATTAATCTCTCAACAGAATGTAGTAATAGTAATAATGGCTCCCAAACACCAATATACTTACAACTGTAATTTCAAGAAAGGTTTTCACTGAAGGCAAAATTAATATAAAGGCAATGATACTGTGTGTGTGTGTGTGTGTGTGTGTGTGTGTGTGTATAAAGTTCCCACTATCTTCTTACTATCTTACATTTTATTCTGAAATTATATCCTGCTCATTACTTTCTTATTAAAATATTCCTTCTTGCTCTTTAATGAAATGGCAGCGATATTGTAGAGTTGTTACATTCAAAGAATGACCTTACTTGTTAAAACAAAAACCTGGCAACCAGATGGTGAAGCTTTCTCTCTGATTTTTTTTTCTAAAATTTTATAGCTTTCAAGAAGTGGAATCACTGGCTTATTATGAGTTAACTAATGTTTGTTCCAAAAGCCCCTTCTGCAAAGCATAAGACCTGAAGCATTATATGAAGTCTCCTCTGAGAGCAGTCTTTTTATTGAATTTATCTCTTGAAACTAGTCCAGTACTCCATGGTTTATCATCTTGGAAAACTTGCCTGTTATTACAAAGAGCTAAACATGTGAATGTGTCATGTTTTACGGATGTGACTTAATGGTCAATTCCAGTTATACTTTGCCATAATTGTTATTGATGAAATATGGGGCTAATGTGGTTTAAATCTATGTAAATAGAATCTGGAAATACTCTGGTTCCGAGGATGGGAAAAAAATTATTTGCCCTAAACTTTTAAACACCAAGATGAGCTTGAATGTTATACTTTCATTTGCTATCAATTCATAAAACTGCTTAAGTTGTAACATATTAACAAAAGTACATTGGTGTTCTTTACTAATATTTTGATTTTTAGGAAAAAATTAAGGCATCAATTGAAATAGTTCTTATTGGGAAGAATGCTAAGCTGACTTTGGCCTTAGCCCTGTCATTGATTGGCTATGAATGTTTGGTCAAATAACAGGATCTTTCTGACTTCCAGTTTTATCATTTTAAAATGAGGTGTTTGGACCCTCTCCAAGGCCTCTTTCCTCTAAAATTCTTTGTTTTCAATCTCTGACATCAAGATATTTTTCTCTAAGTAAGCAGCAGATGGCAGTATGAAAGTAGAGAATTTTTTAAAAAGAGTTTTCAATTTACTGTTTTGATTGGTCAAAGAATTTCTGCTCATTTCTTCTTTAAGCTTGATTGTTTTCTGTGAATTGTATATTACACAAAATAATTTATGAACTTATCATGTAATTGATAATAATTATGTACTTTTTAGCATGTAATAGTTACAGTGTTATTGTACATGCTATGAAAATTATGACCCTCCATCCCTACCCCTAGCTTCCCAAACTCTGCGTCTCCTTGTGGAATTATTATACATTAAGGAGCATAAATTTAAAGTCCTACTTTGAGGGTGAAACTTGGAACTTTTCAGGTATGCCAGCAATAATCTCTGTTTTAATTCTATTGTGCCTGTTAAATTTGTTGACGCTGATTCTCTGTCAGTGCAGTTTGGTAAATAACACAGAAGGGTCATGCCTTTATGATGTCAGATATCCATTTATGAAATTTGGCCCTTAAAATCACTTCTATTTTTGAAGTATCTAAGTATTTCTAATTGGGTATACAGGCAGCTCAACTCTTGGATGATAAGTTTGGTCTTTCAAATTTATTTTCCTTTTAAAACGCTGGCACAGAATATTCCCCTCTGTTTATCGTGTAAATATATCAGCCTGCTCTTCTGTATTGGCTCACATAGAAGGCCTGAAATGTCAGGGGCCAGTTCATGACCAGGGAGAAATGTGGGAGAGCTGTGCATGTTGAGAGCTATGTAGTATCTTAGTGGTCATAACCTGGTCTTAAGAATGCGCTTGAGAGTTTCTCTGGTCCTGGCAGGAATGTTGGACTTGGGTGGTTAGATCCTGGTTCTATCACTTACTAACTAATTTCTCAGTTTGAGGTTACTTAAAATGTTTTAAAATCTAAATAAAAGATATATACAGTAGTGCCTGGGTGGCTCAGTCAGTTGAGCTTCTGGTTTCAGCTCAGGACATGATCTCATGGTTCGTGAGTTTGAGCCCTACTTTGGGATCCTCTTCCCCCCCACCCCGCCCCTGTCCACCCCCACTCACGCATGTGTGTGCTCATGCCCTCACTCTCAAAAATAAACATTAAAAAAGATATATACATAAAACTGTACATATCATGAGTATTACTTGATGAATTTTTCACAAACCAGATTATACCCATGTACTAAGCACACTCACATCAAGAAACAGAACATTGGTACTACCTAGGAAGTTGGGCTGGGCTTCCTCTGGTTACAACTCCCTACCCATTACTAAAGATAACCATTATTCTGACTTCTAATCATAGATTAATTTTGCCTGTTTTTTTTTTACTTTTTATAATTGCAATTATGTAATGTATACTTTCTCATGTTGTCTTTCACTCCACGTGTAGCAATAGATCCTTCATTCTCAATGGTCCACTGTGTGACTACACCAGAATTCACTTACACATCATATTGCTGATGAACGTCTGGGGTTCTAGGCTACCATGAGTAGTTCTGCTGCGAACATTTATGTACTTTTGGTACAGGTATTTCTATTGAGTGTATACATGGAAGCAGAATTTCTGAACCATGTGCTGTGTTCAGCTTTAGGAGAAAACACCAGCAGTTTAGGAGACTTCTGATTGCTCCATATCCTTGCTAACACTCACTGTTGTCTGCCTTTAGCCATCTTGGTGATTATACTTTTTAAAAATTGGGAATAATAATCTGTACCTTGAAAGGTTGTTGTCAACTTAAGGTTGTCAACTTAACTAGGGTTTCTCTTTGCTTTTGAAACCTGGGCTCTTCCTTCTACCATGGGCATGGACAACCTCTGTGAGCTTCAGTTTCCTTCGTGTAAATGAGACTAATGTGCTGAATAATCCCCAATGTCCTTTCGTTTCTGATATGCATGCTTTGTAGTTAATGCTTTGTAGGTACACTGCTAGTGGAAGAGAATTTCACTATGACTTAAATCCTGTTACATGGGCAGTTGCCCACGTATGCATAGAACAGATCCAGGTAGTGGTCACTGTAGCCTGCCACTCAACAGTGCACTTCACCCCCCAAATTCCAGATTACATGTAGAATGTAGGACAGTGGTACTGACAGACCCGTGCTGGAATGGGTAGGGTGCTTCTCCATTGGTCCCACCTCCATTGGTCCCACCCCACCCCCACATCATCACTCTACAGGGTGGCGACTGGTTGTGGTCAGTCAGTCATCAAGTTTATTTTCCTCATCAATTACCTGACCGGCTCCATGCTGAGAAGGAGCACTGGGGAGGAAATATGCATGGAACATGCAGGAGGAAAAGTCCTCAGAATAGTATGGTGGTTAAGACGCTGGGCTCAGGAGTCAGACTGCCTGGGTTGTTACTTCTCTCTCTGTTACCACTCTGGTGGCTGCTGTTGCTGCTCTTGTCACTGAGGAGCTGGCCCCGATCAGAGACTTCCTTGTCCCAGGCCTTGTGATCAGCTTGACACCTGTGCTCTCATTTGTCCTGCCTGTAGCACCACAAGGTAGTATGATTATTATTCCAATCTGCAGATGAGGAAACTGAAGCCCAGAGACATCAGATAAGCTGCCTAAGATTGAACTGCCAGCAAGTGGTAGAACTTGAATTTGAATAAGGCCTGACTCCAGAATGCCTGTTTCTTACCTACATGGCCTTACCATCCTGAAACCTTGATTTCCTTATCAACAAGTGAGGTTAATAGCACTTTCAGGGCTGCAGGGAGATTCAAATGAAATGAGATTGTTTCTATGAAGTATCTCGTAGAGTGTCCAGCACATAGTAAATACACAGTAGATGTTTACTGTTAGTGTTATTGTATGATGGAAAGAATCATTTTAAATTTATGATGGGATGGATCCTAGGACTGTGGGAAGGAGGTTATTGTTAAATAAGTGAAGGTTTCATTTATTATTTTAGGTCCTGTCTGCAGCCTCTGTGTCTCCTCTTTTGGAGCAAGACCTGTGACAATCTTCAGTGGCTTCATGGTAGCTGGAGGCCTGATGTTGAGCAGTTTTGCCCCCAATATCTACTTTCTGTTTTTTTCCTATGGCATTGTTGTAGGTAAGAAATCTGGTCACTATAATTCTTCTAAGCTTCAAGAGTTAAACATCATTTTATCAATGTCAGGTTTATTATTCAGTTAATATAAGGTGTGAAAATGATAAAAAATAATTTACTTTCAATGACCACTTCACCAAGAATTATTGCCTTAGTAACATGTCTGCCCAGCAAATCAACATATTTGAAAGGATAAACATGTTTTATCAACACACACTGAGTTCTCTGACAAGGCATAAGAAGGGTTTTCATTTCAGTGCTCGTCTCTAATGCACACAAAGGAAAAGAAAGAGGTGGGAGTCTGAGGCTGATGTCACTTCTCTCTGACTTAAGAAGTGGTCCTTTTCATTCTGGCTGGCTAAGCAGGGCTCTGTTGGGTTGTTTGTGTTCTAAACATCCTGTGCTTCTAGGGCCCACATCACAAAGTTACAGCAGAATTAAAAAGTAGATTTTAAAACACACAATCATTATTTTTTTTTTAAGATAAGGCACAGGTGAAGAAAACTGAGTGGTGGGGATAATTGATGGTGATCCTGGTTACATGAGAGGAAAAGTAGAGGGTGACTGACAGCACCGACGGCTCTGGGTAGATGCCTTTGTGGCCTTTGTGATGTGTTGTACTAATTGTGTTCGGTGTTCAACATGATCAGACTATTCCTAGGGGCGGTTGGTGGGGAATTTGAAACAGATGATTCCAGCTTTCCAAGTTTTTCTTAGTGTCTGGAAGAACCTAATTTTTTTGGCTATTAATATTCCTCTTTTTCGCTTGGGACTATTTCCAGAATAATACCTAATGGAAATAATAGTGGCTAATATGCACTGAATACTTAACCATGTGCTTGGTTCTATGCTAAATGCTTTATCTGACCTTATTTAATCTTCACAAGAACCCATATTACAGAGGGGGAAAGTGAAGCTCAGAGAATTGAAGCTACAAAGGAGATTTGGGGTTGAATGCACTCAGTCTGACACCAGATCCTGAGTCAGAGCAGTCTGAACTGACCGGAGTCAGATCCCGACCTGTTTCACATTTTTGTAGTTATTTTTGGTGCTTTTAGAACCCTTAAAGTGTATTGTTAAATGCAACTACATACCCTAATACTGCTGAGACCTGAATCTAAATAAGCAAGCCCCATGTTAGTTCTTTGAGAGCATGTAGTGTATGTTTGATATTTTATATTCCCTGTGGTGCTTAATACAGTTTTGGACCTGTGGGTACAAACACATTAATCTCTGGTGTAAACTTGAGAGTTTTCATTTGATAATCATTTTGCATTCTTGTCTAAAATCATAAAAATAAAAATGTAGATATCTGTGTTTATGCATGAATATTGGATTATTCCCTTTAGGACAAATCCCTTTTTACATAGAAAATTGAATCATTATGCCATTGATATGATCTAGTTCAAACTCTGGACTACATGTTTAAATTTGCATAAGATTTTACTGCTTCACCTGGTTTCAAGGTTAATCTAGGCATACAAAATTTTTACCGACTTAAAAATTGATGAGCAGTGAGTGATATATAGCATTTGCATTACCTATATATAAAAATGAATTTTTAGGAAGAAAAATTTGGCTTGCAATGTCTAGGATTTATATACAATTGACTGTGTTGGAAGAATAAGGATGTATAGAAAAAAAAGACAATATTAACTAACTCCCAAAACTAAGTTTCAAAATTTCTGTATCAATGGAGGGAGCTTTATCAACTTGTGAAGTTAATTTTGATTTGATTTATGTTGTTGGAACCTTTTGATAACTAACTATGATTCCTGCCCTCCTGAATCCATGATCTTTAATTAATCAGATAGGATTTGAGGTTGGTCTGACTTACCCTTTTGGCTCGTGGTGGTGGTGGTGACCGTGGTGGTGTTACAGGCCTTCCACTTGGCTTTTCCCCACTATGATAACTCTCACCCTGGCCAAGGAACAATGTAGGGAGTTATACCAACCACCATGTATGTGTGAGCCAATGAAATATCAGGAACTTGGATGCATCCATGGACTCAGTGGATCCATTGTAAGCCAGACCTGAGGCATGATCCTATATATTACCTGGCCCCCATATGACCACTCTAAGGGAAGGGCATGTAAATGCTTCAGGCCCCTAGTTAACAATTACAGCTCATGTTCTGTGTCCAATAGTGCTCTAAAGGTATCCCACTTTCCCTAAATAAGTGGCCATAGTTGTCTTTGGGGAAATGTTTAGGGTACTGTTATCCATATACTTGTCATAGTGTTTGTTACAATGTCCTTCCTCCTGGAATCCCAGCCTCTCCTTCACTTAGTGGATTGTAGGTCAGAAAACAGGCTCACCTCTTGAACACTCTGATTTGGTCATAGGTTCTGAATCCCTGCAGCTGAGAAGAAATTGTGAGCTCAAAGAGAGAGTGCTGGGCTTATGGTCAGAAGACATAGATTCTGTGAGCCTGAGTACACTTGATCACAAATGGCGTTCCTTCATCTATGAAAGCAGGCTGGGAAACCTACCTCACACAGGTTTTGTGAGGACAAAATGAAGTCAAGCAAAATTAAAAAAAATAAGTAAAAAGAGTTGAGTTGGATTTCAGTTAATAAAAAAATCACTCTCTCTGCTATCTATTGGGGCCCCATGAGCTACTCCTAGCCAGCAGACAATTAATACTTATTACCATGGTTGACGTCTTCTTTCTTTCTTTCTTTTTTTCTTTCTTTCTTTCTTTCTTTCTTTCTTTCTTTCTTTCTTCTTTCTTTCTTTCTTCTTTCATCTTTCTTTTGGCTTATAATACAGGGCTCACAATATCTGTGGGATCAATAAGTGAGATAATAGTGAACAATGAGATTTCCATTCTGTCACCATTTAGAGTATCCAGTTGAAAAGGAAGTGACAGGAAATTATTACTGTCTAAACTCATTTTCCTTTTTAGTATTGAATTTCTTAGAAATAGCAAGAAAGATTCAGTCTGATGATAACATTCACTGAGCACCACTTCTGTGCTGAATTGTATACTAAGCATTTTCATTTGTCTAGAATGAACTAGATGGTGTCTTAAGATAGACAATATGCAGAGGGACAAGTTATTTAACTTCTGTTTCCCTTTTTTTTTAAAGTTTATTTATTTATTTTGAGAGAGAGAGAAAAAGCGCGAGTGGGGGAGGGGGAGAGAGGGAGAGAGAGAATCCCAAGCAGGCTCCGCACTTTCATTGTGGAGCCCGATGCTGGGCTCAAACTCACAAACTCACAAATGAGATCATCACCTGAGCCGAAATCAAGAGCCCGTAGCTTACCTCACTGAGCTGCCCAGGTGCCCCTCTGCTTTCTCATTTTTAAAACTACATATAATAATGACATCCACCTTAGGATTTTGTGAATTGACTAAGTAATGCAATAATATTAGCTAGCATTACCATTATTATTAGTTTTGTGACCTTGGAAATTATTTATTCTCTCTGAGCTTCTGTTTTTATTTTTTATCAAATGGGACTAATATGACTTCACAGAGCTATCATGCCCATTCATGAGCAAATGTATCTACAGAGGCACAAAGAGGTGTTTCACACATGTTTTTCCCTTCCCTTAAATTCCTGCTGACCACTTAGTTCAAGACCACAGCAGCAGTTTTTTGCTAATGAGGAAGCTTTATTGAATCAGCAATATTTGTATAACAGATTGGGAAGATAGAGAAATTAAAGCTTTTTAGTATGTTTAGTTATAATACACAATATCAAAAAGAATACTAACGTTTATTAATTGGCTAACACTAAAGTTTATTAATTAATTCTGTTTTACCCCTTAATTGATATTTTAAAAAGTATCATCTTGAAAATACAATGTTATCTTGTTCTGTTTTTGTAGCTAACATAAAATGGAAGTTTCCCCTTTTTCAAGGGACTGTAAGCCACACTGCCAATCCTGGTAATTCAGGCTTCTATTTTCTCAACTACTTTACCAAATCAGGAAAAAGAAAGTATGATGTGGGAGGCTGGAGTGCAGGGGGGCCAGCAGGAAATCAGTGCTTAATGAGCTCAGGCTTCTCCCCAATAATTTCCTTTTGCTTTTCTGGAAAGCACAACTCAAGATCAATGTCTTACATTCTCTTTTCTTCAGACTTTATTGTTCTTTAGCTACCTGGTTAGTGTTTGCTTGCTATACCCTTTTGGATTTTGGAAAAGTTCAATTTTCTCTAACTTTGTTTTCATGGTAATATCTGCCTATGGACTGAGTCTGCACAGTGTATTGAGACTGGGAGGGAAAAAACCACATTTGCAGAGTCTGATTCTCCTACTGCAATTATGGCAAATGAGATAAAGGTCATTTCCTGGCATTCATTTTAGCAGTTAGAGTTTTATAAGCCTTTTTGTTTTGTTTTGTTTTTAATGGTTATATCATTAAAGAAATTCTTTTTTCTCTCATAGATGTTCAATTGTAATAAGGAACTATGATTTTCTAATTAGTCTGAAGCTATTATCGACATAATGTCATAATACTCAGGTGAAAAGTGAAAACATATATCAATATAATGGTTATTTTTTATAGTACTTATTATATTCCAGGCACAGATACTAAATCTTTTACATTTTTTAGGTCTCTTAATCTTTTTTTTTTTTTTTTCCTGAGAGAGAGAGGGAGGGAGAGTGAGTGGGGGAGAGGGAGAAGGAGAGAATTCCAAGCAGACTCCACACTCAGCATGGAGCCTCTGCCAGGGCTTGATCCAACGACTTTGGGATCATGACCTGAGCCAAAATCAAGACTTGGACGTTTAGCCGACTGAGCCACCCAGGCACCCTTATGTCTCTTAATCTTTACAATTGTCTTGTGAGATTGTTTTAAAGATAAAGAAACTAAGAATTAGAGACTTTCAGTAAACTCTCTAATCCCCAAAGTCACCTAGCCAGTAACTGATAGAGCTGGGATTTGAATCCAAGTCTGATTTCCAAGCCTGTGCTCTTAACTAGTCAATGTCATGTTCAGAGTACTCATGAGTACTCATGCTAAGCATACAAAAGTCAGAGCCAGTTTATTAAAAAAGCTAGCCAATTGCTTGCACTTCTTAACTCTCCATGCAGATGTTTGAAGCTAGAAACATAAAAGTAACTGCATTTGGATATGCTAAAGTTACTTATCTTCTTTTGGCATCCTAAGTTACCTTCCCACAATTTCATTTCTAGAAGTAGATATTCCTGGAATACTATATGTAATTGCTTATCCTAACCCAAGTTTAGGTTAGGTTTAAAGGTGATTTGCTTTAAAACATACATAAGGGGAATTCTCCCAAATGACTGACAGACAGGTCCCCACACTACAGTGACCACTGTCTTCGTTTTCCCAGGGCTAACAGGTTTCCCAGGATCTGATACTTTTAGTGGCCAAACCGGGAATGTCCTGGGCAGTACCCTATCCCCACCCCACACAGAATCTGGATTCTATAGCTTCACCCATATTGCTTTTTAAGATTGCCATGCTAAAATGCACTGTTACTAAATGTTTCCTTTTCCTAAAAATAATATTCAGGGAGAAGTTTCATATACAGATGTAGGAGCTTGATAGATATCTATTCACTTACACACAAATATATGTATATAATAAAGGATATTTTAAAAGAATTCATAGACATCTAAAAATATGTATACGATTTCAAATGTTTTAATGCTTGTCTTCCTAAAATAAATCAAAGTTCCACTTTGCATGCTTTTATTCACATGCTAGTTCTTTAGAGATGCTTGCTTTATGTATTCTAAATTAGAAGCATTTTTTAATAGCAGAGTGTTTTACTTCAGTTACATTTTCTCCTTATAACTGTCTTACCAGTTTAATTGATCTACGCATTTTTGATTTATCGGTAAAGATTGAGAAAAATGAGAAAATGAGGAAGTTTAGTGTGATTTGCCCAAAGCATCCTCCTATAATGCATAGAATTTGTAAATTAGTTGTATCTTTTTTCAAACCATATAATTCTAATTCTGTCTTTCTAATGATGTTATCTTTGTAAATTAATTATTACAAAATTTAAAAATCTTTAATATTTTTAAAGCTAAGATTTAGTTTCTGGCTAAAGTAAAAAGTAAAAAAAATAGCATCATTTAAGTGGGGAGTAGGTATAAAGATATTATTAAAAATATATATACACACACGCATACATACATATAAGTGTGTTTGTGTTTGTTATATGAATAGAGACATAGACAGGAAGAGAAAAATGCAAGAACTCAAATGAGATTTATGGGGAATGGCAGTAGGATAACTTCTGTGGGGAGGTTCATTCAACAGACTTTTACGAACACTCACTCTGTGCCAGGCTCAGACCTGGAACCAGGATACCTGGATGAATAAGACGCCACCTGCCCTCAGAGCTCGCTGTTTAGTTGGAGGAATAAACGTGTAAATTTATAACACGTAACACAGCAAAATAAATGCGTTGATAAAATGAAACCAACATCCTGTGCTGATATACCACATACCTGTGGGAAGAGGGGTGCTGAAGCAGGCTTCATGCAGGAACTCATGCTTGAGCTGAGTCTGGAAGGACAGGTAGGATGCGGTCAGATGGGCATGGGTTTTGAAGGGGAGTTGAATGGGTGGGAGGGGGACATTGCGGGAGCTCAAATGCTCTGAGGTGTGAGGTGCCATGGATAACAGTGCTGTCAGCACGGAGCCCGATGCAGGGCTCAAACTCATGAACCGTGAGATCATGACCTGAGCCAAAACCAAGAGTTGGACACTAACTCACTGAACACGCAGATGCCCTGATAACAGTGTTTTTATAGGTATTCGTTTAAGTACTGAGGAAGTCATGTGAGTAGGTGCAAATATATCAAAGAATTGGCATGCAACAGAAGCCGGATGACAAAATGTTTTTATATGGACTTTACTGTAGGAGCATGATGTGATGAGAATTGTATGGCAGCAGCTTAGAAGATAGATTTCTGGAAAAAGTACTGGAAGCTGAGAAAGTGATCAGGAAGCCAGAGTTCAGCTCAGAAAACATGAGATGAACTGAGGCAGTGGTGGTGCAAAGACGGAGGGAGGTTGATAATTTAGGCAGTGGGTATGATAAAGAGCTTCTTGATGGGCAGAGATGAGGGAATAGTGGCCTCTGAAGTTGTGATCTTGCCCAGAGATGTGTGAAATGGAACATAAGATGTGGAAAGGAAATGTTAGAACATGTAAAAATATTTAGTTTTTACCTATTTAAGTAAAGGGAAACAATAATATTATACTAATGTTTATGCTTTGAATTGGTAGTAATGTAGGTATTTAGTTTAAAAATCATTACGCTTATACTGCAGGCTAATGGTCAGAATTTTTTCACTGATAGGTGTTTGATAAAAAGTGATTGGTCAAAAAAATGGTCAAAAATGATTGGTCAAATCCCTTGGTCAAGGGATGCTTTAAGATAGTGGTTTCCAACTTTACAGCCTTGGGACCCTTTACACTCTTTTGTTTAGGACCCCAAGGAGCTTTTGAATATATGGATTATACTTACTGATATTTGTTCTGTTAAGTTTAACTATTAAAAGCTAAGAAATTTGAAAATATTTGAGTAATTCATTTAAAGATAATAACAAACCTAATATATGTTAACATAAGTAATGTACTTATTATGAAAAATAGCTCTACTTTCCAAAAGAAAAACAAACTTTTGTGAGAAGAGTTGCATTATTTTACAGTTTTGCTAATCTCTTTAATGTTTGGCTTCATAGAAGACATCTGGATTCTCACATCTGCTCTGTACACAATCTGTTGCAATCTGTTTTTTTTTTAATTGAAATGTATGAAGTAAATCTTGTCACACATAAAGATGTAGCTGGAAAAGAAAGGAGTTTTAATAGCCTTTTCAGGTAATTGTAGATACTCTTCTTCAATACTTTACAAAAACTTGATGAGTGATGATTTTCCAAAGTTAATTGTAATATGGAACTTGGTACTACATCAATATACTTTTCACACTCTTATATTTGTTTATTCTGCACTTTGAATGGATCTTCATTCAAACCTAATTTTGTAATATCATGAATTGGTTATTTGAAAAATACTGGTTCACTAAGTTATGAAAGAATTCTAAATGTTGACAAATTTCATTATACAACATCAAAACATCACTTTTGTTACTTTCACCAGCAGACTCATCAGAAAATCTTTATTTATTGGAAAGCTGTCAAAATCATGGTAATGGATATCATTTTCAAAAATTCTTTTTCTGGAAACTTTGGATTTTATTATTGTTAACAATTACTGCCAGTTTTCTCCCTTCTTAGTTTGTTTTCAAAAAAGTGTCTACCAAATACCCAAGTCTGGGTAACCCTAGTTTGTCTGTCAGATATTCTTTCAAATAAAAAAGAAGGTCACAAGATTAAAAGGGGGCTCTTTTAGCTGGCTACTAAAATAATTGTGTAAAGGGTTTTCCTTGCAGCAATTGTTGTAATCCAAATGAAGAATTTTTAAAATATTTTTGTTTGTTTTTATTATGAGTGTATGATTATGTAGCATAATTTGATACCAAAGTTTGGTACCAATACCTTGATTTGTGCTAAGGCACTTCTGGTTTTATCACCATCTCTTTTGCTCCATCAGCATAATTGTAAACACAGTGAAAAAAGCAGAGAACATATTAGTATCCATGGGATACTTATCCACAGGAGATACCATTCAAGACCACCAATGAATGTCTGAAAGCATTCATAATAGTGAACCCTATGTATATGTACACCCCCTATGTATATGTACACACTTGTGATAAAGTTTAATTTATAAATTAGGCACAATAATAAATCAGCAACAATAACAAATAATCAAATAGAACAGTAATAACATACTATAATAAAAGTTATGTGAAAGTAGTCTCTCTCTTTCAAAATATCTTATTGTGCTGTACTCACCCTTCTTCTGTGATGATGTGAGATGGTAGAATGCCTGAGTGATAAGATGAAGCAAAATGGATGACATAGGCATGTGACATAGCATTAGGCTACTACTGACCTTCTGATGATATGTCAGGAGGAGGATCATCTGAGCATTCTGGACTGTGGTTGATTGCAGGTAACTGAAACCATGGAAAGCAAAACTGCAGAAAAGTGGGGGGACTAGTGTATTATGAAAATAGTTTTGAATTTACAGACTCTGTGAGAGATCGTGGGGATTCAAGGGACCCCTCTCTAATAACTTCCAGTTTAAGGTTGTCCTGATGCAGATGTAGGAAGGCATCATGGTACCTTTTTGAAAAGTTTAAGGAGAAAGCATTTCAAATTTCTGCTACATTAAAAAAAAAAAAGTGAAATAGCATTAACTATTAAACCCAGGGCCTTGAAATAATTTTTTAAAATGCCTTTTTTTTTTTTTTGGTTTCAGGCTAAAAATTTAAAAGTTGCTGTTTCAACTTTTCTGACGTTGACATTTAGTAATCAGAAATGTCTGTTTCCCCTTTGTCTCTCATGCCTAACATTTAACAGAGTCCTGACAACCAAATCACAGAAAAGTAAATTCATTCTGCCTCCAAAGGCTTTCTGAGGTATATAGTCTTAGTCAAGGGTGACATTTTTTGGTTTCAAAATTGATTATTCAGAAACATTTAAAAATTTTTTTTTAACGTTCATTTATTTTTGAGAGAGAGAAAGAGCATGAAGAGGGACAGAGAGAGAGGGAGACACAGAATCTGAAGCAGGCTCCAGGCTCTGCGCCGTCAGCACAGTCCCTCATGCCGGGCTTGAACCCATGAGATCGTGACCTGAGCTGAAATTGGACACTTAACCAACTGAGCCACCCAGGCGCCCCAGAAACAGTTTTGTTTCATATCTTGAAAAGTCCTATATATGAATAGTAATGACAATTGTATAAATCAGTGCAACTCATGTTTTAGTTCATGAGATAATATTTTTTCCCTTAAATCAAACAAGAAGGGCATTTTATTTAGGGGTGCCTGAGTGGCTCAGTAAGTTGAATATCCAAGTCTTGATTTCGGTTCAGGTCATGATCCCAGAGTTGTGGGATTGAGCCCTGGGTTGAGTTCCATGCTGAGCATGGAGCTTGCTTAGAATTCTCTCTCTTTCTCTTACTCTGCCCCTCTCCCCTGTTCATCCTCTCTCTCTCTCAAATTAAAAAAAATTTTTTAAAAGAGAAAAAAATCTTTTTACTTAAAATATAATTGTTTTAGTCTATCTCATTTCTTTAAGAAGACTTTTTATGGAATCACACATAATCCTCAGAGTCTTAGGTTGTTTAAATTATTAATTTCCTAAAACACTTATGTAATATATTTGTTAAGCCCATGGATTCTTTCTAATTATAGTTTAGGTGCCAATGAAAGGCAATGACAATGATCTTAACTCATTTAATGGGCCGTGGTTTCAAATCCAGTTTTTAGACTATGGCTTATGTGTTGTTTATAGAATGATCCTCAAGAACAGATGATATTGCAGAAGAAAGGCAAAAAGTCATGAGTTAGAAGCTAGAGGAAAATTTTATGAAAAACCAACTGGCTTTAATAGGTGCTAAATAGGGAAGAAAAGATTAAGCTAACAAACAAAAGCCTTGGAGAAGATCTGGAGATAAATATAGTCCTTGGGTCTCAAGAAAGGTAAATTTAGGGGCGCCTGGGTGGCTCAGTCGGTTAAGCGTCCAACTTCGGCTCAGGTCATGATCTCTCAGTCCATGAGTTCTAGCCCCACGTCAGGCTCTGTGCTGACAGCTCAAAGCATGGAGCCTGCTTCAGATTCTGTGTCTCCCTCTCTCTGCTCCTCCCCTACTCATGGTCTATCTCTCTGTGTCTCTCAAAAATAAATAAATGTTAAAAAATTAAAAAAAAAACGAAATTTAGTAAGGTATTCTTTTAGGTTATAGAAGAATTTCAAATCTACAGAAAAGTAGAGGATAGTATAGCAAACAACTGTATGCTCACCACTTAAATTTAACAGTTGTTAATATTTTAGTGTATTTGCTTCCTTTTTTTTGCAAACATATTTCAAACTAAATCAAATACATTTTACTGTGAATAAGGTAGTTTGCATCTCTGAAGGAGGAAACTTACAAATATATATTTTACTGTGATGGGATGACCTGAGAACCCCAGAGGCCTTTGTTTTGCAGACTGGGGGTGTGCAAGCTATAAGCTCTCACTAAATAGCATGGAATAATGAAGGGAACTTTCTAAAATTATTTAGAGCACTTTGAGGAGGAAGGACACTGAACTGAGGGCAAGAACTTGGAAGTGAGACTGAATGGGAAAGTTTGATTAAATTTTACTATTTGGTGTTATTTGGTGACTTAACCATTATCTCTATCTCCCTGTAATGTCGCGATTTAAATTTGCATTATTCATTCATGCTTCAGAAATTGGACTTTTTTTTTCACTTGATTCCAACCCTATGGGTGTGGAGTGAAAACTGAGCTTGCACAGATATGTCCATTGGAGCTGTACGAGTGACATCAAAGAACCTATGAGTCCATACTCTGAAGAGTTATAGCCAATCAGTAACAGAACAACCTACTGGAGATGTTATTTTTTCTTTTTCTTTCTTTCTTTTTTTTTTTTTTTTTGCATTGAAGTAGTATAATCTGTCTTGATTTATGTAATGTCTTCTTATGTTTAGGACTCGGATGTGGTTTATTATATACTGCAACAGTGACCATTACGTGCCAGTATTTTGACAGTCACCGAGGCCTTGCTCTTGGCCTAATTTCAACAGGTACATTTTCAAAATAAGTACAGCATTGTCACTATTCAGTTTTCTAATTAAAGTTAAAAGCTACTGAACACAAATATGTTTAACCAACCACTTCCCAGCTACCACTTAGGTAGCATATTTTTTTACTCTAGCCTGAGAAGGAAATTTTATTTTCCACAGTAAATAAGAGTAGTGCTTCCAGAAAACCTAGGATGCATACATAAAAAGTCTGGGGCATTCAATGGCCAATATACTAAAGGAAAGAAAAGCTTATGGGACCCGTACATTGAGAGTCACAAGTTGGTGAGAGCTTCAGGAAAAGAAGCAGCCTGTACTTATGTAAGGCACCTTCTCCCTGAGAAAGGTAGGAGAAATGCCAGGAAAATGGAGACTCCAGGGCTCTGTCGAAAAGCCTGCTGTTGGCATCTTGCCATCTCCATTTACTGTGGAATGTACAATTTTTCTAAAGTACTTATTTATGAATGCATTCCCCTGGCCATGTGCATATCTAAACGACAGACTCTTCACTCTTGTTCTTCCTTTAATAATCAAGAGATGATCACTGAGGGAAATGTAAATATAAAAGCCTTCTGGACTTCCTCTGATGTTTTAAAGTGTCATTTCACTTTTCAGATGGATTTGTTTCCTAAGAGAACTTATCAAACTTATCAAACTTTTCATTAGAGAACTTATCAAAATTTTCTGTGGCCAATATTTTACCAGTTTGCTTAGGAAATAGAGCTGCCAAGTTTAGTGAAAGTGGCACATTTACATATGCTACTTGTTAATGAGCGGGTGTTCCTGGGAGGTCAGACTTTGAGGTAAATGGAGTAAATACAATGATTTGTCTGGCAGCAGGAGCCAAACTAATGTTTATTCCTGAGATCAATCTAGTGGCAACAAAGTGATTCCAGATTGAATTAAGTTGAGCTGGATATTTCCCAAAGGTGGTTTAAGGAAGTATTGGCGGGGGGGAATAGGAATCATGATCTAAGAGGAGATGGGGCCAGAGTCTTGAGGACACAGCTGGGCTAAGGCAGAACTGAAGAAGAAATAGCAAAAACAGGAGATAGAGAATCCAAAGCAGTTGGAATGCAGTTCAAAGAACCTTACAGGATCTCCCACAGGTGTGTGAGTGTGATGGAGTGTGAAGGTAGGCATTAGTGTGAAGGTAGGCATGAGCTTGAAGGACAATAGGTCTTGCCTACACTACATTTTTGTAGAGGCATCGTAATGTGGCAACAAGCACAGACGCCAGAGCCAGACCACCTAGGTCTGAATCCTGCCTGTGTCACTCACTTGCTGTCTGGAAATAGACAGACTTTCTAACAGTCCTGTTAACTATTGAGTTAAGCCTCAGTTTTCTGAACTGTAAAATGGGGATAATAATGGTACTCATCACATCAAGTTATTGGGAATCTTAAAGAAGCATACATGTAAGGCACATAGCAGGGTACTAAAAGCATGAGATATTATCATTATGAACTAGGGTTTCCCTTAATGTCCAAATTTGTATGTGTGCCAAAGATGCCAGAAGTTGTATGCTACATGCTTTCACTCTGCCTAGAAAGGAGGGCATAAGAGACTGGGTCATGGCACACTGAAATAAAAATGGATCGACTCTGGACAGTTAAGATTTGGCAGAATTAAGGAATTTTCAGTTTCAACTCACAGGAAGCTAGGTGAAGCAAAATTAAGGAGAATTGTGGATCTACTTAGTCCTTCTGGGTTGCTGTAACAAGATACCATAGACTAAGTGACTTCCACAAAACATAAATGTATTTCTCAGTTCTGGAGGCTGGAAGTCTGATATCAGGATGCCAGCATGCTTGGGTTCTGGTGACAGACTTCTTCTGAGCTGCAGACTGCCATTTTCTTGCTGTGTGGCATGTGTGCATGGTGGAAGGGGAAAGGAAGCTCTCAGGGGTCTCTTTGATATGGGTGCTAATCTCATTTACGAGTGCTCAGTGGGCTCATGACCTAATTGCCTCTCAAAGGCCCCACTTCCTCATGCCATCATATTGGGGGTTAGGATTTCAACCTGTGAATTTGGGAGGACATGAACATTCAGTCTATAGCATCCACCTTCAGTGAAAAAGATGAAAAGAAAAAAAAAAAAAAAAAAAAACAAAACAAAAAAACCTCACAGTAGAATTTTTTAAAAATTGAAAAGAAACAACAAAAAAAAACCCACATGAAATATTCTGACATTGCTGGAAAAAAAAAAAGGAACGTGAGCATGAAACAAAGGTTTTTGGGGAAGCAATTTTGTTCCATGGTTAACAGGGGTTGGTAAACTAATGTCCGGGGGTCTACTGCCTGTTTTTAGAGAGCTCATGAGCTAAGGATGATTTTTACATTTTTGTACAGTTAAAAAAATCAAAAGGATATTTCAGGGCATCTGAAAATTATGTGAAATAAAAATTTCTATGTCCATAAATAAAAGTTAATTGGAATATAACCATGCTCCTTCCTTTACAATTCTTCTTTGGCTATCAATAATGGTTGTTCTGAGAACCCTGAATTATAAGAGATTAAGATTGAACATCTCCCATTTCTTTTTAGGTTCAAGTGTTGGACTTTTTATATATGCTGCTCTGCAGAGGTTGCTGATTGAGTTCTATGGGCTGGATGGATGCCTGCTGATTGTGGGCGCCTTAGCTTTAAATATATTAGCCTGTGGCAGCCTGATGAGACCCCTCCAGCCCTCTGATTGCCCTTTGCCTGAAAAAACAGCTCTGGAAAGTGCACCAGATAGATACTCCATTTACAGTGAAAAAGAGAAGGACCTGGAAGAAAACACGAACATTCTTGGAAAGAGCTACAGTGCTGAGGAAACATGCAAGAGCACCTTTGGCAGTGGTGGCCGGAAACAGGAGAGCCTACTTCATAAAAGCCCAACAACAATGGCACATTCAAAAGAGACTGAAACGTACAAAAAGAAAGTTGCAGAACAGACATATTTTTGCAAACAGCTTGCCAAGAGGAAGTGGCAATTATATAAAAACTACTGTGGAGAGACTGTGGCTCTTTTTAAAAACAAAGTATTTTTAGCACTTTTCATTGCTATCTTTCTTTTTGACATTGGAGGATTTCCACCTTCATTACTTATGGAAGATGTGGCAAGAAGTTCAAATGTGAAAGAAGAAGAGCTCATTATGCCTCTTATTTCCATTATTGGCATTATGACAGCAGTTGGTAAACTCCTTCTAGGGATACTGGCTGACTTCAAGTGGATTAATACCTTATATCTTTACGTAGCTACCTTAATAATCATGGGCCTGGCCTTGTGTGCAATTCCATTTGCCAAAAGTTATGTCACATTGGCAATACTTTCTGGGATTCTAGGGTTTCTTACTGGTAACTGGTCCATCTTCCCATATGTGACCACGAAGACTGTGGGAATTGAAAAATTGGCCCATGCCTATGGGATATTAATGTTCTTTGCTGGACTTGGGAATAGCCTTGGACCACCAATTGTTGGTAAGATATTTCTTAAAGCAACCCATTTTTACTGTTCTTCTTTGTAACATCTCCAGGTATAGAAATCCAGATTACAATAGTAGCACAGATTAGCACAAAGTAAATCTGCATAGATGTCTGATGGTAATGATTTACTCATAATCAGTTTGATAAAAAGGCCAGTATACTTGCTCAGGGATTTGTGTTCATTTTGTGTTCAGGAGAAACTCAAAATGCCTGCTTATTCTTGTCCAGATTATTTGGGAGAGTCTCCTCTGCTAACTCCTAAGAGTCTGCTATAGAGTACATGGGGTTTTATCTGTCCTAATCCTTACTGTATATAAAATTGGTAAAATTAGAGGATGGCTTCCAAGTCTTACTATTTCTATCAAATTCACTTTTTTCTTTCTCTCTTTTCAGGTTGGTTTTATGACTGGACCCAGACCTATGACATTGCGTTTTATTTCAGTGGCTTCTGTGTCCTGCTGGGAGGTTTTATCTTGCTTCTGGCCGCCTTACCCTCCTGGCATACATGCAGCAGGCTGCTGCCCAAGCCAGCTCCAACAACCTTTCTGTACAAAGTTACCTCTAATGTTTAGAGGATACTGGAAGGAACTACAGATTGTTTTCTCATAGCGAAATTTCACTGTGGCTGACTCTGAATGAACTTTTTGTTTGTTACAAATCCTATTCTCTTTGTACTGTATATGTAGCTTCTATCGCCTGTATTTACCACCCCTCCTTTTTTTCTTTTTCCAAGAAGTGGGACTATTCTGTTTTACCCTTATTCGTGAGTTCCTGACATTGTAAACATTTTGGCCAGCCTCGAAAGGCTTTCTCTGTGTAAAGAAATATAATTTCTCTGTGGGATCCATTAGTTCCACTGAAAGGCACCCAGAGGGAGCTCTTCTATTTTAAACCTGATGTAGGCAGCATGATGAGATATATGTGAAGGCCACCAGGGGCGAAATCACTCTCTTCTCTATGTTAGACTAGCTAGTATGTTGAAGACTTCAGGCCAGTCAGGAGATGAAAGTGGTTACTAAAATGGCGTTAAGAATTGCAGTGGAGCAAGCTGATCTTTTTTTTTTTTTTTCCTCAAAGATATTTTAAATTACAGTCACTGGTTTTCACTATTTGATTTTATTTACCTTGAGGCAGCACCCCATATTTGGTATCCACTGCGCTTAAATCCTTTCAATTCCTAAGGTGTTTGCCTAGAGGCAGGCAGTCTCCAAACTGGAGCACTCACCACAGACTTGCTTCACGGTTGGCTGCCAAAAGCACACTCACTCTTCTCTGTCAGCATCCACTCAGCTGATGTTTCCCAGGAAGTGCTGATTTTACCTGTTTCCAAATTGGAAATGCGTAAACCATTCCGTTCTGGCAAATGGGAAACATCCATTTGCATTGGGCACAGTGGGGATGAATTGCAAGTCCCTGCGTGTCTTCTTGATGAAGCATTTATTTGTTACTATGAGATTTTACCACTATCAGATTTTAATTCAAGGGCAGAACTAAAATGTGTGTGTGTGTGTGCGCGTGCGTGCGTGTGTGTGTGTGATGAACTCTGAGTCTGTGTGGGACATGGGAAGACAAAAAAGCAATAAGAAATTGATACCCTGATCCAACTGTATTCAATCTTAAGAAAAATGTTTTGAAAGAAAATCACTGTTTAATAAATGGGCATCTTTCTGAAGAAATATTTTTTGAATTTTGCTGTGTGTCAGAATCCTCTAGATCCTTTTAAAAAGATGGTTGCCTGAGTACTACTCTTAGAGATTTTAATTCTGTAGGTTTGGCTATGGGCCAAGCATCTGTATTTTTAGCGAACTCTTCAAGGAATTCTGACGACACAGCCAGGTCGAAAATGAGGGTTACAAGACTGGCAACAGAAAACATTCATTCTCTTAAATAAAAAACAAAAAAACAGTAAACCATTGAGGTGAGGGGTTTTTATAAATAGCCAACTGTGGTTCTTTAAATAGGACGCACTCTTCCTATTGTGCCCAAATTGTCTCTTCATTTCTTTTGAAATATATGATTTTATACTTGTATGTTGCCTTTCTTCAAAGGCGCCTGAAGCACTTTATAAGCATGAAGCCCCACAACACCTCAGTGAGGTCCGTAAATAGATCTTTTGTATGCAATAAACCTGGAGTGTGGGGGAATTTCATAACTGAGTTAATCCTACTTAATAATGCAATAATGGGGCTTCAAAGTGCCTTGGACTTCTCCATACTCAGACTTCTGGAAAGTTTTCTGTACCTCATTCTTCAGTCACTGTCAAGGTTAATAAATATAAGAAGTGACATTTTAAAAAGCTAAACTAAGTGTTTTTATGTTGAAAGTTCCTTTTTGCCAACATTATATTCAGGAAGTCCAATAACCTGAAAAAGTAACTTTCCTGACATCCCCATGTTCATCAACGTTGATAATTGTCCAAATGCATCTTCACCATGTCTACTAATACCATCCAGCGTGTGCATTTTCAATTGTCTAGGGAATGAATTTTAATTTGCAATAAAATATTTTTTGTTTGTTTTGCATTGGTTTGGCTGCTTTTTCTCTTAACGAGTCCTCCTTCTCTGAATTACAGTTAAATTTCACTTGAATGTAAAACAAATGATCACATGTTCACTTCAGACCCCCGAATTGGTGATTGGACCTCAGTGTATTCAAAAGTCAAATTTGCTAAACTATTTTGACCACTGGCTCCCAAAAAGCTAACATGTCAATCCTACAGAATCCTTTTGAGGAAAAAGGGGACAGATTCCTCTTTGCAACTCTTAATGATGATCTTTTCAATCATTGGTGGAATTCTTACTATGCTCTTAGGCACATTATATTATTTATCCTTCATAATAGCTCTGTGAGGTGAGGATGCTAATCTTCATTGTATGGTACAAAACATAATTGTCATGATATGGACAAAATATATAAGCAACTTCCAAAAGCAAAATGAAAAAGTGTCTAGTGAATGCTTTGGTTTCTAACATGGCTGGGAAATGGAGCTCAGGAGGATGAAGTAAGTATAAATGCAGAACTCACTTTTAAATATTTGCTTGTTAATTTATGTATTCATTCAACAAATTTTCATTTAGCACACACCATGTGGCAGATACACAGGTATTGAGGTAATGGTGATAAGCAAGACAAATGTGGTCCTTTTGTTCACAATGATTTCTTTTTTTTTAATTTCTTTTTTTATTTTACAGAGAGGGTATGAGCAGAGGAGAGGAGCAGAGAGAGAGAGAGAGAGAGAGAGAGAGAGAATCTCAAGCAGGCTCCATACTCAACACAGAGCCCAGTGTGGGGCTTGATCCCATAACCCTGGGATCATGACCTTAGCTGAAATCAAGAGTCAGATGATCAACCAAGTGAGCCACTCAGGTGTTCCCACAATGATTTCTTAAAGCAAAAAATAGATCCCATGGTACTCTAGTATTTGTGCTTTAAGGTCAGTTCTGTCTATGAGATTGTCCTAGGGGAGGAAAAGGTATACATGTATGCTTGCTGTTATAGTAGATACTGTAGCGTGCCACCCAGATGCCCTTCAGGACCTGGGTACTCTGTCCTCCATGGGCTGGGATTGGCTGCTGAGGGCTCACAGCTGAGTCCTGCTCTGGGAACTGCCTTCAGGCGAAGGTATTATTCTACCCCCTCTAGGAAAGCTAGACTTCAGTGACTCTGGCCTCATTGGCTGATGAATGGCTTCTTTGACTCAATGGGGACAACTCCAGAGTGCCATCCCAGCTCTAGAACTTCCTGTAGGATCTCAATTTTTCCCTCTGTCCCATGCTACTTCCCCTACTTCCTTACAGGTGTTTTTCTGGAAAATACTCCCCAGTAAACTTGCTGCATGCAAACTCCATTGCATAGGTTTTGTTTTTTTTTAATCTGGAAACTTGACTGAAAACACCTGTAATTTCAATACAGTGGGATAATGCCCTGCACATGGGGGCCTCAGAGACATGTTTCTTGAGGGCTTGTATATACCTGGTATTCTTTCAGGTACTTTGCAACTATATATTGTCCTATTTAACTTCCAGACTCTGTCAAAGATTGGATGTCATCAGGTGAGGCTGGCTGCTTGACTATCAAAAAATGGCACAAAGCTGTATTTTATCTTGGGACATTTCAGGTATGGCTCTCCTGTGGGAAGTCCAGGTACTTCATTTCTTATTCATCCATCATACATTAACCAAGCACCTAGTATGTGTTGGGCACTCTCTCAGGCACCAAATATGTAACTGTGTATAAGATAGACAAGGTTCCTGTCCTCCTGGAGCTTGTTGGGGCCCGAAGCTAGTTGCAACAGAAGCCTCAGCTCCTATGGGAAGCTCTGGAGCTGGGATGGCCCTTCAGCGTTGTCACAATTGAGTTGTTACCTCTGACTCATGCTAAAATTCCCAAAAGAATGAATATAGAAGCCAAAATGCCAATTATTTTGATTTATATGAGCAATACAATAGCCAGGAGGACCGGACTTTCCAGTTCACCTGGTCATATCCCTTTCCCTGTAGGTAAGGTCACAGGAAGCCAAATACCACTAATTGGAAGGTGTTTGAAGTTCCTGGGATGAGGCTGTGGTCGCTCACTCAGTGGTATGAGTTTTTAACAGCATCATGAGAAGACAGCTTCGTTCAAACTTTGCCATTCTAAGGAACTGCCTCTAGACAGTGCATAGTTGGCCACAGACAATATTTGCCTCCATGGCAATCCTCATACAAATGCACTGTGGCTGACCACAGTGACCCTGTTCTCTCCCCAATATGTTACTAAATTTAATCAGGCTACAGCTACATGCTACTGGTCAGAGCCACTGGCAAACGTCTGCTCAGAGGCTTGTTGCAAATGACATTGCTCAGAAGGCAGTCTACATGGGCAGGTTTTTGCTGAGGGAGTCACCATCACCATGAGACAGATGAGGAAACCAAGGAATCAAACACGCTAAGCAATATGCTCAAGGTGACCCAGCCAGTGTCTCAGGCCCAGGCCCAGATCCTATTTATGGAGATGGGGAAGTGACTGTGCATATGGAAATTATCCAATCCAACCCCATGACCTCACAGAAGAAAACACTGTGGGCCAGGGTCCAGAACAGAGCTCTTCTGCATCACTATTTATACCCAGAAATTCATGACACCACTCCTGTCCCTTTAGAACATCCATTTCATATGTAACCAGAACTTTATTATTAGCAAGAACCTTCTTTTTTTTCTACCAATGGGGTAGGCACTAGAAACGTATGGGGCTACTGAGTACTTGAACTGTGATTTGTCTGAATTGAGATGTGTTTTAAGTATAAAATACACAGTACACTGAATTTCAGCCTTAGTACAAAGAAAGTAAAATAACTGAATAATTTTAAATATTGATTATATATTTAATGATTATTTTATGATTAGATGATAATAGGGATATATTAGGTTAAATATATTAATGAAATTAACTTTCTCTGTTTCTTTTACTTTTTTAATGTGGCTATAAGAAAATTTAAGATTATATATCATATTATATATTTATTGGTCAGTGCAATTGTAGATATTCCTATCCAAAAACACATTTAAACATTTTTACACACATTATACTTAGTTGATATAAATCTTGAGTCTCTTTTAAAGATTTTCTTTTGGTTTATTTGTTGAAAAAAATCAGATTATTTGTCCTGCAGAGTTATTCTGGTTTATTACAACCACCTGGTATCATTTAATATATTTACCCTGTATTACCTGGAAAGTAGTAGTTATATCTAGAGCTTGATCACATTTAGGTTTTATTGTTTTGGAAAGAAAAAGTAATTGGTGGATGTGTAATTCCATCAAGACACACTAAATGTCTGGTTGTCTTTCTTTCTTTCTTTTTTTTTTGGTGTTAAGATTGAGCAGGGTGATTATCTATTATAAATTTCCCCATGTTTTCTTCATTTAATGGCTTTTGTAGCTAGTTATTAGCATTACCTATGTCCATTATTACTTAGAGGTTGCAAATGGTGATATTCTAATTCCATCATTCCTTCACTCACTAACTGACCTACTTCTATAAAGACAAGGTTCCTCTTGTCAACTATCACTTTCCCCAAGGAATAGTGGATACAAGAAAAGCAAGATACTTATTTTACTTATTTAATTCTTTCTCTTTATTAGTTTCAGAAAAATAAGTTGTTTTTTTTCTGGCATCCCCCAAATGTCACCAATGAGTCCCCTCCCTGCTTTGGGAGAATATATCATTATGAACTTATGGATTTTAAATTTTGGGGTGTCAGGGGGAGGTTTCAGCAATTACAGAGGTTTTTTGATGCCTAGATTTTCCCATCAAGTTGACAAGCACTAACAACACAAGCTCAGTAGTCTTTGCCAGTTTCTTTACCCTCTGATATGACAAAATGTTTTAGGCTCACTCATACATTTTCTACCCCAGATCTGGAATAGCCATTCCTCCAAGGACAGCAAGGGGATGGTTTTTAGACCACAATCTGGGCACTTGGGATTCTCATCGCTAGTGGGTTGGGGATTGTTTCTACAAAATAGATTTTTTTTTTGTTTTTTCAACAGAAATGTATCATGTGTTAATACTGATAATTCTAATTTAAATTGAGGATCACTTTTTTTTTTTACCTAACTTCATTGATTTTATACTTAAACTCTTTTCTTTGATGTTGACAACCCTGATTTTCTAATGATAGTATTTGCTCTGTCCTATCATGTGTATAATATTTTCAAAATAATGATGTTACTATTATTACTAGTAACATGATTACTGAAACACTTTAAAATTGCTTTTCAGTTCATTTCATCCTAAAGTAACCTATTCAAGATGTGTGCTCAGATTATTATATTTTAGTCCTTTGAAATAGTTCCTCGGGGTGCCTGGGTGGCTCAGTTGGTTAAGTGTCCAACTTTGGCTCAGGTCATGATCTCACAGTTTGTGAGTTCGAGCCCCTTGAGGGGCTCTGTGCTGACAGTTCAGAGCCTGGAGCTTGCTTAACATTCTGTGTCTCCCTTTCTCTCTCTGCCCCTCTCCAGCTTGTGCTCTCTCTCTCAAAAATAAATAAATGTTAAAAAAAAAAAAAGAAAGAAATAGTTCCTCTCTGTGTGAAGTCACCAACTTGCTACTCAGTTAGGTTTATTTCTGCCATTCTAATTTGCATCCTTCCTATTATGAGTGAGGTTAAACATCTTTTCATGTATTTAAGGGACATTTAAATTTCTTTTTTGTAAACTGTTTTTCTATAGGGTTATTGGTGATTTTATTCTCTATTTTTTAGAAACTCTTTATATATTAGGGATATTTGCCCTTTGTACTATAAGTTTAAAGTGATTTTTCCCAGTTTGTCATTTGCCTTTGTACTTTATGATATCTTTTGCCCTGTTGAAAGTTTTTTATGTTTGTATTTGACAGATTTTTTTATTGAATGTTTTCAAACTGATTTTTAAAATTTTTTAGATGTTTATTTATTTTTGAAAGAGACAGAAAGACAAAGCACGAGCAGGGGAGGGGCAGAGAGAGAGAGGGAGACACAGAATTTGAAGAAGGCTCCAGGCTCCGAGCTGTCAGCACAGAACCCGACACAGGGCTCAAAGTCATAAACTGCGATCATGACCTTAACTGAAATTGGACACCTTACCAACTAAACCACCCAGATGCCCCAAACTTATTTTAAATACAAATTTGTACATTTTAGATATTAGCTATGTGCATGCTTTTAAACATATATTAACTTCTTATAATTATAATATAAAGTTTTATGTTATGGAGTGAACTTAATGAATACTTTGATTTGTGAGTTTTGTGTCATGCTTAGGAAGGCTTTCACAACTCCAAGAGGATAGAAAAACGCATCAGGATGTTTTTGGCTATAAGCTATCAAACTAAAAGTTGTGAGTATATTAAGAATATTTATTATTTTGCATAGCAAAAAATCTGGAGGTATGAAAATCCCAGCATTCATTAATTTTGTGGCTCGAGAATGTCATCAAAAACACAGAATCTTTTTACCATTTTTGTTTCACAATCATACAGTTGACCTTTCAGGCTGGCCTCAGAGGGTCGCCCCTGTTTCAGGTATCACATTCAAACAACTACAGATGTAGGCATTGGAAGCCCCTCCTCACACTTCAGGTTTTGAGAATATGGAAAATCCTTCTCAGAAGTCCCAGGGTGAGTCTCAAGTCTGAACAGTCTCTTACGCTCATTTCCAATGCAATGACTGGCCCTGGAGATCGAATCTGCAGGAGTGACTAATGAAGATTTAACCCTGGGACTTGGGAAGGGCCTGAAGCAAATGATTACAACATATCTGAGCATCCTCTGGATTTTGTGAGCAAGAGAGAAAGAAGAAATCACTAGTGTGTAATTTTGCAGTTTCTTTTCTTTTTTTTTACACATAAATCTTTGATCTCCCTAAAATTTATGTTGATGTAAGCAGTGAGCTAGGGATCAAGCTTATTATTTTTTCCTAAATAACTAGCTACATGTCCTATTTATTAAATAATATATCTTTTTAATCAGCTCTCTTATGAGAGTTCCTAAAAGGAAACACTGAGGAAAAAAATCTGCTGATCTCATGGGAATTTTTGATCAAGTCTTTAAAGTTCATGATCTCATGTAAACTCCTGCGAGGTGGCACTTTGAAATTGGATTGCTCACACCTACCAAGTCCACATGTGAGGGCCTGAGATGTGATTTCTCTTTCCATCTGAAGCCTAGACAAACACTATGGAATACAACTTAAAAATCATGAATCTAATGCTGAGAAACCGTGTGAAATGCTAGCAGTTTTTTTGTGTGTTGAAAATTGAATGCTTAAATATACTTGTGTCTTATTTGTTATAAAAATAACCAAATGCCAACTATCTTCCAGGCACATAGTATCCTTTAGAAGCATAGATTTTAAGTTAGGATGAGAGACAAAAGCAAATATCTTGTGTGTATATATGTGTGTATATGTATATGTGTACATACATGTACACATGTGTAGGTACATGTGTGTACACATGCGCACACATGTGTATGTCTACCTGCATATGTGTGTATGTGTGTGTGCACATGTACATATATACATGCATACAATGGATGAAAGGCAGTTAAGAGGGATGCAAGTGCCAGGGTATGAGGAGTTTTTAAAATGATTGTTTGGGTTGCCTGGGTGGCTCAGTCGGTCAAGCATCTAGCTCTTGATCTTCGCTCAGGTCATGATCTTGCAAGTTTGTGAGTTTGAGCCCCACGTAGGCTCTGCACTGACAATGCGAACCTGCTTGGGATTCTCTGTCTCCTCTCTCTCTGTCACTCCCCCACTTGTGCTTGCTCACTCTCTCTCAAAAATAAATAAACTTTAAAATATGATTGTTGGAAAGTATTCCCTGATTAGGTGACTTGTGAATAGAGCCATAGAACAAGAGAGGGAGCTATGTGACTAAGAGAAATCAGTCCAGGCAGGGAACAAAGTGCCAAGACCCTTAGGCAGGAGTGTGCTTGGCACTGGTGGATGGAGTGGAGTGTGTGAGGACATGAGACCAGAAAGCAGAGAGTGAAGGTGCTTATAGGCTTTCATATGGGACTTTATATGCCATTGCAAGGATGTTGGCTCTTCTCTAAATGAGGTTGACAGCACCTAGTGATGAGGCAGAGAGAAGGAGAGAGGATGGGGGAGGGAGGGAGGAAGGAAGGAAGGAACAAAGGAAAGAAGGAGGAAAGAAAGGAAGGAGTGAAGGAAAGAAGGAGTGTAGCAAGGAAGGAATATCTGATTGTTTTAAGAGGATTATTCTGGGTTTTGTGTTGAGCACGGACTATAGGAAGACTAGAGGAACAGCAGAGAGACAAGGCAGGAAGCTATTGTAGTAATTTAGTTGGGAAATGAGGGTGACCTGGAACTGATCAAGGGTGGTGACAAGTAACCATACTCTGGATATACTTTGAAGGTAGAGCAGGAAGATCTGTTGACAGGTTTGACATGGGGAATTAAAGAGAGAGGCAGGGATGATTCCAAGGTTTTTGATTTCAGCAACTGAAAGGATGGATTTGCCATTTGCTGAAATCAGCGAAATTTTGCAGGTTGTAAGATCAAAGTTCTGCTACGGAATGTTGTTTGAGATATCTATTCCACATCCAAGTGGAGATATTGGGCAGACGGTTGATACACAGGAATGGAGTTCAGGGTCGCTCTCCATGCATTTAGGAATTGTCAGTCCTATAGAAAGTAAAACCTCAAGTCTGGTGAGATCACTAGGAAGTCATTGTAGAGAGAGAGAAGAGAAGAGGAGCAGAGACTGGGTCTGGGCATTCCATCATTTAGGAATTTGGAAGATAAGATGGAACCAAGAAAAAGGGCCAAAAAGGAACAAGCAAGTGAATAAATAGGAGGAAAAAGAATGGCATCTCTGAAGCCCAGTGGAGAAAGTGATTCAGGAAAAAGAAGGACAGTCACCTGTGCTAACTGATGGTAACAGGTAAGGGGAGGTAACAAGTAAGGGGAGGGCCACAAATGTTATCGTCTTCCCCAGTGTGGACACCATCTGGTGATCTTGATAAGTGGTCTGGAGGAGCAGTCAGTACATGAGTGTCTTGCTCAAGTGGGTTCAACAGGGAATGGGGAAACATGAGGGGGATCAGGAATGCAAATCACTCCTGAGGAGTTTTATTCTTATGTTTGATGAAAATATTGTTAACTGTGTTGACTGACTTGGGACGGTGCTAATTAGCCCCAAATCACTATTTATGTTACTGTGGGAAGTTTAAATACAGGGCCAATTAGTTTTGCTTTGTCTCCTGGCCAAAAATGAAATACTGACTTTGATTATCTAGGATAATCACCCCTGAGGATGGCCTGAGAGAGTGTGGACAGATCATTACAAACTCATCCACAGTCCTGGAAAAACAACTTGAAATGTTTGTCTAACAGATGATCCCTGGCTTTATTTCCTATAAAAGTTATTTCTACTACATTGAGCAAATTGGGACAAGCCATTCCCATTGGGCCTGTGGGGTGGCAGGTGCTATAGGTGAGTGTGGAACAGAATAACCCCCTTTTGATTCTACAGCACTGCTAGGCTTACAAAGTGATTTTTATCCACTATTTCATCTGATCCTCATAACAACCATATGCTGTAGGCCAGACAATGATGCTATCACCATTTTACAGAGGAGGAAACTGAGGATTCCATTGGCTGAGGGACTGCTTCAGGGGATAGCTCTGGGATGGACATATAAAACTTCTGAACACCTATCTCCTATTCAGTTAGATTCTGCTGCTAACTCAGCCCTACCGAACTTGGCTCCAGTGAGCAGCAGCTGGTCTGCTGCCCTGGGTCATGTCTTCCTGGTAACAGGAAGGGAAAGAAGGATGGCATGTAGCCCTCATCATGGTACTTCTACAGCCAGAGGCGCCCGGCCCCACCTCAGTTTCTGGAAGTTGACTCTGGCCTGACTTCTGCTCTCCTCTCTTGGGCCCTTTTGGACTGTCTGTTTTTCACAGGTTGTGACTCAGTTTGAGGGGAGGTGACAAGCCTAGAAGATTGTGCTGGATGGCCTCCACTTCTATTAAAATCAAATGCAGCTCCTTTTAAAACCAAGAGATTAAAGCATTAGATGAAATGACAGGTGTGCCTTCATTTTATGTTCTTGAAATTATATAACTTCTCTTCCATTTCCAAGAATGTTCCAGAACTAATTTTAGAAAGTGTGGTCCACATACTAATGTTCTTAGTCAAAACAAATGAAATATATCTATATGTTATGCTTGGATGGGAGGGCATTAAAGGGGAAATTTGGAACTGAGGTGGCAGAATTGAGGAAGCTGAGTTTTGTCTGAAAGCTGATTGGTCCTCCTTTGAGATGTTGTAATTGCTTTAAAAAGGTGTCAAGGTGAAATTGCTAGTATCCTCAAGCAGCAAACACATAATGAGTGTCTGAACATCTGCAGAATGGGGGGCACTGGCCTGATTACTGATTACACAGTAAGGAACATTCACATACAACAGGTTTAACTTCTAGTTTTCTAGTTCTAGACACTTCATGGAATTACTTAGGACATCCTGAACTCAGGAGGGAGAGAGAACAGATAGAAAATCCCCCACTAATCACAACTGCCACTGTAGCCCTGAGGGCCAAGTATCATAAGACAATCTACGTGAAGGAAAGGCAAAAAGACCAGGAGGCAAATAAGGTGGTGAAGCCACACATCGTCTAAGAGAGGTCTTCCTCCAGTCCAGCAATAAATTTGTATCCAGAAAGGCGTGTGTATGTTTGTGTGTGTGTGTGTGTGTGTGTGTGTGTGCACGCGCGCATGCACATGGGATGGGGTTGGGGGGAGGTGGAAGAGAAGGGTAGGAGAACTGCATGTGCTAGGGAGACCTTAAATCAAACAGGCTGCTTTGAAAGTACTAAACATGCATCCAGTTAACAGGCATAAATGCCTAAGTGCTGATGCATAGGGGCACTTGTACCCCAATGTTTATAGCAGAACTTTCAACAATAGCCAAATTATGGAAAGAGCCTAAATGTCCATCAAATGATGAATGTATAAAGAAATTGTGGTTTATATACACAATGGAATACTACTTGGCAATGAGAAAGAATGAAATATGGCCTTTTGTAGCAATGTGGATGGAACTGGAGAGTGTTATGCTGAGTGAAATAAATCACACAGAGAAAGACAGATACCATTTGTTTTCACTCTTATGTGGATCCTGAGAAAGTTAACAGAAGACCATGGGGGAGGGGAAGGGGAAAAAAAAAGTTAGAGAGGGAGGGAGCCAAACCATAAGAGACTCTTAAAAACTGAGAACAATCTGAGGGTTGATAGGGGGTGGGAGGGAGGGGAAAGTGGGTGATGGCCATTGAGGAGGGCACCTGTTGGGATGAGCACTGAATGTTGCATGGAAACCAATTTGACAATAAATTTCATATTAAAAAAAAGGAAAAAAATGCCTAAGTGTTGATATAGCACTCTCACATACTCACCATGACAGATATTCATAGATAATTTGGCAACATCCATCAAAATTAAAATGTACATACTCTTTGATCCAGCAATTTCCCTATTAACAATTTATCCTTGTCTTGTAGATGTGTGCAAAAATGTACACAAATGCTCATTGCAGTATTGTTTGTAAGAGCAAAGCAGGAAACTACCTCAGTGTCTAAGAAGGGAACTTGATAATTACATTATATTATATTGATATAGTGAGTTACTCTGCAGCCAATAAAGACAATAACCGACTGAGATGGAATGTGTTTCAGAACACGTTAAGTGTGGGGATAAGGGTGTGTGTCTGTGTGTGTGGTATGTATATATTGTATATGTGTTAGGATCCCATCAAGGAACAGAATTTGTCCCAGATGGGGCAAATGAATGGGTCATGTACAGAAGTGTGGTCAGAGGCATTTAGACACTAGTACCAGTGGGAAATCACTACCATCCTACAGTGGAAACTGAGGTTCTCCACCCAGGTCTCCTTTTTAGGGCTGATGCGCCCATTCACAGAGACTGAAAATATCAGCTGTTGTTGGCTTACAAATGGTCCTTCCCTTGGCTGCCCTCACCCTCTATATGGGATGGGTTCATTCAGGTTATATTCCCTCTTGGGAGTGGCCATGGCCAATGACATACGGACATGAAAGCCCAGCCTCTCTTCTCAATTTGGAACAATTCTGGAGGGCCATCCCAGCTCCAGAGCTCTTTGTAGCATCATCTGGGATCTCACTGAACTGCATTTCATGTTAGCTTCTCCTAGCCATTCCTGCTTTCCTCCTTTCCTTGTAGGTGTGTATCCAAAGAACATTCCTCAATAAGCCATCTGCATTCATCTCTCCATCTCAGTGTATTTCCAGGAAACCTAGTCGAAGGTACATCTCTAGAGCTGAAGAGGCTGAAGGTGCTGGAGCCTGGAGTAGGGGCTGCACACAGGAGCTGTAGGTGTTGAAGAGTGCAGCTACCACCAGAGATATGGGGCCAAAGCAGAGGAAGAAGAGATACCCAAACTTCTCTCCCACCCTCCAACCCCTTCCATTGTTTCTCACTGGATAAACCCAGTTGGAAACCAGTCAGCAAGGGAATCTAGGTAATGAGGTATACCATACATTCTTGGTGGGCAAAGAATAGGACAAAAAATAGGGAATGGGAGTACCAAATGGGGAATAAGTGACACAGTATCTTCCACTTATATAAATGGGAGGAATATATACATATATGCACAAGTAATATACATTTGCTTATGCATAGAACATTTATGGAATGATTTAGAATAAAACCTGTGGTTGCTTCTGGTTAGGGAAACTGCCCTTCATTCTCTTTTGACCATATGAATATTTTTTATATGTGCATATGCATTTAATATTGTGTTTGAAAAAAAAATGTTGAGGGGCGCCTGGGTGGCGCAGTCGGTTAAGCGTCCGACTTCAGCCAGGTCACGATCTCGCGGTCCGTGAGTTCGAGCCCCGCGTCAGGCTCTGGGCTGATGGCTCAGAGCCTGGAGCCTGTTTCCGATTCTGTGTCTCCCTCTTTCTCTGCCCCTCCCCCGTTCATGCTCTGTCTCTCTCTGTCCCAAAAATAAATAAATGTTGAAAAAAAAATGAAAAAAAATGTTGACATGAAAATACTGTGCTTCTAGGTAGGGACTTAAGGAGAGAGGTTAGACGGGATGATAGATTCTTTCACTTATGGTTGGTACTAAATGCTTCACCTTGTGCCACATAAATGCAAAGAGGAAAGGTCCCTGCCCTCCAGGAGTTTACAGGTTAGTGTGGTGTAGACAATGACAATAATGCAATGGGGCAGTGGTATCATGGAGGCAGATTGCAAAGTATAATGTACCAGAGAAGAATATTGGTCTACAGCTCTTGCAAGTCTTCAGCTTCTAGGAGACAGAGTCAAAACAGCGGGTGAAATAATGAGTAAAAGTTTCATCACATTTGGCCTGTAGAACTCATTAAGGATAATGGAAAGATAACAGGTAAATAATGGCAAGAGAAGGAAGGACCTCGCATACTATTATCAGGAGTTTAGGTATTGGAAATCCAGGGAAGACAGTTGTTTTCTTCATTGAGGTAAAATGAAATATACAAAGTGATGAGTTCTGCTAAAGGTATGCTATCTGTGTCATTACTAGCCCAATCAACATTTCTAGTATCCTAGAAATATCCCTGAGGCTTCACTCCACTCGATTTCCACTACCCAGAGAAAACCACTGTTCTAATTTCTATTAGCGAATTCGTTTTTAAATTTTTTTAATGTTTATTTATTTTTGAGAGAGAGAGAGACAGAGCATGAGCAGGAGAGGGGCAGAGAGAGAGGGAGACACAGAATGCAAAGCAGGCTCCAGGCTCTGACCTGTCAGCACACAGCCCAACGTGGAGTTTAGACTCACAAACCTGAGATCATGACCTGAGCTGCAGTCAAATGCTTAACCGACTGAGCCACCCAGGTGCTCCCCATGAGCAAATATTAATTTTGCCTGTTTATGAATTTCATATAAGGAATCATTTAGGATCCACTCTTTTGTATCTGACTTCATTTGCTTAACATTATGTTTTTGGGATTAAGTCATGTTAACTTGGCCAGAAAAAGTATAGGATGCCCAGCTAAATTTGAATTTCAGAAGAACAAGTAATTTTTAACAAAATTGTGCCCCATGCAATATTTGTATTTTTATTTGCTAAATCTGGTAACTTTGATCCATATTGTGTTTTTAATAGTTCTTTTTTTTAATGCTGAGTAGTACTCAGTAGTATGAATGTAGCACAGTTTGGTGATATTTAGGTTGTTTTTTGTTATGGATAAAGCCCTTATGGGTATTCTTGTACAAGTCTTTTGGAGAGTACATGTTTTTATTTCTCTTGGGAGAAATACCTAGAAGTAGAATAGCTGGGTTGTGAGGTGGAAATGCATTTTTTTGTTATAAGAAACTCCCAGGTTTTCATTTTACATTCCATGGAAGAATTTTGAGTAGTGGAGTGATGGATGTTGGGCACCACAGGGCCTCAGCAGGGGCTGAGTGGCCAGGGCAGTGGGGACACAGGAAGGGCAGGGGACTCAGACAGTGTTATCATCCCACTGTTATGGAAGGATTGCAGCATTTTAAAAGTGATATGGTTGTGCCAGTGCCTTGCTCCTAGAGCAGCAATATCCAATATAAAAATAATGTGAGCCACGTATATGGTTTATCTTTTTTTAAAAAATGTTCATTTATTTATTTTTGAGAGGGAGAGCAGGAGTGAGCAAGCGAGTGGGGGAGGGGCAGAGATAGAGGGAGACCTAGAATCCCAAGCAGCCTCTGTGTGCTGTCAGCACACAGCCCAACAAACCATGAGATTACGACCTGAGCTTAAATCAAGAGTCAAACGCTTGGGGCGCCTGGGTGGCGCAGTCGGTTAAGCGTCCGACTTCAGCCAGGTCACGATCTCGCGGTCCGTGAGTTCGAGCCCCGCGTCAGGCTTTGGGCTGATGGCTCGGAGCCTGGAGCCTGTTTCCGATTCTGTGTCTCCCTCTTTCTCTGCCCCTCCCTCGTTCATGCTCTGTCTCTCTCTGTCCCCAAAATAAATAAAAACGTTGAAAAAAAAAATTAAAAAAAAAAAGAGTCAAACGCTTAACTGACTGAGCCACCCAGGCACCCCCACATATATAGTTAAAACATTTCTAGGAACCAAATAAAAAAGTAAAAAGAAACAGGGGAAACTGATTTTAATATTTTATGTCACTCAGTAGATCCAAAACGTTATCTTTTCAACATATAATCACTTTATAAAGCCATTAATGAGACTGATTACATTTTTTGGAAATCCCATGTGTATTTTCAACTTGCAGCCCATCTCTCTTCAGGAAGTACCTAACAGCCCCAAGTGGACAATGCAGTTCTAGAAAGACTGTGGGGATGGCTTTCTCTCTCTCTGCTCCCTGGCTTTGTGGGGAGGTGAATAGCTGTTTACAATTCCCTCAGGATCTTCCTGGGGTTTCCTTCACTGCTTAGCTCACCTGCAAACACACATCATCCTCAATAGCTATGGAATTTACAACACAGACTTGGTGGCTTTTTCAGCTCTGAGCTCAATTATATTAATTACCTGGCCCATTGTTTAGTGCTGGCTTCATTACCAAACCTAAATGTAACTTAATCACTCTTTAAGCTCTTTTGAATTTTCAGACCTGTTTTACCAGCAGCTTCGAGCTCCTGAACCTTGGGCATCTGTGGGTTTACAAGAAATAAGTAGGAATTCACTGTACACTGAGGCCTTCCTTGCAGGGGCCTTCCTAGGCCTGTGTTTTTCTTTCTTATGCAGCCACCCGAGATAAAGGATCTTTACCTTCTCTTTTTGCCTCCTCACAGCAGGCACTACGGGCCAGCTTGAGAATCATTTCCTGTGCTTTAGCCCCACCGTGTGGTTTAGAAGAAAAAGTCCAGAAGTAGGCTGCATCCATCTTGAGATCATGAGCATAATTATCAGCCTGGAAAGGCCATCTGGCATTTGCTGTCTTCTTCAGGCCGAGAGGAAATGAGATTTGTTGCTGGATATGGAATGTCTCCCACAGGCTAAACTGCCTGCTAAGAAATCAGGCGATGTAGTGGTTCCAGTGTGAACTAAGCAAAGAGTCATGCAGAAACACAAATCCAGGCAGCTACTGTTCTATTATTTAAATTGTATTGTGTCCACATTTCACAGATGACTTGGCTCAGCCAGAGAGCTTGGCATCTCTGTCAGCTGTTGCTGTAAAATGTTCAGTTAATGCCTTCAGTTACTCCAAGTTAGGAATTAGCTTCTGGCCATCAGTGATATACCCTGGAAATTGCACTCACTTCATGGATCTGCAACCCAACCCTCAGCTGAATTTCATCAATAGACATGTTGGCTTGGCCAGCATAGGGTGAAAACAAGTGACAACTGATAGATGGGGCAGAAATTTTACTGATACCCATAACCTCACTCGCCTCCCTATTATCTTGCACCCATACTCCTTAATCCCTTTATCAGCTGCTTCTATTGGAAAGGTGCATGAGTTTGTAATTTCCTTACTGGTTCAGAGAGGCTGTTTGACTTGCTTGCAGCCACACCATTAGTCACTGGCAGAACTTTATTGATTAACTTACCATGTTTAATGATTGCTTCATCCCACAAATTTCCTATTAAAAATAAGTCATCAGATTTTTGCAGATATGTTTCTACTCAGAGTGATGGATAGAGTCAATATCCTAAGGCTTCCAGTCTCCCAACATCAGAAGCTTAGCTTAATCGTGGTAATTATTTCATAATGTCTATGCATATCAAATCATCACATTACATCTTAAATATATATAATATGGAATTTGTCAATTATATCTCAATAAAGCTGGGGAGGGGACAGAAACCTTAGGGACCCTATTTATTGTCAACAATCCATATCCAATTATGTATCCAACAATTCATATTTATTAGCTGTGTAGCTTGGGCAGAATGTCTATTGATCATATTTCTGTGACTCATTTTCCCCTTCTGATTCACTAAATTGATAACATATAAAGGTCTTAAACAGGGCCTGCCACCCACTGAGTATTCAGTGATGACAGTAATCAGACCTGAGACTAAGTCATAGTATAAGATGACTCTGAAAGTAAGTGCCTCCCTGGCCTTCCTGATGATAATGATGATGATGAAGCTAGTATGTATATGGTCTTTGCCTTATTCATTTTGGACTACTATACCAAAGTGCCATAGTCTGAGTGAGTGGCTTATAAACACAGAAATCTATTTCTCATGGTTCTGGAGGCCGGAAGTCCAGGATCAGGGTGCCAGCATGCTTGGGTTCCAGTGAGGACCATCTGGTTTGCAGATGGCTGACTTCTTGTTGTATCCTCTCTTGGCAGAGAGCAGAGAGCAGAGAGCAGAGAGGGAAAGCTGGCTTTTCTTCCTCTTCTCATATAGACTCTAATCTTATCATGGAGGCTCCACTCATGACCTAATCATTCCCCAAAGACTGCACCTCCTAATGCCCTCACACTGGGGTTAGGATTTAACATATGAATTTTGGGCAGGTGGAGGGGGACACAAACATTCAGCCCATAACAGCATTTATTCAGAGTGTTAATGTTGTTGTGTCCAAAATGGACCTAGGAAACATTCTGAGGAGCAGCTGGGCAGTCCTGATCCCATCATCTCTGTTCTTACCTTCTGAGATTTCACCCTAAGGACTTCATTCCTAAGGTAGGCATGAGAAGACTTCAGGAGAACAACACATTAAGCTCTTATCCTGTCTTAACATTTTCCCAGGATTTAGCTGAAAGGATGTTTTAACAAGGACTACTGGGGAGAAAAACAGTGCAAAAGACTCAAATAGATAGGATTGGAACAGAGAGCAGAGAGGGCAAAAAGGGGTAGAGTGCAGGGTCCTGGGCACAAGCTTCTCCAATTCCTGATGTCTGGCTGAGCACTGCTTTGCTGACCCTATCCTGTCTGAGGGGTGAGTTGGGGGTCCCATGACCCCGGGTGGAAATCCTTCCATGTTAAGAAATGCACATCTGGGGGCGCCTGGGTGGCGCAGTCGGTTAAGCGTCCGACTTCAGCCAGGTCACGATCTCGCGGTCCGTGAGTTCGAGCCCCGCGTCAGGCTCTGGGCTGATGGCTCAGAGCCTGGAGCCTGTTTCCGATTCTGTGTCTCCCTCTCTCTCTGCCCCTCCCCCGTTCATGCTCTGTCTCTCTCTGTCCCAAAAATAAATAAACGTTGAAAAAAAAAATTTAAAAAAGAAATGCACATCTGCCTATAGGATTCCAACTACCTATTCCAACAAGGGCAAGGGACAATGGTGGTAATTAACAGGGACACAAAACATATATGGCCTTCCCCTACCCCTAATCAAACAGGGTCAGAAGGCACTTACAATTCCAGATACTAAATAAAAATAGAAATAGCTCCTGACTTTGAGTGCTCCTGAGTCAGGCAACACCATGGACTCTTGCTCTTGGCTCACTTTAATTTTTTGCTAAAGCATATGGACTGCCAAACCAGTCATAACTGTGTCTGTGGGAGGGATGTAAGTGGCACAGGAAAAGAGCCTCAGAACTAAAAATTCCTTCCCACCAGGTGGCCTCAGCACCTATAGTTCCTGTGTGATTTCTCCTTTGGGTGAAGGCAGTGGAAATCCTTAAAGTACAATTCTTCTATGGGAGTAGATTTAAGCTTTTATCTGCCACTTTAACCTTAGGATAAAAGTACATTACATGGACTTTGTGGAAGGTGAGTTTTGATGGGTAAGTAATATGCACCTAGAAGGAAAGTGACAAAATGTAATATTGCAGAGGGCAGGAAACTCCTTCTCATCTGATACATATGAAATATTTGTAATTATATAGATAGTGACATACAGATAGAGAATAGATGACAAGTCTATGAGCAGAAAGCATAGCTACATGGCCGACAAACTGAAGACTGAGAGTATTTGCCCAGCATTTATTTGGCTTGGGTTACTAGGCAACAACAAAGCTCCTCTGCTGCTCCTTGCAGTTATGAAGAAGTTTAGTGCTTGAGATGCCTTTCCCATAGCTGGATCCTAAGGGCATGTTCATCTTTGGTGAAGGGGCAGACTTGGAGCCAGTGTTGGCAGTAGGTCACAGACCAAATCATTGGAAAATAAATCCTAGTTTGGGAAGAGACCAAAGTTGTGTGAAGAGCTGAGCATCATGCCACATGTTTGTAGGTAGCTAGGTGGAACTTGTCATGGAAGCAGTCTCTGGGTCTCCTTTGAATTCAAGGGCCTAGAAACAACCAGAAGAACCAGGGAGTTGAAATTTCTATCTTCATAGGAGATAGAATGGGGTTCAAACCTTCACTCCTTGCTTTCTTAGGTGTATGAATAAGATATATGGATGATATTTACTATCTCATGTAACAGGGGACTGGGATCCAGGGTAGTTCCAAGGCTAGTAAGGCAGCTCAAGTGATTCTACCAGATACTCAATTCTGTCTATCTTTCTGCTCTTGCCATCATCACTGTGCTGGCTTTTGTCTTTAGAAATATTCTCTTATGGTAGCAAGGTGACTGCCATAACTCCAGGTATTAGCTCACATTATTATAAGTAAAAGGAGAAAAAGGGGAGAGGGGCAGTTTCTTCTTGTGTACTTCTATTTATGAGGCAGGAAAACTTATCTCAGAAGCCCCTTAAAGATTCCCTGAGTATCACTGGGCTGGATAGGTCACATGCCCAATCCTTAGCTGTGACATTTTTAGCCTATAGAATGGATGACAGACTCTATTAGCAGGGACAAAGTGGGGGTAATGTGGTCAGATAGGCAACTAGATGTCTGAAGCACAGGGCAAGAATCTTAATATCTCTATCCCCAGTTTCTTCATCCATAAATTGGTATTTTAGAATTATGTTCTGCTATACACAGAGTGTGTTCCCCCAAAATTCATATGTTGAAACTTAAACCCCAATGTGATGGTATTAGGAGGTGGGGCCTTTGCAGGTGATTAGGTCATGAGGACAGAGCCCTTATGAGCGGTATTCCTGCCCTTACAGAAGAAGCCCCAGAGAGCTCCCTTGTTCCTTCCACTGTGAGAGCACAGTGAGAATTCAGCAGTCTGCAGCTCGGAAGAGGGCCTTCACCAGAAACCAACCACACCAGCATTCTGCTCTCAGACTTCCAGCTTCCAGAACTGAGAAATAAATTTCTGTTGTTTATAAGATATTCAGACTATGGTATTTGGTTGTAGCAACCTAAGCTATGTCGCTAGCAGGATGCCTGGTATACAAGATGAATTCAATAAAACTGTGTTATTGCCTTTCTGGGACCCAAAGTTCAAGAATTTCAGGAGCATGTTGTCCCAACTGTCATGTGTTCTTGGGTCATGGGGGATGGACAGAACAACTGATGGGGACAAGTGAACTTGACTTAGATAGGGTTGGTTCCTTCCTACTAAACCTCACAGAGGAGTCTGACAAGTCAGTGATGAGGAAGAGGGAAGTGGAGAGAGTAAACTTCACAAGGGGAAAAAAAACCCCAGCTTTTAAATGCTTCCTACTAATATGTACAAATCACTTAAGAGTGCGCTTATTTCCAAGATCTATTTCATGATCCCACTTAGGAAGTTGATGATCCATCCCAACTGCCCTTACGTGAGTGTCATTTCAAGTAGTGTTATAAAACAGAGAAGCATCAGGCACTATTTCTTGAAGACATGACTAGGGTTAACCTCCCCCATGCTGAGCAGCATGGTGCACATGTGGACACTTGTACCTTCATGTATGGTCATCATGGCAGGAAGCTTACAGGGACCATTGATGTGGCATCCTGAGAATCTACAAGTGACTGGGACAGTTGTGATGCTCAGAGGGGGATGAACCCTTAATGTATAAAGAAGAAAAGAGCAAAATCTCATTTTGGAAACCATAATGAAAATATTGATCCAAGTAGGCATGACCAACATGTTAAAAATCACTAGTCAGATGGTTGAAGGATGACTGAACATCCCTATAGTGCCAGGGTATACCACATAGTCATGCACTCAGATGCACTTTCCAGCACAATGTGATATGAGTGCTTCATCATGCTAATCCAGGGGTCAGGCTGAGCATTCCAATGGTGTGCTAAGATATTACGTCTTCTAATGTGATGCAGCTTGAATCCACCAAGACTTTAGACTGAATTTCTATTCTATGAGAACAGCTGAACAACACTGCAAGGGAGCAACAAATTCAAATCCAGAAGGAGGGGCATTCTTCAGGATCTTTGGGGGCACCTATCTCATAAGTCGGTGGGGGGGGGCAGTGAACAAGGTTAAAAGACACTGAAGGGAAAAAATGAAAAGATGCAATGTCATCATTGTCATGGGTTGGATATTGGTTTGAACAAACCAGCTAAAGGACATTTTGGGGCCAGTTGGGAAAATATGAATATTGTCTGGATAGTAGTAGAGATAATGTAGAGATTACTGGTTGAAAAAATAGATAATAAAAAGTATACAGTCTCATTTCTGTTAAACCCACACACATATGTACATATATACATAGAAAACGGCCCAGAATGACACGCACAGGTGTTCACAATGGAGATCTTAGCATGGTACAAATGTGATGTTTTTATTTTGTAACTGTTATTTATTAGCATTTTATCATTTCTACAATGCCTATGTCCTATTTCTGCAATAACAGGTTATTTTAAAAGACTGTTTTAAAAATTATTAAACCTAACACACAAAGTGGGGAGAGAGTGAAAAAGCACCAAGTGTTTAATTCTCAATTTTGCTGAAATCCGGCTTGATCTAGAGAAATAGCTGTGAAGAATAGGGGTATTGTTTATTCTCACTCCCTTCTCCATCCCAGGAGCAATTGTTGAAGCTGCTGGAAGTGGCTGCCTTAAATATTTTTGTGACTGTCACACAATTGTGATCAATCTGGCTACTTCCACCAGCAAAGACATTTTCTCAGTAGGGTTCCTGGAATATATTTTCAAGACTAAGAACTTCCCGTACAAAGTGTATTGAATGCTTTTGCTTTTTAATAGTTGGAACAAACAGCCCTCCCCTATCCCAGACCGAGAAAAACTGAGGCCCAGAGCAAGGAAGTGATTCCTCAAGGACAGACAACCTGTTAGAGGTCAGGAACACAGGTCTCCTGATTTCCTTCCCCCTGTTCTTTTGTTCATTCATTCATTCATTCATCATATATGTATTTATCACTTACTGTATGTGGTATTAAAGGCACAGGTGCTGTTTCTGCCCACAGTCCTGACCTCCTCTTACAGGAGATCTTTGTTTCTCTGGGAAGGCTGTCCTCTGGGTTCAAGACACCCTTGTCTTTTAGCAATGAACTAAAAATCCAAATGTGCTTATATGAATTTTCATGTGATAGATATGAATTATTAGTTCAACATCAAATTTCAAGTACAGGGGAAAAAGTGTGCCTTTCCCCTCTTTGCTGGGAAGACAATAATCCAATGGTTACATGTGGGAAAATAAAAGAGAAAGAATTCTATGAAGCTATGAAGAGTCTGAACCACAGAGAATCCTGGGGAAAATGTCTCTGACACTCAAATAGTCCTCTTAAAAGATTTAGGGGCTCACTCTTTCATTGATTAATCATTTTGCAAGTACTTTTTGAATGCATGTTGTAGGCAGAAGCCGCAAGTCAGGTGTGGCTGGAACAGGAATGGCTGGGCTCAGCATTTCACTTTTAATCCTTTCTATTTTCCATAGCAGGAGAACCATCCCCAGAGGAACAGAGCTGGACCTGGAAATAGATTGTTCCAATAAATAGCATCAATTGTTTGAGCAACACAGGCAGGGCCTGTGTTCTTCTGGAACACTATTTTACAGCTCTCTCAAGTGCATTATCATATAGCCTCAAATATGAAATGAATATCCATGAGTTCATATGGATATGAGTAAATGATTGAATAAATAAATGGGGCAGAAGAGACAAACCTCCTATGCAGAAGGATTCCAAATAATTTATGTAAATACCCCACTGTCAGTGAGGTGAAACAAAACACCCCATTCCCTAACTCTGGGCGTGCATAGTGACCTCTTTTCAAAGTGAACTGTATGGAAACGGAGAGGGAAAAAAGAGTAATAATGGAGAAACCTGCCAAAATCTGTGTTAGCCAGTTGATCAAGGTCAACATCAATAGTTATATATCATGTTAATAGTGTATACCCTTGAAGCGATGTGATGAAAAATGCTACTTTACCCCTGTGATCTTCCTCCAAAAAAATTCATAATCCTAATGGAATCATACGAAAAGCATCAGACAAATCCCAGTTGTGTGTGTGTGTGTGTGTGTGTGGTGGGGGGACATCCTACAATGTATTTGACTAGTACTCCTTAAAACCAGCAAGGTCATCAAAACAAGGAAAGACTGAGAAACTGTCATAGGCAAGAAGAGCTAAGGAGATGTAATGTAATGAGATTCTGGAACAGGAAAGGACATTAGGTGAAAACGACAGAAGTCTGAAATACTTTTGACTTTGGTTAATGTATCAATTTTGGTTTATTAATTGTAGCAAATATAAGCATCTGATGTAAGATGTTAGTAGAGGAAACTGTGGGTGGGTTTTTTTTTTTGTAATATAAAATTACTCTAAAAATAAACTATTATTAAAAAAGTCATTCTTTACCAAGGATATCTGGGAGATCTTGTATTTGACCTTATAGGTGAGTCGTGGGGCCAACGTCTCTGGAATAGATACAAATTCTTTGGTGGCCATAGAACACTGTATATGGCAACACAGTCACATTCAATGGCTATTTCTTGAGAAGATTAGCCCTGTGGGATCATGTATATGTAATCTAAATACTGCACATGAAAACAATGGGTTTTGTATAATTTATTTTTAAAAAGCTTTTTTTTTCTGATTACAAACTAATAGATAGCTTCAAAAATTTGAAAAATATAAAAAAACCAAAGAAGAAAAACTTTAAGCCATCTCAAGAAAAGAAGTCTCAATGCACAAGACATTGAAGACTTTTGATTGGAGGCTGCAACTCTTTCATAGACTATTTCCATTTAAAGTAGCTGCTACATGTGTCTTTTCTCAAGGGTGGGGGTCGACAAAATGGCCTGCAGCCACCCATGTGTCAAAAGGTGTCAGTTCCAGCTCTCGTTGCCACATCCCTAGCATCAGGGGGACAATTGCTGGTTAAATCATCTGTACTTAGTTTTACCCCTGACCTGAGAAGGTCAGGAATTAGTAACGTGATTGGCATTTGCTCTTCCTAGCAAATGGAATGTGTGGAAATTATAGTAAATAGATTATTTTCACACATTGTACTAAAGTCCTGTTCTTATGTTGATATTTAAAAAAACATGTTTTCCTCATCTCAAGGTTATTGTGGGAAAACCAAAGCAAATATATTGATAGATTCAATAGGGCTATATGTATGAAAGGAGCTTTAAAAAGTTCAGGATGAATTATGCATTCTTTTTATTTTCTTATTTTTACTGTCTATACCAGGGGGCAGAAAAATATCTATAAAGATCAGATAACAAATATTTTAGATGGAGTGGTGTGGCAGCACATTACCCCAACTCTTCCCTAAGGTTTACCTTCCTCTTGGGATCACTTCTAATTCGCACTGCCCTCTCTATGCTCTCCATCTTCTCTTTAGAATTCCGGCCCACCTTGGACAATTGACACTTCCCTTTTTTCTCACGGTGCCTATAAGACAGCTGGGGAAGTCAGAAGGAGACTTTGCTAAGGTCTAGAGGAAACAAGAGGGAACATACTACAGACAGCACTGTGGCTCTGGTCCCTGCTTGTGCTTAGCTGCGGGCATTTCTGTGCAGTTCCCAACTGTGGGAGCTCCAGAAAAAGAAATAAAGCCAGGACATCCAAAATATATAAAGAACTTATACAACTCAATACCTAAAAAGCAATCTAATTAAAAACAATGGGCAAACTAATTAAAAACAAAGGACCTGAATAGACATTTTTTCTAAAGAAGACATACAAATGGCCAACAGACATATGAAAACATGCTGAACATCACGAATTATCAGGGAAATGCAAATCAAAACCACAATGAGATATCACCGTACACCTGTCAGAATGGCTAAAATCAGAGAGACAAGAAATAACAAGTGTTGGTGAGGATGTGGAGAAAAAAGAACCCTTGTGCACCATTGGTGGGAATGTCAATTGGTGTGGTCACTATGGAAAACAACATGGAGGTTCCTCAAAAAATGAAAAATAGAGATACCATATGATCCAATAATTCCACTACCAGGCATTTACCCAAAGAAAATGAAAACACGAATTTGAAAAGATATATGCACCCCTACATTTATTGTAGCATTAGTTACCATAGTCAAGATATGAAGCAATTTAGGTGTCTACAGATAGACAAATGGATAAGTCAGATGTGGTGTATTTACAATGGAATGTTACACAGTCATAAAAAAGAATGAGATTTTTGCCATTTACAACAACATGGATAGACCTAGAGGGTATTATGCTAAGGGAAATAAGTCACACTGAAAGAGAGACATACCGTATGATTCCACTCTTATATGTAATCTAAAAAAAACAAATGAATAAACAAATGAACAAAAAGCATAAACAGACTGATAAATACAGAGAGCAAACTGATGGTTGTCAAAAGGAAGGGGGGTTGTGGGCAAAGTAGGCAAAGGTAAGTGGAAGATACAGGCTTCTAGTTATGGAATGAATAAGTCCTGGGAATGAAAGACACAACATATGGAATATATTCAATGCCAGGGAACTATTTTCTTTTGCTTCTTCGCCCAATCTCCTGTTTTTAGTTGTTTTTGAGTTGTTATTTTGACATGGTGGTGGGAGGAGTGATAGCCTCAGTGATGAGGAGAAGATTATATAAGAATGACCAGAAATGTCTATACACATAAATATCTCCTCTAGTGACATGACCATGTCTGCCCCATTACCCCATAAAGTCCCAGTGCTGAGAACCCCAGGAAGCCTGTACCAGGGAAGTAATAATCCGAAACAGGCTCGACTTACCTGGGGGGTATGGTGGCATGGGAATATCTGGGTAATTATTTATTTGCTTTGCTTTGTATTAGTTCCTTCAAAATTTTAGGCCCATTCTTGGCCAATGCACCAAGAAATTTGTTGTTGTTGTGTTTTGGACCCTTCAGATCTCATATTATAATTTAAAAGTTTGATTTCTTTTATGATGGCAACTTTATTTTTTTTAATTTTAATTTAATTTAATTTTAATTTTTTTAATATATGAAATTTATTGTCAAATTGGTTTCCATACAACACCAGTGCTCATCCCAAAAGATGCCCTCTTCAATACCCATCACCCACCCTCCCTTCCTTCCCACTCCTCCATCAACCCTCAGTTTGTTTTATGATGGCAACTGTAAAATGTTGTCTATACAATTCTACACAATCTTAAATTTGGTTTTGATCTTCAGAATTTAATGATCACTTTATATATACACCACCTTTTACTCATAAGTTTCAAATGGTATTTAATTCAAAGACTGCCTCATCTTTAAGAATATTTGCTACAAATTATTTTAATACAAATCTTCTCTTGGAAAAATAATCTAAAGAGATTTCTACCAGATTCTCTTTTTATTGCCTATATTTGCCAGAGGTTGCCATCCCTTTTTCCAAAGTTCCTTTGAAGTTTACCTTATTTTAAATCATAAATGAGGTGTACTGGGGATAGGGGCCCCACATTATAATGCATCTCCCTGACATTGCAACATTGTGACTCAACATTTAAGAGAAAAAAATAGTATCGGTCAGATATATATTAGAACATGAACACAGCACTGGAAACCATAAAAGTCCTTGAAGAGAGCACCGGCAGTAATCTCTCCCACATAGCCTGTAGCAACTTTTTTCTAGCTAGGTCTCCTGAGGCAAAGGAAACAAAAGCAAAGATAAACTATTGGGACTGCATCAAAATAAAAAGCTTCTGCACAGTGAAGGAATCAATCAATAAAACTAAAAGCAACCTAAGGAATGGAAGAAGATATTTGCAAATGGCATATCTGGGGAAGGGTTAGTATCCAAAATCCATAAAGAACTGATCAAACTCAACACTTCCAAAATGAATAACCCAATTAAAAATGGGCAGAAGACACGAATAGACATTTTTCTGAAGAAGGCATACATATGGCCAACAGACATATGAAAAGATGCTCAACATTATTCATCATCAGGGAAATACAAATCAAAACTACCATGAAATATCACCTCACACCAGTCAAAATGGTTAAAATCAACAATACAAGAAACAAGATGTTGGCAAGGATGCGGTTGAAAGGAGGACCCTCTTGCACTGTTGGTGGGAAAACAAACTGGTGCAACCATGTGGAAAACAGTATGGAAGTTCCTCAAAAGTTAAAATTGATCTACCTTATGATCCAGCAATTGCACTACTAGGTATTTAGTCAAAGAATAAAAAAGTACTAATTCAAAGGGATACCTGCACCCAGATGTTTACTGCAGCATTATTTACAATAACCAAATTATGGAAACAGCCCAAGTGTTCATCTCCTGATGAATGGATAAGGAAGATGTGGTATATATAAACAATGGAACATTATTCAGACATAAAAAAGAATAAAATCTTGCCATTTGTGACAACATGAATGGAACTAGAGAGTATAATTCTAAGAGAAATAAATCAGTCAGGGAAAGACAAATGCCATATGATTTCACTCATATGTGGAAGTTAAAAAAACAAAACAAACAAGCAAAGGGGAAAAAAGAAAGAAAGAGGCAAGCCAAGAAACAGACTCTTAACTATAGAGAACAAACTGATGTTTGCCAGAGGGGAGGTGGGTGGGGGCATGGGTTAAATAGGTGATGGGGATTAAGGAGGGCACTTGCTGTAATGAGTACTGGGGGTATGGAAGTATTGAATCACTGTATTGTACACCTGAAACTAATATTATACTGTATGTTAACTACCTGGGATTTAAATAAAAACCTTAAAAAAAAGAATGTGAACACAGCAACAGTAATTGCAAGACAAAGTCACAGATTTACATTTTTAAAGTTCGTATTTTTTTTTGTCCAGGTATAAGGCAAAGACAAAAACACACTGAGACCATGTCAGTATGCTTCTCCTTGGCTATTTTAATCACACTGTGCTCTTGTCAAAAGGTAGAGTTAGATCAATGCACAGAGCTAACAAATGTTTTTCTAACGACAGTCATTTGGAATGAATTCAAGTTTTATTTTGGCTGAGGAGGGCATGAGTTATTGGGAAAAGTCTGCTCCACCAGGATATCAGCAGTGTGTGTAAGGGATGAGGTCTGCCACAAAATCTGAGAGGTTCTGAGGTTCTGGGTTGGATACATTTTGCTATTAGAACAGAGGTCTAAAATGTTATGAATATGATTGAAGTCCTTCATCCATTTGTTTAAAAAAAGGTATAGGGGCGCCTGGGTGGCGCAGTCGGTTAAGCGTCCGACTTCATCCAGGTCACGGTCTCGCGGTCGGTGAGTTCGAGCCCTGCGTCGGGCTCTGGGCTGATGGCTCGGAGCCTGGAGCCTGTTTCCGATTCTATGTCTCCCTCTCTCTCTGCCCCTCCCCCGTTCATGCTCTGTCTCTTTCTGTCCCAAAAATAAATAAACACTGAAAAAAAAATTTAAAAAAAGGTATATAAGTTAAGTAGGAGAAATATGAAAAAAAATTGTTATTGCCTGCTTGAAGTTAAGATACTTTAGTATCATTGAGTTTTTAGCAAGGACAGACATTCCAAATACTGATGTTTTAAAGGAAATTATATTTGTGTTTTATTATTACTAAAGGCCAAACTGGCTTATGCTCTGAAAGAGGCAAAACCAGACTTAGGGCGTAGGGTTCCTAACTACTGTGACTGGATCATTTCCACTGTGTCTGGTATTTTGACTATAAGTCTCTTTGCCGCAAGCATTTTTTGCTGCAAACATTTCACTGCATAACTAACTGGTTGTAAGGCAATTTTGCCATAAATGATAAAAAAATAAATGGTTGACAGTTTGGTTTGACAGTTTGTTGGTTTCATCAACTGGTTGACAGTTTTGTTTCATTTCTCCCTGAATGCAGTACCTCAATCTTTACATTATATAAGTCTTAGCCCTCATAATGGTCTATACCGTGTCACAGAGTTTTGAACCCACATTTCTCATACAACTTTGGAATGTGTATCGACAGATGTCTGACAGTATGCCAAGAACAGCTTTCACAACGCAGTACAAAGCTCAGCTAGAAATATGTACCCTAGTATTGGAATTGGATACCTCTTTTAATGAAGGAAAAACATTTAGCAATGAAAGAAAAAGTACAATGTGGAAGAAAAGATGAATCAACAACAAAATTAAAAAAAAAGAATACTGTGAATGAAAGACATTGAGGGCGAGTACTTAGGTATAATCTGCAAAATAAATAAAATCAGTTATTGTGCAGTATTGCCATGAATTTAGACTAGAAATTTTGAATGTGTTCAAATATCTTGTATTTTGCAATCAAATCTTTTTAATTTTGTTATTCATTTTTTTCCCCTATTTCATCATGTCCTTTTTAATGAATGTCCCTCTTTTTTTTTTTTTTTTAATTTTATCTTTTACAGCAAAATTGCCTCATGGTCAATTAGCTTTGTGGAGAAAATGTTTGCAGCAAAAATGCTTTTGACAAAGACGCATATGGTGAAACTACCTAGAACACATCTCTACCACTCTGTTGATATGAGAAGTACAAAAAACTAAGAGTTCTTGTTGGTGATCCAAGTATGCCTTAATTTACTGCTGGACCTCTTTTCTTTATTTACGTAAAAGAAATAAGTGATCAGCCTTGGCACCAAAAACATAAATAAGCTCTGCACCCATCATTTTGTAAAAGTAAAGTTCCATTTTAATCAATATATAAGCAAACATAAAAATTGCCATGTTACATAATCCAGTTCCACTGTACTTAAAATTTTTTTAATTTTTTATTTTGAGACAATTGTAGATTCACATGTACTTGTAAGAAATATTACGGAGAGATTTGGTAAACCCTTCCCCCAGCTTCTCCCAGTGGTGACGTCTTGCATAATTTAGTACCATGTTGCAACCAGGAAATTAGCATGGATACAATCCACTGACACGTTCAGATTTCAACAGTTTTATTACACTCACTCCTGTGTGTGTGTGTGTGTGTGTGTGTGTGTGGCGTGAATGAGTGATTTAGTTCCATGCATTTTATCATATGTGTAGAATAGTGGGACTACCACCATATTTAAGATGCAGAACAGTTTCATCACAAGGAACCCTTATGCTACACTTCTATGGCTACGGCCACTTTCCTCCCTGCCCACTTCCTAACTCATGGCAACTAGTACTCTGTTTTTCATCTCTATAATTTTGTCACTTCAAGAATGCTATATGAATGGACCCATACATAAATTTAGAAATTATTTTCACTTGGTGTAATTCCCTTGACATCCAGTAAAGTTGTTAAATGTATCAATAGTTTGTTCCTTTTTATTGCTGAATATTATTTCATCATATGAATGTACCATTGCTTGTTTAACTATTTACTCATTGAAAGATATTTGGATTGCTTCTAAATTTTGGATATTATGTATAAAGCTGCTTGGGATATTTGTGTACAGGTTTTGTGTGAATGTAAGTTTTCATTACTCTGGGATAAATGCCCAAGAGTAATCCCTGGATCACATGGTAAATGCATGATTAGTTTTATAAGAAGGTTTTATACTCTTCTCCAGAGTGGTGATACAAATTTTACATTCCCACCAGTAATGTATGAGCAATCCAGTTTCTCCATATTTTTGCTAGCAGTTGATGTGATCACTATTTTTTATTTTAGTCATTTTGATAAGACCATAATGGATAGCTCATTGAAGTTTCAACTTGCATTTCCTTTGTGGCTGATGTTAAACATCTTCGAGTGCTAATCTTCCACTTATATATCCTCTTCAGTGAAATATCCTTTCATGTCTTTTGTCCATTTTCTAATTGTTTGTTTCTGATTTATTTTACTGTTGGGTTTTGAGTGTTCTATGTATATTCCAGGTACAATCCTTTACTGGATACGTGGTTTTTAAGTATTTTCCCCTAGTCTGTAGCTTTTCTTTTTATGGTTTTCACAGGACATTTCACAGAGCAAAAGTTAGGTTCTTTTCTTGCTTTTGATGAAGTCCATTTTCAAATTTTTAATCAATTATTTCTCTCATGAATGATATTTTTGGTGTCTCACTTTATTTTTATACCTTTCTATTTTCCCAAGGTGTGCATATTTGCAGTTAAAAGGAAAACTTTTTTGAGAAGAACACCGCTGTGAGTTCCCAATGTTTTTATACTTAGAGCAATTCACTCATGTAGGGTGAACTTGGACTATTTGCTTCAGAGCTGAACAGTGTAGGTGATAACGGAAGTCCCGGTTAGCACAAACCGCATTTAATAAGACATTTTTCTCCTGGTTCTCACAATTGATATTCTTGCTCAGGCTTTTTAATGGTTCTGGTTTTGGGGATTGTGCTAGTTGGTATGTACTCTAAGCCCCAAGCCCAGGAGATGTACAAAGTCTGTTTTATTTTATTGCTGGGAGTTTCTATAACAGACAGGAAAGTACATGCATGAAATTCCAAGGCAGCCATGCCCAAACGTGTATCTCCTAAGCTGTAGGAACTCTCCATGTTCCATTTTCTCAACAGGAAGGTGGGGATAACAATCCTAAGTTTCATAAAGTTGCTGTGAAAATAAAATGAAATAATGTATGCAAGGCACTTTATAGAAGATCTGGTATACTGATATGCTGAATAAATATCACCTGCTAATATCATAACCTTTTCATTTCTGAATGCATTCACTCTCATATTATTTCCACCTAAAGCAAAGAATTTCAAAGTTCCATAGCCACTCATTTCCCCTTATCAAGGTCTTTAAGGAGAACATGAAGATCTAAAGGAAAAAGCACTGGCTGTTTTTGGTCCCCTAATGGCATAAAAACAGTGGGTTTGTGCCTGGGAGAGGAGCACACCTTTGCTTATTATGGGAGAGTTGTTACATAGTAAATACCTCTTCCTTTGCAATTGTATAGCAGAAAACACATCTCCAATAAGTTATATCTCTTCAAAAATAAATCTGAGGCAAGGATGCAAGTTTATTTGAAATAGGGTCAAAGAAAACACCGTACAAGAGTAGGCAAATGAAACGGGGAAGAAAAGGCAGCCAAGAAAGGATGTGTTACTAACTAGCTACCACTATGGTGACAGGAGTTTCATGCCTCTGAGAAGTCTGGGAGACAGTGTAGGAGATGTGACTCAGAGTTATCTCACTGCAGGGGGCAGGGATCCTGGTACTTCTCTACCAGTTCCCCTTGCCATTGATGGATGGGTGCTCCAGGGTGGGGTGGATTAATTCCCTGGCACTTCCCTTCAGCTCCAGGACAAAAAGAGCCCTTAGCCACCAGTTAAAGGTGGAAATTGAGCAAAGAAAATAGAAGTGTTGAGGGGATGGAGGCAAGGCGCTGATAGTTTCTGCTATAGTCTGTTCCTTGCCCCCTCACACATCGACTTGTGCCCCAGTTTCACTTTATTTCATACTATTTTTCAAGTTTGTGTCCAGTCACAAGGCCTTAGTAGACAAGCTATAGTTCCCCACAGTTGTAATTGGTTTCAAGGACATAATTGATATTTCTCACCTCTTCTCTCCTCCATCCATTTTAGATCCCCCCCCCCCCGCCCACATTCAGCTAGCACATTCACATGGAGAAGTTGCTAACTTGGTAGGATAACCCACCCTTTCATCTCCAAGGGGCCTGGGCCCCTGGTTAGTATTTTAGCCATGCTGTAGTGGTTACAGTGGCACATGTACAGTTACTAGAGAGCATGGAAGCATCACGAAAAGGGGCTTCCTGAATTCTCTGGGTTCCAGACCTACTCCTCCTTGCTCCATCATATAGCTACAAAATTATTTGTATCAGAGACGTGATTTCTGACCTGCTCTTGGTGAGAGATTTCAGCAGAACCCTTAACTGTTTTCTCAGGTAGACCATTTCACTCATCATAGGGCCACCCACATTCTTATTCTCCAGATCCAAATCAATGTAGGCCTTCTACCTGGGGTAAGAATATCATCTTAATTATGCATTAAGAACTGAGAAAACGTCCCCTGAGGGACAGACTTGGGCCGGTTCTCCATTTTCTGCTCCGTCTTCACCCCTTGCCACCCTCATAGAGTCTGTGCAATGATTTGCTTAGACCCTGCACCAAATAACCCTCAACTGTCCTGGTCATCCCTTTCTCCTCAGTGTACAACTACATGGGTATATGCCTAGAGGTCCTTTTGGGGTAGAATTAGGGGAGCTCTCCTGTATGTGCTTACTCTGGTGTCACAGGAAATTGCCTTCAGTGGCTTCAGTTGATTGTCTCTGGATGTGAAAGCTGATTCTGGCCAGAGTGGAGTGTTTATTCATCAGCTCCTGTCAGTCATTTTTTGAAGCTGTCCTGGGAAGCACTAATTCCCTGGTATTCCTAGTCAGCACAGCAGGAGCAGAATGCGTTCCTGTGGTCAGGAAAAGCCCTTAGAATGAGCTGCAGGCACTGGCAGTGGGAATTTGGGCAGACATGCACAGAAGTGGTAAGCACCAAGGGATCATGGGGCATGGGCCTTCAACCACGCTGCTGACAAACCCACTAATTGGAAACTATTTGGTTATAGTTCAGTGGATTTCTGCATCAGCTAACTCCAGGACTTATTTTTCCTTACACTCTGTTTATAAACTGACATGGCTAGGATCTATGTTTTCCCCTTTAAATTAAAAAAAAAAAAAGCTCATTGGTAAAAATCATTATAAAAGCAACATGCACGGTCATTGAGAAAATGCTGAGAAAATACGAGGCATAGAGTAAGAGCCGTAGGAGCCTCGAAGAGAAAATTGCTATTCTGATGAGCAAGTGAAGGAAACAGGCAGAGACCTTGAGCATCTCTGCTGACTCCCTTGTCTTCTGTTTCATCTGCAGCATCGGAACATCCCCATGAGAGAGTTACAATTTGAATATCATTCTAACTTCATCACAAAAGAAGATGAATAATAAAACATTAACGTGTTGAAGGTTACACTGTGAATTTTAGGAATACAACCGTGCCTCTTGATTCCCGTTTAGTATTCGGATACTCCCTAAACTACCCTTTATGTCACCTCAATTGCTATCTCAAATTATACTGTTAAGTTCATACTCCACAATCTGTTTTCTCTGGGGGAATGGAGAATGACAGCCTATCTATCATCCTTCTTTGCTTCAGAATGAAATGTGACTTTTATGTAACTACAGTAATATATGTATGCTGTAAAAATGCCTTGCAGTCTGAAAATGCTACAAATAAATTGGGAAATGAAGACTAATGTGCAGCTGAAAGGTTCTAATTTTCAACTCTCTTAGCATGAGTCAGATTCCATGTGCCAGTGCTCCCTTGAAATAGGGTTGACAGTTCTCCAGCATGAAGCAGAAACACAATAGAATTCATCTCACACATTATAAATGTCTTACACCCACTACCACAAATGACACATGGAACTTGGGACCGCTTATTGGAGGAGTGAACCCAAAAGCCGTGTGACTTGACAATAATATCTTCCTCTTAATTTCATCCATACCCTATGTATTCTTCCTGAAATTTCTTTTTCAGGGGTATTTTGCATCAAACTGCCCTGTAATGTACCTTCAATTATGTTCCCATGCAGCATGCTGACAGATTTGTATACTGGGAGTGTTTAACTCCAAAGCAGGATACTGGCAGGAAGGGATATACATGTGAATAAAAAACTGATTTTTCAAGTGTTTCATCTACTGGGTACTTTATTTATAGATAAAGGATTGGGACTCAATGCTTGTAATCATTCAATTCCCAGAGAGTTTCAGGGACTCATTTTATGAATATTTGCTCCAAACCCTTACTTTTTGTTCAAGAAGCACAAAAGTGAAGTTAATTGGGGGCTGGGGGTTTGGGAGGAAAGGGTTTGATTTCTTCTGTCACCTCCCAGTCAGCCACATATCCATTAGCACCATTGGTAGATTACACTAAGCCTTCTATTTCTGATTGGACATTTAGAGCTTGTAGAATCCACTTTCTCCTTTTATTTTATGAGAATGGGGATTACAATTACAATTTCCTTCTCTCTGATTCCTCAAAGATGACTAACAGCACTTCTCTCTGCAATCCCTGCCCTTATTTTTGTCCAGCTGGAAATCCATTTAGAGCACCTGAGTCCCCAATTACAGTCTCTCTATCTTTCTCTGGCTTCAATTCCTCTAAACGATATTAGTTTCACCTTTCCCAGTGTGACAGCAATGCTTTTACACAGAGCAAATGGAAGTAAAATAGAAGCTGAATGAACACATTTAATTTTGTGGTTTGTTAGGATTAAATCTTTGTCCCTAAAGCAGATTTAATAAAGCTTATATCATAACCTAAAACAAAGCAAGCTACAAAAGATTAAAAATATAAAGATAAAAAACGCTATCACTAGCACTGTCTCTCCACCCTCAATACCTCAATTTTAAGAAGAGTCATCATTAACTAAGTTAAATATTTCCTTCATTTTGGGAGGATTCTGATTTATTAGTTACAGCTCTTAATAAGCCACCCCCAAATTGTGCATGTTTTAGCCTTCCCATTTTACTGAAGAATATTATACCATTTTTATTTTTAAATATTTTCAAGGCCTACCACTGACCCATTTATTTTGAATGATGATTGGTGAATTAAAATTGGGCTTTATTACTTCAAGTGTGGGCTTTGGAATCTGAAAGATTTTATCTTCTCCATTTAAACACTTGAATGACCTTCAGCGAGCTGATTAATGCCTTTGAACTTTAGTTTCCTCCTCTATAAATGAGCTGTTAGGATTAAGTGTAATAATATTTGTGAGAGCCCTGAGTAGGGTGCCTGACACATGACAGGAAATCTGTAAAGGTTCACCTTCCTCTTCCTTTGAAGGAGTTCTGATGGGATTGAAACAATTGATTTTTGCAGCATTTTAGAAAATTAATTTTTACAAATGTCTATAAAGATCTTTATAAAATTAAAGCACAAAAGTAAGGAAAATCCATTAATTGGAGTTTGAATACTTAAAAAAATTATTAGAACTTCAAACTCTCAGAATGTATTTCCTGATATTTTTCCAACAAGATTTATTTTTCAAAGTTAATTTGTGATGACTGGTATCAATACTGTACAATATATCGGGAAATCTTTTAATCAATATTCAACCTTTCTCATAACGAATTCATACATCAAAGACTTAGATAATTAAGGAAATAGTTTTAGCTGGTTTTACACAAACTAACATACTTCACCCTGAGAAATGTTTTCAGAGGATGGGAAGGGGAGATTGGTCTGATCTCCATTATTTTCATAAGTCAGGCTAGAGAGAAAAGTCCTTTTATTGTCTAATACTTCCATTGAGAAGTAGAGGAGATGATTTTCAGAAATACCAAATAAAAGCTGTGCTGTCCAGTGAACAGTAGGTTTACAACCTATAGGAATTATGTACGAACCACCCCCTCCCCCCCAACATACCGTGCACAAAATGGAGTCCTAAACCCTTAGGACTCACCTCACGTCACTTCCTGATTCTTCTTCCCGTCTTCATTTTGTGGGCTTATTTTCGAGGGCTTTGCCATGAGCATGTGCCAAAGCACAAAGAGAGGAGGGACAGTAAGTCTGTGTGTCACCTCAGGGAATGTACATTTGTTCCAATCAGACTACTTTTTGCCTTGCATGGGCATAGGCAAGATTGGGATACGCCTGTAACCTCTGTAGTACTCAGCCAATGAGGAACCAGGGGAGGGACTTGCATGTAGGAAATAAATACTCTGCTGTAACTCCCCCCAGTGTGCCTATGCATCAGACACCCATTCTTGCAAGAAGTTGATTAAAGCCTCACTTCACTGTGCTCCGAGTCTCCCCATTCCTCCTTTGATTGGGTCCATGAGCTTATTTCCCAACATTCCTTTATTGAACAAGAAGTATCCATGACTTTCATACAAAATGGGACCTGTTTTGAAACAGAACTGAGTGGATTTAAAAATTCTCATCAATTTTTTTTAAGCGAAGCTCAGTTTTATTTTCTGCAGTAACATTTAAGTTCCAAACAAAACAAGTGGACCCTGAGTGCCCAAGGGCCAGTACAGGCTGAAGATCAGGCCCCATAATAAAGCGGCAGCCACTACAGGAATTATTGCCCTCAGAAGGATGCAGTGCCCAGGAAGGGACACAAGTTTAGACCTTAGCTCCCTTTCTGGAGCCCAGGGTTAGCAGAAATGACTGGCCAAAGCTCTATATTGTCCACATCACTAGGGAAATCTGGTGGAGAAAGTGGACGATGGAAAATCAGAGGAGGCAAGAACCAGCTCTCCACTGGACTTTCGGGATCCTGCCGCTCCCTGTGCAGCTGAACAGCTTCTCTGTGGGGTTGGGCATCTGGGACCAGGGACCCACACGCGATCTGTGCCCGCAAGAGGGATGCGGAGAGCAGGCAGAGGACAAATACGTATTTAGCTTTCTGGTCTTCGGGCAGTGGGGAGGCGTCTCCGCCCCGCCAGGGGGCGCTCTGTGCTCCCGGGACACGAGGACAGCCGGCTGCAGCATGTGTTGGCACAGCCCTGGCTGTCCTAGCCGTCCTTGGCCTCAAATCAATTTTTATTTATTTTTTTAACTGATGTTTGCTGTTGAAAGCCCAATTTAAAGTATGTTAAGTAAAAAGTGAAATTTATTGGGAGATATTGGGGTGGCTACTCATGAAAAAAGCAATCCATGCGGATAAGAGAGATGCCAGTGAGCCTTAGGATGTGATAGCTGGAAACTGGGGCTAGAACATAATCAAGCCTTCATTTTTGCTCCATCTCTGAGTCCCTTTGCTCGCTTCCTTTTGTCTTGCCATGGATTAGGCTTTCTCCACGTGGCATAAAACACGAGCTGGTGGCTCCTGAAGTTCTATCTTACTGTTTCATCCAGCAGAGAAAGAATAACACTACTCTGATCACCTCCATGACCAAAAACCCTAGGGAAGGCGGTGACTGGCCCAACTCAGGTCAGACGCTTACTTCTGGACCAATCATATGTGGACAGGGAGTGGGGTCTGGTGAAAAAACATGGCAGACCCAGGGAAACCATGTAAGTAGGGTGGGAGCAGGTGGGTGGTAGAAAAGAACAATGAGTGCCTTCATGCCTTCATGATTGGGCTCTGCTGTCTTTCCAGAGCCACCTCCCCTGTCCTTCCTGCACTTTTACCTCTGTGAATGGTGCACTAACGTCTTTCATCCATGGGCTTTTGCTCATATTGATTTTTCTGCCTGAAATACTATTTTCTTTCTTTTCTGCTTTTTATTCCTGCTTCCCGTTTTATTTGCAACTTATACTGTCCACAGGAAAATCATCCCTGGCCCTCAAGTCCAGGTTTCAACCTTACCTGTGCCAGGGGATACAAGTATAGCCTAAATTTCTCACACTAAGGCAAATATTGTATCGTATTAACCCCAACCCTAAGTAGGCTGTAAAACCATAAGGGCAGAGAACTCACGTATCTTGTTGGTTGCTATGTCAATAGCACTTGGCCCAACATCTGGCCATGAGTATTTGTTCAATAAACACTTGTTGAGTAAGTGAAGGCATAAACAAAGGAGCAGGGATGAGAATATTTTAAGAGCTGTGGTAGCCAGGAGAAGGCAGTAGTAATGGTAAACTATATATCTTGAGAGTTTCTTGAAAAATCACTAGAGCCAATTTAGAACACTTGCTCTACGTATGCCATACATTATTTCACTTAATCTCTATGGGTTGGGTTTTAGAATTCCCACTTTACCTCTGAGAGTTTAAGTAACCTGGCAATGTTTCCATTCTAAGTACACACAGTACCTGGGCTTAAAACTCAGTATCTGACTCCAATTCCCGTGCTCTTAACTATTGCCCTGCATCAGTTCCTTTGTTAACAGCTTCCATATGAGAGAATGGCATACTTAGATCTTCCAGACTTCAAAGGCTATATGACACTCATTTTTCAGGAAGGAAGGAAATGTTCCCAATGACATTAATCCATTGGCCCGTATTCTATAGCAATTGAACAAGTTGACAAATTCTTATTCTTCCTGGTAGTGCATGAAAATGTGAAAAATAAAATTGGCAATCATAGTTTAATCACGAGGGAGAAAAAGAAAAGTTATTAACTGATTAGTCATTTGCTGAAGCTTGTTGAGATTCAGTAAGTGTAAATTATGTAGAATAAAAAAATCTGGATCTGATGATTATTTTCATTCTCTGGTTTTATAATGGCATAAGTGAAATTTCATAGGAATGTAATGAGTTATCAGTATCAAATGGTTCTTAATTTAGAAACAATACCATAATTACCTAGGGTTTTTTTGATTTTTTTCTATTCTGAGTTTATGTTTACAAGTAACTAGCTCCAGATGATACCTAATTATCAAAAATTCTTCCAATTCTACCTTTGATTTATTTTGATGGCAAATTTGTCTTTAGTAACTTCCCTAGAAGACAAGTTTCTCATATTTTTCTCTGTTCTGTCTATATTACAGAATCCAAAACAGATGTGTGACAAGTGACAACTTAGCCCATCATTCAGATGGTCTTTTCTTTTTGGTGCTCAGTCAATCCAGCTGTAGAATAAAATAGACTATGATCCTGTCATTCACAGTGACATGCCATTATATAAATATGAAGGCTAAAGATGGGCATGTGGAACTGACTTCCATTTATGTATTAATATTTTTAACTGTGATCATTTCCTGAGCTCGTAATTATAAACCACAGTTGGATTTTTTAGTGTAATTTACTAGAGCCACAATTCTTGATGAAATTACCATAAGCACACCAGCTTCTTTGGTTAGTCAGAATGTGTGCTCATGCCAATGCTAAAGCATGTGAAAAAGTCACATTTATATATATCTTTGTTCTTGTTATGTCTCACCTATAAATTCATAAACTTTAAGAGAAAAAGATTCATCCATTCTATTTCTTTTACACTGTGTTTCACTGTGCCTCCCAGCAGGGCTTTAGCACCTGGACATGTGATAACAGTGAGTAACTGACATTTCTCTCTTTGGGGTGTAGCTGCCTTTGGAAGAATAATGTGGGAGCTTCAATGTCATGCTCTAATCCATACGTTACTCCATATGCCTCCAGAGGCTGTTGGTTGCTTAGGACAGATTCCATATGACATGGCAGTAATTTTTTTTATTTCTGTTTTTTCTTTACCTCCTGCAACCAGTCTGATTAGCTTTGCCTTTAACATATATCCCAAAACACTCCACTTCTCTCCATCCCTACTGTTATTAGCCCAGACCATGTCATCTTTTTAGGTTTTTAGCCTTTTGAGCTGCATTCCATGCTTCTAGTGTTGCCTCTCATCCCTTCCCACTTCCACCCCCACCTTTTTTTTCCACATAGCAGAACGAGGATGTAAATCAGATCCTGTAAGCTCACTGAGCATCAGACACCTCAAGATTATTCCACCTTGGAGCCTTGTACTTGTTACTCCTTCTGTCCAAAAAAAATTTTGAAAATTCTTCACCCTTTGATGGCTGACTCATATTGTCATTGGGGTCTAGCTCAAAAGTCATTTCTTGGAGAATCCTGAAATCTTTTTTTTTTCTTGAAATTCTTCTTTCATCTTTGCTTTTAATAAATATATGTGGCATTCACTAAATGGTCATATTTCATACATAGAATAATGACTCTCCAGAGAACTTTATCTTTCAGTACTTTAGAAAACAAAAGCAACTTTAGAAATGTTTTTTTTTTCCTAGTTGTAAAATTAGTTCATGCTTATTAAGGAAATTTGAAAAACATAGACAGTAAAGGAAGATAACTAAAACCACCCATAACCCCACCTACCAGAGGTAAGTATTATTAATACTCTGCTGGTTTCTCTCTCTTTCCTTCTATGATCATGCATATCATACACTATCCTTTCTGTTTCAGATGTGTATCTTGTGATAATCTTCCCTGATAATCTAGATGGTGTTCACCTCAATATATCTCATTAGAGCTTTATTTTAAACCCAACTAGGTCCAACCGTGTATTAATGTAAACTTTCTACCACATTGTAGACATGTTCTTTCTCACCTGTTCCCCATATCACTCACAGTCCTATCCTGTGACTTTTAAGTTGGAACTTAAGTTGGAACTCTCCCTTAAAATTTTTATCCTCTTTTCCACCAAACTAAATCATATATTCACTCTTTATTAATTTATTTTTACAAATGTTTATTGATGACCTACAATGTGGCAGGTACTGTTCTTGGGGCTGAAGACACAGCAGTGAATATAACAAAGTCCCTCCTCTCATGGATTTATTTTGGGCAAATATATGGACAAATACATAGAATGTGAGATGGTGAAAGCCTGGTAAGTAGGTAAGAGTCATGGCAGTGAGTGAGTTGTTATTTTTAAATAGTATGGTCAGGGAGATTTAAGGAAAGACCTGAAAGAGGTCAAGAGTGAACAATGGGATATCTGGAGGAATTTCTATTGCAGAAGGAACAGCAAGAAAAAGGCACTGACACTGGAGTGTGCTTGGAGGTTCCCAGGAATAAGAAAGAAGTCAGCATGACTTGAACCTATCCAGTGAGTAAGGAATAGAAGGAGACAGGTCAGCAAGATCAGGTGGCATCATGGTAAGAACTTTGGGCATACCTCTGCTCTGAGTGAGATGAGACATCAGTGGGGGCTTTTGAACAGAGGAATTCTATGATCCTGTGGATGTTTAGTGAGTTCCTCTGGTTGCTGTGTGGAGAATGGGTTGGAGGGAGCCAGGAGTGGGAACAGGTGGCTGCTCAGGAGGTCACAGAAAAAATACCGGCAGAGGATGATTTTGTTTGTGAGAAATGGTCAGAATATGGATGTGTTATGAGTATAGAGCCAACAAGACCTGGCTTTGGAAGTGGGGATTGAGAGAGGAGAGGAGTCCAGGGTGACTGCAGGGTTTTGGGCCTATGCAACTTGGAGAATGTATTTACCAAGACGAGTGAGATTGGGGGCACCTGGGTGACTCAGTCAGTTAAGCTTCCGATTTTGGCTCACAGTTTGTGCTCCGTGTTGGGCTCTGTGCTGATAGCTCAGAGCCTGCAGCCTGTTTCTGATCCTGTGTCTCCCTCTCTCTGCCCCTCTGTCTCTGTTTCTCTCTCTCTCTTTCAAAAATAAATAAAAACATTTAAAAAAAAAAAGATGAGGGAGATTGGGCAGGAGCAGGGGTTGGTAGGGGTGGTGGGTACTGGACTGTATTAAGAGTTCAGTGTTGGGGCACCTGGGTGGCTTTGTCGGTTAGGCATCTGACTCTTGATTTCGGCTCAGGTTATGATCTCATGGTCATGAGATTGAGCCCTGCATTGGGTTCTGTGCTAGGTATGGAGCCTGCTTAAGATTCTCTTTCCCTCTCTATCTGCCACTTCCCTGCTTGTGCATGTTCTCTCTCTCTCTGTCTCTCAAAAAAAAAAAAGGAAAGAAAAAAAAAGAGTTCAGTGTTGAATGAACTCAAATGGAAAGAAATGTCATGGATGTAGGTGGATGTTTGAGTCTGGATTTCTCTAGGGAATTGAGGTCTGGAAATATGAATGTGGAATTGCTATACTATAGATCATATTTGAAGTCACAGGACTGGATGAGATTACCAAGGAGTGGTTTAGATAGAGGAGAGAAGAGAAAAAGGATGAACTAGATGGGGAGGAGAAGGAAGAGAAGCTGTCCATGGGCTTAAAATTTTTAAAAACTCAAGTTAAGTCTTAAGTTCTTTTCAAAACTTCTCTCATTATCTAAGCTAAATTTATCTTTATATTTCCTGTTTCTACATCACTTGAAACTATATGATGGAATTTAGCATTCAGTTACACCCTACAGTATTCCATAGTATTCTAAGAATATTCGTTGGGTGGCTACTATTTATGGTGTCAGGTGCAATACTAGGCACTGGCAGCACAATGGTGAAGCAGATAGACATGGAGCTTCTCTAGGGGAGTTTTTGTCCCTGGGGAATAACTATGTAGTGAAATAGTATATAGTCTATACATAGAGTATATAGTAATGTGCTATGTACATGTAGCATATAGTGACATAGTATTATTGACTACTAAATATTACGTCTATATTCTCTCCTTCCTCTTTTTTGGTATTCAGTGGTGTTAACTCTGGAGAATGGAAATTAAGCAGTGATAAATATATCATTCCTTTGATTACTCAAGGAAATATTTAAAAAATATATATAAATGTTTTGAAATTTGATCTAAACATTGTTTACTTAATCAGTTCATAGCATGTGTTTTGTTGTAGTATCAAGTAGCATCTGTTAAAAAATGATTCTCTATTTTTCTCCAATTGGTGTTCTCCAATGCCATTTCAGCTTGGCTAATTCTGAATAATTTTCCAGTATATTTCTCTATACAAATAGCACTGTACCTTCTCTATGGAAAGAGCCAACCTGGTTAAACCACCATAAAAGCTGTCCTCGATTTCTTGTCCCTTCAGTCTCCCCCTCCTCTCTCTTAACTGTGATCTCAGGCTGACCTTCCCTTTCCCCATTCCCAGCCCAAGTCCTGGCTCTCCACTTCACACAAATAGCCAGGCAGAGGGATAAATGCCAGCTGCAGAGGAGAGGGTAATAAAGACCATCCCAGGCAACATGAATCTTAATTTCCTAGGGAGGGTCCTTAGGAATCTGAATTTAACAAAGACCTCTAAGGTGTTTCTGGCACAAATTAATGTATGAGAACTCCTGATGAGTTTAGTTTGGCAAGATGGATGTAGTGGGTGGCCCAGGCATTACTCTGTGAAGAATACTGTTAGGCTGGCTTCACTACAGGTTGGATAGGCTTCTTTGGGCTGACCTACTGAGCTTTGGGCTGCTCCAGGTGGTACCTCACTTGCCTCACCCTAGTTCTGGTCTGCTTAGAATGTTCTTCCAGAGAAGGTAGGATCAAACACTGGTTAAGAGTATGGAATCATTGGCACCACCACTTCTTAGCTATATAATCTTGGGCAAGTTATTTACACACTCTGAACCCTGGTTTCTCCCTCTGGAAAATGAGTAATAATCACACCAACTTTGTAGACCTTACTGTGAGGAAGAAATGGAATAAATCGTGTCAGGGGCTTGGAACAGTGCCCACTGCAGAGCAGGGGCACAGGAACCACTGGCCATCACATTGCTCATCCTGTGGACCATTTCTTTTTCCTCTATGGAAAAGCTTGGCCTGACTCTCAAATGACAAATTCACAAGTTTTCAGAACATGACATTCAAAACTTGGGGATGTCCAAGCTGAATGGTTTTGGCTTTGCCATCGTTTGGAGGAGTTTATCAGCCCCCAGAGGCCACAGTTATTCTAATGCTAATTTAAAGAAGAAAGCCCTAGGCAACACACCAACCCTAGTTGCCTGTGATTCTGTGATTGCTTTTACATTACTTGGCATCTTTCTTTAGAGCATTATGCACTTTGTTGATATTGTCAACAACTTAATAAACAGCCTTCACAAAGTTGCTTTGAGAAAGATGTCCTATTAAAATGAGATTGTTTAAAACAAAACCTCTTTTCAAATAGGGTGAAACATAAAAACTTAAAAAAAATAAACCAGAGAAAGAGAACAAAATCAAAGGAAATTTATTTGTGGGTATAGGATCAGTGAGAGAAAAATGGAGAGTTTCAACCTAGTTTCTTTGTCATTCGATTGTCATGGGTGGAAAGATCAGAAGGAAATTGCCCATCATTTTAGAAAGCGCATAGAAGGGAAATGTGGGTTTCTTGTTTCTTTTTGTCACAGTCTACAGTGATTCTTTATTTTATATTCCCACAGGCCACCCCTAGGGTCTGCATATGCCTTATTTCACTGGAGACCATCTCCCCAGACTCTCCCTGTCTCACACTGTCCAAGCCCACTGGAGATCTTACTGATGTACTCTGTGTATGTCACTATCCCACTCCAGAATCTTACCTGAAGGGCATTCTGTCTGAATTCTGATCTCTGTATCTCTGCCCACACTGCCTCCTCTTTCTGCTCCAGGCTATTTCTTATCTTGAATGAATTCTAATATGTGTTGTTATTTTTCTTTCTATTGAAGTACCTTCAGAGAAGAAAGATGGGCTCAGGCTTCTTTGTATTCCTAGCATCTAGTGTCCTAGATACTCAATAAACATTTGTTGATGGTAATGATAATGATGTTGACTAAAAATTGGATTGATTCTCAAGGCTCCCCTTGTGATTAGATTCTGAATTAATTTCAAGTCTATTACAGCAATGAATAAAGCCTAAATTGCTCCCTACTTTGGGGAGCAGGGCTGTTATCAGGGAGAGTAACTCCCAAAGAAGTTCTAAGTAAGGCTCTCCCTTTCCCTGATGCTAGCTGGTACCATTGCCAAGATTTTGAGAAAAAGCTTGGGCAGTACCAGGAACCTGCTAACAAGTTACTACTCACTACCATATGCTTCTAGCAGATGATTAAACACTAGATATATTTTTAAAGATCTCCCAAGAATTCCAAATTTCTTTCTTTCCCTCAGCTACAGAAGGACACTGGGTTTATCTTGCCGCTTTCCCTCACTGCTCCCTGATTCATAAGGCTAAATTTAAGAAGGGAGCTGGCAGGGACTGATTTCTACAAGTCATCAAGAACATGTTATTAAAAGTTAATGTATTTCCCTACCCAGGTTTGGGACTAATGTAGCAATAAATTGAATGAAGATAGCTCAGACTGTTTACATAATGAGAAACCAGCTAATGTGGAACTAGAGAACCTTCTGGTTTTCTAGGGAAAAGGGCAAGGATTCAATGTTTGTTTCCAAAGCATCATAGTAGCACAAGAATCCAAGAGAAAATCTTGCCTTTTCAGTCAAGCTATCCCAAGTCATGTCTCTCTTGCTTATAGTCTCACTGCTCTTTCTGGGTTTTGGGCCCAGTGTGGTCATGTTCAAGCTGACATTCCTGGGTACCTATGGAAGTTTGTGTTCACCACCTCTCCCTTCATGGGAGAGGAAGTTCCTGATCTTGCATTAGGTGAAGAGTGTATTCTTTCACCCACTAAGTCTCACTTTCTTCTTTTTGGAAATTTGTAAGAATTAAATAAAGTTCTAGCTGGAGAATTCTTTCAAATGCCTGGTGCACATTCACAGTAAATGGTAGCTATTTTTGCTAATACTACTGAAGAATTTTAGTTAATTCCTCTCCTTCTGAATTGGTGAGAACAAATTCAAGATTCTTTCTGTATTTGCTCCTTCCTTCTTTTCATCTTTCTATTTCTTCTTCTTCCACTTCTTCTCCTCTTTAAGCCTTTATAATTCTATTGGGCTTCCTACACATGTAGGACATGTTGCAGGATTTTTATTGTAGTTGTTGAATGTAAAAAAATAATAAATGATGATGCTGCAGGATATAATAGGCTGGGCTAAAATTTCATTTCAAGGGACTTAGGGCAACCATTACATAGATACTCCTACTGCAAGAAGAAAGAAAATGGACTTCCTCTTTCTGGACCTCAAACTGCCCTGCTGTAAAACAAAAGACTGAGCAAAATGGCATGTGCCAAAGCTTCCATGTGTCAGTATTTGCCTCTCACTAGAAACGGGGCAGATGTAGTGATAAATTGTCCTCAGCTAGCTCTATCTATCTGACTGAGAAACTACTTCATGGAGTTTTCAAGTAAGGCTGGGTCTTGAGGAATAGGTGTGACCAGTACTCAGTGCTAAACTGGTGGTGGGCACATTGCAGAGAGCATGTGGCGGGCCAGCTCATCAGTAGGCTACTGATCTGGGATCTGAAGAGCCTGGAGCCTCACAGGGGTGGACACATAGGATGCACTGAAGCCGGTGAGATGCTGAGCAGGAACAAGGAATTCTTGGGAGTCAACTGAAAGGAGGTCATGGAATACCGATTGTTAATTTGTCCATGGAGAAGCCAGTTGGGTTAAACCAGTTGTTGACGAAGCGCTAAATAATCCCTGAGATCGTTTAAGAGGGAACATGGAAGAACATGCATGCTTTTAGTCATGCAGGGAAGGTCTGCATCCTGGCCAAATGCATATTAACTTTGTAAATGGGGAGGCTCTTTAGCATCTCTGTCTGGCCTTAGTTTTCTGATCTGTAAAATAGGAACCTGGATATGGGCTTTTCAGGGCTGTTGCGATGGTTAGGGGCAGTATGTGTTTGCCAATGTCTTCAGAAAGTGGAGTGATTATTAGGGACTCCTTCAATTTTTCAGGTAAAAAAACCAATAGTAAGGATGGCAAATGACTGAACTATTCGTTTCTGAGCTACATCAGTGCTTCTCCAGCTGTAAAGTGCACACAAATCTCCTTGGGAGCTTGTTATAAAAGGGAGAATCTGTCTTAGTAGAGTGGGGCCCAAGATTCTGCATCTTTAACAAGCTCCCAAGTGAGGCCTATGCTGCTTGTCTTGGACCAAATTTTGGGGAACAACAACCTACACAACATAACCTCCTACGGTTGTCGAGAGATGTAAAAGAAGTGGTAATAAAGTGTCTAGCAAAGAGTCTGACACAAGGCCGGCCTCCAAAAATTGTAGCTGGTATTATCATATATTTGTTTTCCAAATTTCAGACACTGTTCTCTCCATGGTTTCTCCCAGATGCCCCTGAAGTGACCCTAAACGAGGTCAGACTGACAGCGTTTTGGGAGAGGCAAGAGCCTTTTGACAAAGTGTTTGTAGAGCTGTGCCCCTTTCAGTCTGAGCAGGGAAGGGAGGGGGGCTTCTGCAAAATAGGAGTTGGCAGAGACTCTCACAGGCAGGGGCCCCAGGCCTTTTCTAGCTTGTAGTTATTCAAAGAAGCGTTATTTAATGGGTCTGTCTTTAGCAGCTCAGGCTGCTAGGGGATAAGCCAGGTGTAGGAATCCAGTGCTGTTGGAGAATCCTTCCTCAAGGTGGCCTCAGAGAGACCAAGGAAGAGGAGGGCCAGCCTAAGGAAAGATCAGCTCTTCTTACTGACACTCTGCCTTGCAAGTTTATAGCCCAGAAAAGTGCAGACTATTTATATCTCTGTGGGCCCAGCAAGCACAGATTTTCAAGTTTTATGAAGACATTCCAGCACTTACAATGATATTAAAATTTAATGCTTGTGCTTTGCTTAGCTAACAGTATCTTTTAGAGGTGGAACTAGATGACAGCCCAAGCTTCTCTGACGTCTGCTTGTCTGGCATCCCATTTCAGCCCTTCTTGCACTGAGCTGTCACTGGCTGCTTGGGGCAGAGACTCATTTGATATCTGTCTCATCAGACTGAATATGGTCTTTCCTCTCTGCAGGTATGTCACAGTGCTTGGAAGTACCTTTCAAGGGCCAGCTTATGGAATGATTTCCCATCATCAATCTTCGATCCCAATGTCTTAATGGAATTCTTACTCTGCTGTTACAGCTTCCTGTTAGATTCACAGCAGGATTAAGGAAAGATTTTGTGTGTACTTCACATTAATAAGATCAGCCCCCAAGGAAATCTATGACATAAATAGAGACTCACTGCTTTTCAAGGCAATTGATAAGGATTTAGGCAAAGGCACTGATTATACAAAAACAGGTTAATCCCTGACCCAAATACAAGCAAAATTATGAAATCAGTGAAACTTAAGTTCTGTGTTTTGTGCCAATAAAGCCAACTTTAAGAATTAAATTCCTGAAAATAAGACAAAAACAGAGAGGGAGGCAAACCATAAGAAACTCTTAAATATAGAGAACAAACTGAGGGTTGCTGGAGAGGAGGTGGGTGGGGGGGATGGGCTAAATGGGTGATGGGCATTAAGAAGGGCACTTGTTGGGATGAGCACTTGGGTGTTATATGTAAGTGATGAATCACTAAATTCTACTCCTGAAACCATTACTCCACTATATGTTAACCACCTTGGATTTAAATTAAAAATAAATAAATAAATAAATACCCCCTCTGTGGAAAAGATAAATTAAAAAATAATAAAAAAATAATTAAATTCTTTTTCATTTATTGGAATATCCTATGTCTATAGTTCTCAAAGAGTGACATGAAGACCCCTAAATCAGAATCACAGATTCTGGGCAGACTGACAACAATATATATCGCTTATCGCCACCCCAGGCTGGTTCAATGTTGAACAAGCATTTTAAACAAACCCACATGATTTGAAAACAGTTGACTTATTCAAGGGCCATAGTTAGGATGGTTAAGAGGAGAGTGTGTGAGTAGGCTGTTAGCTGTAATTTATCTTTTGGAGTCTACATAAAATTTTATTAAAAAAAATGTTTCTGTGATTCAAAGAATTAGAAGATCTCCAGTGTAGTGGCTACAGAATGTCTTTTCTCAGGTTCCAAACAACTGCCAGTTGTTTGCCATGTGATCTTAGGTTAGGGAGTGGCAAATGACAAGGGTCAGCCAGCTTGTTTCAGTAAATAAAGTTTTATTGAAACATAGGTCCACGTGTTCATTTACTATTGTCTATGGCTATTTTCAGCTATAATGGTGGAGTATTTCTGACAAAGACTATATGGCCTGCTAAGCCTTAAACTGTACTTAACTAGCCCTTTAAGAAAAAGTTTACTGAATCTTGAATTAGGTAAGTTAAAGTCTCTCAGTTTCAGGTTTTCTCATTGATAATATGAGATTAATAGCACCTATCCTATACAGTTGTTGAAATAATTCAATAACATAGTTAATGGAAATTTCCTAGTATGACTTCTAATAATACTTTCAATAATATTGATTGCTTGCTTGCTGTGTGCTAGGCACCGATTTAAACCCTTTACATGGATTTTCTTATTTGTTCTTTATTACAACTCTGTGAAGTATTATTATTCCCATTTTACAGATGAGAAAACAGAGGCAGACAGACTGAGTAATCTGTCCAAGCTTATACAAAGCACAATGGCTGAGGCAGGATTTGACCTCAGAGCCTATGTTGTTAATCAGTATGCTGAATTTCTTTTCTTTTCTCTTCTTTTCTCTTCTCTTCTCTTCTCTTCTCTTCTCTTCTCTTCTCTTCTCTTCTCTTCTTTTCTTTTCTTTTCTTTTCTTTTCTCCTAAGTGAGAAAGAGAAAACACAATATGGGGAGGGGCAAAGGGAAATGAAAAGAGAGAGAATCTTCAGCAGGCTCCACATCCAGAGTGGAGCCCTACATGGGTCTCCATCTCACCACCATAAGATCGTGACCTGAGCCAAAATCAAGAGTCTGGTGCTTAACCAACTGAGCCACCCAGGTGCCCTGGAATTTCTTCCAATAAGGTTTCCACCCCCTTCTGGAGTTGGCACTGCCTGTACCTCTGCTCATGAATCTTAAAATAAGCTCTCTGAACATGAGAAAATTGTGAAGTGGGAAAGGGATTGTGGATTTCACCCAACAGAAAGTTACCATTTTAAGGTTAAGGACACTAAGACCCTGTGTTCAAAGCCCTGTTGGCAGATATGTGCAAAACCAGGATTTATGCAGGGGAGCCCTTGCTCACCAATCAGCTGACAGCATTGAACTCTGTATAGGAGGGCACAAATGGTTCTTTGGGGAGATGAGTAAGAACTAAACACTTAGTCCTTACTGCCCTCAAAGTTTGTGACTCTTTCAGAAATGTACATAGGCAGTGCACAGGCTGAGTCTTCAATGCTTGTTAAAACCCTGACTATCTTCTAAGGGGGCCATATTGTGTGTATCACATCTCTGCCCTACCCCACCCCCAAGGATTCAGAGTTTTCAGGAGTATATATCAGCATGGTGATACTGGTTATTAAAATATCGAAATATTTCTGTATCCATTGGAAATCATGGTTTCCCTGAGCCTGCTAATGCCATAACTGAACCCCCTTACCCCCTCAATTTCTCACAATCCAACAGTTAAAGAGTTAGCCCCTGGCAGTCTCTGACTGTTCAGTGCAAGTGCAGAGCTAATTGCTAAATTCAGTAATTCATATGTCACTGCAGCCTGGCAGTATTCACCCCTTTGGTACAATAGGATAAGCTTAACCCATCATATTCTCTTTCTCAAGAATTTGCACCTAGAAGACAGGACAGTGGGACCTTTCACCTGAGGTCTGAACTTTAAGAAGATTGTGGAGAGGGTTGTGTCCACGGTGGGCTCTGAGCAAGACTGAGATGTGAAGAAACTGAGACTTCCTGACCTGCAAATGCTGGAGGGGAAACAGTGGAGGTGGGACTCATATAGACACAAACAGTGACACCATGAAGGAGGGCAGATGGCCCAGAACAGGGACGGGGGAGCACTTGGTCCTGAGATCCATTTCAATCAATGAATATTTTTGGTTGCATTAGACTCTTCATGGGTGCCTAAACAAAACTCCTTTTTCCTGAAGGAAACTGTTCTTGCAATAAAAGAATCAGATAAATCAGTATGGTTTCAAGGCAAAAGTCATTCATTCCACTTAATCTTTTTTGATTCTTTTAAAGTTTATTTATTTATTTTTAAGTAATCTCTACACCCAACATGGGGCTTTAACTCATAACCCTGGGATCAAGAGTCATGTGCTCTTTCTACTGAGTCAGCCAGCCCCTCCCCATTTATACTAAACTACAACAAGAGACCTACTTAAGTTGTAAAATCTTTTGTATCCAGCACTGCACTGTAGATATCTTTGATGGCATCTGTGTGATGGGCTTGAATACTATGACAAGACAGACCCTTGCTGTGGTGAGGTTAGACAAGGTTAGCAGCTGATGCTTAGAAGCCTGCAGAATGCTCTCCTCTCTCATTATTGGCCTTGATTCAGGGCTGCTGCCCATTGGTATGAATTATCACTTCTAATAACCAAATGGCCACTGAAATGGTAATGAGAATATTATGGTTTTCCAAATGAAAAGCCTCAATCGAATACATTTTCCTTTGAGAACACTAATTTGAAAATAAAATCATAGTCAATTTAAGCTGAGTTAAATACAAGGAACAATGGAAAATAACCAGCAAATGCCACTTATACCACTGCTTTAATATGGGGGCACATACATCTATATCGTCCATCTATAGTTTCTTCCTGGGGAACTAAGGACAGTTGGTGAAAGATCTGTCACAGCTGAATCTACAAATGATTATAAAATGCACTAGAAGAACCAAACACTGAAAGAGATGAGAAAATCTAAGTAGGAATGTTGATAATAGGCAAAACTATCCCAGGGGCTAGGCCACAAGTGGAATATCAAGCTGATGTGACAATACTTAGGAGAGAAAAACCCCTTACCTGAGATTCAAAGCCCAATATACATCTTTACTCTCTGCCCTCTTTCCTCCACACTCTCTGTGCCTTCATCTCATGGACAGTCCTGGAGTCACCTGTCTCTCTGTCTCTGCTTTCCTTCTATTCAGGAAGCCTAAATCTGATGGAAATTTGTCCAGTCTTACAATTCCCATACCCCCACCCTTTCCAAATTCCTATTCAGACTATGAATTGTCATTGCATTTTGCATGACCTCTTGCACCACAACATTTAAAACATTTAAAACCTTGGTTTCCAATATTTGAGGAATATGTTCTTTTATTATTAGACTATAAGCTACCTAGAACTTTTGCACATATTCCTTCCTGTATGCTTGAAATGAACTTGTCCTACCCTCCCCTGCCCTCACCATAGCTAATTAACTTTTATTTATTTTTAGATGGCTGTATTAAGGACACTTTTCTGGGGAGGCTTCCTGGACTTCTCAGACTAAGGTGCCATGTGACTCCTCCTTCTCTTTTTGGCATCCTCTCATGGCTAGATATTTATATAGTTATCCAGTAAATGTCCATCTCCCACACCAGACCAGCAGGGTGATGTGAAACATACAGACCCCCAGCCCCTGGAGATTCTGATTCAGTGGGTCTGGGGTAGGCCCTGGTGGGGGCTGGGTCTAACAAGGACCCAGGTGATTCTTATCATCGAGAACACTTGGCAGACGCTGCTTTAGGTCCCTGGAGACTCCAATTCACTTGGTCTGGAGCAAGGCCTTGGCAGACTTTGAGAACAGATAATATTTCCATGTCCAGTTTCTGTTTTAGTTTCATGTCTCTTGAATGAAGCCTTACCCTTTTTTCATAATATGTGGCTTTTAAAATCCAGACTGATGAGAATATCTGGGTGAGAAAGAGCACTCATAGCAACAACCTTTTCTCATTGCGGGCCTTGATTACACCTGTTCTACCCAATATTCCCTTCCTGTTTCTACAAATGATACTGTTAGGTGTCCCCTTCATTGTCAGAGTCTGTTATAGCTAAGATATTATCAACCTCCATATTATGCACCCAGGGAACCCTGGGGTAACAAACCAGACAGCGTTTTTGGCAAAAGAATTTGGCCATAGAGTATTTCCCAAGAAACAGGCACTAACCATTAGGCTGGGCTAAATCAGGTGCAGAGAGACAGCCTTTCAGAGGGATTTCAAAGGCTCCTACAGTCACTTTCCAAGTCTCCCACCATTTCCATCCCCCTCAGGTAACTGGACACACGTGGGTGACAAGAGATGGAGAAGCACACTGAGGCAGGCTTGCAGACCTCAAGATTTGTCTTGGGGGCACCTGATCCCATCTTTCCGTTTACAGTATTCATGTTTTCTGCTCTTCAGTGTCTCCTCATAAACACTGAACCCAGAAATGTATTTCAAAATTTTGAGAAACCAAATTACAAAAGTCTCTTTAAAATATTTCGGTAAAACTTACTTTATTTCCATTTAGATAATATTATTGAGTTTCCTAAGAATTTGCTTTTGTTTTTCAGAAGAAAATTTAGACTATAACCTAAAGATTATTAACTTTACCCATATATAGTGATGGAAATTTATGTGTATGATCACCTTGTAGGACATTTACCTGAATGTAAATATTGCCTCATGAATCACCACTATCTTTGATATAAGAACTTATTACAGATAAGGAACTCAACATGTTTGTTTCTTCCAAGCCTCTTTAAAGCTGAGCAGCTTTGTCCTCAGTGTGGCATTTCTTTGCATCGAATCCTGTGGCTCTCACCTTTGCTGCTCCATTAAAGTGCCATTTAGGTTTCATTCCACTTGGGGGCAGTATTGTGCTCCTGATCGCAGCTGTCCTCTTGTTTTTATAACTTGAAAATGTTAATTTGGGAATCTCAGTGGAACTATCCATTTAGTAACAAAATTGGAAGATGCAGGGTCATTTAGCCCTGCCTATTGCCAGCTGCGAGCTCCCTCTGTAGCAGACTTGGTGGCCAACTCATTCTAACTCCTTTGTCTTGGCATCTTCTTTTAATATCACTACCTTCTGAACCTTTTTATCTTTCTGAATGCTTTAGAGATATGACTTGCAGTGACAGCTTAGCATCAACAATCATGACAGAGGCTTAGCCAAAAGAGGGCCTAGAAAATTATATTTTACTTCCAGCTGTTTCTTGTTGCTATTAGCAAAATCCATTGGATTTTTCTTTTAGGAGAAAGATTACAATTGATTGAGGTAAAAGAAGACATAAAAACAGTGGTTTTCATCCTTGGCTGCACATTAGGATAACCTAGGAGGTTATATAAATTCCTGAGGCCCAGGCTGTAACCTAGAACAGAGATGAAAATGTCTAGGGGAGGAAAGGAGTTCAGGAGTAAGCATTTTTTAAAAGCTCTCCAGGCAGCTTCAACGGGTAGCCAGATTGAGAACCACTTACCTAAAGGAAAATTTGGAGGGCTAGAGCTAACTGTAAATACAGAAGAGTTCTAGAATTAAAACATGCTAAAAATGAGCCAGAAATCAGAAAAGCTGGTTTCTAGTTCCTCTTATTTTGTTGATTATTCATATGTCTTTGGACAAGTCACATCATTACCTTGGGCTGTTCTGTAAATGGTGTAAGGACTGAAGGTCATGGGATGTGACAATCATTTTAAAACAGACTGTGTTTCACAGATTTTTGTTATTTTAATAATTTTTGGAACAATATCACTCCGTTTTATTGTATTTATGGGGCTTAAACAGTGCTCTATTCCCTCTTTCTGGATTTGACCTCTTCAGTGTGTTCTGAGCTTCATGCTGATGTCATGGAAGCAGAATTTTCTAGATGGGTGCTGGGCAGGAATTTGTATTTTAAAAAACAAACTGTGGGACTTTCAATTCTGGACAAATGGAGTACATGAATTTGTCTCTGACCTTCTAAGTAGAGCTAAAAACTGTAGACATTACATGTAAAGCAAACATAGGATGTCCCTGAATGGTGAAGAGAAGCTGGACTTAGGAATCCTAGGATTCCAGAAATGTCATGACACTGAATTTTTTGTTTCTTTTTTCTTCCTGTATACCCCAGACTGGCTAGTGGAGAAGCCTATAACCCAGAATTTCAATGGGCACAAACAAATGAAGTCCCAAGGAAAGCCTTCTCTCTCTTACCAAAAGACTGGGAAAGGTACAGCCAGGCAAGACCAAAACTTTTTCACAATAAAGGCCCTATTCCAGCAAAACATCAGGGTAGAAACCATGCCACACCTTTACCTTGTAGAAAAGGTTGAGATATTTAGTCCACCCTGGACTGCAGGTAATGAGTGCTCTCTCCTCTCCATGCTGAGGCAGTGTTCAAGGAAGTCACGTTGGGAGCCTGGATCTCTACCCCCATCCTGTGGTGGTAAGGCACCCCTCCCTGCACCCTCTATCCCAATGTTCAGTGGAGGCCACTCAAGAAGCTTGAACTTCCATTGCCATCTGATGGTAATGAGTATCTCCCTACCTCCCGGCCATGGTGGGATCAGTGGAGGCTGAGTCAGGGAGTCTGGACTTCCATCTCCTTTCAGTGGTAAAGAGGAAGAGGGTGTGTTTCTTCCACCACTGGCCCAGTTTCAGCATAGGCCAGCTAAAACAAAGAAAAATTAAGTTTAAGATCTAGAGTCTTAAAGCATCATTATCCTAAGAGCCAGAAATATCTCAACTTGAAAGAGAGAAGAAAATCAACGGATGCCAATATGGAGATGACACAGATTTTGGAATTATCTGATAAGTATTTTATTTTATGTTTAAAATAAAGTTTATTTATTTATTTTGAGAGAGAGAGAGAGAGTCAGCACATGTGAGAGCATGAGCAGGGAAGAGGCAGAGAGAGAGAATTCCAAGCAAGCTCTGCAAGTGCTAGCACAGAGCCCAAGACAGGACTCCATCTCACAAACTGAGATCATGACCTGGGCCAAAATCAAGAGTTGGTCGCTTAACTGACTGAGCCACCCAATGCCCCTCTGATAAATATTTTAAAGCAAATATCTTAAAAACGTTTTAATAAGCACTTATGTGCAAACCTGAAAGAAATGAAAACAACTGTTCAGGTGATTTTTATGCACTCCAGTGTTTGAAGATCACCAGTGCAGGGAGTTTAGGCTTCTTTGAAGAGGTGAGGCAGCTGGCCAACGAAGTCTTTGTTTCTTAAACTGTAAACATTTCTGTGAGGTCCTAAGCGTCCTTAGTCTTAAATATTTCTTGAATGCTTCCAACTTATTTCTTGGCAGTATCATGTAAACCTAGACTGCATAGTGGCAAATATAATATTCAACCTCATTGGTCTTTATAGCTGAAGGTTTCAGGATCCAAGAAGCAACATCCCTTGGTGGGCTCAGGATCCAATTGTACAGGATCCCTGACTAGCTCACATATGACCTAAGCTACATCTTTTCCTAGAGATCTCTACTTCTCTTTTGTATTGACTGCAGCTCCCACACCCCTCTACCTTCAGCTTATTGCTTTATTCCAGTGTCAATTTAGGGGAGTTGGGTGGGTGATTCAGTGACAGTCATTTCCATGGCAGCTGGTGAAAAATGGGGCAAGAATGAGGGGGAGATTCGGTAGTCCTCTTTCTCCTTCCACTGCTACCACCTTTCTGGGAACTCCAACACAATATTCTTTCCTTAGCAGCTGCTCCAGTGTCACTTCCATCAAAATCCTTCACCCACTCCTACTCCAGGCCCCATCCAGCTACTTTTCTCAAAGATTCCAAACTCCTACAATAAAATGCCCAAGAACACGTGAAACTGGGTTTTCTTTTGAAATATAAGTCAGTATTATTAACCCACTTATGCACAGGTCCCATTAATAAAACTCACTTATCATCTGTTCTCCTTCATCTTTAGGATCCCATAAGAAAAGAAAGAAGGGAGTGAGTTCTAGTTTAGTTTTCCACCATTGATGGTATTAAAACTGACGCCATTAAAATTGAAGTTTAGAAAAACCTGAAGAGGATCTATACTTGGTGACTGTCATAATGCCTCAAAATCTTCTTTCCAATGGGACCACTATCATTGTTCTGTTGTCTTCTCAGACACCCACAGTACCTTTTAAAAAAAAAAAAGTTTATTTATTTATTTTGAGAGAGAGAGAACCAGTGAGGGAGAGGCAGAGAGAGAGGGGGACAGAGGATCTGAAGTGGGTTCCATGCTGACAGCAGAGAGACTGATGCAGGACTCCAACTCACAAACCGTGAGATCATGACCTGAACCAGAGCCACCCAGGCACCCCACCCATAGTACATTTGAATGAAAAGATTCCTTTCCGCCCTTCTAAGGGAGAAGTGGGGAGTCACCAAGGAGCACTAATATTTGCTGACATCCCTAGGCCGAGTTGCTACTCAGGCACCTCATATTCTCAACAGTCAAAATTCTACTCCTGAAACCATTATTACACTATATGTTAACTAACTGTGGAGTTGAATAAAATTTAAAAACTAAAAATAAATAAAAAAATAAAAATTTCTATTAAAATTTTCATAAATGATGTTGAGAGAAAAAATAACAGCCTTCAAAATGATGACCAATTTTTCATGATTTTAACAGAAAAAGCATATATTGAACAAATAGAAAGTGGAAATAGTGTAATTTAATACTTTGGCGTAAAATATATGTCAGCAAAATACATTGTAAATATTGATTTCTTAAAATTATACTCTAAAATACTTTTGAAATTGTTGTCATTAAAGGAACATGGAAATTTTATTCTTATCCCTTAGGTGAGCTATATAAAAGCAATGGTTAATACATATTCAGTACTATGTCTTCAAATATTTTTCTGTACTAAGTTGTAAAACAGAAATGTACATCCCAGATTTTTATGCATCTCTACTGATTTGAGAGGATAAATTTTTTGTTCAACATTTTCAATTATATCATTATTCCTAACATCAAAAAATTTTTTTTCCTGCCTGCTCAGATTCATGTGGCTCTGTGGGGATGGTGTGAGACCACTGCTTCCTATGAAGTGTTCAGCTTCAAACTAACTTGCTCAAATAAAACCAAATTGTTCGAAGTCTTGTCAAGCCCCATGGTGATTCTTAAGGCTACTGTTCTGTGGTTCGTAATTCTCTGGACAATCAGTTGTTCTCTAAAAGTCTGGGTGATCTTCCAGAGAGGAAGTTGGAGGTCAGGTCAGTCCCATACTGATAATGTTCCTCCACCAAGCTCTACTCAGTAAGTACTGACCTTGTCTATTCATATAGATGGCATTTTTGGGAAAAGCCTATTTCATCTGCTAACAGGAGCAAGAAGGGTTTAGGAAGGAAAAGAGTAAGAAATGGAGTTGAAGCTTTTTGGTCTATTTTTTCCTGGTTTCTCTATATTTCCTTGTGCAAAGATGAATGACTACAGTGATTCTTCCTTTGTAACAAAAGGCTTCATGTCTTGCTGAGCCAGTGGCATCAGTAACTGTGGGTTTCCAGTTCAAGGTCTTCTCTGATGTCATCAGGTGGATCTCCAAAAATTCAGTAGACTGGAGGAGGTGTTTGGTGGGAGTTTAAAATATCCGCTGTAGCTTCAAAAATGGAATAGTAATGAATTAGGGGATGTAATAACACTGGACTTAATGGAAGGCAAGGGAACCACCAAGATAGGTGAGCATATTGCTGGCCAATGTGCTTACACAGGAGATGAGGGCATGGATGATGAGCCACTTGAATAAAACAACGCTCCTGCGGCCCACACATCTCCCATCCCACCCCCTCTAGCTGGTGGGAAAGTGATGCCATGACCAGCTAGCTCACTACACCTGTCCATGCCACCTGCAGCCCAAGAAATTATTTTTGGATAGGAAATGGATGGGATCAACCAGACGATGGTTTAGGATTTCTCCTGAAAGATTTTCCAGGTGAGCAGAAGGAAACATGTAAGTTAGATGGCCTGTTCCTCTGCTCTCTATCAAGACCCTGAATATATTGCTGTCATGGGCACCCACCCAGTAACGCAAACCAATGCATTTTGTTCTTCTTCACACTCCACCTTTGTGAAAATCGGTCTCTTTTTCTTGAGAGGATAGAGAACAGACAACCAGTCCCCTCTAATAATGACCATCCACAATATCCTTAGCAAAACAATGCTGAGATTCTGCTTCTCCAGTCTAAATAGTCCTATCCTCTTCTTTGTCCTAATTTTAATGGTTTCTGTTGCTGTTATCTGATTTCCTTTAAGATCAAAAAACCAGACTAAACATACAGATGATATAAGAAGAGAAATGTGCAGAAAAGAATAACCTTGTTTTTACTTTCTGTATTTCCACATTTGAGGAATATCCCGATTCAATTTAGCAGTACCATATGGAACTTTGCTAATTTGTACACAGAGTCAGTCTGAGTTAGTATATTCTGAACTTATCTTTTTCAAAAAATAGCTTTATTGTGGTATAATTGACATACAGTGAACTGCACATATTCCAAGTATAAAATTTGCTGTTAACTAACAAATGTTACACATGTGAAACCACCACAACCTGAAGATAATGAATATGAGCATTATCCCAAAGGTTCCTTTTGTTCCTTGGCAATTCTTCTCTCCCCACTCCTACCTGCTCACTCCCTTCCCCTGCCACTGACCTGTTTTCTATCACAACTTACTGATCCACTGTTGTTGGTGTTGTTGTTTTGAGTCTTTTTTAATATGTTTAACTTTGGATAGTTTATATTGCCATGTTTTTAAGTTTTATAATATTTTTTTCTGCAATGTCCAATTTGTCTTTTATCTTATCCAGTATATTTTTCATAGCAGACATTATAGATTTCATGTTTAGAGGTTCAATTTGGATCTTTTGTTATATCTTCCATGGCCCTACTTGCTCAGTGTTTCCTTTGGCTTCTTGAATATGTGGAATACAGTTCTAATAACAGTTTTAATGTCCCTATCTAATTTCATCATCTGTGTCATTTATGGGTCCATTTCGATAGATTGACTTTTCTCCTTATTGTCGGTCATATTTTTCTTCTTCTTTGCATGCCTGGTAATTTTTTATTGGATGCAGATATTTGCTAGGATATGCTAAAGTTGAAAATGGTTTGACGCTCTTAGGTATTGCTTTTTAAGACATTTAGGTGGAACCTAAATGGAACCAACGTTTATTCCAGGATTTTTTTTTCTTAACTGAAGCAACATACGCTTTGGAGTACAATGCCCAATGCTCCATGGGTTAAGAAGTGTTCTACCCTAGCTGTTAGGAACGGCCTCTATTTCTGACCCTATGTGAGTGCCAGAGATTATTCCCACTCATCTATTTGCGTGCTTTTTTTTCCCCTCTAGCTTCAGATAATTTTTCACACTTATGCATTGATTAGTACGCAATGAATACCTGAGGCAAAATTTTTCAAGTATTCAGAATCCTCTCCTTGTGTATCTCCTTTCCCTTGTATTGTGACTTAGAAACTGGAGCCTCTATGTTCTTTCCAGACCTGCTTCAATCTTCCCAACTCATAGACATTGCTGGGCTCTACCTGAGACTCTCCTCTATACTCTGTGGCTTAAAAAATTTCCCCAGGTAGTACACTGGGAAAATTGGGATCACTGTCTTTTGTTGCCTAATACTGAGGGCATTAAGAACCATTGTTTCTTATCTTTTATACATTTTTTTAAGTTACATATGAATCTTATCATTGTTGTACCAGAAGTCCACAAAATGCCGATCTTTGTCAAAAGTTACAAGCATATGTGTCTTAGTCTGTTTGGGCTGTTATAATGAAATACCATAGAGTGGGTGGCTTATAAACAATACAAATTTATTTCTCACAGTTCTGGTGACTGGGAAGTCCAAGATCAAGGCATGACAGATTTATCTATCTATCTATCTATATATCTATCTATTTATTTATTTTTAATATATGAAATTTATTGTCAAATTGGTTTCCATACAACACCCAGTGCTCATCCCAAAAGATGCCCTCTTCAATGCCCATCACCTACCTTTCCCTCCCTCCCACACCCCCCCCCATCAACCCTCAGTTTGTTCTTAGTTTTTAAGAGTCTCTTATGCTTTGGCTCTTTCCCACTCTAACCTCATTTTTTTTTTCCTTCCCCTCCCCCATGGGTTTCTGTTAAGTTTCTCAGGATCCACATAAGAGTGAAAACATATGATATCTGTCTTTCTCTGTATGGCTTATTTCACTTAGCATCACACTCTCCAGTTCCATCCACGTTGCTACAAAGGGCCATATTTCATTCTTTCTCATTACCACGTAGTACTCCATTGTGTATATAAACCACAATTTCTTTATCCATTCATCAGTTGATGGACATTTAGGCTTTTTCCATAATTTGGCTATTGTTGAAAGTTCTGCTATAAACATTGGGGTACAAGTGCCCCTATGCATCATTACTCCTGTATCCCTTGGGTAAATTCCTAGCAGAAGGCACGACAGATTTAGTGTCTAGTGAGAACTCCTTCCTGTTTCATAGAGAGTGCCTTCTAGCCATAACTTCACAGGGCTGAAGGGAAGAGGGGTCTTTTTATAAGGACATTAATCTTATTCATGAAACCTCTCCTCTCTGATCTAATCATTTCCCAAAAACACCATCTTCAAATACCGTCACATTGGGGGTTAGGATTTCAATATATGAATTTTGGAGGAACACAAGCATTTAGACCATAGCAATATGCAATTAAAATAAAATTTTAATATACTTCAAAACCTTTATTTATTGAAGGAGATGGATTAATTATTAATGTGTTGATTGTTTACAGGCAGGGAGTAGGGGCCCCTGTACTATGACCTGAAACAAAAAAAAAAAAAAAAACAAAACAAAAGGAGTTATGATATCATATTGTTCAATGAGGTGAAGCCAAGCCCCATGTTCTCTAGGACTGATTCTTAGCTACAAGCCCTCACACAAGCTGGAACAGGATTACCTGCTGATCTGGTGGGTGTGCTGTATGAGTATTTTAAACAGTCCAAACACATACCAGTGGCCCTAAGGGGAGGAAACTGAGAAGTGATAAAGGGTTTTACCTCTAACACAGCATTTTCTAGTGTGTGTTCCATGAAATCTCAGAGTTTCACAAGATGTTAACAAATATTTGGGGAAAATACCATCCACAAAATGATTTCATGTTCAGATAAGATCAGGAAATTTATAATAATATTGACCTTGCTAAGGAGCACAATGTACTTGAACTCAGAATTTCTGCAGTTAGTTTTAATTATGTTGGATAACCCAGGACTTTGAGAAATTTTTTCCTTTTTACCTGAAATACAGTTTTTTTTTTCCATCTGCAAACAAGATACCTGACAACTCTAATCAGAATCAAATCCATATAGGCACTAAAGTTATGGATTATTTCCAATGTGTTTTATGTTTGTTATTGTTTTTTTTAATGTTTATTTATTTTTGGGAAGAGAGAGAGCATGAGCGGGGGAGGAGAGAGAAAGAGGGAGACACAGAATCTGAAACAGGCTCCAGGCTCTGAGCTGTCAGCACAGAGCCTGATGTGGGGCTCGAACTCAAGGACCGTGAGATCATGACCTGAGCCGAAGTCGGACGCTCAACCGACTGAGCCACCCAGACGCCCCTGTTAATTGTTTTATAAATTTGGGTGCTCCCAGGTCTCTTGGATGTGTAAATATTTACAATTGTTAGATCTTCTTGTTGGATAGACCCCTTAATTATGATAGTGAGTACTAAAATTATGGAAATCAAGGTTGTATATGTCCACAAAGTCATCAAACTGGTACTGCTTTTGGTTCAAGTTCAGTCTTCAATGAGACAATTGTAACCTGAAACAAGAAAGAAATATTGTTTACAAACTGACTGAATTCTCAAAAACATATATACATAAAAGGTGCAAGATTTCAAAATTTCCAGGGATTATCCATCATTATGTCTAGTGAATAATCCATCATTATTATTTTCCATCTTTTTGCGTATGCCTAGTGCAGCCTAGTACATGCTAAGTATTTAATTAATGTGTGTTTCTTAGCTCATTCATTCCATAAAGATTCATTGAGCACCTGTCATGTGTTAGGGCATATACTAAACACTGAATACACAGATTCAAATCGGGAAATCATTTTTGAATCACAAGGATCTTGTAATAGAAAATGATCATAAATAAATAATCACCACTCAATAATCCAAAAGGACCCTTATATTCATTCATGTGCAGGTATTATTTCAGGACCTACCACATACTAAATACTGCTCTAGGATCTGGGGGATATAGGGACAAACACAAAAGACGGAGGCTCTATTCTAAGGAGTTTGTGATTTGATGGTGAAGACAATTTAGAAAGTGATTACATACTTTAGTAAGCAGAATAGGTAACCAAAACCTGAACAATAAGTAGAGGTTATCTAAGAAAAAGAAGCCAGGTACCAAGGGTGGATGTGTGCCTGTGCAGAAAGACTTGTCCAGACAAATTTTGAAAGTGGGAAGGAATAAGGCTGTTCCTGCACCAAATGACAGCCAGTGTAGCTAAAGAGCAAAATCCGGAGAGAGAGGTGGGCTAGGTAGTGTCCATCTTGCAGGCCAGGTTAAGGATTTATGTTTTTATCTGAAGAGCAGAAAGGAGGAAGGAGAGTGACAAGAGATTTGCCTTTAAGACGATCACTCTACAGTTGCACTGTGCACAGAATATCTCTGTTTTAGGAAACATACTGAAGAGTTTAGAGGTAATGGGGCATGATATATGCAATTTACTCTTAAATGATTTTTTTAAAATAATGTACACATGTATATCCATGAGAAAGAAAGAGTGAGCAAGCCCAGGCGTGAGCAAAAGGGACAAAATGTAAACAATTGGTGTGTCTGATAAAGGATATATGTAACCTCTTTGTGCCATTGCAACTTTTGAGTTTGCAAAATAAAATGACAAAAAAAAAAATCTGTTGTGGTTGTGGTGTGGAGAATAGACCACCAGGGCCTAAGGAAAGAAGCCAGTGGTCTGTGCTGGCAGCAGCACTGGAGAGATTAGTGCCATGGTTAGTGCTGGTGGGAGGGTCTGTGATGTTGAACAAGTTAGTCTGGCTTCAAGGAGTGGAACCAGGAGGCGAGGACCCGAGTAAGTCAACAGCAGTTAAGAGGAGGCTGTTGGTGGGTTGGCCCTTGAATTTGCTATAGATGCGCAATCCCTAGAGGGGTATGACCAGAGTCAGTACAAGGCCCAGGTCACCAAAGAAAGAGCAGTACCATGGTTTACTGCACACATTTGGAACATGTTAGTGTGACTTCTTTTTCTTTACGTGGGAAGAAGGCATGGTTGGTAGCTTTTTATACCTGGTCTTGGTTCTTCACACCAATCTCTCAGCACCCGAACCTCCCCTCTCCACTGCCCATCTCAGCTGCTGCAGGACACAATGTGTTTCTCCTGAGAGTCCTGAGAACTTGTCTGACCAGGCAGTGAGAGCTGGTTCCTTGCAGTGGTCACTCATCACTGGCCTGGGTATTTCTGGGAGATGTATATGTGACACACTGTGAGGAATAGTGACCATCTGTGGTGAGTCTTAGGGGTCACACGAGACTCCAGTCTATACACTTCCAGCCATGCGGACTGATAATTTTTTCATAGCTCTTTCTATAAGTCATCTCCTTTCACTATACTTTCTGTTGAAGTTAGGAAATTGAGGTTAAAGCACCATGTTAGTGCCACAAGTATCATGTTTACCTTTCTTGTCAGTTTTCTTATTTTGAATTGACATGTTGTAGTCAAAAACCTTTTGTGACAGAAAAAAACCTTTTGCTAGTGACAGAAACCCAGTTCAAACTAATTTAAGAAAAAAAAAGAAAATATTTTGGTTCACATAACTGGGAAGTCAAGGGTGCATCTTGCTTAAGGCAAAGCAAGATCCTGGGGTTTAATTGATGACATCAAAATTCTCTTTCTCTCTCCCTCGCCCCCTCCCTTCATTTCTTCCTATGACTTTCAGATTTTGAGGCAGACTCTCTTCTTGTGATAGAAAAATGGGCCATACACTCTCTAGATTTTTTAAAAAGTCCACATCACTTACTTATTTTTTTTCATCTTTGAAACTTGAATCACTTTCCAGCTTCACAATAAGAGATTTCAGAGAAACAAAAACGTATGTTCACATAAAGATTTGTACTTGAATGTTATAGCAACGTATGCATAATAGGCCCCAAATAGAAAAATAAAAACAACCTGCAAGTATCCATCAACTAATAAAAGGATAAACATAGTGTAATCTATCCATACAATGGGATATTAGTCAGCAGTAAAAAGGAACAGAGCACTGATAACATGTTACTGAAACATGTTATCAGGATGAACCCAAAAAACACTGTAAGTGAAAAAAACTGCAAGTATTTAAGACTATATATTATATGATTCCATTTATTTGAAATTCCTAGATCAGGCAAAACCATAGTGATATAAAGCTCAGTGGTTGCTGAGGGATGGACGTGGGAGGGGAGACTGATTGCAAAGGAGCACAGGGGAACTTTTGGGGGTGATGGAGATGTTCTAAAACTGGAACTGTGGCCATGCTTGCACAATTGTGTAATTTTCCTAAAATTTGCAAGATGGTACACTTAGGATGGCTAAATTTTATGGTATATAAGTTGTATCTTCATGAAGCTGTTAAAAAATAAGATGATTACTGGATAAATGTGTGAGTGAAACAAGTGTAGCAAAAAAAAAAAAAAAAAAAAAAAGACCGTTGTAGAATTTAAGTGGTAGGTATATTGATGTCCATAATAAAAGTTTAAACTTTTCTGTACATTTTATGATTTTCATAATAAAATATTAGAGGAGAAAATATCCACCAAATCCAATTCAGTGACAGTGACTTGCATAAATACATGTCACAATATACAAAGGGTTGACCCTTATACTACTCCATCAAAGAGGTCACTTTGTCCTTTTGCCTTTTAGACAAAGCCTTTTAGACAAAGCCTTTTGACAAAGGCTAACTGATTATGTGATGTGGATTTCAGTGTTAATTCATACAAAGTCACCATGTCCCTTTTCTATATGGATCTCTGTGGCACCTAATGCTGATGACTGACCATTTGCTTCCTCTGAACCTCCCTGGCCAGGCCTTTGCAGCGGTCCCTTGGATACCTTGCTCCTAGTCTGCCAATTTCTTAAATGCTGCTGGTCCACAGGACACGGCTTTCAGGCATTACTCTTCTCAGGCCCCAGCTAGTCTCTGAACAGCCACGTGCATTTATTCCTGAGCTTTCACAAAGTCCAAGCACAAGAGCTTTCTTCTTATTTCTTTAGGGAGCTGGGAAAGTGAGCCTGCCTGACTGAGCAAGGTAGGTAATGGAGGGTGAGTGATGGGATTAAATTCACCGAAGACTGGAGTTGCTTTCAAGTGTCGGGATGGTTCAGGGAGAGCTTTATGGAGCTGAAGTTGGGGTCAGAAGCAGGAGTAGTCCATCTTCCCAGCCTTTCTTCCCTCTTTCTCTCTCTAATCTTTGTGCCATATCAGAGAGAAGCTGCTGGGATCCCTTATTCCAGGTCACAGGACCTGTGGGGTCACTTCTCACTGTTTCCCCTCACCTCAGACCCAGCCTCTCATGATCCACAGGCCTCAATCCAATCTGGCTTTGTTTTGCCACCTCAGATGGTTTACAGATCTTTATTTCAGGAGGTACTTTGCTAAATGCATGTCTGAAAGGATGTTGCTGCTGTTCATCAGTGATTCCCAGGAAAGACACACCAGAGGTCTGGGCTCTCCTTCACAGTCTGTGTTCACCACAGAAACTCATGGGCATCTGCCCAACAAAGGCCCTCAAAACCCATACAGCAGTTACTACTTGTGGTTATATCACCTTCCCAAAGCTTCTGGAAAGTCAAGGTCTCCATTTTTCACACAGGAACATAGTAAATGTGTGACAACATTCTATCCAGATTCACAGGTTGGGGTGGAAGGTAGTGGTCACGAAGAAATCCATGTTGCAGGGCAGTGATGCTAAAATTTTCTCACAGAGATGTAATGAAGTCCAAGTGCAGATTAATGCTTTAGCTGCTGTTGCTGGCAAGCAGTTCCTGACATGGTAAATGCACACAAACTCATAACCATAAGATCACAAAATATTCTAGTGGCACTTTCTGCAATGATCTACTAGCTCCAGAGACTAGAGAATGGAGGTAGTGTTAGCATTAATCTGTTGGCTTGGAAACAAGGTCGCCTTGGACCTACTTTCTACAAGGATATAGTTCCGGGGTTTGCTAGTAGCTTAGATAAAGCAACTCTGGCAGTGATTTGGTTGTGGGTTTATCCTTCAGTAGTTTGGTGATATGCTGTCCAGCTCTATGCATCAACTTTATTCAGTGTGCATTTCCACTTCCTTTTATTAGACTCATTCCTGCAATCAGATGTCCAGTGCCATGGGGAAGACACAGTTGATGGCAGTGAGCATCTACAAACTTTAGCGCAAAGACTAAACTGGTCACGTACTCTCATGCTCACTGAGGGCACCCTCGGACTCCTTGTAGGTATCAGGATCAAAGACACTGGCTCCCTGATGCTGTAAACCACTGGTTACTCCTGCAAAAACAGTCCTTTGTGTCCCCAGGGTTGATTCCTTCTCCCTCCTTCTCCTCCTTCTCTTCCTTTCAGTTTGTGTCACCCTCTTCATTGCTGTCAGATCCCTGGCTATTCATGTTTGTGGACGGTTTAGGTACTAGCTGAATTGCAGATCAGAAAAGTAGTTTCTTTTCCTTGTCCCTACCCCAATTTCTATCAATTTCTCAAATGCATTGATCATTGTCTTCTGCAATCCTTGAACCTCTGTTAGGAAGATGTCAGTCTGTGTCACTCTATGCCACATGATTTCTAGACAGAGCTTCAACTCCTTAATGACTGAGACCACATGGACCAGACCAGGAGGTCAGGTTGGGAGGGGTACAGTGACAGAGGCATCAGGCTGACACTAATATGAGTTAGTGCTGCTTCCCATGATCCTTTTTGAGTGAGGACCCAAACTTTTATGGCTGATGATTCCTACACAATCCTCCTCTCCCTTAGATTAAGGAAAACTGGAGGACAGAGATTATGCCCTTCCCTGTCCTTTGTTCTCTCATACTTTCTTTTTTCATATTTTGTTCTAGGCCTTCCTCAATAAATATTTATTGAATTGAATAATGATTCTTATGCACTATGTGATCCTAAAGTCCTTTCTGAATCTCATAATGGTAGGATTATAGAGCTGAAAGGAACTTCAGACTTAAAATTCCTCTTGATTTAGAAAATGACAAAATTGAGACAGCAGTTAAATATCTTGCCCAGTTTACACAGCTAGTTGGTTGCTGAAGCTGGCACTGGGAGACCAGTCTCCAGGCTCCTGGTTTGGTGCCCTTCACAAAGACAGAACATATTGTTAACTGAGACTTTGCATTTTATCAACTACCAACCTTCACAGGAATAGACTGTGGTGAAGCATCACCAACACAAACTTACCAAATGCAATGCAGTTAACCAAAATGCCTTCCAATATTTATATGCTTTCTAGATAGTTACTGCATAACTGCAAAGTCAACTAAAGTTTTTCAGGAGAGTTGAAAGCTATTTAAAGATATTGAGGACTCATTGAAAGGATTTGCCTTGGAAATTTTGCAGTTTATCATCATGATTGTCATCATTATGCTGTTATAACTCAGAGTTTGGAGGATTATTCTTAAACCTCTTTTTGTAGAGAAGCTTGGAACAATGCAAAATGTTAAATAGTTAACAGTATGAATCACACAGAGTCATCTGGAAAGTATCCTGAAATACTCAGAAAAGTTTTTTAGGGACCCAATTGCAAAAAAACCCCTGTGATTGCAGAGGAAAGTGAATGTCTCTTTGCATGTTGTGGGAGTGAGAAAGAGAAGGCAAGAAAATGGAAGTAACTGTGGGAGAGAGTCACTATCCTGTGAGTAATGAAAGGAGATAGGAAGAAAGCAGAGAAAAAAGCCAAAAAAACCAAGCACTATCAATGTATCAGCAGAGACTGAGTGGGAGATTCAAATCTGAAAATCAGCAACTTCACAGTCATTATCTCCTTTTCCCTCAAACTAAAAATAAGGTGAAAAGCAACTCTGCTCAGAGCTAGAAAAGCGGAAACTCTGGGAAATAAATGACTGAATTTGTTCACTATCATTTATCTAAATGTAAACATAAGTCAACTCCTGCAAATAACCCTGGATGGAGTCCCTGCTTGAGAAAGGTCAGGCTGAGTAACATGGCCTTACACAAAGTCTGTTAGTCTTGATAAGCATCTCAAGCAACATGCTTCTACTTTTGAAATGCCAATGTTCTCATATAGATGAGACACTTACAGTCGTTTCAGCAAACCTTTTTCTTAAATTGTTGGCTCTTGTGATCTTCATAAAATTTGTCAGTGGTCAAACAGATGGCAGAATGGAGCTGGGTTTTAACAGGGTTGTGTGGTGCATTGGAGAGGGTCTCAGCCAGAGGAGTGGGTGGACCTGAGCTCTGCTCATGAGGCATCTTCTTACAATGCTGTGCCATGAACAAGTCAGGTGACCTGCCTTTCATGCCCATTTTCTGATGGTGGCATGGGATGGAATAGACGACCTCAGAGATCTCTTCTGTTTTTGACATTCTGTGATGCTTTCATCTGTGCCTTTTCTGTGGCCTGTGGGAAAATCTGATGCACAAACAAAACCAGGTTCCTGCTGTCTTGGGACCTCATTTGGTTGTTTGGCATTTCAGCTGGTCTCAAAACTCCCTTTAACTTCACTGAGCCACTCCTTCATCCCTCAGTTGCTAATCTGTGTACTCTTTGTTTTAACAGACAGGAAAGTTCTGTCCATATAAGCAAATCCCTTCTAAAGGATTAGCCAATTAGTGTGTTACCTTCCTAAATGGGAAAAGATGCCTTGTCCAGCTAAGACACATTAATGCTGCAAACTCCAGCATTTTGTAGGGGTGTGTGTGTGTGTGTGTGTGTGTGTGTGTGTGTGTGTGTTGCTTGTAAGGGAGAACAAACTTACAGCAAATCCAGGCAGTTAAATCAAGGGTTACTGCAATATTTGAGTAAAGTCCTTCTAAGCCAATGATGAAGGTTAACCAGCAAGCACTGTACAACTCTGATTGCAGAGACCCACTCAAATTAGCTCATTTAAGTAGGTTTAAGAATTTATGTTGATGAGCACTTCTAAACACTTCTGGTTTGGTGCCTCTTAATTTCAATTGATTTTTGCTTAAATAAACTCTTATTTCTGACTCTAATGTCAGAAAGGGAACCAAAGGACACCCCCAACAGTCCCAGGAGCAATGAGTGACCAGCCTTTGGTATCTGTTGAGCCCTCTAGAGTTCACTGCTCTCTCACTGCCTCTGGAGGTCATAGTTAATTCCCTCTTGAATCCTGGACTTCAGTTCCCAGCTCTTCAGCTTTCATGTTCTAAGCTTTCAGACTATTTGAGCATTTATTTTCCTGGGCTGGGTCCAGAAAGTGGCAGGAGTTGGAGTGGTTCCAACTTAGAAACCGAACTTGGTCTGGAATTGGACTGGGTTCCAGGATGGACTGGGTTCAGCCTAGAAGCTGGACTGAGTCTGGGAAAGACTGGGTCCTAATTAAACTGGACTGGCTCCAGTGTGAGGCCTCAGATGAACAGGGTTTTTCTTTAAGGCTGAGTAAGTAGGTTAACCTTACCAAAGATAATCTTGAATTACAGTGGCCACAATGGAGAACTTTTAACCTAGATAAGCTGATCCATTTATGAGGTACCCTAGAGAAAAAGGGGTCTCAGTCAGGCACTCACTATAAAGAGTAGAGGAAAAAATTATTTTTTCTCCTCTGTGGTTTCTGGTGTGGCTTCTGGTGGTGAAGATGAGACCTGCTGGGACAGCCCGCTCACTGGAGCCTGTATACAGCATCCAGGGAAAATTAGCAGAAGCCAGTTAAGGGTAAGAATTATTACCAGAATCAGCATTCCCAGATCTCTATCTTGCTCTATCTTGTTCTACCTTGCTGAGAGAAGAAGGTAAAATTTTACACTATCCCCTCCTTTCCAAGCTCAGATTGGCAGGAAAAATACCGATTATCAATCCTTTCTCTCCCAGGGACAGCTATTGCCTTCCTGTTTGTCTCATTTTGTGTCCTGAGAACTAGTTTGGTAATAACCAGTTGGGGGCCCTCCAAAGTATGGCTGGACAGAAATGTTGGTAGCATCCCATTTGCAGCTAGGGTCCTACAACCTGTTGCCCACTCTCAGGGGAATTGTCTAAGTCCTTCTCTCTTGGTTATCTTTGGAAGTGGCTCTTGCGAAGGTAGTATCTTTAGCACTCTATTTGCAGACCCCCTCTTGTGTCCCCAGTGTTGTTCAATACTGCCAGAAATATTTATTCTTTGTTCCAGCTGAAACCTGACAAGATATTCAAAACAACATTTTTTTTAAGTAGCTCTGTGGTCATAAGTTAACCAAATTGGAAGCTGATACTCAAAGCCTGACAGCAACTTTTTAAAGGTCTTCTCCCCTAAGCTACAATGAAATTATGTACCTAGAGGGAAAGGAAAACGTTTTGAAATTCCATTGTGTATTTTTAATTTTCTGAGACTGTTAAAAACTGAGAACAAACTGAGGGTTGATGGGGGGTGGGAGGGAGGGGAGGGTGGGTGATGGGTATTGAGGAGGGCACCTTTTGGGATGAGCACTGGGTGTTGTATGGAAACCAATTTGTCAATAAATTTCATAAAAAAAAATAAAAAAAAAATAAATAAAAAGTTATAAAAATACTGCCAAAAAAAAAAAAAAAAAAAAAGAAATTCCATTGTGGAAAGACTTACTAAAATATTCCAAAGAAACATGGCTCCCAATCCAGAACATAGGAATTTTTGCCATCTTAGCTGAAGTTTTTAGTTCTTTCTTAGTTTCTTCCCTAGGTCTTCCTGATATAAAGAAGCAAATTGAGGATAATGTAGTTGGATGGCTGGGTCAGTGTCTTAATATCATTCAGGTTTGCACCCAATTCTTTGAGGGACTTGAAACAACTGTACTTTTCTTACAAGTGGAGTCTTTACAAGAACAGAAATGAAGTTCTGGAAACAATGAAAAGCCCACCTATTTTTTATATAGGCCCACCAATCCCTAAGCCTTCCCTATTCGTCTCAAAGACTTACAGACAGTGTGAAAAACCTGGATTTAGAGAGCAAAAGTCTGTCTTGGAGAAACTTACACCCTTTCTCTATGCCTTTGAGATATAAATGTTCTACCTGGTCTTCTCTTAATTTGGATATTAGGTGGAAGAAAAAATCTTTAAAAATGTTGCCACAAATATTAGTAAAATTTTTAGCGATCTGAGCAGTTAATGCTAACTTATTTTGTCAGTCAGAAACACAACTTGACTCCTGCCGTTCTTTTTTTGAAACTAGTGAGTTTTACATTACCATATCTGTGTCTTGGCTAAAATTTTATTTATTTTTAAAAGCTTATTTATTTTGTTTTTTTTTTTTCAACGTTTTTTTTTTTTTTATTTTTATTTTTGGGACAGAGAGAGACAGAGCATGAACGAGGGAGGGGCAGAGAGAGAGGGAGACACAGAATCGGAAACAGGCTCCAGGCTCTGAGCCATCAGCCCAGAGCCCGACGCGGGGCTCGAACTCACGGACCGCGAGATCGTGACCTGGCTGAAGTCGGACGCTTAACCGACTGCGCCACCCAGGCGCCCCAAAAGCTTATTTATTTTGAGAGATAGAGGGGGAAAGGGGAGGGGGCAGAGAGACAGAGGGAGAAAGAGAATGCCAAGCAGTTTCCACACTGTCAGCACAGATCCCTATGTGGGGCTCAATCTCACAAACTGTGAGATCATGACCGGAGCCAAAACCAAAAGTTGGATGCTTAACTGACTGAGCCACCCAGGAGTCCCCATGGCTAAAATTTTAAAACAGAAGCTGTAAGATCTCTGTGTATATCTGTATATTTATATACATCTATATATGTATGTTGCAGATATATGATATTTTTCTACCTCAGAATGGTTCTGCCAAAATTAATCTGTAAATGGCTCTATTTAATTGGCTTAAAGATGAACAGACATTTATATAAATCAAGTATGCTACCAGAAATATAGAAACTGAATCAAGTATTTTTCAAGTTCATGTAATTTAGGACAATCTTTTGGGAAGAAAATCTAGTTTAAGTTTGTTGGTTTAATTAAAATAAGCATGTCCTTAGAGTCATCAACATTAAATATGGTACTTTTTTGATGATACTTTCATTTCACCTAAGTTTACTAAAAGTCAAATAAGCTCCTGTTATCTCTGTTACAAAATTTGTCACCAAGAAACATAAGATGATGATTAGCTGTTTAATGTCTCATGAAGTTTTCATGAGTAATCTAAACAGTTGCTAAGTAGATGTAAGTAAGATGGAAATTTATAAATAAACTTCTCAACAATAATTATGCTTTATGGTACATTTACTTAAAAATAGTCTCCAAAATATTTCTGGTAACTTGAAACCTTAAGGTTACACTGAGATAAGTTAAATGGTAGATATTCATTGACTATCTACATGATTTCTAAATAAGACAAAATACTGAAACATTGCTATGGAACATAGTCTTATCCACTTTTGATTTCCTTTTACAGAGGAACTAAAAATATTTGGGTCTAGTAGTAAACTTGCTTTGTGCCACACTGAAAATTCACCATGAGGAAGAATATACCTCTAGAAATTATGAAATATTATTTATACATTTGCCAATCCACAGAATGCTAATGTAACAGACAGTCCATAATTGCACTAGGAATTAAGGATTCTAAGGGTTAAAAATTGAAATTGATATATGTACTTAAAACTACTTAGAAATAATAAGGGTGAAAGTAAACAACTGTGAATGAAAAGCAGACAAAGAAAGTAGAATGACTAGTTGTTTCAGAATGAGAAAGACGGAAACAGCACAGGGCAAAACCTAAATGGATATTCAAAAATTGTAGAAGGTTTGTGGAAAAGAACTCTTGGAAAAGGAATTTCTGTGTGGTCAAACTGACTAAAATCGGAATGAATTTATTTAATTAAAAAAATGAATTTTAGTGTCAAAAGTACATGAATGCAAAATTAGAATTTGTTTTTTTATCTCTGTTGAAAGGACAAAGTGTTTTTGGACTATGGACCTGCTCTTGATAAAGAGATTGTGAAAGATGTTTTTGTTTGTTTGTTTCACTCTTGGGGGGGTCTATTTGGAAAGCAAACATTTTGTATCTAACCAAAATAACTCACTGTGCTTCATATTGTCTTTACCAGGTCTTTGATTATGTAAGAAAACCCAGTCTTCTCAGTATTAAAAGAGCTGTTTTGTTCACAACTATGTAACCTTCTGTACTTGCCTTTAAAGCCTTCTGTTGTCACTTTAGTTAATTAGATAATTAAGTATTTCATAATGATCTGTGATCCTATTTAGTCAAATGCTCAAACCTTTGACATTATGACAATTTGCCAAAATCAAATTCTACATGGGGTCTTTTTAAAATCAAAGTAAATTGGAGATACCTCAGAGGGTCCCTGAAAAATCTCAAAATATTTGTCTCTCATCTTGTAGAAGAGAGATGTTAAAGGGATTATTTGATGTATTAAATTATGTGGGAAGCATTGCCAAATAAGAAGTGATGAAAAACCTTTTTAGGTTATATGTGAACGGATATATGTTACTAATATAGGCATTACAGAAAATGTGTAAAGTTCCTAGAGATTTGTCAATACTCTCATTGTCCAATTATTATCCTATGCCACAGAAATGACATTTTCTTCTCAAATTACTTGTCATTAAATCTTTAACCATGTGCATATTAAAGTCTTTTTGTCATTTACAGAGAGTTATTGTTTTATTCTGATGCTTTTGCAAAGTTTCTTCATCTTTAGAGAAATTCATAGAAAGGGATCTGAAATGTACTCTAGAATATAGGTTTCTCTAACTTTTAGATCATAAAACTGATCTGGGTAAGAATTTCCAGGACTAATAGGAAAACTATTCAAGCAAAATAAGAATTAATAATATGGGATTGTATGAATTGATGAGGATGATTATAAGTTTTTAAAACTTTTTCTTTGAAACCTTGCTTGATCCTTAATGTTTTATTTTTCCAGGGGTTAAGGAAACCTTTATCTCTTAAGCTATCTATGTCTCAGAGTAATTTTATAAAGTATATTTCTGTGGAAAGAATTGAAAAATTTGCTTTTTGTCCCTATCCAATCCCTCCAGAATTCAGAAACTTATTAAGTACTCTTATTTTCATGACAGTATAATTGCTTGCATTAGTTCAATAAAAATCTATTCCCTTGTTAGTATTTTGATAAAGATTGCTTTGGGTGGTATTGACATTTTAACAATACTAATTTTTACAATCCAAGAGTATGGTATATCTTTCCCTTTATTTGTGTTATTTTCAAAGCTTTTTCATCAATGTCTTACAGTTTTCAGTGTATAGGTCTTTCTTAGTCAAATCTATTCTTAGGTATTTTATTCTTTTTAGTGCAATTATAGATGGGATTGTTTTCTTAATTTCTCTTTCTGCCACTTCATTATTAGTGTATGGGAATGCAACAGATTTCTGTATATTAATTTTGTATCCTATAACTTTACTAAATCCATTCATTATTTCTTTTTTTTTTGTAAGTTTTTTTTTTATAATATGAAATTTATTGACAAATTGGTTTCCATACAACACCCAGTGCTCATCCCAAAAGGTGCCCTCCTCAATACCCATCACCCACCCTCCCCTCCCTCCCACCCCCCATCAACCCTCAGTTTGTTCTCAGTTTTTAACAGTCTCTTATGCTTTGGCTCTCTCCCACTCTAACCTCTTTTTTTTTTTTTTCCTTCCCCTCCCCCATGGGTTCCTGTTAAGTTTCTCAGGATCCACATAAGAGTGAAACCATATGGTATCTGTCTTTCTCTGTATGGCTTATTTCACTTAGCATTACACTCTCCAGTTCCATCCACGTTGCTACAAAAGGCCATATTTCATTTTTTCTCATTGCCACGTAGTATTCCATTGTGTATATATACCACAATTTCTTTATCCATTCATCAGTTGATGGACATTTAGGCTCTTTCCATAATTTGGCTATTGTTGAGAGTGCTGCTATGAACATTGGGGTACAAGTGCCCCTATGCATCAGTACTCCTGTATCCCTTGGGTAAATTCCTAGCAGTGCTATTGCTGGGTCATAGGGTAGGTCTATTTTTAATTTTCTGAGGAACCTCCACACTGCTTTCCAGAGCGGCTGCACCAATTTGCATTCCCACCAACAGTGCAAGAGGGTTCCCGTTTCTCCACATCCTCTCCAGCATCTATAGTCTCCTGATTTGTTCATTTTGGCCACTCTGACTGGCGTGAGGTGATATCTGAGTGTGGTTTTGATTTGTATTTCCCTGATAAGGAGCGACGCTGAACATCTTTTCATGTGCCTATTGGCCATCTGGATGTCTTCTTTAGAGAAGTGTCTATTCATGTTTTCTGCCCATTTCTTCACTGGGTTATTTGTTTTTCGGGTGTGGAGTTTGGTGAGCTCTTTATAGATTTTAGATACTAGCCCTTTGTCCGATATGTCATTTGCAAATATCTTTTCCCATTCCGTTGGTTGCCTTTTAGTTTTGTTGGTTGTTTCCTTTGCTGTGCAGAAGCTTTTTATCTTCATAAGGTCCCAGTAATTCACTTTTGCTTTTAATTCCCTTGCCTTTGGGGATGTGTCGAGTAAGAGATTGCTACGGCTGAGGTCAGAGAGGTCTTTTCCTGCTTTCTCCTCTAAGGTTCTGATGGTTTCCTGTCTCACATTTAGGTCCTTTATCCATTTTGAGTTTATTTTTGTAAATGGTGTGAGAAAGTGGTCTAGTTTCAACCTTCTGCATGTTGCTGTCCAGTTCTCCCAGCACCATTTGTTAAAGAGACTGTCTTTTTTCCATTGGATGTTCTTTCCTGCTTTGTCAAAGATGAGTTGGCCATACGTTTGTGGGTCTAGTTCTGGGGTTTCTATTCTATTCCATTGGTCTGTGTGTCTGTTTTTGTGCCAATACCATGCTGTCTTGATGATGACAGCTTTGTAGTAGAGGCTAAAGTCTGGGATTGTGATGCCTCCTGCTTTGGTCTTCTTCTTCAAAATTCCTTTGGCTATTCGGGGCCTTTTGTGGTTCCATATGAATTTTAGGATTGCTTGTTCTAGTTTCGAGAAGAATGCTGGTGCAATTTTGATTGGGATTGCATTGAATGTGTAGATAGCTTTGGGTAGTATTGACATTTTGACAATATTTATTTTTCCAATCCATGAGCAGGGAATGTCTTTCCATTTCTTTAAATCTTCTTCAATTACCTTCATAAGCTTTCTATAGTTTTCAGCATACAGATCCTTTACATCTTTGGTTAGATTTATTCCTAGGTATTTTATGCTTCTTGGTGCAATTGTGAATGGGATCATTTTCTTTATTTGTCTTTCTGTTGCTTCGTTGTTAGTGTATAAGAATGCAACTGATTTCTGTACATTGATTTTGTATCCTGCAACTTTGCTGAATTCATGTATCAGTTCTAGCAGACTTTTGGTGGAGTCTGTCGGATTTTCCATGTATAATATCATGTCGTCTGCAAAAAGCGAAAGCTTGACTTCATCTTTGCCAATTTTGATGCCTTTGATTTCCTTTTGTTGTCTGATTGCTGATGCTAGAACTTCCAGCACTATGTTAAACAACAGCGGTGAGAGTGGGCATCCCTGTCGTGTTCCTGATCTCAGGGAAAAAGCTCTCAGTTTTTCCCCGTTGAGGATGATGTTAGCTGTGGGCTTTTCATATATGGCTTTTATGATCTTTAAGTATGTTCCTTCTATCCCGACTTTCTCAAGGGTTTTTATTAAGAAAGGGTGCTGGATTTTGTCAAAGGCCTTTTCTGCATTGATTGACAGGATCATATGGTTCTTCTCTTTTTTTTTGTTAATGTGATGTATCACGTTGATTGATTTGCGAATGTTGAACCAGCCCTGCATCCCAGGAATGAATCCCACTTGATCATGGTGAATAATTCTTTTTATATGCTGTTGAATTCGATTTGCTAGTATCTTATTGAGAATTTTTGCATCCATATTCATCAGGGATATTGGCCTGTAGTTCTCTTTTTTTACTGGGTCTCTGTCTGGTTTAGGAATCAAAGTAATACTGGCTTCATAGAATGAGTCTGGAGGTTTCCCTTCCCTTTCTATTTCTTGGAATAGCTTGAGAAGGATAGGTATTATCTCTGCTTTAAACGTCTGGTAGAACTCCCCTGGGAAGCCATCTGGTCCTGGACTCTTATTTGTTGGGAGATTTTTGATAACCGATTCAATTTCTTCGCTGGTGATGGGTCTGTTCAAGCTTTCTCTTTCCTCCTGATTGAGTTTTGGAAGAGTGTGGGTGTTCAGGAATTTGTCCATTTCTTCCAGGTTGTCCAATTTGTTGGCATATAATTTTTCATAGTATTCCCTGATAATTGTTTGTATCTCTGAGGGATTGGTTGTAATCATTCCATTTTCATTCATGATTTTATCTATTTGGGTCATCTCCCTTTTCTTTTTGAGAAGCCTGGCTAGAGGTTTGTCAATTTTGTTTATTTTTTCAAAAAACCAACTCTTGGTTTCGTTGATCTGCTCTACAGTTTTTTTAGATTCTATATTGTTTATTTCTGCTCTGATCTTTATTATTTCTCTTCTTCTGCTGGGTTTAGGCTGCCTTTGCTGTTCTGCTTCTATTTCCTTTAGGTGTGCTGTTAGATTTTGTATTTGGGATTTTTCTTGTTTCTTGAGATAGGCCTGGATTGCAATGTATTTCCCTCTCAAGACTGCCTTCGCTGTGTCCCAAAGCGTTTGGATTGTTGTATTTTCATTTTCGTTTGTTTCCATATATTTTTTGATTTCTTCTCTAATTGCCTGGTTGACCCACTCATTCGTTAGTAGGGTGTTCTTTAACCTCCATGCTTTTGGAGGCTTTCCAGACTTTTTCCTGTGGTTGATTTCAAGCTTCATAGCATTGTGGTCTGAAAGTATGCATGGTATAATTTCAATTCTTTTATACTTATGAAGGGCTGTTTTGTGACCCAGTATATGATCTATCTTGGAGAATGTTCCATGTGCACTCGAGAAGAAAGTATATTCTGTTGCTTTGGGATGCAGAGTTCTAAATATATCTGTCAAGTCCATCTGATCCAATGTCTCATTCAGGGCCCTTGTTTCTTTACTGACCGTGTGTCTAGATGATCTATCCTTTTCTGTAAGTGGGGTGTTAAAGTCCCCTGCAATTACCACATTCTTATCAATAAGGTTGCTTCTGTTTATGAGTAATTGTTTTATATATTTGGGGGCTCCGGTATTCGGCGCATAGACATTTATAATTGTTAGCTCTTCCTGATGGATAGACCCTATAACTATTATATAATGTCCTTCTTCATCTCTTGTTACAGCCTTTAATTTAAAGTCTAGTTTGTCTGATATAAGTATGGCTACTCCAGCTTTCTTTTGGCTTCCAGTAGCATGATAAATAGTTCTCCATCCCCTCACTCTGAATCTAAAGGTGTCCTCAGGTCTAAAATGAGTCTCTTGTAGACAGCAAATAGATGGGTCTTGTTTTTTTATCCATTCTGATACCCTATGTCTTTTGGTTGGCGCATTTAATCCATTTACATTCAGTGTTATTATAGAAAGATACGGGTTTAGAGTCATTGTAATGTCTGTATGTTTTATGCTTGTAGTGATGTCTCTGGTACTTTGTCTCACAGGGTCCCCCTTAGGATCTCTTGTAGGGCTGGTTTAGTGGTGACAAATTCCTTCAGTTTTTGTTTGTTTGGGAAGACCTTTATCTCTCCTTCTATTCTAAATGACAGACTTGCTGGATAAAGGTTTCTCGGCTGCATATTTTTTTCTGTCTAGCACACTGAAAATCTCGTGCCAATTCTTTCTGGCCTGCCAAGTTTCAAAAGAGAGATCAGTCACGAGTCTTATAGGTCTCCCTTTATATGTGAGGGCACGTTTACCCCTTGCTGCTTTCAGAATTTTCTCTTTATCCTTGTATTTTGCCAGTTTCACTATGATATGTCGTGCAGAAGATCGATTCAAGTTACGTCTGAAGGGCGTTCTCTGTGCCTCTTGGATTTCGATGCCTTTTTCCTTCCCCAGTTCAGGGAAGTTCTCAGCTATGATTTCTTCAAGTACCCCTTCAGCACCTTTCCCTCTCTCTTCCTCCTCTGGGATACCAATTATGCGTATATTATTTCTTTTTAGTGTATCACTTAGTTCTCTAATTTTCCCCTCATACTCCTGGATTTTTTTATCTCTCTTTTTCTCAGCTTCCTCTTTTTCCATAACTTTATCTTCTAGTTCACCTATTCTCTCCTCTGCCTCTTCCATCCGAGCCGTGGTGGTTTGCATTTTGTTTTGCATTTCCTTTAAAGAGTTTTTCAGCTCCTCGTGACTGTTCCTTAGTCCCTTGATCTCTGTAGCAAGAGATTCTCTGCTGTCCTGTATACTGTTTTCCAGCCCAGCGATTAATTTTATGACTATTATTCTAAATTCACTTTCTGTTATATTATTTAAATCCTTTTTGATCAGCTCATTAGCTGTTGTTATTTCCTGGAGATTCTTCTGAGGGGAATTCTTCCGCTTGGTCATTTTGGATAGTCCCTGGTGTGGTGAGGACCTGCAGGGCACTTCCCCTGTGCTGTGGTGTATAACTGGAGTTGGTGGGCGGGGCCGCAGTCAGTCCTGATGTCTGCCCCCAGCCCACCGCTGGGGCCACAGTCAGACTGGTGTGTGCCTTCTCTTCCCCTTTCCTAGGGGCGGGATTCCCTGTGGGGTGGGGTGGCCCGTCTGGGCTACTTGCACACTGCCAGGCTTGTGGGATCTGGCGTATTAGCTGGGGTGGGTAGGCAAGGTGCACGGCGGCAGGGGGGGCAGGCTTAGCTCGCTTCTCCTTAGGTGATCCACTTCAGGAGGGGCCCTGTGGCAGCCGGAGGGAGTCAGATCCGCTGCCGGAGGTTTGGCTCCACAGAAGCACAGAGTTGGGTGTTTGCGCGGAGCGAGCAATTTCCCCGGCCGGAACCGGTTCCCTTTGGGATTTTGGCTGGGGGATGGGCGGGGGAGATGGCGCTGGCGAGCGCCTTTGTTCCCCGCCAAACTGAGCTCTGTCGTCCGGGGGCACCGCAGCTCACCCTCCCTTTGTCCTCCAGCCTTCCCGCTTTCCGAGCAGAGCTGTTAACTTATGACCTCCCAGACGCTAAGTCGCGCTTGCTGTCTGAACACAGTCCGTCAGGCCCCTCCGCTTTTGCAAGCCGGACTCGGGGGTTCTGCTTGGCTGGCGAGCCGCCCTTCCGCCCCGGCTCCCTCCCGCCAGTCCGTGGAGCGCGCACCGCCTCGCCGCCCTTCCTACCCTCTTCCGTGGGCCTCTCGTCTGCACTTGGGTCCGGTGACTCCGTTCTGCTAATCCTCTGGCGGTTTTCTGGGTTATTTAGGCAGGTGTAGGTGGAAACTAAGTGATCAGCAGGACGCGCGGTGAGCCCAGCGTCCTCCTACGCCGCCATCTTCCCAGAACTCTCCATTCATTATTTCTAATAGCTTTTTTTTTTTTTGATAGTCTTTAGGGTTTTCTATATACAGTATCACATCATCTACAAACAGTGACAGTTTTACTTTCTTCTTCCCAAATTAGATGTCTTTTATTTATTTAATAATTAATTAATTAATTGTTGTTTGATTGCTGTGTATGGGACCCTTATTACTGGAAGAATAATATGTTCTAGTACTGGAAACATATGTTGAATAAAATTGGCAAGAGTGGATATCCTTATCTTGTTCCTGATGTTAGGGAAACTACATCAAACTAAAAAAGCTTTGCACAGTGAAAGAAACCATCTGCAAAAGGGCAGCCTATTGAATGGGAGAAGATATTTGCAAAAGATATATCCAGTAAGAGGATAACATTAAAATTATATAAAGAAGTCATACAATTTAACACCAAAAAGCCCCCAAAATAATCTGGTTAAAATGAGTGGAGGACTTGAATAAACATTTTTCCAAAGAAGACATACAGATGGTCAAGAGACATATGAAAAGATGCTCAACATTACTAATCATCAGGAAATGCAAATCAAAACCACAATGAAATATCACCTCACACCTGTTATAATGGCTAGTATAAAAAAATGAGAAATAGCAAGGGTTAATAAGAATGTGGAGAAGTGGGAAACCTTGTGCACTGTTGGTGGGAATATAAATTGGGACAGCTACTATGGAAAATAGTATGGAAGTTCTTCAAAAAAGTAAAACAGAAATACCATATGACCCCCTATTTCCACTTCAGGGTATTTACTCAAAGAAAACCAAAACAATAATTCAAAAAGATATGTAATCCTTATGTAATAAGATTCCTGTAATCATTGCAGCATTGTTTATAGTAGCCAAGATATGAAAGCAAGCTAAGTGTTCATAGATAGATGAATAGATAAAGAAGATGTGGTATGTATGTATGTATGATGTGTACACACACACATACACACATACACCCTAAAAAAAGAAGGAAATCTTGCCAAATGCAACAACATGGATAGACTTAGAGGGTATCATGCTGACAAAAGTCAGACACAGAAAGACAAATACCATATTATTTCACTTATATGTGGAATCTAAAAAACAAAACAAATGAACAAGCAAACAATAAAACGGATATACACTCATAAATACAGAGAACAAACTGGTGGTTGCCAGTGGGGAAGGAAGTGAGGGAATGGGTAAAATAAGTGAAGGGGTTAAGATGTACAAACTTCCAGCTATAAAACCAAAAAGTCACAGGGATAAAAAGTACAGCATAGGGAATGTAATTCAATAATATTGTAATAACTTTGTATGTTGACACACAATAACTACACTTACAGAAGTGAGAATTTCATAATATATATAATTATTAATCACTATGTTGCACACTTGAAACTAATACAATATTGTATGCTAACTATATTTTCATAAAGAACCTATTCTCTTTATAACAAAACACAATTAGAAACATTGGATAATCAAACCAAGTCTTTGATTTGAATTTCATGTTGAAGAATGTGCATAAAATCTGATATGACCAGATAGTTTTAAGGAACTAAGATGGACTTAAAAGAGACAATAAAAGTACCCTGGAAAAACTGGCCTAGTACCTTGCTTTCAGGGTTCCTAGCAGTCTTACCAGGTGAGTAAGAAATGTCACTTCCTGAAAGGCTGACGAACTTCAGGATATCTTGGAAACCTCAAGAAAAGAGAAATTCACCCAAATCTATAGACATCCCAGGTAAAGTCTGATGGTGAATTCTTGGTGTTAATTCTTAGCCTGGAAAGGTTCTTAAAAGATGGATCTATGATTTCTTATAAAAGTTGCAGCAAAGCAGATTTTAAAAGATCCTGTATGGTCAATCACTATTCTTGCTGCACTTATGTAAATAATCAGTGCAAGTTTAATGAGATTAGACTTAGTTTTCAAACAAATTAGCCTTGCTGTAATTATTTTTGATAGAAATGAGGGTGGGTGGAGGGGCCAAGATGGCGGAGCAGCATGGACGTTCACTGCTTCTTTTGTCTCTGATATGCAGCTAGATCAGAAGCAAGCCATTTTGCACACCTAGAGAATTGATCTGAGGACTCACACAGCAGATTGCATAACTTGAGCCACAGAACTCAGCAGGTGTGTGGTGTGGAGGGGTGAACTGGGGAAGAGAGAAGCCTCAGAGGGTAGGGAGCTGTTTTTGTTTGTGGAGAGAGGATGGAGAAAGGGGGAGATTACAGGAAAAGCACTGTCACCAAAAGCGGCTGGAGAAAAAGAGAAAAAGGGAAAATACCCTCAAGGAACTGGACAAGAAAGGGATAAAGTAGAAAGGAGAAAGTTTTAATACCATTAAGACTCTATAAACAGGGTAGCACAGAGTCTGAAACTCCGCAGCTTGATACCTGGTGGTGCTCTGGTGGAAAAGGCAGATCCCCAGGATCAGACAGCAGGGTTTGAAGGGCCCTTGGGCCACACAGGGATAGGTAGTTCCCCTGCTGAGAGGACATTGGTAGAGGCCCTGTGTCCTCCCCACAGGCAAAGGTCCCAATGGACCCTAGAGAAGAGCAATGTTTGCTGGTGTTGGAATAGTCACTAGGGTACAGTGAAGCCTGGCACAAATCATACTGGAAAACTTTCTAACCTGGGGAAAGACACAGACATCAAAATACAGGACTCACAGAGAACTCCCATTAGATTCAACAAAAACTGACCATCAACAAGGCATATCATAGTCATATCAAAATACACAAACAAGGGAAGAATTATGAAAGCAGCAAGGGAAAAAACGTCCTTAACCTATAAGGAAAGGCAGATCAGTTTCGCAGCAGACCTATCCATAGAAACCTGGCAGGCCAGAAAGGAGTGGCAGGGTATATTAAACATGCTGAATTGGAAAAATACACAGCCAAGAATTTGTTATCCAGAATGGTTGTCATTCAAAATAGAAGTAGAGATAGTTTTCCAGACAAACAAAAAGTAAAGGAGTTCGTGACCACTAAACCAGCCCTGTAAGAAATTTTAAGGGAGACTCACTGAGGGGAGAAAAGACCAAACAAAACAAAAAAAGACCAAAAGCAACAAAGACTAGAAAGGACCAGAGAACACCACCAGAAACCCCAAGTCTACAGACAATGAAATGGCAATAAAGTAATATCTTTCAATACTCACTCTAAACGTCAATGGACTAAACACTCCAATCAAAAGACATAGGGTAAGAGAATGGATAAAAAAACAAGATGCATCTCTATGCTGTTTACAAGAGACCCACTTTAGACCTAAAGACACCTTCAGAGAGAGGGGATGGAGAAGCATCTATCCTACTAATGGTTGCCAAAAAAAAGCTGGAGTAGCCATACTAATATTAGAAATCTAGATTTTAAAATAAAGACTGTAACAAGAGATGAAGAAGGGCATTATATCGTAATTAAGGCATTTATCCACCAAGAAGTACTAATAACTGTAAACATTTATGTCCCCAAAGTAAAAGCACCCAAATATATAAACTAATCACAAACATAAAGAAACTCATCGACAATAATACTATAATAGTAGAGAATCTCAACATCCCACTTACAACAATGGACAGATCATCAAGCAGAAAAGCAACAAGGAAACAGTGGCTTTGAACAACACACTGGACCAGGTGGACTTAACAGATATATTCAGAACATTTCATCCTAAAGAAGCAGAATACACATTCTTCTTGAGTGCACATGAAACATTCTCCAGAATAGATCACATACTGGGACAAATCTTGGCCCTCAACAAGTTCAAAAATATTGAGATCATACCGTGCATGTTTTCAGACTACAATGCTATGAAACTTGAAATCAACCACAGGAGAAAATGTGGAAAGAGAACAAATACTTGGAGACTAAAGAAAATTCTACTAAAGAATGAATGGGTTAACCAAGAAGTTAAAGAGGATATTAAAAAGTAAATGGAAGCCAAAGGGAAATGATAACACCACAGCCCAAAACATCTGGGATGCAGAAAAGGCGGTCATATGAGGGATGTATATAGCAATCTAGGCCTTCCTAAAGAAGGAAGAAAGGTCTCAGATACACAATCTAACCTTACACCTTAAAGAGCTGGGGAAAAGAACAGCAAATAAAGCTCAAAACTAGCAGAACACAGGAATAATAAAGATTAAAGTGGAAATCAATGCTATCAAAATAAAAAAAATGACAGATCAATGAAACAAGGAGCTAGTTCTTTGAAAGAAGGAACAAAATTGATAAACCACTAACCAGTTTGATCAAAAAGAGAAACGAAAGGACCCAGATAAATAAAATCAAGAATGAAAGAGAGATCACAAATGACACTGCAAAAATACAAACAATAATAAGAGATTATGAGCAATTATATGCCAATAAATTGGATAATCTGGAAGAAATGGACAAATTCCTAGAAACATATAAACTACCAAAACTAAAACAGGGAGAAATAGAAAATTTGAACAGACCCAGTAAAGAAATTGAATCACTAATCAAAAATATCCCCCCAAAACAAGAGTCCAGCCCCAGATGGTTTTCTAGGGGAATTCTACTAAACATTTAAAGAAGAGTTAACATCTATTCTTCTCAAAGTGTTTCAAAATATAGAAATGGGAGGAAAACTTCCAAACTTATTCTATGAGGCTAGCATTACCTTGATTCCAAAACCAGTCAAAGACCCCACTAAAAAGGAAAACTACAGATCAATTTCCCTGGTGAACATGGATGCAAAAACTCTCAACAAGATACTAGCCAACTGGATCCAATAATACATTAAAAGAATTATTCACCATGATCAAGTGGATTTATTCCTGGGAAGTAGGGTTGGTCCAATATCCACAAATCAATGTGACACATCACATTACTAAAAGAAAGTACAAAACCCACATGATCCTCTCAATAGATTCAGAGAAAGCACTTGACAAAACACAGCATCCTTTCTTTGTAAAAACCTTCAAGAAAGTAGGGATAGAAGGATCACACCTCAAGATCATAAAAGCCATAAATGAGAGACCACCGCTATTATCATTCTCAATAGGGAAAAACCGAGAGCTTTCCTCCTAAGGTCAGGAACAAGACAGAGATGTCCACTTTTGCCACTGTTATTTAACATAATATTGGAAGTCCTAACCTCTGCAATCAGACAACAGAAAGGAATAACATGCATGCAAATCATCAAGGAGGAAATCAAACTTTCACTCTTTGCAGACGACATGATACTCTATACGGAAAACACAAAAGATTCCACCAAAAAACTCCTAGAACTGATCCATGAATTCACTCAAATTGCAAAATATAAAATCAATGCACAGCAGTTGGTTGCATTTCTATACACCAATAATGAAGTAACAGAAAGAGAAATCAAAGAATCGATCCCATTTACAATTGTACCAAAAATCATACAATACCTAGGAATAAACATAGCCAAAGAAGTGAAAAATCTACACACTGAATACTATAAAAAGCTTATGAAAGAAATTGAAGAATACACCAAAAAATGGAAAAATATTCCATGCTCATGGATTGGAAGAAGAGATATTGTTAAAATGTCAATACTACCCAAAGCAGTCTACACGTTCAATGCAATCCTTATCAAAATAACGTCAGTATTCTTCACAGAGCTAGAACAAACAATCTTAAAATTTGTATGGAACCAGAAAAGACCCCAAATAGCCAAAGCAATCCTGAAAAAGAAAACCAAAGCTGGAGCCATCAGACTTCAAGCTTTTAGAAAGCTGTAATCATCAAGATAGTATGGTACTGGTACAAAAACCGACACTCAGATCAATGGAAAAGAATAGAGAACCCAGAAATAGAACCACAAGTGTAAGGCCAATTAATCTTTGACAAAGCAGGAAAGAATATCCAAAGGAATAAAGACAGTCTCTTCAGCAAATGGTGGGAAAACTGGAGAGCAACATGCAGAAGAATGAACCTGTACCCCTTTCTTACACCATACACAAAAGTAAACTCGAAACGGATGAGATACCTAAACATAAGACAGGAAGCCATCAAAATTCTAGAGGAGAAAGCAGGCAAAAACCTCTTTGACCCTGGCCATGGCAACTTCTTACTCAACACGTCTCCAGAGGCAAGGGAAACAAAAGCAAAAATGAACTGTTGGGACCTCATCAAGATGAAAAGCTTCTGCACAGTGAAAGAAAGAATCAGCAAAACTAAAAGGCAACTGATGGAATGTGAGAAGGTATTTGCAAATGACATATCAGGTAAGGGGTTAGTATCCAAATCTACAAAGAACTTGTCAAGCTCAATAGCCGAAAAACAATCCAGTGAAGAAATGGGCAAAAGACATGAATAGACACTTTCCCAAAGAAGACATGAGATGGCTAACAGACACATTAAAAAATGCTCAACATCACTCATCACCAGGGAAATACAAACAAATCCACAATGAGATGCCACCTTACACCAATCAGAATGGCTAAAATTAACAATTCAGGGAACAGATGTGGGTGAGGATGCAGAGAAAGATGAACCCTTTTGCACTGCTGGTGGGAATGCAAACTGGTGCTGCCACTCTGGAAAATGGTATGGAGATTCCTCAAAAAATTAAAAGTAGAACTATCCTATGACCCAGGAGTTATGCTAGTAGGTATTTATCCAAAGGATACAGGTGTGCTGTTTCGAAGGGACACATGCACCCCAATGTTTATAGCAGCACTATCGATAATGCCCAAAGTATGGAAAGAGCCCAAATGTCCATCGAAAGATGAATGAAGAGAATGTAGCATGTATACGCAATGGAATACTACTTAGAAATCAAAAAGAATGAAATCTTGCCATTTGCAACAATATGGATGGAACTAGAGGGTATTATGCTAAGTGAAATTAGTCAGAGAAAGATAAATACCGTATAACTTCACTCATATATGGAATTTAAGATAGAAAACAGAAGAACATAGGGAAAGGGAAGAAAAATAATATAAAAACAGGGAGGAGGACGAAACGTAAGAGATTCTTAAATATAGAGAACAAACTAAGTGTTGCTGGAGAGGTGGTGGGTGGATGGCTAAATGGGCTAGGGCATTGAGGAAGACACTAGTTGGGATGAGCACTGAGTGTTATATATAGGAGATGAATCATTGGATTCTACTCCTGAAATCGTCGTTGCACTATATGCTAACTTGGATGTAAATAAAACAAACAAACAAAAAAAAGAAATGAGGGTGATTGTAGAGGAAAAAATATTTCAGTAGAAAATTATAATACAATTTTGTAGATATCAGATTGTAGTTCTATTAATTATCTTTGAGGTTTCATTAATATCTGTAAACCAAACTGGATCCTGAATTCTTCTAGCTTTCTTGAATATTTAGCTAAACCCTTCAAACTAACATTTCTAATTTTCTTCCACCCTTCTGATTTGGAATCAGTAAAAAAAAAAAGACTTCCCTTGAACCTCCTTGGAAGGGACCATATCAGGTCTTCCCCACTACCCAGATGACAGCCAAACTTCAGGGTCTTGAACCCTGGGTTCACACGCTCCAACTAAAGAGGTCTCCTACAGACTCTTGGAACTGTACATCAGCTGGAAATCTAAAAATTGACTAGGGAGGTTCCTCTCCAGAAGCAGATGACATTTTATGGTGGAAAGCTCCTCCAAGATAATGGATCAAGCATATAGTGCAACGACGATATGGATTTCCAATATGAAAACTTTATTCCTTTTGCCTTTTTCCTACTTGCTTTTTCTCTGTGTTAATTCATGAGAAGACAATTCTCTATAACTCTCTTAATTATTCCTGAATCTGATGCTAAAGCAATAGCTTCCCAACAAAAGTAGCTAGATTTTCATGCCAGGGTGGTTTTAGATAAGAGTATTGCTTTAGATTGTGTGTGCCATCGCAATACTCCTACTGTAACTGGATCAACACCTCTGGTATTGTAGCAAATACAAGAAATCAACAAACAAGCCACTTGGCTAAATCAAACTGACTCCCCTGCAGGTACATTGATTTATTTGATACCAACTGGTTTGGTTCATGGTGGCCCTGGATTATACTCCAGTCTCTTGTTGTTATCCCCCTAATAGTTATCACTGTAGATTCCCTGGTGTGCTTTTTCTCTCAGAGAGGTCTTAAATACATATGCACATCCATCAGCAGTACATCAGATGGTCTCCTCTGGTTGGAGAAACAGAAACAAGATGAACAACAACATGAGCAGCCAAAACAATTCTTATGCAGATCTGACATCATAACCTATGAATTTCACACTGAGACAAGAGCAGCTTAACTCTGGTGGTGACTGAGAGTGTTGTCAATACCAAATTTTGGTCAATCTCTCCCATATGAGAGGATGACTAAAAGCTGGGGGCAGGGAGGAGTTATTCAATGAAGTAAGCAAGGAGGCCATTAGACTGATGGGGCTCTAATACTGTGGCAGCCTATGGAAGCAAACCAAAATCTAAGCTGGTAAATGCCTCAAGTTTATAAAATCAAAACACTAGGGACAGCCAGTCACAAATAGCCAACTAGGCTTTAAGCTACAGTCATCATTAATTGCTTTTCTTTGCTTTTGCTTTTGCCTTTTCTCTTTAAATGTCTGTCTTTGAGTTCCTAATGATAGAGCAGTCCTAACCACTTCTGGTGTTGCCTGATCTGAATTTATTTTTGCTCAGATAAACTCTTAAAATGATATATAATAGGAAGGATAATAACCAATTAAATAATTAATTTCATAATAATGGATGAAGGTGACATTGGAGGAGATACAGAGAACTATTTAAGATGTAAGATTAACAAAATTTGGTGAATCTTGTTTCTAGCAAGTTTTCAGGAGCCCTGATGGTGGCAGCCCCACCTCCACTTCAGAGTTTTGTTCTCAGTGGGACTCAGCTGCCCTCTCCAGGTCTTTTTTCTGTCCTACTATCAACTGATTCCTCCTTCCTCATACTTTTGCTTCTTATAATTTGACCTTGCTCAACCCGTTTGAGCCTTTTAGCTGTTTCCCACTGTTTACATGCTATTTCCACCCCCCCCCCATGTCTCTTGACTCAAATTTCTGGGGAAGTTAGTTTGATTGATCCAGCTGATCATTTTGAGCAAGGCCATGTGTGTCTTTGGCCAGGCATTGGAGTGGTGGTCTGCTCAGCTACAGCTGAGTGTGCGTGTGAAAATTGATGTCACATGAGAAAATGAAGCTCTCACATTAGTAGAGGCTGTGGGTGGGGAAGTATCCCTTAGAAGGATGCAGAGGAAAAACAAGCACAGTGGTTGCTACACCCAGGGTAAGTTTCATAATAAATCAAAACTCGATTGCCATCTCATTGTATCTGCATAATAACATTGTGAGGTAGGCTGGCTGGGATTATCTCCATTTTATGAATGAGAGACAATGTGGTTGGTAGAGATAAGTACAACATTTGATTTGTACTTCTGATACCTTTTCTCAGTCTATGAATACTAGAGATGGAGAATTAGATTCTACTCCAGCCACCTGTCCCCTGTCTTACACCATGCCCTCTTTTTGCATGTATACAGAGACACAGAGAGGTCACCATGAGTTGTCTGCCATGGAGTCTCTCTATTTTATTTATTAGAAACAAAGTTAGAAACTGCAGGTTTTATTTGATGCAAATCTTGAGAGAGTAGCAGGAGTTCATTGTTTTAACAGTGCTGGCTGAATTATAATGCCATTTAATGTTTTTAATCCCATTTTCTCTTTCCTTTACAAAGAAATAACTTGAGGGCACAAAATGAAAACTTGAGGCTATGAAATATGGTCTTCCTGAGTTTCTCAAGAGCCATTAGCTGTTCTGTGTTCTTGACTCTCTATTTAACTGGGAAAGGCTTGGTTCAACCCAACCAAGTTTTCATAGCAGTCTCAAACATTCCATGATGTTGGCACTAACAAAAGCCCCTATTTCTGCAGAGAGCACAAGATTTTCAAGATAGCCCAGCAGAGCTAATCAACCACTACACAGAGGGGAGAGATTCCTGAGATGGGGTCCAGCCAAATGAGCCTGGAATTTTCACTCTGACCACCGTCATCACAGATGGATTTTTCTTTCTTCAGCTCACTCTCCCTTATTAAAGTATTGAGGTTCTCACAACACCATAACAAATGCAGCACAAACAGTTTTAAAATCATGGGGAAAACTTTCACTTGCAAGATTTCCCCTTAGAGACTTGGATTTGGGACAACAATGATGTCAATTTTTTATTAACATCTGGTGACTCCTATGTGAATTTCTCTGGCCTCTTCTGTCTTTCAGTCTCTTCTTACATAGATTTTATGAGACATATACAGGTTCAAGTTGCTGCCAATGAACTTGGAGCAGCTGGACTGTCAGCATAAAACAGATGAGTGATTGCAGAACTTCCATAAAGCAGGGTTCAAGGCAAATCTGAAGTTGCTTGTTACATGTGAACCAAATTAAGAACTTAGGTAGAGCATATAAAAAATAAGATTCAACCGGTTTTACAAAACAAATCAGACCATCAGCAGCAATCTAGATATCAGGGAATTCAACAGTTGGAAGCTACTTGGGAAGGAAAATGTTTTAAAAATGTTCCTAAATTTTGGAACCTAAATTTTTTCGTAAACGTGAAGAAGAAAGTGGTGTATAGAAAGCAGAGTGGGCTATAGTTGGGGGTCTCAGATTCCAGCCAAGGCTGTGCTGGTATCTAGCCCCCTCAACCAAACTAGGGAGCTAAATTAATTTCTTAAGGTAAGTTTTTTTGGTGATAATATGAAGGGTTTTGATCAGGGGATCACTCTAGTCCCCTTCATTTCAATGATGTGAATTTGTAACAGGAAAGCCAATTCTGCTTGTGACCATATTTTCTCCCTTTGGCCTGATTGCAAGTTCTGAGATCATAAGTAAAACCTGATTAGCTGGTATTGAGAAGCTTAGTCATAGTGTATTCTGGTCATCCTGGACATCTTGTTTTGTTCTTTTAATCTCCTCTTCTATTCCCCTCCACCAACATCAAGGGAATCTGAGACTCATACCTGACATACTTCGTAAACTGGATATGCAGAGAAGTGATACATATTTAAAAACTGGAATCACCTTTAAACGTTTTGCAAAAGTATATTTAATTCTAGGAAATGAAAAACCCAATCTGATTTATATTTTCCTTTGTATAATAATTTAAATGCAGCAGACTGCTTGTTGGAGCTCAGAAGAAAAGGTAGACAAGAGCTATATTTATGTGCTTATCTTGCCTTTGAATTAACTCCCCTTCCCCCCCTTTTTTCCTGAGCCCTTTGGTTGCCATAGAAACTGGCATGGCCTCCAACTGAGATTCCTGTGAGACTTAATTGCATTCTGAATTTCATAAACTCTCTATTAACCTTTGCCTGACAGATATGTGTATGATGCAAAACGAATTAGATTAATAGTTTAGAGTGATGCATATATTCAGGTTTTGTGTGCTTAATGTTCTCTTTCAGTCAATTAAACATATTTATAATAATTGTGATAGTGTTACTGTTGGTGTTTCTTCTTTTTTAGAAAATACAAGATTTAAGATATACATATCAAAGAGATAAGAAAATTTCTAAAGGAAAGTTCAGAATGGAAGCTCAATATATCTGTACATTTGAATATATTCAGATAGGCTATATCTATATCATCTATATCTATATCTATATCTATATCTCTCTCTTTATAATATATATGTTTGCCTGTGTTGGGCACTGTACTTACTATTTAACATGGGTTATCTTGCTTAATCCTCATAAAACTCAGGTGCAGCTGTGCCCACCATTTTACAGTCAAGAGAACTGAGATGAGGGAGTTACAATCCCACAGCTATAGTGAGTGGCAGGGTGGGGATTGGCATCCAATCTGTTTGACCTGAGAGCTTTGAAGCCTTCCATACATGTCTATTTGTATGCCACCAGAGCCCCTCCAAGACTGTGTATAGAGTTCCAGAGAAAGCCTCCTTTTCTAGGTGAATCATTCACTAATAGGGGCAGGGGAAATAGATAAGGCACAGTCCTTGCTCTCCAGGAGAATATGGGAGTGGTGGTGGGGGAGTGAGTGGGTAGGGAAAACAGACGTGAAAATATGATTACAAGTTACTAAGACTTACAAGACAGATGTCACTTAGTGTAAAGCCCTAGCCTCACGACATGGCCATGTTCACACAGTAGCTGGAATGCAGAAAACCTGGAAAACATTTTAAAGTCTGTGGAAGGCTATTTAAGAATGCCAAAGGCAATCCATCTATACACATAACAGAACACCTGTTTCTTCCCTTCTTCATAGGTCTCACATTGCAATAGCTGCAGTGGCACAGAGGTGTTCTTTCTACACTATGCCAGCGCCATTCGTCCTCGTTCACAGCAAGCTCTCATGAACTTGTGCATGCAGTCTTGCTTGCTGCTCTCCATGCTCTCTCAGACGCATCTCTTTATTTATATATTGGCTTAGTCTTCCTGATTGCTTTCATTTTTCTTGTTCTTCCATGACCTAAGTTTTGTGTGAAGACTTAGTTGGAAACTGGCCAGAAGCTGGGTTTTCTTCTTAAAAGAGAAGTGGATTAGACAGGAGAGAGCTGACACAACTCAATATCCATGACCCCCCCCCCACCTGCTTTTTAAAAATCTTTGTCATGGAGGAATAAACAGAGCAGTGAGATTCAGAGAAGGGCAGGTTGCCATTCTCACCCAGGCAGTGAGAGCAGGGGATTCAAGAAGCTGATCTTGAAGGATGAGGGGATATTTTCCAGGTGGTAAGTGTGGAAGAGGCTTTCCAGATTGAGGGAGCAACATATGTGAATGTTCACAGGCATGCACAGGCAGGCATATTTGAGGAATACATAGGTAATTTTTTTTTTTGAGATCAATCTAAACTTTTTAGAAGCAATAGGAAAATATGAATTGGTCATTGTGAAAAAGCAAAGAAAGTGGAGCTAAAAGTATCAGAGAGGATTTAATGCAATCTTTTTCACTTTACTGTCAAGGGAATGGAGGCCCAATGAACACATTTTAAATGGATCTTCTCATTCTGTATGACCACGTGCTTTGAGAGCTTGCAGGGGTTTCCTCCCACCCAGTTCAAAGGGTCGTAGGTCATGGGATCCTCTAGAACACTGTTGATATGTTCTAGCACCAAATTTAACTGGTTTTATCCAGGTAAATTCAGTATTTATAGTCAATCAACTAATTTAACAGAGACACCTTTAAATGAGATATATCTAGTTTATTGACCTATCTCAGTTTTCTGTTGTTACATCCCCATTGACTTATGTTAGATTTCCTTTTCTTCCTAGATAGCAGATCCCTTAACAACATTTTAGGGGGAAAATCATAATTTCCTGGTAACCAGTTGTAAGAAATCTAATTTGTTTGAAGCTCCAATCTCATATCTGATTCCTTATCACAGTTCCTTATCATAGGGACTGTACTATATATATATATGCATATTACCTGATCTTTTATTCTGCATCCCCCACCCTCACACTGGGGGACAAAATGAGCTCATTTCACCTTCTCCACTCCTAGACTCTAACCCTTCATTGTATTAGAAAAGAGAAGAGGGAGAAAAAGGACAAGAGTGTCTTATTTAACTGATGGGTTGTGTTCTTCTCTCTGTTGGTTGTTGATGTTTGTCTGATCAACACTGCCTGGTCACTGGTGCTGTCTTGTAGAATAAGAGGCTTCCAAAGGGAAACCTCCCTCCCTAATGCTGAGTACTTTGTGTGAGAGGTCTGGCCCTGATTCAGCTTCTAATCTCCCTGCTCCCAGCTCCTGCATTGGGCCATTCACCTTTACCTCATATTCTGCTGCTACTCTGATGCCTTTCTGTAGTTGAGACTCCTAAGTGGCTCCTTAAGAGATAATTCAAACCTAGCTACCTTATGCGATACCTACTTGATCCACAATACTGTGTACATTTTTGTTAATTCAAACACAGCAAATCTGTTTGGAAAGTAAAGAAATTAAAAGCAAACATATTGGAAAGAAAGAAGTAAAACTGTTTTATACTTTCAGATGACATGATAGTCTATGTAGAAAGTCTTATGGAATCTACCAAAGAGTTGCTGTGATAAATGAGTTTATCAAAGTTGTAGGACATGAGGTCAATATACAAAAGTTGGTCATATTTCTATATACTAGCAATGCACAAATTAAAATTACAATATAATTTATAATAATATAAAAAATAAGAATACTTAAGAATAAACTTGACATAAGATGCACAAGACCTATACAATGCAAACTATAAAACATCGCTGAGAAAAACTAAAGAAGACCTAGTTAGTTGGGGAAAATATATTATGTTTATGCATGAAATTTTTGTAGACACAGACAGACTGATTTTAAAACTTGTATGGAGATACAAAAGACATTGAAGAATCAAAACAAATTTGAAAAAAAAGAGCACCATCGAATGGCTAACACTACCTTATTTCAAGACTTATTATATAGCTACCATAACCAAGACAGTGTGGTATGGGTGTTAAAATACAATAAGATCAATAAGACAAGAGAAAGAGTATGGCAATAATCAATACATAGAACCCGATTTTTTGATAATGGTGCCATAACAATCCAACAGGGAAGGGAAAATTTGGAAAATTTAAGATATGGTGCTTAAATAATTAGATATTCATTTCCCCCAAAAAAGGAATGTTGATCCATATATAAAAAAAAAAAGACTCAAAGTGGACTGGAGGCATCACAATTCCATACTTCATGCTGTATTACAAACCTGTAATCGTCAAGACAATATGGTACTGGCACAAAAACAGACACAGAGATCAACGAAACAGAATAGAGAGCCCAGAAATGGCCTCATAAATGTGTGGCCAACAAATTTTCAACAAAGCAAGAAACAACATCCAATGGATTAAAAAAAAAGTCTCTTCAACAAAAGGTGTTGGGAAGGATAGACAGCAACATGAAGAACAATGAAACTGTACCATTTCTTACATCATCCACAAAAATAAATTAAAAATGGATGAAAGAAATATAAGATAGGAAATCATCAAAATCCTAGAGGAGAACACAGGCAGGAGCCTCTTTAGACCTTGGCCACAGCAACTTCTTACTAGACACATTGTCAGAGGCAAGGGAAACAAAAGCAAAAATGAACTACTGGGACCTCATCCAGATAAGAATTATCTTTATTTAGAGAATATATCCTTAAATCTTGAATCACATGTTAGGAACTAACTGGCTTTTTCAAGTTACAAATTTTCAAGTTACAAAGAAGAAAATTACAAATGGAAAGAAATTCAAATAGCAAAACCTAAGTGTTTACTGAAGTTTCTTTGAAAACTGAAGGTTTTAGATTGAACCCTATTAAAGTTATAAGCAATATTAGCAATGTCAGTCATATGGTACAAACCCATAGAATTGGAGAAGCCTCTGAGTAACTGATCAATGTCTCCTACCTCTAGGCTTTCACCATCCAGGAGGGAACTTGGTTAGGAGATATGACCTTCCCTTGTGGATACCAAGATGAACCAACCCAACCATTGTGGGTAAGAGAGCTTGATGGAAAGATATCAATATTATTTCCAGAATGAGAAGCACAGAAGGAGAACATGGACTAGCATAGTGGTTTCACCACTGTGTATTCATAGCATAGTTTCAATACTGCCATCCATGATAGAAGATTGTTGAGATTAAGTATTAAAATGATTTTATTTATAATATTATAATATTTATTACATATAATTCAACATATACAATTTATTATATATAATATATACCATTCTACTAAAGGGCTGCACATGTGAATTCTAACACTTAAAAATTTACTTTAGGGGCACCTGGGTGGCTCAGTTGGTTGAGCGTCCAACTTCAGCTCAGTTCATGATCTCGTGGTTCGTGAGTTCGAGACCCACGTGGGACTCTATGCTGACAGCTCACAGCGTGGAACCTGCTTCAGATTTTGTGTCTCCCTCTCTCTATGCTCCTCCCCTGCTCACACCCTGTCTCTCTCTCAAGAATAAATAGAGATAAAAAAAATTAAAAAAAATAACACTTAAAAATACACTTTAAAATATTTATATAACTGGGAAAGAACCTTAATGATATTTAATAACCAAGAGCACATATTTGTTACCTGGCTGTCCTTTCATAACCATAAATATGTAGGGCATCATGTAGGTTTTTACACAGGCACTGCAGCTTTAGAGCATAGGTGAAGAGAAAAATTTCTATACTAAATATCATTAGTCATTGGGGAAGTGTAAATGAAAACCACAATGAGATATCACTTCACACCATGAGAATGGCTACAATAAACACACACACAAAAAAATGCAGAAAGTAACAAGTTTTGGTGAAGACGTGGTAAAATTGGAATATTTATACATTGCTGAAGGGAGTGTAAAATGGTTCAGCTCCTGTGAAAAACAGTTTGGTAGTTCCTCAATAGTTAAACACAGAATTAGCATATGACCCAGTAATTCCACTCATGGGTATATATTCCAAAGAATTGAAAACAGGTGCTCAGTGAGATAAAGGTCTTCCCAAACAAACAAAAAACTGAAGGAATTCATCACCACCAAACCAGCCCTACAAGAGATCCTAAGGGGTATGCTGTGACTGAAATGTTGCAAGGCCCACAAAGTACCAGAGACATCACTACAAGCATGAAACCTACAGACATCACAATGACTCTAAACCCATATCTTTCAATAATAACACTGAATGTAAATGGACTAAATGCTCCAACCAAAAGACATAGGGTATCAAAATGGATGAAAAAAACAAGACCCATCTATTTGCTGTCTACAAGAGACACATTTTAGACCTGAGGACACCTTCAGATTGAAAGTGAGGCGATGGAGAACTATCTATCATGCTACTGGAAGCCAAAAGAAAGCTGGAGTAGCCATACTTATATCAGAAAAACTAGACTTTAAATCAAACGCTGTAACAAGAGATGAAGAAAGGCATTATGTAATAATTACAATTAATTATGTAATTATGTAATTATGTAGAGCTAACAATTATGAATGTCAATACGCCAAATATGGGAGCCCCCAAATATATAAAACAATTAATCAGAAACATAAGCAACCTTATTGATAAGAATGTGGTAATTGCAGGGGACTTTAATACTCCACTTACAACAATGGATAGATCATCTAGACACAGGATCAATAAAGAAACAAGGGCCCTGAATGATACATTGGGTCAGATGGACTTGACAGATATATTTAGAACTGTACATCCCAAAGCAACGGAATATACGTTCTTCTCGAGTGCACATGGAACATTCTCCAAGATAGATCACACACTGGGTCACAAAACAGCCCTTCATAAGTTTACAAGAATTGAGATCATACCATGCACACTTTCAGACCACAATGAAACTTGAAATCTTGAAATCAACCACAGGAAAAAGTCTGGAAAACTTCCAAAAGCATGGAGGTTAAAGGACACCCTACTAAAGAGTGAATGGGTCAACCAGACAATTAACGAAGAAATTAAAAAATATATGGAAACAAATGAAAATTAATATACAACAATCCAAACGCTTTGGAATGCAGCGAAGGCAGTCCTGAGAGGAAAATACATTGCAGTCCAGGCCTATCTCAAGAAACAAGAAAAATCCCCAATACAAAATCAATAAAGAAACAAGGGCCCTGAATGATACATTGGGTCAGATGGACTTGACAGATATATTTAGAACTGTACATCCCAAAGCAACGGAATATACGTTCTTCTCGAGTGCACATGGAACATTCTCCAAGATAGATCACACACTGGGTCACAAAACAGCCCTTCATAAGTTTACAAGAATTGAGATCATACCATGCACACTTTCAGACCACAATGAAACTTGAAACATGAAATCAACCACAGGAAAAAGTCTGGAAAACTTCCAAAAGCATGGAGGTTAAAGGACACCCTACTAAAGAGTGAATGGGTCAACCAGACAATTAACGAAGAAATTAAAAAATATATGGAAACAAATGAAAATTAATATACAACAATCCAAACGCTTTGGAATGCAGCGAAGGCAGTCCTGAGAGGAAAATACATTGCAGTCCAGGCCTATCTCAAGAAACAAGAAAAATCCCCAATACAAAATCTAACAGCACACCTAAAGGAAATAGAAGCAGAACAGCAAAGGCAGCCTAAACCCAGCAGAAGAGAAATAATAAAGATCAGAGCAGAAATAAAGAATATAGAATCTAAAAAACTGTAGATCAGATCAACGAAACCAAGAGTTGGTTTTTTGAAAAAATAAACAAAATTGATAAACCTCTAGCCAGGATTCTCAAGAAGAAAAGGGAGATGACCCAAATAGATAAAATCATGAATGAAAATGGAATGATTACAACCAATCCCTCAGAAATACAAGCAATTATCAGGGAATACTATGAAAAATTCTATGCCAACAAATTGGACAACCTGGAAGAAATGGACAAATTCCTAAGCACCCACACACTTCCAAAACTCAAACGGGAAGAAATAGAAAACTTGAACATACCCATAACCAGTGAAGAAATTGAATCATTTATCAAAAATCTCCCAACAAATAAGAGTCCAGGACCAGATGGCTTCCCTGGGGAATTCTACCAGACATTTAAAGCAGAGATAATACCTATCCTTCTCAAGCTGTTCCAAAAAATAGAAAGGGGGGCGCCTGGGTGGCGCAGTCGGTTAAGCGTCCGACTTCAGCCAGGTCACGATCTCGCGGTCCGTGAGTTCGAGCCCCGCGTCGGGCTCTGGGCTCATGGCTCGGAGCCTGGAGCCTGTTTCCGATTCTGTGTCTCCCTCTCTCTCTGCCCCTCCCCCATTCATGCTCTGTCTCTCTCTGTCCCAAAAATAAATAAACGTTGAAAAAAAAATTAAAAAAAAAAAAATAGAAAGGGAAGGAAAACTTCCAGACTCATTCTATGAAGCTAGCATAAGTTTGATTGCTAAACCAGACAGAGACCCAGAAAAAAAGAGAACTACAGGCCAATATCCTTGATGAATATGGATGCAAAAATTCTCAATAAGATACTAGCAAATCAAATTCAACAACATATAAAAAGAATGATTCACCATGATCAAGTGGGATTCATTCCTGGGCTGCAGAGCTGGTTCAACATTTGCAAATCAATCAATGTGATACATCACATTAATAAAAGAAAAGATAAGAACCATATGATCCTGTCAATTGATGCAGAAAAAGCATTTGACAAAATTCAGCATCCTTTCTTAGTAAAAACCTTCGAGAAAGTCGGGATAGAAGGATATACTTAAACATCATAAAAGGCATTTATGAAAAGCCCACAGCTAATATCATCCTCAATGGGGAAAAACTGAAAGCTTTCTCCTTGAGATCAGGAACAAGACAGGGATTTCCACTCTCATCGCTGTTATTTAACATGGTGTTGGAAGTTCTAGCATCAGCAATCAGACAACAAAAGGAAATCAAAGGCATCAAAATTGGTAAAGATGAAGTCAAGCTTTCACTTTTTGCAGATGACATGATATTATACATGGAAAACCCGATAGACTCCACCAAAAGTCTACTAGAACGGATACATGAATTCACCAAAGTCGCAGGATACAAAATCAATGTACAGAAATCAGTTGCATTCTTATACACTAACAATGAAGCAACAGAAAGACAAATAAAGAAACTTATCCCATTCACAATTGCACCAAGAAGCATAAAAAACCTAGGAATAAACCTAACCAAAGATGTAAAAGATCTGTATGCTGAAAACTATAGAAAGCTTATGAAGGAAATTGAAGAAGATATAAAGAAATGGAAAGACATTCCATTCTCATGGAATGGAAGAATAAATATTGTTCAAATGTCAATTCTCCCCAAAGCTATCTACACATTCAATGCAATCCCAATCACAATTGCACCAGCATTCTTCTCGAAGCTAGAAGAAGCAATCCTAAAATTTGTATGGAACCACAAAGGACCCCGAATAGCCAAAGTAATATTGAAGAAGAAGACCAAAGTGGGAGGCATCACAATCCCAGACTTTAGCCTCTACTACAAAGCTGTAATCATCAAGATAGCATGGTATTGGCACAAAAACAGACACATAGACCAATGGAATGGAATAGAGACTCCAGAATTGGACCCACAAAAGTATGGCCAACTAATCTTTGACAAAGCAGGAAAGAGTATCCAATGGAAAAAAGACAGTCTTTTTAACAAATGGTGCTGGGAGAACTGGACAGCAACATGCAGAAGAATGAAACTAGAACACTTTCTTACACCATTCACAAAAATAAACTCGAAATGGATAAAGGGCCTGCATGTGAGACAGGAAACCATCAAAACCCTAGAGAAGAAAGCAGGAAAAAACCTCTCTGACTTCAGCTGCAGGAATTTCTTACTTGACACATCCCCAAAGGCAAGGGAATTAAAAGCAAAAATGAATTACTGGGACCTCAGGAAGATAAAAAGCTTCTGCACTGCAAAGGAAACAATCAACAAAACTAAAAGGCAACCAACGGAATGGGAAAAGATATTTGCAAATGACATATCGGACAAAGGGCTAGTACCCAAAATCTATAAAGAACTCACCAAACTCCACACCCTAAAAACAATCCAGTGAAGAAATGGGCAGAAGACATGAATAGACACTTCTCTAAAGAAGACATCCAGATGGCCAACAGGCACATGAAAAGATTCTCAACATAGCTCCTCATCAGGGAAATACAAATCAAAACCACACTCAGATATCACCTCACGCCAGTCAGAGTGGCCAAAACGAACAAATCAGGAGACTATAGATGCTGGCAAGGATGTGGAGAAATGGGAAGCCGCTTGCACTGTTGGTGGGAATGCAAACTGGTGCAGCCGCTCTGGAAAACAGTGTGGAGGTTCCTCAAAAAATTAAAAATAGACCTACCCTATGACCCAGCAGTAGCACTGCTAGGAATTTACCCAAGGGATACAGGAGTACTGGTACATAGGGGCACTTGTACCCCAATGTTTATAGCGGCACTCTCAATGATAGCCAAATTATGGAAAGAGCCTAAATGTCCATCAACTGATGAATGTCCAACAGCTGATGAATGGATAAAGAAATTGTGGTTTATATACACAATGGAGTACTACGTGGCAATGAGAAAGAATGAAATATGGCCTTTTGTAGCAACATGGATGGAACTGGGGAGTGTTATGCTAAGTGAAATAAGACAGAGAAAGACAGATACCATATGTTTTCACTCTTACGTGGATCCTGAGAAACTTAACAGAAGACCATGGGGGAGGGGAAGGAAAAAAATTTTGAGAGGGAGGGAGCCAAAATATAAGAGACTCTTTAAGACTGAGAACAATCTGAGGGTTGATGGGGGGTGGGAGGGAGGGGAGGGTGGATGATGGGTATTGAGGAGGGCACCTTTTGGGATGAGCACTGGGTGTTGTATGGAAACCAATTTGACAATAAATTTCATATTAAAAAATAAAAAAACATAAAAAATAAAAATAAAAAAAGAAAGAAAACAGGTGCGCAAATACTTGTATAAGTATGCTTATAGCAGCACTATTCACAGTAGCAAAAAGGTGGAAACAGCCCAAATTGCCATCAACAGATGAATGGCTGAACAAAACATGTGCTATTATTCAGTCATAAAAAGGACTGAAGTATGGATATGCTACAACATGGGTGAACCTCAGAAACATTATGCTAAGGGAAGGGAGCCAAGCCCCAAAAGGCCACGTATTGCATGACTCTATGAAATATCTAGGAAAGGTAACTCAACAGAGATAGATCAGATTGGTGGTTTCCAGGGCTGGAGGGTGAGGAGATTGGGAAATACCTACTTAATGGGTAAGGGGTTTTATTTTGGAGTGATGTGAATGTTTTGGAGCTAATAGAGGTGAGAGCTGCACAACACTGTAAATGTATTAAATGAAACTAAATTGTATCCTTTAAAATGGCTAATTTAATGTTATGTGAATTTGACTTCAATTAAAAAAAATCCTCTATTGGGGGAGCCTGGGTGGCTCAGTAGGTTAAGCATCAGACTTCAGCTCAGTCATGATCTCACAGTTTGTGGGCTCAAGCCCTGCATTCGGCTCTGTGCTGACAGCTGAGAGCCTGGAGCCTACTTTGGATTCTGTGCCTCCCTCTCTTTCTGCCCCTCCCCTGCTTATGCTCTCTCTCTCTCTCTCAAAAATAAATAAATCTTAAATGTTTTTTTTTAATTTGTAAAAAAATATATTGTATTCCTATGAAGATATAGAAAAGAGGAAAGACATGTTCTGTGACTCAAGGAGTGTTGCAAATATAGTTCTCATACTTGTGAAAATATACCTGGGCAGGGTCCTATTTCCTCAGGCCCCTACCCAGGCTTGATCTAACATTGTACATTTAACTAGGCAAGTGTGTTTTTTGAATCTTAAACCAAGCCTTTAGGAACTTAAATTGAACTAGATTATAGTAGAGAAAATTCAGGAAAGGTGGATCATATTTGGGGTACAGATAAATCCTTTTTGGATTTATATCTCAGTATGTAGGCAGCTGGCTTTTTGGTTATCTATATGGTTGTTCCGACTGTTGTCTTTTGTGGGATATGAGAGTTACTTTGGATACTTGGGCAAAATTTCAAGCAATAATTTTAGTGGGGTGAACTGCTTTAGAATTGTAGTGAGTTCAGAAAAAAATAAAAATGATTTTTGTTTTATCTTGTTTACATTCAGAACGAAAGCTCCTTTATTGATTTGTCTAGAAAAAAATGTATAATCCTACAAACAGTTTGCTTGTAGAAGTAAATAGAAAATTGTCAATGAGAAAATAGTTGTTATTTTTTGAGCCTAGTTAATATATCAGCATCTTTGAGGATAGCACCATTGGGGAACTTTTGTATTCTTTTCATATTAAAAAGTACTTGAAGATCATAAGAAGAAAGTAGACAGGCTTAATATTCCTACCCTTTGGACATCATAAATAATAACACTGAAACTGCATTATCTCACTTGTAGCTAATTGTGATTTCTGATACTTGACAAACTCAATTCCTACGGAATTTGAGGCCATGAAAGCAAGTTGCATAAACAACAGAGAAGGTATAAAGGAAATTACAATAGACATGGTCTCTATTAATAGCTATCCTGTGTAAGCAAGGAATTTAAACTTGACATTTTTTAAAACAAGCTCTGGTCAGTTTTATTAAATAATAATTTTGCATGGTTTACTTTTCACCAGTCTATTCTGGCATGCTTCTAATGGATACCAGAATCACCTGGATCAATGAGAGCCAGTGTAAGTAGTCTGTAGTATCTTCCACATGCTGTGCCCAATTCAATGTTATTGCCACTGTCATGATGGATACAAGTTCTGGTCAACGAGGTGTGGTACTCTATTTCAGACTTCCTCAAGGCTGGACAGTTGTTGGTAAGGATGACCAGTTTTGCTTTGTCATGTCTGATCATTTTCAGAGTTTGCTTGTACTCCAGAAAGCAAACTGGTGTCCTTTCCACCTTTCATAATGAGTCAGAGCCTAGTGTTGATGATGTCAGCAGCTATTTTTTATCTTCTTTATGACCAGCACCCTCCTGCCTTAGGTACCGGATGGCCTCCAACCAAGAGCAGCCACCAAGATGGTTGGGGAATAAGAAAGGAAGGGATGAATTTGATTTTTTTTTTCTTTCTTAGCTAAAGAAGTGAGAAGTTAATGATTCTGTGGGAAAGTGTTTGCGTATTTCAGCAGTCTCTGACTCCTAGGAGGAATTTGCCAGGTCTAGTAGAATGTCATAGCACTGTTGTATCTGAGAACAAATATTAAAGAAATGTGTTACTATAGCTGAGATAAAATATGAAAATCATTTCCAATCTTTTTTCTTACTTTATTTTCAATCAGATCTAGATGAAACAACATGGATCTCTGATTAGCTATATAAAAATGCTAATTTCTTGTAGAAGTGTATTAGTTTCAGACTTCAAAGCTTCCAAAAGATACAGTAAGAGTGAAGCTAAAAGTCTATGCTGTATCCTGCTGTATGATCTTTTTTTGTTATGTACCCTCAGAGTACAGCTTAAATCCATCTTCTTTATCAATTTCTGCTTCATCAAATATTTATTGAGCACTGAGTGTGTTCAGAGCACATAGAGGAATATTGTATAGGACACAACCTTTTATTTTTTTTTCATTTTATTTTAGCATTTATTCATTTTTGAGAGAGAGAAAGAAACACATCACAAGTGGGGGAGGGGCAGAGAGAGAGGGAGACACAGAATCTGAAACAGGCTCCAGGCTCTGAGCTGTTAGCACAGAGCCCAATGCAGGGATTGAACCCAGTAACCATGAAATCATGACTTTAGCTGAAGTCAGATGTTCAACCGATGGAGCCACCCAGGTGTCCCAGGACACAATCTTTTAAATACGTGATTTTACAACTTAGTTGGGGAGAAAGTTGTAGTGGGTTGGATAGTCCTCCCCTCTTCAAATTCACATCCCTCCTGGAGCCTCAGAATGTGACTTTATTTGGAAATAGGGTTGTTGCTGATATAATTAGTTAAGATGAGCTTATACAGGAGTTGGGTGAGCACTTAATCCAGTAGAATGGTGTCCTTATAAGAAAAGGAGAGGAGATACAGAGACATGAGACACAGGGAAGAATGCCATGTGAAGATGCAGGCAGAAATTGGATTGATGCATCCACAGGCCAAGGAGATTCACGGTTTGCTGGCAATACCAGAGCTAAAAGCAAGGCATAGAACAGATTCTTCCCTGGAGCCTGAGAGGGTGACCCTCCTGGCATCTTGATTTCAGACCACCAGCCTTTGAACTGTGAGAAAATACATTTCTGTTGTTTTAAGCCACCAAATTTGTAGTACGTTGTGATAGTAGATTTAGGAAACTGATATAATAGTCATAAAAAATCAAGTTCTTGTTAAGCACGGGTTATGTTCCAGGTCCTGGTCTTAGAGCTATTTTCTGATCCAAGGTATTATCACTTTTATCCACGGAGGAGCAAGCTGAGAACCAGAGAGACTGAACCATTTACTCAGTGTCACTCAGCGAGTAGTTCTAACCTTCGTCAGTGAACATTCTCTTAATTGTGGGAGGAAGGCCATAGGAGCAGGCAGAAGGCAATGACAATAGTCCAGGTGTCCATGAAGAGCAGAATGGAGAAACAAACTGGCACATCCATAGGATGGAATACCACTCAGCAATACAAGAAAGCAAACTCCTACAACATGCAATAATATGGACAAGCCTCAAATGCATCATGCTGAATTAAAGAAGCTGCACACAATAGAGCACAGACTGTATGATTCCATTTATATGAAGTTCTAGAATAGGAAAATTTAATCCATGGTGGGGGGAAAAATCAAAACACCAGTTTCCAACTATGTGGTAGATGCTTTTTGGGGAACTGGACACCAAGGTCCCCAACCATCAGTGGTTCAGGGCAGACACTGGGTAACTATCCATGAATACACGCCCATGAGTGGAGGAGCTTGAAAATTCCACAAGGACAGATCCTGCCAGCTCTTCTCACCATCATCTCTGAGCAACTGCCACACTACCTGGCTCATAAATATTTGTGGAGTAAGAGAATCCACTCAGAAATCAGAAATATCTACATGTTGATGTTCATTATCCCAGAACCCTTGCAATCTGTGCCATGTAATTTAGCACCTGATTATATACCATAAGATAACATTCTCTAATGTGTCATTTGATCACCCCAATCATCTATAGTGACACAGAGAGGGGAAAGAGGGAAAGAGTAAGAAACAGGAAGGATATGCAAATCAAGAGGTTCCAAGGTGATTACAGAGACTGTAGCAAGCTTACAAGATGGCCCTACAGACTCTGTTCCATGCTTCCAGAACTGCTGGAAGTTTGTGATGACAGTTCAATCTAAGTAAATAAGTGTATCTAGCATTGTGCTAGGCACTGGGGGAAAATTCAGGAGAAGGAGAAATTCCCCCACTGGGAAGGAAAGGTAAGTAAGAATGTAGGCAGCACACTGCTGGAAAACATTGTGGGAATATCACTGGGCTCATGGCTCAGGGCTCAGGGTTCAGGGCAGACATCATCACCCAGCCACTGCACATGATCTCCCACTCAGTCCCACACTAAGCAACTAGAGTCAGTAGGTGAGATGAACACCCTAAGTCTAAGGAGTTGAAGGAAGACAGTCCCAGTGAGATTGATGTGGGTTTTGGAGGCTGGGTGAACTTCATGGAGAAGGTGGGTGGATCGGAACGCACAAGACTTCACACCCTGGGATCCCTACAAGTGATGGATCTTGCCGTCTCATGCTGAAAGCCTGCAGTGTTCACAGGGACTTCAGCCTCAGCAGCTCTGAGGAGGGACCATGCTGCCAGTTGGCTCTTTTCCTAGCAGTCTCTGGTACTAACTTCTCCAAATCAAAGCCACCCCTTCATGAGGCACCAGCTGGTCCCACAGGGGAGTGGGAGCTGGGCGACCATTGACCCTGTAGGGGATGTGGCTGGGTTACAATGGTTGGTTACAACAGAGCTAAGGCTTTCTGTCTGCGCTGAGGTTTTCTGTCTGTCTTCTTAATGTGCTTGAGCAATGATTCCCCCAACTGAAGCATCTCTGAAAGGGGGGAAAACCATGTGCTGTCGCTCCTCCTCACATTGCAGAATCCCCAGGGCAAGCAGTGTTTCTCTGGGCCAAGAACAGGGCTTGCTGCTGAGTTGTGTGCACATGGGACCCTACAATGGCAGGACTGAGCCTCCTGTTACACTGCCTACAGTCTAGGTCTTCCCCAGGTGGAGTCTGGACAGATGGCACCTTCACCTGAAAAGCTGTTGTGTTGGCTTGGTTAGAGGCACATCTGCTGGGAAAGGTGGAGAAGAAATTCTCTTCTAAGTTTGGGCTTTAACAGACTTTCGTAGCTACAGAACCTCGTCCAATGAGGCAGGATGAAGGATTTTCCTTTCAAGGTCAAAAACAGAGCCGAAACCAAGAGCATACTATATACACTGCATGTTAGCTAACTTGACAATAAATTACATTAAAAAAAAAAAAGCCGAAGTCTTTCACCTGCAGCCAACACCAACCCCTAGTCAAAAATTTCATTTTATACTTTGCCTGCTTCCCAGACACATAGAAGATGGCTTGAAATTTTTTTAAAAAGCTAAGATTGTTGAGAAAGAAATGAAACCCAAAGTGTGGGGTGGTTTGTCTCAGGAGTTATTTTCTTTCTTGTTCATTGGTGTCTGTGGGAGATTTTTTTGGATGCCCAGCTCCACCCTGTCACCATTCCTGGCAATGCCCTGAGCCCCCTCCTGCTCTTATTTTCCTCTCTGACATCCTAATAGAAAATTTACATTTCAATTTTATTTATTTATTTATTTATTTATTTATTTATTTATTTATTTAGAAAATTTACATTTTAAAAATAGGATGCTTGCTGATCTAAAGGAGATATGTCTTATTGTAGTTTGAGGTTAGGTGAGGGTCAGGGAGAGAGATTTTATTGGGAGAGCCTTCACTAGGCCAGTACTCACTATCACAGGACCACAACTTACTCCACTAATGATTTTAATGTTTATTTATTTTTGAGAGAGAGGGAGCACGATCAGGGGAGAGGTGAAAGGAGATGGGGACAGAGGATTTGAAGCAGGCTCTGCGCTGACAACAGAGAGAGCCTGATGCAGGGCTCAAACTCAAGAAGTGAACTGTGAGATCATGACCTGAGCCAAAGTCAGAGGCTTAGCTGACTGAGCCACCCAGGAGCCCCTTATTCTGCTAATGGTTAAGATGACCTTGACTTTGATTTCTGAAACTGTTACATTTAAACTTACAGTAGGGTCAGTGTTTGTACTGAAAAATACTCATTCTCTGCAGTAAAACCTCCCACAACTTCTTTTTACTAACTTAATAGCTTTTTCTAGAACAGATAATAGATGAAGCCAGAGGACACAGTCTGGCCATAAAAGACATTTATTCAATCAGATTTGCCAGAGCACAACTCAGGGTAAAATCTAAAAAGTGATTTGAGAAATCGAGATGCTGCTGAGGCAATTTCTTGGCCAGAAATCTTTTGGCTGCTTCTTGTTTTAAATTCTTTCATTTTGCGTTTCGGGAAATGACTCTCAAATTAAAGCCAAAATCTTAAATGCAAAAAGATAAATCAAATGTCATTTACTGGAATTCTGATTATTTCCCTTGAATGAGTAACCAAGAGCTAATTTCTCATATAATAATAATTTTGCCTATTAATAAGGAAGAATTAATTGTCTTCTATACAGGCCAATTTAGCTGAGTTAAAGGAAAAAAATACTTTAGAGTCAGAAAGGACCTTAGAGAATATAAAATTTAATCCTTTCTTTTTATGGGACCAGAGAGGGTGAAAGACTTGCCTGACAGTGCACAGTGGGTTAAGTACACAGGGAGGATTGCGATCTGTGGCTGTCTGTGTTCACTTGGGTGTGTTAATTCTCTGACTTTTATGACTGTTACCTGCAAGGCTCTCTGCCATTATTTACACAGGAATGTCCCAAGGCTGAGATTTTATTCCTTAGAACTAAGAGGAAAATAGAGAAATCACGCCACATGGATAGCATCAGCACCCAAAGGACCCCTTTGTTTACATAAAACGTGAAAACCAGCTTGCTGTTTGAATGAATTTACCTGCTGGCCTAGGAAGCCTTGTTTTAGAAAAGGGATTTTTGTGATCTTTACATGGTGTGACAGTCTAAAGGGACACAGACACTGAACCCATAGGAAGGCCCTGTCGGAATAGAACATGGGGGCTGTGTTGATTAGCCGGTATAGGGCATGTGTGGCGACAAAACACAGCTCTCCTCGCCTGGCATGGGTCTGGCATGCCCCAGGGCATGAAACAGAACACTCCCCAGAACTGGCTGGAATGCTGCAGCCAGGTCAGGCATGGAACTGAGCCCCCTTGAGATCACAGGCCACAGCTCCTTCTTCCTGGTCATTTGGGAATTATCAGGATACAAATTATGGCCAGCCTTCCGGGCTCGTCTGACCTTCAGCATAATAATTCAGCTAATGGATGAATTTTAGAATATGCTGCAAATGATCTAGCTCATGTTTTCATTAGCATTTTAAAAAATAGAGACTAATTTGCTTCAAATACTGTTCTGTAATATTCATCTTGCAATATTCCATCAGGATTTTTTGGTTATCGTACTCTAAAGCTCATGTTGAAAGAGCCTGTTGCTCTTCTCATGTGTTACTCAATAAATGCATTGCAGCTGGACAGAAAGACAGATCTGTTTTCTGTCTGACTCATTGTTGCTAACAGTTGTCAGGGAAGCAGAAACCTTTTCAGCTGATTGATGTGTTCCAGCTGTGCAACTTTGGAAATCATATTTCCACTGAAAAAAGGGTTGCTGATTTTTTTCTAATGCTCCTTCCATTAAAAAAAAAATAGTTTGTGGTCATGGGATGCCAATTTTCAACTCTTCAAAAAGATGTAAAATTGACGATGAATCATTCTTTTGCAAACAACTGAGTTGCATCGAAAGGAGCTTCAGACTCTCAAAATAATTGCCAGATCTTGTGCAGAAACTTTCATGGTGGCTCCAAATATCCAACCTCCTAACTGAACACAGATACTTTACTCATTAAAAGCAGTAGCTTCTTCTCCTTCCCCTGCTACAACTACTACTTCTACTACTACTTGGTTTTACTTTTACAAACAGCTTTATTGGGATATATAATTCATATACCATACAGTTTGCTCATTTAAAGGTACAGTTCAATGCATTTAAAGTATATTTAAAGGAGTTGTGCAATTATAACTACAATCAATTAAAAAGCATTTTTTTTACATTCATTTATTTTTGAGAGACAGAGAGAGACAGAGCGTGAGCAGGGGAGGGGCAGAAAATGGGAGACACAGAATCAGAAGCAGGCTCCAGGCTCCTAGCTGTCAGCACAGAGCTGGATGCCGGCTTGAACCCATGAACCATGAGGTCATGCCCTGAGCCAAAAAGGAACGTTAACCGACTGAGCCACCCAGGCGCCCCCACAATCAATTTTAGAATCTTTTTATTACCACAAAAGGAAACATTGTTCCCCTTAGCTCCCAACCCTTTCAGTTTCCCACTCACCCCAGCCCTAGGCAATGACTAATATACCTTCTGTCTCTATAGATTTGCCTACTTGGGGCATTTCCTATAAAGGGAATCACACAGTATGCAGTCCCTTGTGACTGGCTTCCTTCATTTAACATAATGTTTTCAAGGTTCACCTGTGTCTTCACTTGTAACAGTACTTGAGTTCTCTCAATGATGTTTAATATCCCATTGTTTATATGTTTACTGATGGACATTTGAATTGACTCCATTTTGGGTTATTATGACTAATGCTGTTATGAACATGTGTGTACAAGTCTTTCTGTGGACATGTTTTCATTTCTTTTTGGTATATACCTTGAAGTGGAGTTGTTGTATGGTAACTAGGTTTCACCTTTTAAGAAACTGCAAGACTGCTTTTCAAAGTAGCTACACCATTTTTACATTTCCACCACCACTGTATGAAGGTCCCATTTTTTTTCACATTCTCTCCAACGCTTGTTGTTATCTGTCTTTTTTGCTTGTGGTCATCCTCGTGGGTATGCAGTGGTAAAGTCTACTTTAAGCTATTTTTTAAAGCATTTTAGTGGTGTCTCTAAGCTCAGATGGATTCTGTGTCAGTGGGAAAGGAAAGCAGGCAGCCTCAGCGTGACGTGTTTCCAAGCATGAGCAGCAAGGGGATGGTGACTTTGGTCACTGCTTTGTCCTCAGTGCTGGCAAAAGGGCTAGCACAGAGTAGACATTTACAGAATAAATGGATAAAGGAGTTCACGGAGAGCTTACTATGTGCTGTCATTGGTATGGATGCAGAGGTACACAAAATATGGCCCTGCTCTCAACAAGTTGACCTTTTTGAGGGAAAGAGAATGGCCTTCATTATTTCTGAAGGGAAGCTACTGATGGAGAAAGGTACATGTTAGGGGAAAGTGTACTCATTTCTAAGTCACTAAAGTGCAGATGGTCAAAACCTGAGCTCCTTTGGTCTTAGCCTGGTTTGTAAATGGCTTCCAGGAGGAGACAGTAAAGAAAAAAAAAAAACCAGTCACTCAAACTGCAGCAAGGAAGTTAGCCTTTCACATAATAGCTGAAATCTCCCTAGTCAGTATAATATCATTCCCTCTCCCTCCCCACCCCTTTCTGTGTGTGTGTGTGTGTGTGTGTGTGTGTGTGTGTGTGAGTGAGTGTATGTATGTGTGTGCATGCCTGTGGGCTCAGAATCTAAAATGATTCATCTCCTTAAGTTCAGGTTATTAGTGATTTGCTCATTTTGGCCATTTGCTTTCTACCTTTATTCCTCCCTCCATCCTTCCCTCCATCCCCTTTTATCTATCTATCTATCTATCTATCTATCATCTATCACCCTCACCACCTCTCCAACACAATCTCATTTTACCAGCTATAAGGTATATAACGTTCTGCAGATTTGATACATAATAACCAATCTAAGCAAATGCACTGTCATTTACTTCTCTTGGTATTAAGATTTATTTTCATTTTGTTGTAAATAATGCTTCAAAGGAAACTATTCATGACTTTTCTTTTCCAAGTTTGGATTTTTAAAAAAGATATTAGTGTGGGGCGCCTGCGTGGCTCAGTCGGTTGAGCGTCCGACTTCGGCTCAGCTCATGATCTCGCAGTTTGTGAGTTTGAGCCCTGCGTCGCGCTCTGTGCTGACAGCTCAGAGCCTGGAGCCTGCTTCGGATTCTGTGTTTCCCTCTGTCTTTGCCCACCCCCCCACTCATGCTCTATGTCTCTCTCTCTCTGTCAAAAATAAACATTAAAACAGTTTTTAAATATATTAGTGCAAGTGAATTCCTAATCTTTAGGCTTTCCCCTCATGGTGATTCATGAACCCAGGCCTCTTCCATCTGTGGCTGCCCATCCCCTAGGGCCTCTGAGTCTGCTTCCAGCCAGCAGGAGGGGCAACAGCATGGAAGACATTTGCTTACTAACCACATAGCCCAAGGGTAGTACCCATCCTTTCTTTTTTCAGCCCACATGGCCCCACTTAGATGCAGAAGTTTTGGCAATGTAGTCCGTAGCTGGGCAGACGCTTCCCAGGAACAACTGTATATTTTCAAAGGAGGACCATGAGTTTTGGGTGGACAGTTAGGTTTCTCTGTCATTATAGATTTTTAGCAGTATGATCACTCTTCATTTTCATGACTTGGTATATTTTGCACAATAGTCCCACCCCAAAACCATTAAGATATTTTCATTTTATTTATTTCTGATTATGGAAGAAGGCATACGTTTGGTCTTAGTCAATTCCAATAATCCATTCATGAGGTTTGTTTATTATATGCATAACCAATATGGCTACTACTACAGTTTTATTTTTCTTGAACTAATTTTACCTGTCACTTTTTGTTTTCATGCTTATACCACTCTGGTTAGTTATTTTGGCACCTGTTACTATGGAGTGATTGGTTGAGACTTTATCAACGATGGCATGGGAAATAGCAGAGAGAGGCTCAATCTATTCTGGAAAGATTAAAAGAGAGCCAATAACCAAAGAAATTGGTTTTCCTCCACAGAGACTTGCAGAACTGCAAAAATATCTTAGCTTAACTGTAGAGTCTTATTCTGAATAAAAAATCACAGAATTATCTGGAAATATTTTCATTTCTCATTTTTCCTTTTTTCTGAGCTAGTTATTTTGTATATATTTTCTGTTACTATTAAAAATGGTTATAATTAAGATGTCACTTTTTCTAGATAAATTCATTTTGGGCTTCATTTTCATTCTCTAAGACTTAAGCTTTGGTTTAAAATACTTGCTCCCACTTTTTCCACCTACCCGCCCTATACCCCCACCCCAAATCTAAAAGTAACTACAAAAGAAAACAAATGTTTTAAATATAAATATTACTGCTATGATGCAGTTAGAGAAACAGCAAAAACTTTGCTCAATTCTCATTTTTCTTTTGTGAAATTAATGAGGTATAATAAAGACTAATGAGAAACAAAATTTTGATGTTGGCTGTTTGATGATAATTGGGATATCTCTTAAGTGATGGACCAAGTAAACTTCACAATGTTATGAAGGGAAATTGAGGAGAAAGAGTAAGGAAACTGTGTAAAATTCATTTATTCATTAATAATGAATTCAACAAATATTGAATTACCTATCATGTGCCCAATGCTGTTCTACCTGGAGAGTCTAGCTAGATGTGTCCAAGGATCTAGATGCCTCTAGATGTATCAGAGAATAAAAAAGACAAAGATTCTGCCTTTGGGAGGCTTGTAACAGGGTTTGACAGTAGAATAATAAGTAAGTAAATTACATAGTGAGTTAAATTGTGATATGTTCTACCCTGCTTCAGGAAGAGAATGTTGTTAATAATTTATGCTTACATCGTAAATGTATCATCTCAGGGTAAAAGTTAGCATGGAGTAAGGAGCTGAAATTTTAAAATATTTTTTTTTCCAACTTTTTATTTTTTTATTTTTGGGACAGAGAGAGACAGAGCATGAACGGGGGAGGGGCAGAGAGAGAGGGAGACACAGAATCGGAAACAGGCTCCAGGCTCCGAGCCATCAGCCCAGAGCCCGACGCGGGGCTCGAACTCACGGACCGCGAGATCGTGACCTGGCTGAAGTCGGACGCTTTAACCGACTGCGCCACCCAGGCGCCCCAGGAGCTGAAATTTTAAATGAGGTGGGCAGTGTAGGCCTCATTAATAATTTTCATTTAAGATCTGAAGGACAAGAGGGAGTGAGCCAGGCACCTATCTAAGGGAGGAGATTTCCAGGCAAAAGGAACCATGGGTAAAGGCTCTGAGGCTGGGGTGCACCAATGATTTGAAGAACAGCAAGAAGTTCAGTATGGTTGGATTGGAGTTGGATAGGAATGAAGGGAGATCAGAGGATGAAATCAGAAAAGAAATGGGAGATTTTGGACAGATTGTGTAAAGTATTATGGACCAATGCCTATTGTAAGGACTTTGACTTTATTTTGAGAGAAATGGAGGCCTATCAGGGAGATTTCAAGCAGAGGGGTAATGTGATCGAATTACATTTTTGCAGAATTCCCAGAGTGTTGTGCTAAGAATAAGCAGTAAAGAGACAAGGGCAGAAGCACAAAGACCTACTTCAATATCCAGCCATGTGATGGTGACGTGCTGGAGAAGGGACGTGGTGGTGATAGTGCTGAGAAATGGTTGCATTCTAGATATATTTTAAACATTGAAGCTACAGGATTTTCTGATGGATTGGCTATGAAATCTGAAAGAAACAGAGAAGTCAAAGATTCTTGTATTATTACCAGAATACTTGCTGACTCTGTCTATTGGGCCTGTCCCCCTGGGAAAATTAACCTTGCACCCCACTGACATCAGGCTTGACATGTGACTTTCTCTGGCCGGTGAATTAGGAATGGAAGTGATGTGCGCTTTCTAGAAGGATCTTTTAAGATTTACTTACTTATTTTAAGAGAGAGTGAGATAGGGCATGCATGAAGGGAGGAGGGGCAGAGAGAGAGAGACAGAGAATCCCAAGCAAGCTCCACACTGTCAGCCAGAGCCTGATGCAGGACTCAATCTCTCAAACTGTGAGATCATGACCTGAGCCAAAATCAAGAGTCAGGGATGCTTAACAGACTGAACCACCCAGGTAACCCTCTAGCAAAATCTTTAAACATCATCACATGGGACCTCGTCTGTCCTTTGCCAGGAGAAAGTCAATGTTCTGGTTGGATCCTGAGAAGCAAAGAAGACATGAAACAGAGCCATAGCCCACTCTCTGCTGATATGTAACTTGAGCAAGTAATAAGCATTGTTTTGTAAGCTGCTGAGCTTTTGGGGATTTTTGTTGTTGCTGTTATAGTAATAAAACTTAGTGAAAGCTCATGGGTACAGATATCTTCAATGATTTTGTCTGGAGCAACCTAAAGGATGGAATTTCCATTGCTGGAGATGGGAAAACTATGAGAGGAATAGGCTTTAAAGGGGGAGATTAAGAGTATAGTTTTGAACATGTTAAGTTTCAGGTGTCTGTCATAACATCCAGGTTAGGATTTTGAGTAAGAAATTAAATATAAGAAGCTAAAGTCCAGAGGAGAAGGCCAAACTATACATAAACATTTGGGGGTCATCAGCACAGAGCTGGCAGTTTCTAAGGCCACAGGATTTGTTGAGATCATCAGGGGAGTGACCATATAGAGAAGCAGAGGATGCCAGGAGAGGCCATTACTGACCTCATTGAGAGTGTTTTTTCTTAGTGGGGGAGCGTCATTACACTGAGGTTAAGAAGAAATGTAAGAAAGACATTGTCTACAACTAGGATAGTTAATTCTTTTGGGCTTTTCCCTAAGGGGAAGTCAAGAAATGCGACAAAAACATCAGGGCAGATGCTCTTCTTAACAGTTGAGCACAGTACTTTTATTTTTCAAGAGTGGAAAGAAAACAGTGTTTATTTTACATTTAAAATATGCTGTACATGGTACTAAGCACACTCACATATTCATTTACTCCTCACAACCACATTGTGAAGTAACTGTGATTACTTTACAGGGTCTCGGAGAGGTGAATTGACTTAATTAGTGTCATATACTAGTATGTGGCAGAACTGAGATTCAGTCCTTCATCTCACTTTTGACAAAAGGCCCTTGCTCTTTTCTCTGTGGTAATTAATTGCCTTCCAAAAAAGTTAAAATGTTCTCTGAGGAGCAAAATTCGTGAGCATTTTCTATATTGCTTCTCAACTACCAAAGTGTGGTATGAGATAAAATTGCCAATAGCGGGTGACTTTCTGTTCCCCACATCATTGTTCAATGTTTGCCATTGAGCTATGTTTTGCTACATTGACTCTAAATTAAAATTTTTTACTCAGCCTGAAATATGATTTTAAATTTACCACTGGTGCCATCTAAAAAGCTCCAAACCTACCAAATGTCAGGTGAAAATGAAATGTCTTTCCTGGGGCGCCTGGGTGGCGCAGTCGGTTAAGCGTCCGACTTCAGCCAGGTCACGATCTCGCGGTCCGGGAGTTCGAGCCCCGCGTCGGGCTCTGGGCTGATGGCTCAGAGCCTGGAGCCTGTTTCCGATTCTGTGTCTCCCTCTCTCTCTGCCCCTCCCCCATTCATGCTCTGTCTCTCTCTGTCTGAAAAATAAATAAACGTTGAAAAAAAAAATTAAAAAAAAAAAAAAGAAATGTCTTTCCTTTGTTCAGGGCCAGGCAACCAGTTATTAAACTAAAAGATTGCTTTAAAGTTTGGTAGAAAATTCATAAATTCATAATGATTCATAAAGCTTAAAAGTGATGACTTAGTGCAAAAGCCACTTTTGCTTCTGCTGGTTTGTCTAATTCCCAACACCCATGATAAATGGATGGACCAAGAAGTGACAGTGGGGCTCTCACAATATTACCTTTGTGATAACAATCTTTAAAAAAAATCAATGGATTATGTAGATGGAGGCCTAAACACTCATCGTGTGTTGTCTTATTTAAAAAGATATAACAATAGCCAGTTTTTGTTGAAATATAAAGGTATATGCAAAGATATAAATGAATACATTTTTGAAAGTTACAGTCACTTCCGGTGTTTCAATAGAAACAATGAATTCTCATGACCCATGGCAATTAGTGCATGGAAAAGCTGTTCAGGGTTTGTTAAAGTGGTGTGGCTTATTGCAGAGCCTGAATTTGAAATGCGGACATTTATATAAAAGTTGGCAAGTTATCAGAAAATGTGAGGCTTTACTTACGGTTCTCCACATCCTAAAATTAAGTGATATACTTAGCTACCAAAAGGGGGACAAATTGAACCTTGCATTTGTAGTGAACTGTGATGGCTAATTGGATCTGTGCATGCAGTCTCCCAATTCTCCTTCTGGGAAACATTCTGGCTACAGAGATGACCATGTGACTCAAGTAAGGCCAATCAGAGGCCTTTGGGAAGGCCTTTGGTATAACCGTGATTTTTTTTTTTTTTTTTTTAATTTGAGAGAGAGAGACAGAGACAGCTCTCATGAGCAGGGGAGAGGGACAGAGGGAGAGAGAGAGAAAATCTTAACCAGGCTTGGTCCAATGACCCTGGCATCATGATCTCAGCCAAAATCAAGAGTTGAAGGCTCAACCCACTGAGCCACCCAGGTGACCCCATATATCACATTGATTTTTCATGGCCAGAAAAAAACCCACATTCTTTCTGGTAGGGTTGCCAAACTGTAGGCTGTGTTTCTGCCATATAGGAAAATCTATGCAGGAGGAGGCAATGAGATTGGTCAACATGTAAAAATAAACTGAGATGAGATGAGGTAAGAGAGAGGTATTGAGTTCAGTCCTCAGTTCTGATTTCTGAGGTCTAGGCTTCTGAAACTCATTTTAAATTTTGTAAGCATTAACTTCAAAAATTGTCATGCTATATAAAGTCAACCCATACTTCAGCTATGACCCAATGCAAATATCAACTGCCCAAATTGCTACAATAAAGAAAGAAATATGTTTTAGTTTGGTATCTTGATGGGCTCAGGCTGCTATTACAGGATACCACAGACTAGGTGGCTTAAACAAAGGAATTTATTTTTCACAGTCCTGGAGACTGGGAAGTCCAAGATCAAGGTGCCAGCAAGGTTGGTGTTTGGTGAGATCTCCCTCCTGGGATTGCAACTGGCCACCCTCTTGCTGTATCGTCATGTGACAGAGAGAGACAGAGATTTGTCTCTCTCATAAAGAGTAAAAACTCCTGGGGCGCCTGGGTGGCGCAGTCGGTTAAAGCGTCCGACTTCAGCCAGGTCACGATCTCGCGGTCCGTGAGTTCGAGCCCCGCGTCGGGCTCTGGGCTGATGGCTCAGAGCCTGGAGCCTGTTTCCGATTCTGTGTCTCCCTCTCTCTCTGCCCCTCCCCTGTTCATGCTCTGTCTCTCTCTGTCCCAAAAACAAAAAGTTGAAGAAGAGTAAAAACTCCTGATAGGCAGGATCCCAGTCTCATAATCTCATCTAAACCTAATTGGTTCCCAAAGACTTCACCTCCAAATAGCATCACGATGAAAGTTAAGGCTTCAACATATGAACTTTGCGGGGCACAAACACTCATCCTTAACATTTGGGAACAGATTTAATAGTAACATAGAGGAAGGCAGGAAGAGGGCAGAAGAAAGGAATGAATGAGCAAAGAGAAGAAGGAAAAAGAAAGAAAAATTTTTATTCCCCTCAGAAATTTTTCCTCCTAATTTATAGGTCAATAAATTCTCTCTCTCTCTTTTTCTCTTGTTTCACGTATTTTTTTAAAAAAAGTTTATTTTACTTATTTCTGAGAGAGAGACAGAGAGCGTGGGAGGGGGAGAGACAGAGAGAGAGAGAGAGAGAGAGAGAGAGAGAGAGAGAGAGAATCCCAAGCAGGCTCTGCACTGTCAGCAGGGAGCCTGATGTGAGGCTTGGACTCATGAACCGTGAGATCATGACCTGACCTGAAACCAAGAGTCGGATGTTTAAGCAGCTGAGCGACCCAGGCACCCCTGTTTCACATATTTTAAACTGGGTTTTTGCCACTTGAAACTGGTTAATTCACTCTACTTTTGATGGTGTTACAAAGATTATACCATTGCATGGAATGATATAGTTAAAGAATTAGGGATACATTTTAAATGAGAACTTCTCCAATTCAATTATTTAAGTAGTGTCCACATCTAGTGATTCCCTCTGATCAGGTGTCATAAACCCCAACTGTAATCTTTGCCTTTCTTTAGATAAACATGAAGAAGACATTATATGGTAAATTCCCAGAAAAGAGCTGATGAAAATTAAAAGCGAAATAAAAGGAAATATTAAAACATATGCACTAAATTAAAAAAATATAGGTATATATAGGTATAGGTTCTAGGAAATGCTGATTAAAGATAAAAGTTATGTAACTGTGGAAAGATGTAAACTTCTAGGGACAACTCATTTTCTAACAAGTAAGGTTAATTTTCATTCCATTGCAGTAAAACCAAACTCTTTCTAATATGTTTCTTTCATTAATTATTTTTGCATGTTAATGTCCTACTCTGCCTCATGAAGAGCATGTTATTAATAATTTGTGGTTACATTATAAATGTATCATCTCCAAGTTTGGCGTTTGATTAATGTTCTCTCCCATGGTGAAGATCCTGACAGCTGGTTTCTTGCTTAGGCAAAAGGAAAGTGAACTAAAAAAGTGATGAATGAAGCAATGCAATTTTTAAAATGACTTATCTTTTTGGCTTTAGTTTGAGTTTAAAAAGAGAAAGAAATTTGGAAGTGTTAGAATGTTTAGAACAAAATAAGCAATAGATGAAATCAAATTCCAAACAAAATTAAAATGTATAATCTACATTGATGGATGCAATTATAGAAAAAATTTAAAGATTGTTCCTAGTTTGGAGAATAGTTAGTAGGGTATGTGCTGATTTTTCAAAGCATTGCATTTTCCTGATCCTGTGAAAATGACAGGATGTACTATTTGCTTACCATTTCTTTTCTTATAGAGATGAAGTTAGCTGTTCTCCTGTTGAACTAAGGTCCCAATGTGCCCTCCTCCACCCACCCCAGATGGAGAAAGGGGAGTGCAGGCCATCAGCAAATGCTGCTCCATAGGAAACTCTTTTCCTTCCCATGGCTACCAAGTCTCAAATGTAGATTGTGTGCCTAGGCATCCTAAGGCTAGGATAGTATGGTGGGCAAAGAAAGGGTTTGTTTTTTTTACTCAGCCAGGCTCTGAATTCCAGCCTTTTCTCTCGCTTTTCAAATTCCTTAACATCTCTGAAACTCTATGACCAGTTTATAAAACAGGACTGACAATATTTCCACCCCCCTCTCCAGCAATGCAGATATAAACATGTGCAAGCTGCTTCATGATGTTCAAGGTGCAAGATGACTTCTTTATGTTGCAAATTGAATCTATCTCTGAGCTCCACTTTCTAGCATCTCTAAAAGCCCAGTGTTCAGAAAATGAGGGTACAGGCCATGGGTTATCAATCCCTTATCATCACTACTGGAGTTTATGTAGGTGGGTGGCTCTAATCATAGTACAGACCATGCCTTTATGCCGGGGTGGGCAGAGGGACCCTTCCTAATGATCCCCGGGATCCTTGCAGCTGCCACTCCAGAGGCTATGCCCCTCTCTACGACTTGCCACCCTCCCATTCCTGTCCTCCAAAGTCTTGAGGGAGCCATGTTAGAAGATTAGGCTCCTTTTCGTTCAGCCCCTGAATATCATAGCCTCTTTCCTATCTACCCAGACTAATCTTTATAAGGGCCTTTAAGAAAAGAAAAGGCCCAGTAATTCTCCACAGGAGTGAGAAAAACACATAATCCTAAGACTCCATCTGGTTCTTTTATTTGTGATTGCAGCCGAGGGAAAAAGGTAGCTAATTTACAAGCAGTTCATTCAGTCATTTTAACTTTAAGAAAAATTGTCTTGCTATGTAAGCTACCAAAATTTCCATGCCTTTCCAGCTACAATCTAGTAAGAGTTGGTTAAATCATACTTTAGGAAGAGATTTTGTAGTAAGATGGAAAGAGAGGGAGTGAGGGAGAGGAGGAAAAATAGAGATAAAGAGGAAGAACAGAAGGGAAGGAAGAAGGAAGAAAAGGACAAATTTCTATTCCCCTTGGAAAAGTTTCATAACCTAAGGAAAATTAGATCCTAAAAGTAAGTGAATCTTGTAAGCATGTGGAGCAATAAGAATCCTCACACATTAGTGGGAATATAAGCTGGTAAAACTGTTGTGAAACACAGTGTGGCACTTCCTCAAAATGTTAAACATAGTCACCACATAATCCATCAATTCCTCTCCTAGGTATATTCCAGAGAGAAATGGAATCATATCTTTACACAAAATATACATGAATATTCTTGGCAACATTATTCATGATAGCTGAAAGGGGGAACAACTAAATGTCTGCCAGCTGAGGAATGGACAAACAAATGTGGTATGACCATGCAATGGAATATTACTCACCCATAAAAAGGAACCAAGTATAGATACATGCTACATCATGGATGAACCTTGAAAACATTATGCTAAGTGAGAGAAGCCATACATAAAAAGCCAAATGTTATATGATTCCTTTTATATGAAATGTCTAGAATGGGCATCTGTAGAGTCAGGAAGTGGATTATTGGTTGCCTAGGGCTGAGGGGATGGAGGGAAGAAGTGACTGTTGATGGGTAAGAGTTTTCTTGTTAGATATATTAAAATGGTATAAAATGCACTGGAATTAAATAGTGGTGATGGTTTTACACTTCTTGTGAATATACTAAAAACCATTGAATTGTACTCTTTAAGATGCTGATTTTTATGATATGTGAATTATAGCTCAATAAAAACATAAACTACTAGAATAGAGTGAGCATCATTTCTGGAGCTCCCACTAAATTTGCAGATGCCACATTCAGCAGGGACCTAAGCGAATAACTATGATTGGTTACCAAACTTCTTGTTCTGTTCTGATTCTCATAATAAAAGAGCAGGGTTGTGTTTTATTATCTCCATCTTAGGCATGAGAAATGGAGGTGGCTCAGAGTGGATAAGTGACTTGCTTAAGGTTTCTTGGCTGGGGCCTAACTCTGGACCTGAGATGAAGGAACAGTCTTTGGGAACACAGGTCTTTGAATTCCACCCAGGGCTCCCACTTCTCCCTTTTGCCCTGGACCTGAGCTTAATAGAATCTCAGTCACCATTGAGATTGCTTTATTTATGAATCCAAGTGCAATAATCAGGGTCACTCTGGGTTATAGGAGAGAAAATCATGGGAAATGAGAATGACACCACCCATACTGAGCTACACCAAATCCATTCCTTGACTATTTTGTTGGATTAGGGAATGGTAAGTGGGTTTGGGGCAAGAAGTTAGAAGAGCATGAAAGAACACAGTTCTGGGGTGCTCTCTTTGAAATTGAGTGAAGGGTTGGAAAACAAACACTTCCAAAAAGAGAACTAGAAACCTGCTTATGGACCTTTTCCCCACCTTATGGATAGAGACCACCTGCCTTTCAGGGAGGTGCCTTTCACCCCTCTGCACATCCCCAAGCCAAACTGCCCGACAGAATTTCTGCCTTCAAAAATTATCTGGAGGAGAATTCTCAAGTTATGTTGCTATTTGCTATTTGAAAGTGAAATGCTGAGCAGACTAATTATCATGATGGATTTGCTAGCCAGGGAGAAATTAGCATCAAGGTTTTGTTTAAGGGAATGTTGAGCCAACATAACGCCTGCCAAATCTGCCTTTCTCTAATGAAAAGCAATATATGCTTCTGGGTAGCTCTGAAGACTGCAAATTATTTCCTTTCCTTTGAGGTGCTTGACAAGTTAAAATATTCTTGGTTTGCTGCATGTTAATAAAGTGCATTAGTTGGGTGATGGGTCGCTAAGCAATGAAGGATAATTTGAACTATGAGAAAAGCCTCAGAGATGGAAACAAACTTGTACCAATGGGACACTAATGAGATGGAGATGAGTATATCAGAGGTCGGGAAAGCTAAAGGCAGGCTTATCCAATAATTTTTTTTTTGTACTTTCAGATACCTGCTTATGGTACCTAACTTTGTATTTCTATAATGACAATCAGCTTCTAATATTACCTGTTGTATGTCTACACAATGCTAAGATTCCTGAGACTTTCTAAGGGGAGAAAAGGGCTGACTAGGAAGTGTCCATCAGGCAAAACATCCATAGTGATGGCTTAGAAAAAAGCAAATATAAAATTTGATTTTTTATATTCTTTTTAAAAATATTTTTATGTTTATTTAGTTTTTGAGAGAGAGAGAGAGACAGAGCACTAGTGGTGGAGTTGCAGAGAGAGACACAGAATCTGAAGCAGGCTCCAGGCTCTGAGCTGTCAGCACAGAGCCTGACACTGGTCTCAAACTCACAAACTGCGTGATCTTGACCTGAGCCGAAGTTGGACACCAGCCGACTGAGCCACCCAGGTGCCCCTGATCTTTTTATATTCTTAAAGGTAAAACAGGATAGAGTAACACATGGGTCTTTACTCATTTGTTATTCATTCATTCATCAAGCACTTACTGAACTATGCATCAGACGCTTTTCTAGGCATTAGAGATACAATTAACCAGATAGAATAAGACTCTGCCCTTAAGATCTTCTAGTTTCCAAGCTACATTAAAAAAATTTTTTTGTTGCAATATAATTAACATACAATGTTATATTAGCTTCAGGTGTACAGCATATTGATCTGACAATTCTATACTCACCACAAGTGTAGTCAACCATACAACATTAGTACAATATTATTGATTATATTCCCTATGCTGTACTTTACATGTCTGTGACTTACTTGTTTTATAACTGGAAGTTTGTACCTCTAAGTCCCCTTTATTTCACCCATCCTCCTACCAACTTCCCTTCTGGAAATCCCATTTGTTTTCTGCATTTAAGTGTCTGTTTGGGTTTTTGTTTGTTTTGCTTATTTGTTTGTTCTTTAGATTTTATGTATAAGTGAAATAATATGGTATTTGTCTTTCTCTGTCTGACTTATTGCCCTTAGCATAATATCCTCTAGGTCCATCTACATTGTTACAAATGGTAAGATCTCATTCTTTTTTATGGCTGTATGCACACACACAGAGAAACATACAGACACATAGACACATAACACATCTTCTTTATCCATTCATCTATCAGTGGACACTTAGGTTACTTCCACATCTTATCTACTGTAAGTAATGCTGCCATAAACATAAGGGTGCATATATCTTTTCTAATTAGTGTTTTTGTTTTTGGGGGGTGAATTCCCAGTAGTGGGATTACTGGAACATATAATATTTCTATTTTTATTATTTGTTTGAGGAACCTCAATACTCTTCCACAGTGGCTGCACCTATTTACATTCTCACCAATAGTACACGAGGGTTCCCTTTTCTGCATATCTTTGCCAAAAATTTGTTACTTCTTATCTATTTGATACTAGCCATTCTGACTGGTGTAAGGTGGTTACACTATTATAATTTCTCCTTGTGCTTTTGATTTGCATCTCCCTGATGATTAGTGATGTTGATATTTGTTTCATGTGTCTGTTTGGCATCTATAGGTCTGCTTAGGAAAAATGTCTATTCAAGTCCTTTACCTATTTTTTAATTGGATTTTTTTGGTGTTGAGTTGTTTAAGTTGTTTCCATATTTTGGATATTAAGTTCTTATTGGATATATCATTTGCAAATATCTTGTCTCATTCACTAGGTTGCCTATTTGTGGTTTTTTTTTTTTTTTTGATGATTTCATTTGCTGTGCAAACATTTTTTTTTCTGGTGTAGTCCTAATAGTTTATTTTTAGTTTTGATTCCCTTGCCCAAGGAGACAGATCCATAAACATATTGCTATGGGCAATGTCCAGAGATTACTGCCTTTGTTTTCTTGTAGAAGTTTTATGGTTTCAAGTCTTACATTTAGGTCTTTAATCCATTTTGATTTTATTTTTGTGTATGGTGTAAGAAAGTGGTTCAGTATATATTTTTTTGCATGTAGCTTTCCAGTTTTCACAGCACCATTTGTTGAAAAGACTGTCTCTCCCCATTGGATATTCTTGCCTCCTTTGTCATAAGCTAATTGACCATGTAGTTATGGGGTTTTTTCTAGGCTTTCTATCTTGTTCCATTGATAATCTATGTCTATTTTTGTGCCAGTACTATACTGTTTTGATTACTATACTTTCAAGTGGATCTTGAAACCTGAAATTGTGATACCTTTAGCTTTGTTTTTCTTTCTCAAGATTGCTTTCATTATTTGAGGTCTTTTGTGGTTCCATAAGAATTTTAGGATTATTTGTTCTACTTCTGTGAAAAATGCTATTGACATTTTGATAGGGATTGCATTGAATCTGTAGATTGCTTTGTGTAGTATGGACATTTTAATGATTTAAATTACTCTGATTCATAAGTATGGTATATCATTCCATTTGTGTCATTTCAAATTTTTTTCAAAAATGTCTTGTAGTTTTCAGAGTGTAGGTCTTTCATCTCCTTGGTTAAATTTATTCCTAGGTATTTTATTCTTTTTGGTGCAATTGTAAACAAGATAGATTGTTTTCATAATTTCTCTTTCTGTTACTTCATTATAAGCATACAGAAATGCAACAGATTTCTGTATGTTAATTTTGTATCCTGCAATTTTATTAAATTCATTTATTAGTTCTAATAGTTTTTTTGTAGAGTCTTTATGGTTTTCTATATAGTATCATGTCATCTGCAAATAGTAATGGCTTTACTTTTTCCTTTCCAATTTCTTATTTCCCATTTATTTCTTTTTTCTTGTCTTGCTGCTGCAGGCAAGACTCCCAATTTTATGTTGAACAAAAGTGGTAAGAGTGGATATCCTTCTCTTATTCTCATCTTAGAGGAAAAGCTTTCAGGTTTTCACCATTGAGTTTGATGGTAGTTGTGCGTTTTTCAAATATGGCCTTTATTATGGTCAGGTATATTTCCTGTAAACCCACTTTGTTGAGAGTTTTATTATGAATGGATGTTGCATTTTTTCAAAAGCATATTTTGCATCTGTTGAGATGATCATATGGTTTTATCCTTCCTGTTTTAAAAAAAAATTTTTTTTAATGTTTATTTTTGAGATGGAGACAGAGCGCGAGTGGGGGAGGGGCAGAGAGAGAGGGAGACATAGAATCTGAAGCAGGCTCCAGGCTCAGAGCTGTCAACACAGAACACGATGTGGGACTCGAACCCACTAACTGTAAGATAATGACCTGGGCGGAAGTCTGACGCTTAACCCACTGAGCCACCCTGGCGCCCCAATCCTTCCTGTTTTTAATGTTATATATCACATGGATTGATTTGTGAATATTGAACCACTCTTGCATCCCTGGAATACGTTCCACTTGGTTATGGTGAGTGGTTTTTAAATGTATTGTTAAAGTTAGTTTGCTAATATTTTGTTGAAGAATTTTGCATCTAAGTTCATCAGAGATATTGGCTTGTAATTTTCTTCTGTTTTTTTTTTTTTTGTTTTGTTTTGTTTTTTTTTGTAGTGCCTTTGTCTTACCAGACAAAGTAATCCTGGCCTCATAGAATAAATTTGGAAGTTTTTCTTTCTCTTCTATATTTTGGAATAGTTTGAGAAGAATAGGTATTAACTTTTGAAATGTTTGGTAGAATTCACCTATGAGTCCATCTGGTTTTGGACTTTTTTTTGTTGGAAGTTTTTTGATCACTGATTCAATTTCGTTACTAGTAATTGGTCTGGTCAAATTTTCTATTTCTTCTGATTCTGTTTGGAGGATTCAGGAATTTATACATTTTTCCAGGTTGTCCAATTTGTTGGCATATAATTTTTCATAATCTTCTCTTATAATTCTTTGTATTTCTGTGGTGTTGGTTGTTCTTTCTCCTCCTTCCTTTCTGATTTTATTATTTGAGTCCTTTCTCTTTTTTCTTGATTAGTCTGGCTAAAAGTTTATCAATTTGTTTATCTTTTCAAACAACCAGCTTTTAGTTTCATTGATCTTTTTTTTTATAGTTTCTATTTCATTTATTTCTTCTCTAATATTTACTATTTCCTTCCTTCTACTAGCTTTGGGCTATGTTTGTTCTTCTTTTTTCCAGCCCCATTAGGTTTAAGATTAGGTTTTTTATTTGAGATTTTTCTTGTTTCTTGAGATAGGCCTGGATTACTATAAACTTCCCTGTTAAAACTGCTTTTGCTGTGTCCCAAAGATTTTAGACTGCTATGTTTTCACATTCATTTGTCTCCATGTATGTTCTGATATCCTTTGATTTCTTGATTGACCCATTTATTGTTTAGTAGTATGTTATTTAACCTGCACGTGTTTGTGATTTTTCCAGATTTTTTTCTTATAATTGGTTTCTAGTTTCATACTGTTGTCAGAAAAAATTCTTGACATGATTTCAATCTTCTTAACTTTACTGAGACCAGTTTTGTGACCCAACAATATGATCTATACTGGAGAATGTTCCTTGTGCACTTGAAAATAATGTATTTTGTTTTTGAGTGGAATGTTTTGTATATTTCTGCTAGGTCCTTCTGGTCCAATGTGTCATTAAAATCCACTGTTTCCTTGTTTTGTTTTGTTTTGTTTTTCTTTCTGGATGATTTATCCATTATTGTAAGTGAGGTATTAAATTCAGTTAAAGTATTACTGCCTATGTCTCCTTTTATGTTTGTTAATATTTGTCTTACGGATTTAGGTGCTCCTATATTGGGCATATAGATATTTATAACTGCTATATCATCTTGCTGGATTGATTCCTTTTCATTATGTAGTATGCGTCTTTGAATCTTGTTACAGTTTTTCTTTTAAAGTCTATTTTGTCTGATGTAAGTATTGCTATCCGGACTTTTTTGTTTGTTTGTTTGCATTTGCATGATATGTTTTTCCATTCCTTTACTTTTAGTGTATATGCGTCTTTAGGTCTGAAGTGAATCTCTTTTAGGCAACATATAGATGGGTCCTGTTTTTTCCTTTTTTTTTTTTTTTTTAAATCAATTCAGTCAATGTCTTTTGGTTGGAGCATTTAGTCCATTTGCATTTAAAGTAATTATTGATAGGTATGAACTTATTGACATTTTGTTAACTGTTTTATGGTTGTTTCTGTAGTTTTTCTTTATTCCTTTTTCTCTTGATTTCTTCCTTGTGGCTTAATGTTAGCTTACGTTCCTTTTCCTTTATTTTTTTGCGTTATAAGTTTTTGATTTGTGTTTACCATTGGGTTCATATATAACATCTTACGTGTATAGCAGTCTATATTAAGTTGATGGTCGCTTAAGTTCAAACACACTCTGAAGGCACTAAATGTTTATATCCCTCCACATTTTATGTATATGATATTATATTTTATATCATTTTATTTTATGTATCCCTTAACTAATTTTTGAAGAAATAATTGATATTTTATAGAAATATCAAAATAAATTTTGTAGAAATAATATTACTGCTTGTGATTTTTGGCCTCCATACTGGCTTTATAAGTGTTTCTATCTTTACTGTATGTTTCCTTTTACCTGTGAAATTTTTCCCTTTTATATTTTTCTTCTAGTTTTGACTTTTTCTTTCCACTTAATGAATTCCCTTTAACATTTCCTGTAAGACTGGTTTAGTGGTGATACACTCCTTTAACTTTCCTTTGTTTGGAAAATTCTTTCTCTTTCTTATTCTGAATAATAACTTTGCTGAGTAGAGTATTTTTGGTTGCAGGTTTTTTTTCCTTTCATCAAAGCTACATTTTAAGAAATAGTTTGTTTTTAGAATTGTTCTAGAATTGGGTCTATAATTGAGTTTTCAATTAAGTAGGTTTTTTAAAAATATAAGAATTTGGCTTTTATCAGAAAAATCTGGACAGAAGCAGAGAGGTATCTATCAAGTGCTCTGGGAGAACCAAAAAAGGAGCGTTTGTGTAAACAGATGGAACAAATGGAGCATTCTGCACAAAGACACAGAGGACTAGTATGTCAGTGAGAACCGCTAAGAGTGTCTTTCTGGCTGAAAAAAAAAATGGGTAGTGGGGATTCATGGGTGATGTGGCTGGTAAGGTTAGAAATTCAGTTAAAGTAAATATAAACAAACAAACAAACTTTCTTTTGGTGCAAAGGACAAAAGTGATAACTTTGCCTCTTGTCGGTGGGGAATTTTCTGTTAAAAACACATCTTAAAACATTACTGAAATTTACTTCCAAATTCACATTTATGCACCCACATTTGATTTTTGATGGGTACAAATTGACTAAGAAATAGGTTTGGCAGGAATGAAAGAGCTATGATTATAGAAATCCATCACTATAATAAAGCAAAGGAATATATATATATATATATATATTTTCAGTACATGTAGCTTTTACATTACAGTCTTTTACTTAAACAAAAAAGCCTTCAGTGGAACTCAGGATAAGTACATATTACAAAGAAAATAAACATGAAGGACATGCTGAGGGTGTCTACAGGTCACATCTTTTTTTTTTTTTAATGTTTATTTATTTTTGAGACAGAGAGAGACAGAGCATGAACGGGGGAGGGGCAGAGAGAGAGGGAGACACAGAATCGGAAGCAGGCTCCAGGCTCTGAGCCATCAGCCCAGAGCCCCACGCGGGGCTCGAACTCACGGACCATGAGATCATGACCTGAGCTGAAGTCGGAGGCTTAACTGACTGAGCCACCCAGGCGCCCCTAGAGGTCACATCTTTTAACATCTGTTGGTTATGGGAGGCTCTACTGATATTCTCCCATATCTCATCCTGCGTGTCAGAGAGCAGCTAGCTATCCTTTTGGACTTGTATGATTTACTTACTGGCTTTTCTTCTGCTTTTGTTTACCTCTGCATCTTGAGAAGGCTTGAGACTGATCTTTTGCATCCTAATCAGAACTTTGTTAAATTGGTCTCCTTCTGGATTCATTTCTGTCTCTTGTATTGTGAGTATGAACCTCAGTCCACAAACTCAGCTTTGAAGGAAATTTTAAACCAACATTGGTATTAATTCTGAACCTATTGGCCTGCAGTCAGCGGGGAATTAAACTTCAGTCCCTGCTGGGGTGCTCCCCACAAGGAATTGTCCACTGACCCTGGGCCCTCTCTTGTGACTTGCTGCTTACATTTGGGGAAATGGTAACTATTCTCTGCTGAGAGGCCCAGGGCTCTGCTAAGAAAGAACTCCAATGCTTCCCCAAATGAGAGCCTCTTTCTCTACTTTGCCTTCCTCATCTGTAGAAACATGAATTACCTTCCTCTTTCATAGACTTGAGGCTCTTGCTTACTTCTCTCCCTCTTAGTTACATAACATATGCTGATAAATGAGTTTAGGCTTTTGAAAACAATGAGTGGGAAAGGAAAGGATGTTAGAGAACATTTTTGCATTTCTCTCTGCCATAAACCTCTTCTGGGCAGACAGCACAGACATCTTACTAGTTTGTGGTGGCTCCCCTTTCCCTAATCTGATCTCTCAAAGCAGCAGCAAAACAACTGGGGAGGGGACAACATGAAGCCACAAACTCTTGCTTCATTTTCTTTTTTTTTTAAATTTTTTTAATGTTTATTTTTATTTTTGAGATAGAGACAGAGTGTGAACAGGGGAGGGGCAGAGAGAGAGGGAGACACAGGGTCTGAAGCAGGCTCCAGGCTCTGAGCTGTCAGCACAGAGCCTGATGAGGGGCTTGAACTCACGGATTGTGAGATCATGACCTGAGCCAAAGTCGGATGCTTAACCAACTGAGCCACCCAGGCGTGCCCCCTTTTGCTTCATTTTCAAAAGGTGGAAACAACTCAAATGCCCATTAACTAATGAATGGATGAAGACCATATGGTACATCAATATAATGTGAATAGTATAGTCATCCATGAAAAGAAATGAAGTACAGACACATGCCACAGCATGAATGACCCCTGAAAATCTTATGCTAAGTGCAAGGAGCCATTCACAAAAGATCTTCTGTTGTATGATTACATTTAAGTGAAATGTCCACATTAAGCTTATTATTTATTTATTTACTTATTATTTATTTATTTTTAATATAATTTATTGTCAAATTGGCTAACATACAGTGTGTAAAGTGTGCTCTTGGCTTTTGGGGTAGATTCTTGTGGTTCGTCCCTTACATACAACACCCAGTGATCATCCCAACAAGTGCCCTCCTCAATACCCATCACCCATTTTCCCCTCTCCCCTGCCCCCATCAACCGTCAGATTCTTCACTGTATTTGAGTCTCTTGTGGTTTAGGCTGATCTACTTAGATGGAAAGTAGGTTAATGGTTGCCTACAACTGAGGGGATTGACCTGACTGATGGGAAAGTAAGGGGTTTCTTTTGGGGATGACAACATATTCTAAAAAAGATTGTGGTAATTGTGTTTTATAACTCTTTATTTTTTTTTTTTTTAATTTTTTTTTCAACGTTTTTTATTTATTTTTGGGACAGAGAGAGACAGAGCATGAACGGGGGAGGGGCAGAGAGAGAGGGAGACACAGAATCGGAAACAGGCTCCAGGCTCCGAGCCATCAGCCCAGAGCCTGACGCGGGGCTCGAACTCACGGACCGCGAGATCGTGACCTGGCTGAAGTCGGACGCTTAACCGACTGCGCCACCCAGGCGCCCTATAACTCTTTAAAAATGCTAAAAATTATTAAACTGTATACTTTAAATAGGTAAACTGTATGATGTGTGAATTATATCTCAATAAAACTGTTACACAAAAAAGGAATCAGACTGTAATTTTCTGACTCTTGCTCTGTGCAATATCTTCAAAGAAGTGAATATTATCTTTTGGTCACATGTTTCATTAATATTAATGTCTCTTTGTCAGGAATTCCTGATAACTGGCTATTCTTCCAAGTAAATCACTTTTCTAGGATGCAAAACAATCTTCCTTCCAAATATTTCTCAGAACAAATTAAGCTGATAACTTTCTCCCTGGGCTCTTGAAAGAAAGGAGGGAGAAACCTTTCCAACCTACATCCATAGAGCTTACTTTGAATGCTGAAGAGCCAGCTTTAATCTGCTGAAGTGACTTTGATAATATCTAGGTCATGGATCTATGAATCTTCCAGTTGGAAAATATTTTAGAAACATTCCAGCACATGGTTTTCAAATGTGTTCAGTAGAATGTAGAGCTGTAGAACAGAGGCCTCAGGGGCAGCCATGGGAGGGAATTGGGGGTTCTAATTTGGGCAGAGTGGGCTTCCACCTGTGTTTTAATCAGAGCAGCTCTGATTTCATCTAATGTATACACTGGGCTTCACCTCTGTGAAGTTTCATCCCCTAGTCTGTCTTGACTGAAAATCAAATTGGTTTCACATGGCCTGTTGTTTCACATGGCCTGTCTCTCCCATTCTGTACTTCCATGTGAACTAACTGTAAGATTTTTCATTTGTTTCAGTTTGATTTCACCTATCATTTTGGATCACTTATCTCAGACTGTTGTTATTTTCCAATCCCAAATGGAAATACCATGACCAAGTCCTTCTGACAGCTTGGTCTCATTAGGAATCCACACCCAGTCCTGGAGTTTCTGTTGGGGATGGCACTACATAACTTCTTTGTTTTATTCATACTTCAAACTGTGGCTTGCTGCTTATCTTTTTTTTTTTCTTTTTCATTTCTCTCCTGCTTTGCTCCTCAAAACAAAAAAAAAAAATGAGACCCAATTTCAAGTACTTTCCTTCTTTTTCTGCTTTATTTTCTAGATAAGTTCTCCCTTCCCCCACCAACATGTGGCCATCTTGCTATAGACCCCTTCTAAGCTTGACTCCCTTTAAGCTCAACACCTATGAACTTCCCCAGTAAAGCATAAGCAACACCATCTGACCTTATCTGCTGGTCACAGATTCTGTTCAGTAACTCTAAATATAAGTTTACTTAACTCTCTGTGCAGGACTTTGTTTTTAATGTTGAAAGTAAGCCATTGATCTACTAAAGTGTGTCTACCATTTCTCATCTTTGAGAACTCTTTAGTGCTAATATCCAAAAATATCTTGACTTACAAGATAGCACATGTACCTTTGTGAAAATAAAAAAAATAATCTATTTCAACAAGACAAACGTATGGCCAGAGTTGTAATGCAAATTCCATGTACTCATTGGATTTGCATTGCATTTTATGCACACACACAGGATTCAATTGAGCTTTTTATTTATTTATTTTTTTTTAATTTTTTTTCAACGTTTATTTATTTTTGGGACAGAGAGAGACAGAGCATGAATGGGGGAGGGGCAGAGAGAGAGGGAGACACAGAACCGGAAACAGGCTCCAGGCTCTGAGCCATCAGCCCAGAGCCCGACGCAGGGCTCGAACTCACGGACCGCGAGATCGTGACCTGGCTGAAGTCGGACGCTTAACCGACTGCGCCACCCAGGCGCCCCTCAATTGAGCTTTTTAAAATAAAAATGCAGTTGAATTAATCTTTACCCACTCCGCTAACAATTTCTTTTTAATTCTGTGTTCCAAAGAAAATGTGTTCATTAAGTGACTTTAATGAATTGTTGTTTTAAAGGGCATTCATTGATTTCCTTAGCATCCTGATTATTGAATTCATTAGCTTTACAGAAAGTTAGTTTTGGAATAATCATAAAGGGAAGGTCATTTACTTCCCTTATTTTACAGATGGGAAAAGCAACATTCAGAAAGTGTAAAACTGAGCCAAGAGCACACAGCATTAAGCCCCCAGGCTGGGACCAAGACTTCTGTGTCTCAATCAAGTCCCCTATCTGGCCTATGGACTGGCTATATCGTAATCACCTAGGAAGATGTTTAAAGACAACAACAACCAGCCACCCAAACAAATGGTCTGGCAAACTTGACAGTTTGAGTTACAGTAGGTCTGGGTTAGGGAATCTGTATTTTAGAATATCTCCCTAGACAACTCGGATGCATTCTCAGGTTTAGGAACAATCATTCAGGAATGCTATCTAGAGCAGTCCAAGCTCTAGAGATAGAGCTTTCTAGAACTCAGTCTAAGTATTGGACACAAATTTAAGAAAGACATGGAATATACTGAAGTTCTCCACTACAATTTTCATGAAAAGAGAAAAGGTATGGCTCTAAATCACTTTGCCCAAATTCCGCCCATCTCCCTAAATTGGATGGCCAAGAAAAATGCTTGATTTATATGAATATTAAAAAAAGACAGACAAGAATAGACCATAAGAATTTTGGCCAGACCTGTCCAAGAACTCAGTGTAGAAAACTGCACAGTAGGCTTGCAAAAGCATTGGTTTTACTTGCAGTGAGTACTGCACACATTAGTGTCTGTGGTCCAGTAACAAACACAGTAAAGGTATTTGAAGTTTGCCCTGCTTCCCCTGCTATGAGTTGGAGGTGCTGATTTATTTACCTCTGCCCTTTTTTTTCACTTTTTCTTTCTATTATCAATTCTTTCAAGTGAAGTGAGCCCCAAAAGAGAATGAGTGTTCTGTTACTGCTCAATGTTCGAGCTCAATAACAAGCTCTGTTCAAAACACATTAATCCAGAATGTACCTTAGAAATTATACATCATGTTATAAATGCTGGGTAGCATTATGTTTCACTGTCATCCATCTCATTTCTGACCAGGGTCAAATATTGTCAGTTACTGCAATTGCAAATTATTGCCATCAATCCTGCAGAGCATAGTATCTAAATATATAGAGGAAATTGAAAGTTATCTGTTGAAATGAGTGATCCCTGAAACACTGAAAACATATTGAGGTTGTTCCACCACCTTTATGAGAGTCACTTAAAAGAAACAGAAGAGCATGTGAGAGGAATTTGGGAGTTGTCTTAGTTTGTTCAGGCTGCTATAACAAATTGGCATAGACTAGGTGACTTATAAACAACAGAAATTTATTTCTCATACTTCTAGAGACTGAAAGACCATGGTCAAGGTGCAGTAGATTTGGTGTCCAATGAGCCATCTTCCTGGTTCATAGACAGCCATCTTTTGCTATGTCTTCATATGGAAAAATAAGGGAACTCTCTAGAATCTCTTTTATAAGGACACTAAACTCACTCATGAGGGCTCTAACCTCATGACTTAATCACATCCCCAAAGGCCCACCTCCAAATGCCATCACATTGGAGATTTGGTTTCAACATATGAAACTTAGAGGGGACACAAACATTCAGTCTACAGTAGGAATATTCAGTGGTTTTTAAAAAAAAGTAGTCACTAGATTAAATCCCCAAATAAGAAGTGGATTTTTCCTTTATATTTCTGCCTCTTAAATGTAATTACATTAACATGTGACTATCCTTGCAACAGAAAAGTGAAGGTATGTCACAATTAATCTCTGCATTTGCTGATATTAAAGCATTTTTTTCAATGGTTGAAAAACTTTATTTTGTCCCTTTATTATTAAAACTGGAAGTAACTTGGAAAAATTTAACCAGTCCCTAATTTTATAATTCAAGAAAGAAAACTGAGCCCCCGAGAAGTTAAGTGTCTCATGAAAGGAGAATGAATTTCTGGCTTACTAACTCCTGATTCAGCATTTGCTCTCCTCTATTGTCTCTGTAGGAAAAAGAAAAGGACGTCAAGTTTTTGAAATTCAATCAAAGTTTGCTTGTTTGTCTGCTTTTCAAATGTTTATTTTGAGAGAGAGAGTAAGCATGAGAGACAGAGGGGCAGAGAGAGAGGGAGAGAGAGAATCCCAAGCAGTCTCCACGCTGAGCATGGAGCCCAACCCTGGGCTCAATTTCATGACCTTGAGATCACAACCCCGAGATCATGACCACAAGATCACAACATGAGTCCATATCAAAAGTCAGATGCTTAACCTACTGAGCCATCCAGGCACCCCTCAAATGTTTGTTTACAAGACAGTGAGGAATTTTTTTAACAGCACCTACAAGTTATTTTTTCTAATTTTATTTTTTAAGTAACATGTTACATTTCTTTATTTTGCAACTGGGTCAGCTAATGCTTAGAATGAACAGATATTTTTTTAGTCTTTAGCATATTTTAATATAGTTTCTAGCTTTGAAGGTGAGACTTGGTTTCATTATTTTTCTTCATGGAGGTATTCAAATGACAGGTTATGAACAATTAGAATTGGTGTAGAATGATCACCTTTAATAGAGACTTAGAGTATAAAATTCACAGTGACTACCTATTATTCCTTCTGAAGAAACTGGCATATGCCTCAAGTTAAAATTGATGTCATTTGAGTTTGATATGCATTGACACACAAAGGAATGAGGTTACTGAGAGAAAACTGATCCATCCAGGACTCAAGGTATCAATTTCTATCCATTTCAAGTAAATCACTATAGGGAGAAAGTATAGGTATTTTGGACCATATTTAATCTGAAGGTTCTATAGAGGTCAACTTACATATTGTGCATCTTTGGCTGGGTATGAAATCAGATGCATCCTGGTTTTTGGGTCATGCTATCAAAGGCCTTTAGTCACTTCCCCTTCCTCACTTTTGCCTTATACAATAATGACTGTTTATTGGATTCTTAAGTTCCCTGGAGAAGAAAACAGGCATTATTTTCTCTCCTATAAGCAACTCTGTGGTCTTAAGTCTAGCTATAGGTTTGTCAATTTTGTTTATTTTTCCAAAAAAACAGCTCTTAGTTTCACTGATCTTTTCTATTCTATTCTTTTTCATCTTTATTTAATTTTGTCTGCTGTGATCTTTGTTTTTTCCCTTTTTCTACTAACTTTGGCCTTTGTGTTTTTCTAATTGCTCGAGGTATAAAGTAAGGTGGTGTTTTTTGAGAAATTCACTTTTTCCCCCCAAGGAAGCTGGTTGACTTAGTTTGTTTAATTCTTGCTGCAGTGGCTTTACACCCACAACAGTAACCTTCTGGATCATACTTGTACACCTAAGGGCTTTATATGACATTATACCAATTGAAATTACACAAAAACCAAGATGTCTTATTTCAGCATTCTGTATATAGACCTAAGAAATATCAGCAATTCTTTTTTACACAGCATTTCCACAGAAAATCTCATGGCCAGCCATACTTTTGTTTCCAATTAGCTGCCTTATAGCATGCTCTCTGTACCTGGGTTCTGTAATCAGCTGTCCTTCCTGTCATTACAAAGCCAATATTTTCAGTTATCTTGAATAAGGGAGTCATTGTGCTGGAATCAAAAAATTTGTCAGATATTTTCTTTGGTGTGACAATTACTGGGGGAATAGCTACATTGAGTGCTTGCATGTCCACTAAGAACTGCCTCTTTGTTTGCTACAATCTCATGATTCTTGTGAATGCAAGCCTTGCTGGCTTTCGGAGATCATTGTTTTGGGGGCCTTTCTCTTGGATGGGAGTCTTAAAAAATGGGGCATACGTGTGGTCAAAACTCTTTGCTCCTCAGCGGGAAGCTGGAAGCTGGGGATCCCCCCTGCCCCTCCCCCATTGTATGGCATTGTGCCGGGGCTGGGGTTTAAGGCAAGCATGTATCTCAGCCTTTCTTACCCCTTTCTTTTTTTTTAAATGTTTATTTATTTTTGAGACAGAGAGAGACAGAGCATGAATGGAGGAGGGGCAGAGAGAGAGGGAGACACAGAATCCGAAGCAGCCTCCAGGCTCTGAGCTGTCAGCACAGAGCCTGACGGGGGGCTGGAACCCACAAACTGTGAGATCATGACCTGAGCTGAAGTCAGATGCTCAACCTACTGAGCCATCCAGGCTCCCCTTACCCCTTTTCAATGTAAGTATTGCCGAGTAAGTAATAGGTAATTTCTAGTTTTCTTTCGGAGGTTATTTCTCCATGTGTAGCAGTAAATTCAGTGTATCCATTGGGGGATAGAAGTTCAGGAGCCTCCTGTATTGCCTTCTTGGTTAATTCACAAAATTCTTTGGTATGTCTTATCTAAACCTTCCTTTATATGCTACAAGTCCTTTTTTTCTGATTTCTGGGTAGATATGATGAAGGCTACTCTAAAACTTATAAATAACATATGGCAAGTTTATTTCATTATCCATGTTTTAGGAGAAAGGGGACTTATTATAGCAAAGCTCATGTTACATGATTTATTGTATAATGATTTTTAACTGAATTTTTCAAGTGGTGGGTTAAATTGTGGTTAAGACACGGTTAACCTCCTTCCACCCCTGTGGGTCGTGAGAGCCACTGTAAGACTTGGCATATGACACCCAAGACACCCCCAGCTGGGAGGAATCATGTGCAGTGAGGGTACCTGCCCTGCACCAGAAGAAAAGTGAGCCTTCCACATTTAAAGGGTTGTCTATGATTGCCTGTAAGCAAGTCACACAACAGTCACAAATTAAATGTGGTGATACAACCCAGGCATTTGGTTATGTGTTAAGCTCCTTGGTAACATTCGTAGAATTTGGGGCACTTTAGGCATGGAAGCAAGCCTCATGGTCCACATATGCAATGGTTTCACAGTTTCTAGTGGAAGAGGAAGTTGATGATAATAAAAAGGCCAAAAGATACATACATGAATTGCTTATAAGAGAGAAACTTTACCTTTAACAAAGAATTTTATTTTTAAAAACACTGCCTTTCAATTTTTTAGAATCTACAATAACTTAAAATGTGTATAATTTAAGACTCAGACATTCTGCTTCTTATTCATACTCAAACACCAGGAGGCAGTTGCAAAGATGCTCACTGCAACATTGTTCATAGCAGTTACAAATGACAAATAAATGTCTGTCAATAGAAGGATGATTATATAAATTGTGGCATAGAAATACAATGCATCAAAAAATGAAATAGATCTGCATATAATCACACAAAAATATCCTCAAGGTATACTGTTGAGTGAAAATAGCACACTGTAAAACTGTATAATAACTATAAAACAGTATCATAATCTTCTTAAAATATGACACCACATGTTTTACACATACATATATATGTATGTTAAATCCATAGTAAAAGATTTGGAAGGATAAATGTCAAGTTGATAAAGTAGATACCTCTGGTAGTTGTGACTAGCGGTCAGTTATAACTGTAGTCCTTTCCGGAATACAAACATTGTGATAGGCAGAATTCTAAGATGGCTCCTGAGATCCCTGCTTCCTTGTGTATACATCTTGCACTCTTCTTGTCAGGTTCGCTTTGGGCCTCAGCTCCACCCTCAGGACAACCTGAGTGCTCTTATTATATTAGATGGTCCTTGAAACACTCTAAGACCTCACTCATGTCTCCTATGAACATTTTCATATGGTCTCCTTATCCCTTCATGTAAAAGAACAAAATGAAACACCCCAAATCTTACATCTGTAGAGTTCTTACTCTCATTGGACAAGTGGCCCTAATTTATAAGTTGAATATTAATCTCTCAGGGTCATCCCTCATTGGAGAGCCACATTTCCCAAGTGTTTAGGAAAGCTGAACGTCAAAGTCATTGTGTGGCTGAAAGATTCATGAGTCATTGATGATGATGCACTTTTGGTGCTATCAGAATAGAAGAAAGCAAAGTTTTCGAAAATAGTTAAGAATAAGATGTTTTGCTGTACTTAACAAACGTTTTACATTTTGACTGCTTACACAGTGATTTTGTGGCCACAGCCACAGCATAGAAAAGAATCAAAGTATCTTGGAAACAAAAGAAACTAGAAACTTCCATAATCCAATTATTTCCCAATACTTTAATTTTTTTTTAAACCTCAGCTTTTACTTGGATACATCTAGTGACAAGGAACTCACTACTAGATGAGGCATCAAGGTCTAATTTTAAATTCTTTTCTCACAGTTAGAAATATTTTTATATTGATTTGGAATCTGTGTTCTTTTAACTTTTTAAAATTTATGATGCCAATTCTGGCCTCTGAATCTAAACATAGATCTGTCTAATCCATCTTCCTTTCAGATACTTAAAGCCAACTGTCACATCTCCTTAAGTCTCCTGCTCTCTAGCTAAATATCTCTGATTCCTTTACATTTAATTAAAGGAGCCTAGGTGATAGGAGGTCTTGTGTGTATGTGTGAATGTGTGTGTGTATGTGTGGCCATTTTCACATTGTCTCTTACAAACTTGTAATGAGCAAAGGACCCTGGTCCTTTACATTTTATCAGATAATAGGACATGGCTGAGTACTCTAGGCCATGTGGCTTGCTGCAGGAGGCAGTGAGAGCTATATGGTGCATGGTGTTAACAGTGTCTCAACCAATCCAAAGGCATTTAAATGATAATCATTTCATTTTCTTCCCATTGTGTGTGGACCTCAGGGTCTACCTCAGTTAATCTTCAGAACCTAGAGTTCTAGTATCTAGAAATTCTAGAAGTTTCTAGTCCATGCTGCAAAACTTGCTTTCAATACTATGTATCTAAATATTAATTTCTAAATATAATTTAATATTTAATTATATTAATATATTCAATATATAAATAAATATTTAAGCATAAATGGTAGGACATTATACACATTGTTCTACAAATTTGCTTTTATTTCATTTAACTGTTTCTTCTAAAGATCTTAATGTCAGAACATATAAAGCTGCTTTGTTCTTTTTAATGTCTGTGTAGTATTCTATTACATAGGTATCTCCTGATCATTAACTGCATTCTATTTGAGGGACCTTTAGGCTATTCCCTTTTTTTCTTTTACTTTGCAATTATAAACAACATTTGTATACATGTCTTCTCAGATGGGAACAAGGCTATGTCTAGAACAGTAGGTCTCTAACTTTACACGTATAGAGTCACCTGGAAGGCTTGTGAAAACAGATTGCTGAGCCCCATTCCCTGACTTTCTGATTCAGTGGGTCTGGTGCATGACCTAAGAAATTACTTTCCTCACAAGAGTCCAGGTGTTGCTAAAACTACTGGTCCTCGGAACATGCTTTGAGAACCACTGCTCTAGGATCCTCAAGTGAAAGTGCTCCATCAAAGGCTATATGGTGTTATATCTCTTCATCTCTGTCTCCTAGTACTTAGGTTAAGTGTAAACTATGTGTATCAGGTAGTTCCAGGAAACTTAGGACTTGCCTCTTCCCTGACCCTTGGTGGGGAAGGAGGGTGGAGTAGAATAACAGAAGCACAGGACTTGCATCCTGGTTACCAAATCTAGAGGCTTAATTATCTTTGAAAGTTTTCAACCTGGCATCTGTGATGGTATATATGGTACCATTGATTGAAAGGTGTTGAAAGCTTTCATTAGGTCTTTTATTATCTCTGTGTCTACAAATATGGGTTAGGAAAACAACACTGGGCATCTCTGGTATTCTGGGCTTGTGTATTCTGGGCTTGGTATTCTGGGCTTGGTGGCTTCCTGCACAGCCAATAGACCAAGACACCTGTAAATACTTTTATAGTGCAGAATTGCATTAGGGTAGAAAGGATGGTTTCATTGCTGTAAAGACAGGGTGTTTATCTGCATGCTGTCCTTACTTTTACCATGACTTCATGTGTTACAATGTTCCAGAACACATTTATTGCTATCTTTTTTCCTAACCTAGTCTTGGGTGTAGGGGCAATACTTTGCTGAATACTGAGTGCTGGGCACACAATAATGTAACAGAACAGCTGTGTGCTAATACTTCCATTTTATAGATGAGGAATCCAAGGCTGGGAGTGAGAAGTTAGGAAGTGGCAGAGACAAGATTCAAATCCAGATCCATTCCACTCTAGAGCCTACAATGTGCCATCTTTTCTCCACCTCCTTTAACATAGCAGTGGTAAATGTCAAAGATAATGGTTTGATTTTGGTATCCTAAGTATAACATTTGTGATTAGTGAGTTTGCAATATCACTTGGGCTTGGCATAGTCCAGGCTGTCTCACTGAGTACTTGCCATATTGACTAGTATCCCACACACTGGAAAAGAATTTCAGATCAAGAAGGACCCTCTATTTCAGTGCTTATGCTTCTGTGTCCTAAAGAAAAGGAATCAAGGGTGTTGGAAAGGGCAGAGTAGACTCAAGTTGCCTTCCAACACAGTTTGTCCTTGGATCAAATACCAGCCCTGCTGTGTATTAGTTCTGAGACCTTGGCCCTTAGCAGCCATATTCCATCTCTTGAAACTATAAAATGGTTGCCAAAGTATGAGGCAGTGTCCCCTAATACAGAGTTTCAAAAATTGCCTGATAATATTGGTTAACATGTGGATTTTTAGGTCCTTTCCCTGGAGATTTTTGATCAGGAGATTGAAGGTTGGACCCAGAAATGAAACTGACGAAGATACATCTTAGAGACCATCTCAATGAGCCAGGAGCACCCCATTCACCTTGGAGTAATGCAGTCTGATTGAAGACTAGGTCTTACTCATTGTGACTCACTCAGATAGAGAGACAGTCATTACTGAAGGTGCTCAACACCCTCCTACCCTCAGTTCCCAGGTAGGTTAACAGTTGTTCAAGGCCAAGTATTTTCCTGATCATCCTGCAGAGTCCAACCATCTTTGGGAAATATGTGAGTAGACTTATAGATCAGGAATTGTTCCTGTCCAGCTGGCATATAATGAGAAATTTGAGACATGGATCACAATGGAGAAGGGAGCCTGGGTGGTGGCCCTGAATAGGACAAAGTGCTACCAAGCACTAAAGATAAACTTTTATTTCATGACATTATCTAGCCCCTGAATATTTAAAGCAAGAAAAACAGAGTTTCCTACTCTTGGCAGGAAATTGTAATAATAAAAATAATTTCTAACATTCATTGAGCTTAATCATTGCTGATGTTGATTTCCACAAGAGATAGAAATTTTTCTACAGTCAGAATTAACTGCTTATCTCTCATTTTTACCCGTGATGCTTCCAATAGCAAATGTCCTTCTGCGCCAGTAGAAAGAACTGACCTTGGTATTACTCTTCCAACATCATCCTGGCCTTTAATTTTCTGTACATGGTTTGATGTACTCTCTGGTTTGTTAGCAGAGGCTTCAAGAAGGAATCTCTCCAGGGCATGACCTATGCATCATCTGCTCATTCTCAGAAAACAAAATACCACTAGCACAACAAAAAGATCCAAATGTAATCATTCTATTTCATAGGAGATGCAAAAGTGAACAGCACTTGACAGTAGATCATGGTTTAGGGGAAAGAATTACCGAATTAGAAAATAACTTGTCTGACCCATGGTTATCATTATAACCTAAGGAATGGAAATGGAAATAAATCACAAAAACACTAACACCCTTGGGGTAATAAGTTTTGTCCTGAGTCTGCCTCACATTGGCGCTGCATTGTATTTGCCTCATGGAGGTGGGAGGTGGCTCCACTTGGATATAGATGGCAGCCTCAAGCTGAGTATGTATTTGAAAATCTGTACTTGGGTATTAAGCATAAGAAATTTACTTTAAAATGAAATGTGAGTTATAAATAAATTATAAAGTGGAATAGAATTTTAAATAAAAAATAAAAGAAAAATCATTTCTAAAATACTATGGAAATGGATGGCTCCTATCCCAAGGAGGGCAGACAGAATGTTCCTGGGAAGATGATTATTTCTCAAACTATTTTCCTGTGGTTGGTTGCAGCTGAATAAAAAAGAATCATAGTGATAATCAAGTTTCTGTTTTTTTTAATTTTTTTTCAACGTTTATTTATTTTTAAGAGACAGAGAGATGAGCAGGGAGGGGCAGAGAGAGAGGGAGACACAGAACCTGAAGCAGGCTCCAGGCTGTGAGCTGTCAGCACAGAGCCCGACGTGGCTTGAACCCATGAACTGTGAGATCATGACCTGAGCCGAAGTCAGACGTTTAATGGACTGAGCCACCAAGGCACGCCTCAAGTTTCTTAATGAAATGTAAAAGCAGTTAAGAGAATCAAAATGAAAAGAATTCCAAGTAGTGGTAAGTGTGATGTCAGAGATCTGAAGATGAAGCAAAAAGTACATGAGTTCTACTTGAGTTACATTCTGAAGAATGATAAAAAGGCCAAGACCAGGTCAGTGCAACATGACTGAAAGTCCAGTTAGAGATGATTTCTATTGAATATTCTTCTGCTGTACAGTTAAATTGAAGTCTCCTGATCTCAAGAGATGACCCATTAAAGCACAAAGATAACTTGGTGGCAAGAAGCATTTTCTGTGCTCTATAAGGAAACCTATAGACCAGATGACATATGAGAAGGCTGTGTCTTAGTTCATTTGGGCTGCTACAACAAAATATCATAGACTAAGTGACTTATACATAGAAGAAATTTATTACTCATAGTTCTAGGGATGGAAAGTCTGATATCAAAGTGCCAGTATGATCAGGTGGTTCATTGGAGGCTTCTTTTCTCTGTATCTTTACATGATGGAAGGGGCTAGGGATCTTTCTAGAACTTCTTTTATAAGGCACTATTCCTATTGATGAGGTTTCCACCCTCATGACTTGAGCACCTCCCAAAGATCCCACCTATGAATATCATCATCTGTAGGGGTTATAATTTCAACATAATGAATTGTAGGGGAACACAAACATTCAGAACATAGCAGACTGGAAAGAAAAAATAGATTATTATTATTTTTAGAAGAAAGAAGGTATTTGTTTGGTGAGCTTGAAATCACTCTTGTGAAATAATAAGAAAAAATATGTATTGGTCTCTGCCCTTGGCTCTAGACACAGAGCTACTAAAACCCTTGTAATTTTCTAAGTGATAGGAGCACTAAAAGCATCTTTTCTTCTAATATTTGGTCTTTGACCCTAGGTTTCTGACACAGGGCTCCTGAACTCTTGTATTTCCTGGGTGATAAGAGTATCTTTTGTTCTTTTTTTTTTTTTAAGTTTTAGAGACAGAGCTAGCAGGGGAGAGGGGGAGAGAGAGGGAGAGAGAGAGAGAGGGAGAGAGAGAGAGAGAGAGAGAAAATTCCAAGCAGGCTCCATGCTAAGTGTGGAGCCTGATGTGGGGCTCAATCCCACGATCCTGGGATCATGAACTGAACAGAAATCAAGAGTCGGACACTTAGCTGACTGAGCCACCCAGGTGCCCCTTTTGTTCTAATGAGGTGGCTCTGATGGGCTCCTGGGTGGCTTCTGAATGGGGACTGGTAACCAGAAAGACCAAGCCATGATTATTATTAGAAGCTTGGAATTTTCATCCCTGTATTCCATTTTCTTGAGAAGGGAGAAGGGCTGAAAATGAATTGATCATGCCTACACAATAAAGCCTCCATTAATATCCCAAAGTATGGGGTTCAAAAAGATTCCATGCTGGTGAACACATCCAAGAATCTGGAGGTGCTGTACCTCTAATCCTCTTGGACCTCGCTCTATGTATGTCTTCATCTGGCTATTCATCTGTATCCTTTATCAGACCCTTTAGTAAACCGGTAAATGCACATAAATGTTTCCCTGAGTTCTATGAGCTGCCCTAGCAAATTAATGGAATCAAGGGAGAGGATGTATTGGGAGCCTCTGGTTTGTATCCAAGTCAGACAGAACTCATGGGCAAACTGGAGATCTCCTACCTGTGACTGGCTTCTCAAATGAGTAGTAGTCTCATGGGATTAAGTGCTTAACCTGTGAGATCTGATGCTATCTCCAGGTAGACAGTGTCAGAACTGAGTTGAATTCTGGGACACCTAGCTGGTGTCACAGAGATATGCTTAGTGTGGGAAACACCCACACTGGTGGTATCAGAAGTGTTGTGAGTACTTTAGAAGTATGAGAGAAAAGGAGAAACATAGTAGGGAACACAGGGCATTTTCCTATTCCCCTCCAAAACAAAACTATGGAATGAAATATCAAACAAATGAATGAAGAAATAAGGTGATCACTTAGAATGGATTCAGCAAAAATGAAGTGTGCTCCACTAAACCAATAGGTTCTTTAGAGCAATAGATTCAGAGATACTTCTAGTATGTCTGTCAGAGGAGTATATCTGGAAGTTAATGAGGTTACTGATGATGGCTTTCTTGCTCTCCTTGTAGGGGCTACATTATAGTTATGTGAAATTTGTTGTTGGGTAACCAAGATGAATTAACTTGCAAATAAATTTCTGGTAATCTGCCACAGGATTGTGCTCTCATTCTTGCCTGAATCCTCATTTTATTAATCATTCAGCAAAATATATTAATGGAAGGCCAGTCAAGTTTCACTGGGATAAGAAACTGGAAGGATATTTAATAGAGACTGAGGTAAATGAATATCTGAAAGTTCTTGATGGATTTAAATGATAAACTGAAATCTAACAAGATAAAATTGAAGAGAAATAAATAGAAAATTCCAGCTTGGTTTTAAAGGTCAGTGGAAATGCAGCTAGAGACATAAATAGAGCACAGACTCTGGAGCTCTGCCTAACACAGATCCCTGCTCTGCCACTTACAGCTGTGTGACCTTGGAAAAGTTACTTAACTTCTCCATGCCTTACTTTCCTCAGATGTAAATTGGAGATCATAAAAGTAATTGTCTCTTAGGTGTGTTGTGAGGATTAAACAAATTAATATCTATATAGTATCTATTATAACCTAGCACAAAACAAACACTATGTGTACCAGTGCTAATCATTATTGTTGTTGTTATAGCAAAGAAACAGATTTCAGGGTTTTAGATGAGTTAATTTTCAATGTGAATTAGTAGTGTGATAAGGTTGACAAGAAAGCACATGTGTCTTAGATTGCATTTATATACATATTGTTTTAGTTTAGGTTCCCCAGAAAGCAGAGGCTAACACAAAAGCTTTTATACTACTGCTTTATCAGGGAAGTTGGGATGGCAAGAATGAGGAGTGACTCTGTGAAGGGTGGAAAGTTACTATGAGGGTGCTCTACAAATCTGGCCACTGCTTGATAACAAGAAGGACTGAAAACTCCATCTCGTGGTATTTAGTGGGATGTCTTCCTATAGGCCATTTGGACAACAGATAGCATCACAGGCTGGTCCGTCTTGGGGGAAGAAGTGGGAGAATTTAAGTGCTAGCTCTGATCTCATGTTCGTCAAATGCTGGTCCTGTGTTTGTTATGCAGGTGGGTATCAAGCAGGTCTGCATCATCTTCAAACCTCAGTATCGCAAACCATGGGGAGGGAAGCAAGAGATGAATGATGGGGCACACAGAGCAAGGTGCTGAACTCGGTCATGAGCCCACAGAACACTGGAATAAGTGGCTGGAAACTGACAAGACAGAAGATAGGTAAAGCCAAGACTAACTTAAAATGCTCGTCAGAGGAGTCAGATGCAATTTTAAAGTCCAGAATTAGGGGGAATTGCTATTCCACTAAGAGCTGGTCAATCCATCTGAAGAACCATATCAGTGTGTGGGAACTCATAACAGAGAAAAATAAGAAACTGGAAAAGTCCACTACAATAATGACAGGGGCCAAAATCATATACCTATATAATTGGAGTTAGCCTGGAAAAACAGACTGTGTGGTCCAGGAAATATTTTCATTCATCTTAAAATTCTGTTGAATATTTTGTCTGAAATCAATGGGTAGAGGTTACAGAGAGGTAGATATTAATTCAATGTAAATAAAAAATATGAATAGCCCAGTAATATAAATGTACCCTGATGGACTGTTTTGGCAGATAGTGAAGTCTCTTACCTGGTTGGGGAAGTTGTGAAGAGTATCTAAGCCTTGGGGGATATCAATCAGATGAACTCTGGACTCCATTGCAACACTGTATAAACAAGCCATCAAGAACACTAGGAAATCAAGCATTTTTTTCAAAAAGTTTTTAGCAAGACAGGTGTTCTACTTTTTTGCTTAACAGGAATCTACCTATGGGAATCACAAAGACACTTAGAAAACAAGACAAAGTCCTGAGAGATAACATCTGGCAGGCAGGACTAGAAAAGCCCGAGGGTTTTGATAAAGTCTATTTTAACTGGATATTTCTTAATTAAATATTCATTTGGTAATGAAAGTCCAAAGTGAATAAAATGTATAAATCAACATTTTTCAAAGTATTTACTTTGACTATACTTCCATATAACTCTGGAGGAAGCTTTTTTTCTCAAGGAATGATATGTTTAATTTTTTGTTCCCTTCAAACCTGTATCATAGCTTAGAACATGAAGAAATTGGAAATGTACAGCTACTTAATTTAAAATTCAGAGATAGTGGGGACCCTATATATAGAATGTCATGGACCACTGGCCCTACACATATCATGAAACGACAGCTCACACAATAGGCATTTTTTATTTCTTTATTCCTTTTGTCTAAGGTCAGAAATGTGGTAAATAACTGTTTTGTCAAAGAGTGGTGGTATTCAGTTGCAGAATCTCTGAGTCAGAAGGAACTTTATATAATCCTAACATTTATCTGGTACATGATTCCCCCTTAACAAAACCCCTGGGTTATTGTTCTGCTTCTGCTTGAATACTTCCAGCAACAGGGACTCACCATTCAATATATCAGTAATTCTATTACAAGACTGCTCATCTCAGAAAGTGACGATGGTGAAATGTAACCAGAGATGTAAAGTATAATGAGAAGGAAAATAGGTAAAGAATAAGGAGTTAAACACTTAATTAAAGAAAAGAGGACTAATCAGAAGTCCCTCACGGAAAGAATGATTAGCCATGGGATGTATTGGTTAATGAGTAGGGATTATGGTTTTCTGATCTAGAGGCTATTTTATGGAATAAAATAGAGCAGTGTTTCTCACAATGTTTGTGGTGAAGCACCAATTTTTAAAAGTCCCAATCCAAGGGCGCCTGGGCGGCTCAGTTGGTTGTGTCTGACTCTTGATTTTGGCTCAGATCATGATCCCAGGATTGTGGGATGGAACCCTGTGTGGGGCTCTGCTCTGAGCATGGAGCCTGTTTAAGCTTCTCTCTCTCTCTCTCTCTCTCTCTCTCCCCCTCTGCTCCTTCCCTGCCTTGTGCTGTCTCTGTCTCAAAAAAAAAAAAAAAGTCCAATCCATCATAGAACAACCATTGTCCTCCTACCACACATACACAGTACACAGCTTGTTGGCTTACAAGTTCAACACCCTTCCAAATAAGTCTATATCTCACTCAATGAGCTGACTTCACTGAACATACACTTGAATGTTTCAGCAATGCAAAATTGATACATAAGTTACTTGCTTTACATACTTTAAATATTTGTTTTTATCTTTTCTCAGACTAGAAACAAATAATTTTTAGGTTGAGTCATTCTCAAATCTTACTTTAAGTGGCACTGAATGGGAATATACACTGCTGGTCTTAGTGCTTATTTTCTGAGATTCTGACATTACTTAGCTCTATGGGAAAACAAGAGCCATAAATCAAAGAATTCCCATATTAAATTGTCCCTTTCTACTTATCACTGTTGATTGTGCTGGTCCAACAGGTCAGTGTGGTTTTTTAAAAAATAACATCTGTAATTAATTAATTAATTAATTAATTTTATGTAAGCTCTACTCCCAACATGGGGCTTGAACTTACAACCCCAAAATCAAGAGTTGCATGCTCTGCTGACTGAGCCAGCTAGGGGTCCCAGGTCATTGTGGTTTTTGATAAAAAATTATTGCTATTTAATATCTTATAATACAATATACATACACAGAAAATAATTATAAATTAAAATTTCTAATTTTATAAAAAATGAAAGGTGTCAAAATGGTAATAAATTGATGTTAGAGAACCGGGCAGATGACCCCTGTCAGGTGACTGACAAAGAGGACCTGGCCGTGTTTGAGCAGACAGTAATGGTGACGAGATCTACCTTGGACCAATGGTAGTCCCTGGATAAGCATTGCCCTCTTTTCTCCCTTAAGGAAAAATTATGTGGTGACAGGAGAGGAACTTCAAAAGGAAAGTCTTTGGCTATCAAAGCATTAAGGGAAACCCCTTGGAAAACTGATGAACCCCTAAAGTATTTTTACAGAAATGATTTTCTTTAGAATCATGTTTTTTTTTTTTTAACATTTATTTGTTTTTGAGACAGAGAGAGACAGAGCATGAACGGGGGAGGGACAGAGAGAGAGGGAGACACAGAATCTGAAGCAGCCTCCAGGCTCTGAGCCATCAGCCCAGAGCCTGACACAGGGCTCGAACTCACAGACCGTGAGATTGTGACCTGAGTTGAAGTCGGACGCTTAACCAACTGAGCCACACAGGCGCCCCTAGAATCATGTTTCAACAGTCAAATGTATGGTAAAGATGTGCTGAATATTTGTATTCCCCTCCAAATTCAGTTCTTGAAATTCAGATGCCAATGTGATGGTGTTAGGAGGTGGGCCTCTGGGAGGTGATGGTATAGCTTTCATGAATGGAATTAGTGCCCTTAGAAAAGAGGTGCATGGAGCTTCCTGCTCCTTTCATTATGTGAGATGCAACAAGTCTGTGACCCAGAAGAGGGCCCTCACCTGGCCATGCTGCCACCCTAATCTCAGACTTCCAGCCTCCAGAACTGAGAGGGATATAGATTTATGTTGTTTATAAGCCACCCAGTCTGTGGAATTTTATTATAGCAGCACAAATAGACTAAGGCAATAGACTATGCAATCAGTTTAGTCAGAAAATTAAGCTGTCAATGCTTAATTTATTCTGTGTCTCTCCTAACAACTAGAGTCTATTTTGTCCAATGTGGCCAAATAAGAAATAAAAAAAAATTACTTCCACAAATTTAAAAATAAAGTTTTGCTTTTTTTTTTTTAATTATGAAAATGTGGCCCCTGTTGTAAATTTACTCTAAGTGGGTTTTCTGGTACCAGATAGTTTCAAGGAATGTGGATCTTCAAACAGCACTTAAAAACAACAGTTCCTCAGAAAATTAAAAATAGACCTACCCTATGATCCAGCAATAGCACTGCTAGGAATTTACCCAAAGGATACAGGAGTACTGATGCATAGGGGCACTTGTACCCCAATGTTTATAGCAGCACTCTCAACAATAGCCAAATTGTGGAAAGAGCCTAAATGTCCATCAACTGATGAATGGATAAAGAAATTGTGGTTTATATACACAATGGAATACTACGTGGCAATGAGAAAGAATGAAATATGGCCTTTTGTAGCAACGTGGATGGAACTGGAGAGTGTGATGCTAAGTGAAATAAGCCATACAGAGAAAGACAGATACCATATGGTTTCACTCTTATGTGAATCTTGAGAAACTTAACAGAAACCCATGGGGGAGGGGAAGGGAAAAAAAAAAGAGGTTAGAGTGAGAGAGAGCCAAAGCATAAGTGACTGTTAAAAACTGAGAACAAACTGAGGGTTTATGGGGGGTGGGAGGGTGGGGAGGGTGGGTGATGGGTATTGAGGAGGGCACCTTTTGGGATGAGCACTGGGTGTTGTATGGAAACCAATTTGACAATAAATTTCATATATTGAAAAAAAAAACAAAAAAACTCAACATAACACAGGGGTGCCTGTGTGGCTCACTCGGTTAAGTGTCCAACTTCAACCGAGGTCATGATCTCATGGTTCATAGGTTCGAACCCCGTGTCAGGCTCTGTGCTGACAGCTCATAGCCTGGACCCTGCTTCAGATTCTGTGTCTCCCTTTCTCTCTGCCCCTACCCTGTTTGCACTCTGTCTCTCTCTCTCCCCAAAATAAATAAACATTTGAAAAAAATTAAAAAAAAATCACAACATGACACAAAGCTGTACCACATGTGGAATAACTCTCATGTGATATTGCCTCAACTTGTGGCTCCACTTGGTTCATCAGGTAGTATATCCATCTTTGTCAGACCAGCAGTCGTCTCTCTTTCCAGAAGGAATGCTAGTGCAGAATAGATACCTTCTTTGATTATCAGAAATTGTTTCCTGTGTCTTAAAAGTGGAAGCTGAAAATGTTTCTTTAAAGCACTGGATCTACTAGCATCTGAATTCCACAAACATGTTTAGACAAAGAGGAATTTCTCATATAGAACATATAAATCTTTTCTTTAGACTCATGCTAAAGAAATGCTATCCCATTGAAGGTAGAGATGCAGAAGATTCCCAGTATTAAGTTTCTTTTCTGGTGTCGGGTCTATTAGGTTCTTATTTGTCTAGAGTGTGCAATGTGTATGAAAAGAGAAAGCTATATGCATGAAATAATTCATAGAGCAAGGTCAGGAGTGATTAAGAGGGGACATGAATGATACAAACATTTTATTCGCTTCATTCACCATCCCCCCACCCCAAATTGTTTTAGAAAAAGAATGCTTCAGACTGAGCTTAGCCAGGTTTCAGAGAAGGCACGGATCAGTTAAGGCTGAAGTGGTTAAGGAAGGCTGCTGGGAGGAGATGGAATGGGAGGGGCATCCTCTTGGTTGGATAGGATTTCCATGGAGATGTGTGTGAAGAATGAGAAGAGTAACCCAGAGAGAAGCAACAGTGTGGCCCAGGGTAAGGTGGTACAAATGACTCTCTGGGATTTGTAGGAAGGAAACATGTGTGGGACTAGAGCTTCACAGTGGGGAGTAAAGGCATATCCAATTGCATTTGGAAGAATGGAGACATATTATGAAACATCTTCAGTGTCTGCTACTTTAGTGTTTGTCCCTGGAGTCATAAGCCACATGGAACACCTGAAGTTTTCTCTGCTTCGTTGAAAATGGATTGAACCACCCTGGTTTAGTAACATATCATGGTGACATTTGTCCTGTGTGGGAGCAAATTCTCACCATATATTCTCTTCCAGTCTTATAGGCAGCTACTTGAATGCTTTTGTGATTTTAAGTTTGTCCCACTCCCACTAAATATATACTCTCTTTCCTCCAGCCTGTTCCTTCCTCTCCTGTCTCCCTTCATTCCCCTACACCTGTTTTCTCCCTCTTTTTCTCATCTTGTCCCTTCACTCCACTCCCACTCCACCATTTCCCTCTTCTGTCTTAATTCCTATTCTTCAGAGCCGATGGTGATCTTGTTCCAGCAAGGGCTGCATATCCTGCTCTAGCTGACAGTTTATTTCACACTCTTTATATCACAGCAGGAATCTTTGTTGCTTTCTTTATTTCTCTACAGAGTGTGCAGTGCCTGCAAATACATTCCGTATTTAAGGGGAAAAAAGCAATACAAGTGTAAGTAAGGTAATAGGGAGAGCAGGCTTCAGGACTCCTAAGGGTATTTCTGTTCTGACCCCGTCTTGCTACCTTCTGAAGATACATAAATTTCATTTGCTGCTCTGTCTATTTTTATCCATAAAGTTTAGGACATAAATTCTTAAGATTACAGAATTTTTCTTCCAGGTTCAGTACTATAAATTGCCAGTAGTAGGAAATCCAGGAGAGAAGACATGAGTTTAAAGAAGTTGTTTGATATCACAAAGCATTGGCTTGGTAAAAGTCAACTAGGTAAATTCCAAGTTCTTTATTCAATTGTCTTCAGTCAGTGTTCTGATTTAGACTCAGGGTGGCAGAGGAAAAATGTTGCACACTAAGTTGTAGTCCCACCAGCAGGGGGAATGGGTGGCACTGATATTTGGGGGCTGGCAAAAATAGCAACAATAATGAGAAGACCTTTATGCAAATATGTACGATTTTTAAAAATAAGGTTTTCATAATGCTTGAGAATTCATGAACCTTCTTGAAACACTTGGTGATTAATGATTATCTATCATTAAAAAAAACAACTTCTGATGTCGTCATGTCTTATCCAATAAAACTTCTTTTAAGTTTCTTGGTAATCCTGGTAATGGTAATCTTGAAATAAAATATACAAGTAAAATTCTTTTCCTGATAACTAAAATTGCCTTATTTTTTACTATAACCATGTTTGGTAAAAAAGACTTTTAAAAATTGCTAAGTGACTTAAATTTTAAGTGAAATACATTAGTGAGAATGTATATGTATGAAAGACATGGAAAACCCATATTGGCTCAAAAAGTAATAGGAATTTGTTGATTATTATTACTGAAAAGTCTAGAGTATGGGTGTATCAGACAGGCACTGACCCAATGGCTCAATGATATCACTGAGCACCCAGTGCTCTCCTGGGTCCCTACTTTGTTCTCTATAGTGTTGACTTGAGGCCAGCTTGCCTCATGAACATAGGATGGCTGCTGATACCTTGCAGGGATGAATGCTGTCTTGTTTATTCCAACAGGAAAAAGAAAATTGCTTTCCACAACTATCTGGCAAAATGCTGAGCTCTACCCTGAATGGACTAATAGATCAAGTTTTCTCATCTCCCCAACCAAATGCTGTGGCCTGAGGCCTGGGGCTATGGACTGAGGAGGATGGGAGTTGGGAGAGAAAACCATGCCCTGACTGAGGCCTCCACCATACAATAGTCCTTAATCCAATCTGTGTGACAAGGGGATAGCAGCAGTTACAATTCTAGAAGGTTAGAATTTTTCTGATTGCTATGACACACACGTACTTTTATGCTAATGGTTTATAGGTAGTCACAATAATCAGAGCATCTCAATATTTATCAGTAAACAAGTTACTCTTATTTTTTTCAAATATAATTTATTGTCAATTTGGCTAACATACAGTGCATACAGTGTGCTCTTGGCTTTGGGGGTAGATTCCCATGATTCATTGCTTACATACAATATCCCATGGTCATCCCAACAGGTGCCCTTCTCAATGCCCATCACCCATTTTCCCCTCTCCTCAGCCCCCCACATCAACCCTCAGTTTGTTCTCCGTATTTAAGAGTCTTTTATTGTTTCCTTCCCTCTCTGTTTGAAACTATTTTTTCCCTTCTCCTCCCCCATGGTCTTCTGTTAAGTTTCTCAAGATTCATATATGATTGGAAACATATGATATCTTTCTTTCTCTGAATGACTTACTTCACTTTGCACAATACCTTCTGGTTCCATCCACGTTATTGCAAAGGGCAGGATTTCATTCTTTCTCATTGCCAAGTAGTATTCCATTGTATATATAAACCACATCTGGGGCCCCTGGGTGGCTCAGTCATGATCTCACTTCAGCTCAGGTCATGATCTCACAGTCCGTGAGTTCAAGCCCTGCGTTGGGCTCTGTGCTGACAGCTTGGAGCCTGGAGCCTGCTTCGGATTCTGTGTCTCCCTCTCTGTCTCTCCTGCTCATGCTCTCTCTCTCTCTGTCTCAAAAATAAATAAAAACATTAAAAAATAAAAAAAAATCTTTATCCATTCATCAGTTGATGGACATTGGGCTCTTTCTATAATTTGGCTATTGTTTAAAGCACTGCTATAAACATTGAGGTACAAGTGTCCCTATGCATCAGCACTCCTGTATCCTTAGGATACATTCCTAGTAGTGCTATTGCTCAGTTGTAGGGTAGTTTTATTTTTAGAACCTCCACACTGTTTCCAGAGCACTTCACCAGTTTGCATTCCCACCAACAGTGCAAGAGGGTTCCCATTTCTCCACATCCTCACCAGCATCTGTTGTTTCCTGAGTTGCTAATTTTAGCCACTCTGACCAGCGTGAGGTGGTATCTCAGTGAGCCATTGATTTGTATTTCCCGGATGATGAGTGATGTTGAGCATTGTTTCATGTGTCTGTTGACCATCTGGATGTCTTCTTTGGAAAAGTGTCCATTCATGTCTTCTGCCCATTTCTTCATTGGATTATTTGTTTTTCAGGTGTGGAGTTTGGTGAGTTCTTTATAGATTTTGTATACTAACCCTTCATCAGATATGTCATTTGCAAATATCTTTTCCCATTCTGTCAGTTGCCTTTTTGTTTTGTTGATTGCTTCCCTTGCAGTGCAGAAGCTTTTTATATTGATGAGGTCCCAATAGTTCATTTTTGCTTTAAATTCCCTTGCGTTTGGAGATGTGTCGAGTAAGAAATTGCTGCAGCTGAGGTCAAAGAGGTTGTTGCCTGTTTTCTCCTCTAGGGTTCTCCTCCTCCTTCTCCACCTCCTTCTCCTCCTCCTCCTCCTCTTCCTTCTTCTTCTTCTGGAACTCCTGTGATATGGATATTATTACATTTCATTGAATCAGCTAGTTTTCTAATTATCCACTCATGGTCTAGTATTTTTTATTTCTCTTTTTTCTAGACTTCATCATTTTCCATAATTTTATCTTCTATATCACTTATTCTTTCCTCTGCCTCTTCCATCCTCACTGTCACTGCACTAGTTTATTTTGCACCTCATTTACAACATTTCTTAATTTGTCATGACTATTTTTTTAGTTCCTTGATCTCTATAGCAATAGATTCTTTGCTGTCTTCTATGCTTTTTTCAAGCCCAGCAATTAATCTTCTGACTAGGTATTCTAAATTGATCAAATATGTTGTTTATATCTGTTTTCAGAAATTCTTTAGCTATCATTTCCTCCTGGAATTTCTTTTGAGGAGAATTCTTCCATTTCATCATTTTGGCTAGTTTTCTGTCCCTTATATGTTTTAAAAGCTTCTTACATGTCCTGCACTTGTAAGCACTACTATATTAAAAAGGGGGCAAACACTGTCCAGGGTCTGGCCCTTTAGGAGGTGTTTTTGGAGTGTGTTATGTGTTGTCTGTTGTGACTATGGTTGCTCTATCTTTATGGTTGCTTTTAGTGGTGGTTTGGATCCTCCACCAGGTGTGCTTTGATGTGCTCAATGAAGTAACTCTGGGGAAAAAAGAATTAAAAAAAAAAGGGGGGGGGTGTGGTGGTGGTGGAAGAAGCTTTATCCCATACAAAGAGAGAAATGACAGGGACAGGGAAAAAGAACAGAAAATAAAATTGACCACGCGGAGAAACTACATGGCTTAATCTAGAGAGAGAGAGAGGAAAATAAAGAAGGAGATACAGAAGAGGTGTAAAGAGACTAGATTAAATATGTGTGCCTAATCAAACTAACAACCAGAATAATCAGACTAGAGAGGGAAGGAATAAGAGGAAGAAAAGGAAGAAAAAAAATATATATAAATATAAGAATTGTCCAAGAATTGTCCAAGAATTGGGGCGCCTGGGTGGCTCAGTTGGTTAAGCGTCCAACTTCGGCTCAGGTCATGATCTCACCCTTCCTGAGTTCCAGCCCCAAGTCAGGCTCTGTCCTGACAGCTGGGAGTTTAGGGCCTGCTTCGGATTCTGTGTCTCCCTCTCTCTGCTCCTCCTCCACTCATACTCGCTCTCTTTCTCTCTCAAAAATAAATAAAGCTTAAAAAAAATTGTCCAAGAATTAAATCAGAAAATGCAACACTGCTGGGTGCCTTGGAACCAGTGGCAACGCTGGTCTGGGGGAGGGGCTGACTGGTTGTTCAGCGTCAATCTTGCTTCAGTAGATACACAGTTATCAAACATGGAGGAGCGTGGTTTGGTGTAGGTGGGTCCTGTCTCCACTGTGGGCCCCTGTCCAGTCCCTGAAGTCCCACCTTGTTGGTGATGGGGAGAAAAATGGTAACACCCCAGTCTCTCCTCCCTGTACTGGATGTCACAAACCCAGTCCTCTGGGTGCTGCTGGGTGTGAGTGGGCTCGTTTTTTTTTTTTTTTTTTTTTTTTTCTGCTCCACAGTCTCCCAGGCTTCCTAGGGCACTGGCTGGGATTCAAATCTTGATGTCCTAAAGGATCCCGTTCTCCTCTCGAGGGGAAGATGGCGGTGTAGGAGGACGCTGGGCTCACCGCGTGTCCTGCTGATCACTTAGATTCCACCTACACCTGCCTAAATAACCCAGAAAACCGCCAGAGGATTAGCAGAACAGAGTCGCCAGACCCAAGTGCAGACAAGAGGCCCACAGAAGAGGGTAGGAAGGGCGGTGAGGCGGTGCGTGCTCCACGGACTGGCGGGAGGGAGCCGGGGCGGAGGGGCGGCTTGCGGGCCAAGCAGAGTCCCTGAGTCTGGCTTGCAAAAGTGGAGGGGCCTGACGGACTGTGTTCTGACAGCAAGTGCGACTTAGCATCTGGGAGGTCATAAGTTAACAGCTCTGCTCGGAAAGCGGGAAGGCTGGAGGACAAAGGGAGGGAGAGCTGCGGAGCCCCCGGACGACAGAGCTCAGTTTGGTGGGGAACAAAGGCACTCGCCAGCGCGATCTCCCCTCCCCTTCCCCCAGCCAAAATCCCAAAGGGAACCGGTTCCTGCCAGGGAAATTGCTCGCTCCGCGCAAACACCCAACTCTGTGCTTCTGCGGAGCCAAACCTCTGGCAGCGGATCTGACTCCCTCCGGCTGCCACAGGGCCCCTCCTGAAGTGGATCACATAAGAAGCAAGCTAAGCCTGCCCCCCTGCCGCCATGTACCTTGCCTACCCACCCCAGCTAATATGCCAGATCCCCAGCATCACAAGCCTGGCATTATGCAAGTAGCCCAGATGGGCCACGCCACCCCACAGTGAATCCTGCCCCTAGGAGAGGGGAAGAGAAGGCACACACCAGTCTGACTGTGGCCCCAGCGGTGGGCTGGGGGCAGACATCAGGACTGACTGCGGCCCCGCCCACCAACTCCAGTTATACACCACAGCACAGGGGAAGTGCCCTGCAGGTCCTCACCACACCAGGGACTATCCAAAATGACCAAGAGGAAGAATTCCCCTCAGAAGAATCTCCAGGAAATAACAACAGCTAATGAGCTGATCAAAAGGATTTAAATAATATAACAGAAAGTGAATTTAGAATAATAGTCATAAAATTAATCGCTGGGCTTGAAAACAGTATATAGGACAGCAGAGAATCTCTTGCTACAGAGATCAAGGGACTAAGGAACAGTCACGAGGAGCTGAAAAATGCTTTAAATGAAATGCAAAACAAAATGGAAACCACCACAGCTCGGATGGAAGAGGCAGAGGAGAGAATAGGTGAACTAGAAGATAAAGTTATGGAAAAAGAGGAAGCTGAGAAAAAGAGAGATAAAAAAATCCAGGAGTATGAGGGGAAAATTAGAGAACTAAGTGATACACTAAAAAGAAATAACATACGCATAATTGGTATCCCAGAGGAGGAAGAGAGAGGGAAAGGTGCTGAAGGGGTACTTGAAGAAATAATAGCTGAGAACTTCCCTGAACTGGGGAAGGAAAAAGGCATTGAAATCCAAGAGGCACAGAGAACTCCCTTCAGACATAACTTGAATCGATCTTCTGCACGACATATCATAGTGAAACTGGCAAAATACAAGGATAAAGAGAAAATTCTGAAAGCAGCAAGGGGTAAACGTGCCCTCACATATAAAGGGAGACCTATAAGACTCGTGACTGATCTCTCTTTTGAAACTTGGCAGGCCAGAAAGGATTGGTACGAGAACTTCAGTGTGCTAAACAGAAAAAATATGCAGCCGAGAATCCTTTATCCAGCAAGTCTGTCATTTAGAATAGAAGGAGAGATAAAGGTCTTCCCAAACAAACAAAAACTGAAGGAATTTGTCACCACTAAACCAGCCCTACAAGAGATCCTAAGGGGGACCCTGTGAGACAAAGTACCAGAGACATCGCTACAAGCATAAAACATACAGACATCACAATGACTCTAAACCCGTATCTTTCTATAATAACACTGAATGTAAATGGATTAAATGCGCCAACCAAAAGACATAGGGTATCAGAATGGATAAAAAAACAAGACCCATCTATTTGCTGTCTACAAGAGACTCATTTTAGACCTGAGGACACCTTTAGATTGAGAGTGAGGGGATGGAGAACTATTTATCATGCTACTGGAAGCCAAAAGAAAGCTGGAGTAGCCATACTTATATCAGACAAACTAGACTTTAAATTAAAGGCTATAACAAGAGATGAAGAAGGACATTATATAATAGTTACAGGGCCTATCCATCAGGAAGAGCTAACAAATATAAATGTCTATGTGCCGAATACCAGAGCCCCCAAATATATAAAACAATTACTCATAAACATAAGCAACCTTGTTGATAAGAATGTGGTCATTGCAGGGGACTTTAACACCCCACTTACAGAAATGGATAGATCATCTAGACACACGGTCAATAAAGAAACAAGGGCCCTGAATGATACATTGGATCAGATGGACCTGACGGATGTATTTAGTACTCCTCATCCCAAAGCAACAGAATATACTTTCTTCTCGAGTGCACATGGAACATTCTCCAAGATAGATCACATACTGGGTCACAAAACAGCCCTTCATAAGTATACAAGAATTGAAATCATACCATGTACACTTTCAGACCACAATGCTATGAAGCTTGAAATCAACCACAGGAAAAAGTCTGGAAAACCTCCAAAAGCATGGAGGTTAGAGAACACCCTACTAACGAATGAGTGGGTCAACCAGGCAATTAGAGAAGAAATTAAAAAATATATGGAAACAAACGAAAATGAAAATACAACAATCCAAACGCTTTGGGACGCCACGAAGGCAGTCCTGAGAGGAAAATACATTGCAATCCAGGCCTATCTCAAGAAACAAGAAAAATCCCCAATACAAAATCTAACAGCACACCTAAAGGAAATAGAAGCAGAACAGCAAAGGCAGCCTAAACCCAGCAGAAGAAGATAATTAATAAAGATCAGAGCAGAAATAAACAATATAGAGTCTAAAAAAGCTGTAGAGCAGATCAATGAAACCAAGAGTTGGTTTTTTGAAAAAATAAACAAAATTGACAAACCTCTAGCCAGGCTTCTCAAAAAGAAAAGGAAGATGACCCAAATAGATAAAATCATGAATGAATATGGAATTATTACAACCAATCCCTCAGAGATACAAACAATTCTCAGGGAATACTATGAAAAATTATATGCCGGGGCGCCTGGGTGGCGCAGTCGGTTAAGCGTCCGACTTCAGCCAGGTCATGATCTCGCGGTCCGTGAGTTCGAGCCCCGCGTCAGGCTCTGGGCTCACGGCACAGAGCCTGGAGCCTGTTTCCGATTCTGTGTCTCCCTCTCTCTCTGCCCCTCCCCCGTTCATGCTCTGTCTCTCTCTGTCCCAAAAATAAATAAACGTTGAAAAAAAAATTATATGCCAACAAATTGGACAACCTGGAAGAAATGGACAAATTCCTGAACACCCACACTCTTCCAAAACTCAATCAGGAGGAAATAGAAAGCTTGAACAGACCCATCACCAGCGAAGAAATTGAATTGGTTATCAAAAATCTCCCAACAAATAAGAGTCCAGGACCAGATGGCTTCCCAGGGGAGTTCTACCAGACGTTTAAAGCAGAGATAATACCTATCCTTCTCAAGCTATTCCAAGAAATAGAAAGGGAAGGGAAACTTCCAGACTCATTCTATGAAGCCAGTATTACTTTGATTCCTAAACCAGACAGAGACCCAGTAAAAAAAGAGAACTACAGGCCAATATCCCTGATGAATATGGATGCAAAAATTCTCAATAAGATACTAGCAAATCGAATTCAACAGCATATAAAAAGAATTATTCACCATGATCAAGTGGGATTCATTCGTGGGATGCAGGGCTGGTTCAACATTCGCAAATCAATCAACGTGATACATCACATTAACAAAAAAAAAGAGAAGAACCATATGATCCTGTCAATCGATGCAGAAAAGGCCTTTGACAAAATCCAGCACCCTTTCTTAATAAAAACCCTTGAGAAAGTCGGGATAGAAGGAACATACTTACAGATCATAAAAGCCATTTATGAAAAGCCCACAGCTAACATCATCCTCAACGGGGAAAAACTGAGAGCTTTTTCCCTGAGATCAGGAACATGACAGGGATGCCCACTCTCACCGCTGTTGTTTAACATAGTGCTGGAAGTTCTAGCATCAGCAATCAGACAACAAAAGGAAATCAAAGGCATCCAAATTGGCAAAGATGAAGTCAAGCTTTCACTTTTTGCAGATGACATGATATTATACATGGAAAATCCAATAGACTCCACCAAAAGTCTGCTAGAACTGATACATGAATTCAGCAAAGTTGCAGGATACAAAGTCAATGTACAGAAATCAGTTGCATTCTTATACACTAACAATGAAGCAACAGAAAGACAAATAAAGAAACTGATCCCATTCACAATTGCACCAAGAAGCATAAAATACCTAGGAATAAATCTAACCAAAGATGTAAAGGATCTGTATGCTGAAAACTATAGAAAGCTTATGAAGGTAATTGAAGAAGATTTAAAGAAATGGAAAGACATTCCCTGCTCATGGATTGGAAAAATAAATATTGTCAAAATGTCAATACTACCCAAAGCTATCTACACATTCAATGCAATCCCAATCAAAATTGCACCAGCATTCTTCTCGAAACTAGAACAAGCAATCCTAAAATTCATATGGAACCACAAAAGGCCCCGAATAGCCAAAGGAATTTTGAAGAAGAAGACCAAAGCAGGAGGCATCACAATCCCAGACTTTAGCCTCTACTACAAAGCTGTCATCATCAAGACAGCATGGTATTGGCACAAAAACAGACACACAGACCAATGGAATAGAATAGAAACCCCAGAACTAGACCCACAAACGTATGGCCAACTCATCTTTGACAAAGCAGGAAAGAACATCCAATGGAAAAAAGACAGCCTCTTTAACAAATGGTGCTGGGAGAACTGGACAGCAACATGCAGAAGGTTGAAACTAGACCACTTTCTCACACCATTTACAAAAATAAACTCAAAATGGATAAAGGACCTAAATGTGAGACAGGAAACCATCAAAACCTTAGAGGAGAAAGCAGGAAAAGACCTCTCTGACCTCAGCTGTAGCAATCTCTTACTCGACACATCCCCAAAGGCAAGGGAATTAAAAGAAAAAGTGAATTACTGGGACCTTATGAAGATAAAAAGCTTCTGCACAGCAAAGGAAACAACCAACAAAACTAAAAGGCAACCAACGGAATGGGAAAAGATATTTGCAAATGACATATCGGACAAAGGGCTAGTATCTAAAATCTATAAAGAGCTCACCAAACTCCACACCCGAAAAACAAATAACCCAGTGAAGAAATGGGCAGAAAACATGAATAGACACTTCTCTAAAGAAGACATCCAGATGGCCAACAGGCACATGAAAAGATGTTCAGCGTCGCTCCTTATCAGGGAAATACAAATCAAAACCACACTCAGGTATCACCTCACGCCAGTCAGAGTGGCCAAAATGAACAAATCAGGAGACTATAGATGCTGGAGAGGATGTGGAGAAATGGGAACCCTCTTGCACTGTTGGTGGGAATGCAAATTGGTGCAGCCGCTCTGGAAAACAGTGTGGAGGTTCCTCAGAAAATTAAAAATAGACCTACCCTATGACCCAGCAATAGCACTGCTAGGAATTTACCCAAGGGATACAGGAGTACTGATGCATAGGGGCACTTGTACCCCAATGTTCATAGCAGCACTCTCAACAATAGCCAAATTATGGAAAGAGCCTAAATGTCCATCAACTGATGAATGGATAAAGAAATTGTGGTTTATATACACAATAGAACACTACGTAGCAATGAGAAAAAATGAAATATGGCCTTTTGTAGCAACGTGGATGGAACTGGAGAGTGTAATGCTAAGTGAAATAAGCCATACAGAGAAAGACAGATACCATATGGTTTCACTCTTATGTGGATCCTGAGAAACTTAATAGGAACCCATGGGGGAGGGGAAGGAAAAAAAAAAAAAAGACTTTAGAGTGGGAGAGAGCCAAAGCATAAGAGACTGTTAAAAACTGAGAACAAACTGAGGGTTGATGGGGGGTGGGAGGGAGGGGAGGGTGGGTGATGGGTATTGAGGAGGGCACCTTTTGGGATGAGCACTGGGTGTTGTATGGAAACCAATTTGTCAATAAATTTCATATATATATATATACAAAAAATAAAAATAAAAAAAAATAAAGGATCCCATTCTGCACTGCTGGGTTCTGGGATGTGCCGCTCCACCCCTCCCGATGAAGGGCCTCTGGCTCCTCCCAGTTCCACCTATCGTGAGCGAGGTGGTTTGTCCCACTCCACAGTCTCCTGTACCCACTAGGCGCTCTTGAAGGATCCCACTTCGTGCACTCTGGTTTCTGGGGTAGAGCCACTCTGCCCAGCCGATAAAGGGCCTCTGGCTGGCAGGTAGGCACAAGCAAGGTCCTTTGTCCTTGGAATGGCTATATACTTTTTTCCCACAGCACTCAACGGTGGGAATTGCTTTCTCTGACCGTGGACTGCGTCTCTGAGCTAGTTATGGAGCCGGGAGCTGGCTCCCCTCCACCCCAGGCTCGCAAACAGGGAAGCTGGCCCCAGTCCAGAGAAATCCCCGCAGTTAGAAATTGGATCTTTCTCCGTTTTTTTTCTGATCCTTGATTCATGTTTCTTCTCTTTTCCAAATACAATCCTATACTTCCACAGCCTTCCTTTTCCTTTTGTCTGTCCACAGAAGGGGATCCCTCGACTCCATGCCTGCTCTGCCTATTTTATCTCTCCCAGTTCACAATCATGCACCTATGGCCTTCCAAGTTGTCCCTGTGGGCCCCTGGAGAAGTCTCTGTCACTTTGCAGCCTGTTATCTTGGAATTCCAAGTCCTGTGGCCTCAACACTGCTGTGTTGAAGGACAGGGAACTTCGGATCCCCCTACTTCTCAGCCATGTTGACCAATCCCGCTTGATCTTGACCACTCCTGCTTGATCAATTATTTCTCAGTAAACCCAATGGAAGAATCTCAAGTTCAAGCCGATCTCCTGATGGCAGAGTGCAGGCAATATCTGGATATTGGTCAACACTTTACAGACTGTTCTCAATGGATTTTCCTTCTTGGCTGAGCTTCCAAGATCAAAGCAGAGGGAGGGAGTGCAGGGCAGGAGCAGTGCCTGGGCATGTGCCCACTGGGGTGGGCCACCTAAGGGACCCAGTAACAGCAACATGGTACTCTTTAAAAGTACTCTTTAAAAGTCTGCTGGTAAGAGGGCAGTGTTTATCCAAGGACTTCTATTGGTTCAGGGTAGCTCATACTTCCAGGTGTGCACCTACATAATACCTGAGAAGGTTCCATTGCAACTGAGCAAGGTGCTATCAAGTTGCATCTATGCATAGCTCCTTGCCACAGCAAAAGCTGGAATAAAAGGGGCAGGCAACAAGGCACATGAGATGTCTGGTACAACTGGTGTGGTCTGAAACACTTGGCTTTATGTTTACAGGTGTTCTGCTTCTGAATCTCCCCTAAGAATAGAGAAATGGAATCAGTCATCTCTTCCCTGATACTCAGTTAAGGGATTTTTATCCATAATGAAATTTTTCTCAGAACATAGAAAAATTGGATGTAGGGTTTTTTTGTTTGTTTGTTTTGTTTTTACCCAAGAACTTTTACAAATTACTTTATTAATTCCTTATAGAGTCACGTTGGGAGGCTGTACGGCATAATGGTTACAAATATAAGCTCCAGGAATATATATGTAGTATTTATTAGCCTACTGTCTTCCTTCTCCTCCCACTACCTTGGCCAAGTTCACCTTTTAAGTTTTGCGTAAGGACACATGGTGATGTGCAAAATGGTGCAGCCATGATGCTTTGCCTTCAAGGGAGACAGACGGATGAGTTGCTGCTACTTAAGACAAATGTCACATCCTAACTGGATGTTTACCAAACATTAGAACTGACACCTAGAAACCACAGGCAATAGGTCTCACAATTATTCTATTGTTTTCCTGCTTCTTCTATTGTTTTCCTCTGAAGTATATGAATGACAAATGAAATGGTTTTAATTATTTGGTAAGAGAAAAGGATAGAAAAAAAGTATCTTGAGGTGGTACTGTTTCTGCACACCGATTATATTTTGGGATGTGGGGGTGTATGCTAGTATGTAACTGGATTATTTTGGACCTTTTATTTAACTCCTCTGCCTGTGTTGGTGGGTTGGGATTCCAACCTCATATCAGTTCTTCTATCAGGCTCTAACTATTAGGGAACAGACCCAAAGAGTCACTGGGTCACCCAAAGAAACACATTAGTTCCATGAATCGTGGCCCAATGGTCCCGCAAATACAGGGCTTCTTGGGAAAGCAGAACTGGAGAAAGTGGGGTCCAAGTAGGAGCATCCTATTAACATGTGCTCTTCCTTAGACTTTGTAAGTCACTGATGAGAAGATTGGAACAAAAATAAACCCTGAGTTTACTCACCTAAAAGTGGAGGATCATAGCCTCTTCACATATGGGGTTTCTAGCAGATTCAGATACTGTAAGGAACAGAAGCCTTCAGCATTTTGTCTAGACACAGGCCACACCCAGGGGGGCCTTCTGTTTGGGAACAGGAAAGAGAGGAGGGCCACTGCAACACAGAGCAGGTGGAAGAAGGTCCCCCATTGCCTCTTCAACATGTTGACTCTGGTAAAAACAACAAAAGCAACAGCAAAAATCAACAAATAAACAGAAAATAAGGTGCCAGAAAAATGCCTCCATAGATACCAAGCTTTCATTAGTCAAGTGAATGTACTCTGTTCCCTTGGCAAGGAATAAGTGAAAACAAGAAGAGAGATGGGAAATGCTGACTTGTCTCTCTGTCTCCCTAGGGAATGAAGTTAAGTTTCTGACAAAGCAACTGGAAGGTGCAGAAACATGGGAAGGGAGAACAACACAATTCCCCTTTGATGTGTGATTCTGGGGCCTACAGGTACCTCCTAATAAGCCAAATTTCATTTTCTAGTTCACAGTGGTATTATATAATAACAGTTGATGGTTCTTGTACCAGATCATAGATTTGTTGTCCTTCCCAGCATTGCCATTATGGCTCTGTCTCACCCCAAAATCCTTAACAAGCGGATCAGAATCCACAGTTAGACCTGAAGTGAGCAGTGTGAGGTTCATCTCAAAGGCAATCACTGCACTGACACTCCTCTCCTGACTCTTTGCTGAACCTCCCAGGTCAAGATGACACAGCTGACAGAGATGACCCCCCAGCACCTTCCGCTGTTCATTCATTCCAGCACACATTTTGTCAGCCCTCAGCTTCCTGGAAATCTCAAGCATGTGAAGCATATAAATAGCAGATCATTTTTAATTAAGAAAAGTTGGGGACAGGACCTTATATAGTCACGGAGAAGTGGGTTATGGCCTCATAATTCATGATAATGGGGCTTTAGGTGATTGGGTGCCCAATCCCTGAAGCCTTTGAATTTACTATCAGCAATGGGCTCCTTTCCTACATAACAGGGTCTGCATACTTTTTTTGTAGTCTGTGGCAGAAAGAGAAATTGTTGGCTATCGCCTTCTGTTCCAATCAGTGCCTATGTTTATGGATTCCAGCAAACAGCTTTTACACTTGCTCTTTGGGTTCTCTTTTGCTATTTTAATTAATCCACAGGTGTGAACTAGCAGATATGGAAGGAATTTGGTTACATATTTATTCTTTCTATCTTCTCTGGTTGGGGATTTTCATGTATATGAGAACAAGTCAGATTGTTCGGCAGAGATGGTTACTCATCCACCAAGGATGCATGTTCTGTTTCCAGTGGTGTGGACTAATGGCTGGAACGGGCTGCCCTGCCAGAGATGACATGTTCCATCCTGCCCATGTATCACCACCAATCTACTTGTGACCATGTGACTAGTTCTCACTAGTACAATGTGAGCAGAAGTGACATATCAGTTGTAAACTGACATGGTGATGAAGCTGGTCTGTCCTCTCTTTCCCATCTGCCATGAGGAAGGGAAGAGATTTGAGGCCCTAAAGGAAGGCAGAGGCACAAGCTCAAAGTTGCCTGGCTCCTGTATATCTTCCAGTCCAGCATGAGCATTTGAGTAAGTTAAATGAGTGAGAACAAAGCTAGGCCATGAAGATTTTGCAGTTTATTTTCTCTAGCATAGAACATTACTTTATTCTTGTTTTATTTATATTTTAATTTTTCTTATTTAAGTTTTTATTTCAATTCAAGTTAGTTAATTATAATGTAATATTAATTTCAGTAGTAGTATTTTGTGATACATCACTTACATAAAACACCCAGCCCTCATCACAAGTGCCCTCCTTAATACCCATCATCCATTTAGCCTACTCTCTGCCCACCTCCCCTCCAGCAGTCCTAAGTTTGTTCTCTATAGTTAAGAGTCTGTTTCCTTGTTTGCCTCTCTTTTTTCTTCTATGTTCATCTGTTTTGTTTCTTAAATTCCACATATGAGTGAAATCATGTTGTCTTGCTCTGACTGACTTATTTTGCTTAGCATAATATATTCTAGCTCCATCTATGTTGTTGCAAATGGCAAGATTTCATTGTATCATTTGCAAAATGAGTAATATTCCATTGTATATATGTATACTACATCTTCTTCATCCCTTTATCAAGTGATGGGCACTTGGACTCTTTCCCTAGTTTGGCTATTGTTGATACTGCTGCTATAAACACTGAGGTGCATGTACCCCTTCAAATCAGCATTTTTGTATCCTTTGGGTAAATACCTAGTAGTGCAATTTCTGGTTTGCAGGGAGGTTCTACTTTTAACTTTTTGAGGAACCTCCATAGTTCTGACCATAGCCATCTAAGTTTGTTCCTGGAACAATATAGTAGGTGTTCAATCAATGTTTTTGAACAAATGAATGAACAAACTTTCTTCCTTTTGGAAATTTGTTTAATGAAACTGCACATAAGGGAGAAGAAAATGGTTGACTAAAACCATAGATGTTGCAGAGAAAGATTTTGTTGGAAAAGCGACCCAGGAATTAAGCACAGGAAATAACTTCTGAATATTAAGAGACAATGTTTCCAGATGGCACCCAGATCAGAAGTTGTCATTTATTTGACAATAATAATGGAACTCAGAGTTTCTCTCCTCCCACAGAAAAGATAGAATGCAAGGCAGCTGCAGCATGGCCATTTTATAATAGTGGGAAGGGAGTTGCATTTGTTGCACGTGTATAACTCTAGGAAGCAAAAAAAAGTCCTAAAAAAGGCAAAAATAGAGCTTTAGGGAAGGTATTCACCTGCACTGCAAAAGACAGATTGAGAAGTCTCTGCAGTTGGTTGCCTTAGTAAGAGAGGGAAACCAGGCTGATCAGGTTGGTGCAAGCCACTCCATGAGATGGTCACGTCCTTATGCCATCACAATACAGGTTTCCCAGAAAGTTGCTCCCACAGGCAGCAGGGTCTTTGCACACATTGTTGTCTGTGCCCAAACAACTGATAGGTAGAGAGCATTCCAGTCCTAGTGAGGTCTATGTATTGTCACTCAGGTTTGCAGGCTCAGGTGAAGTGTCACCTCCTCCGTGAAGACTCTTCTGTCCTTTGTTTGTCTCTTCCTCTTCTGTGTGTCCATAGCACAATCATCCTGCTGTTACAGATCTGCCCATTTAGTTGTAGTTTTATGTTTATACTTGATTTCCCCCATGAGACTGAGCCCCTTGAGTTTGTATGCTGAATTTGATTTATTGTTATAGCCCAAGACATGGTACAGTGTTAAATTTATAGGAGTTAAATTATCTCCCCAAGTGAAATGATGAATAAATAAAAGTTTGGAGGACATATCTGAGAATATCTCAGTTTATCTTAGTGTCCACTAGAAAGTGTTTTCTTAAGCTAAAGTTGAATTTTTTGCAAAGTTTCAGTAAAGTTTAGTTTGTCTTGTAAAACCATACAGTGTTTCTTCAAACTGGAACACTTTCCCTTCTTGTTAACTCCTAACTCAGGAATTTCCAAATAGTAATAATAATAACAACAATAATTATATGAGTAATTTATCTTTCCTATTGTTCTCAATATATCAATATTTGTTTTTTAAAAATAATACTTTTAGAAGTTTTAGATTTACAGAATAATTGAGAAGAGAGTAGTACGGTGAGTTAGTTGCCTTATACCCCCACCCCCAGTTCCCCTATTATCAACATCTTGCATTACTATTATACATTTGTTATAGCTAATGAACCAACACTGATGTGATTAACTAAAGACTATAGTTTATTCAGATTTCATTAGTTTTCACTTAATATCCCTATTCTGTTTCAGAATCCCATGCAGGATATAACATTACATATAGCTGTCGTGTCTCCTTGCTCCTCTTGGCTGTAAGTTTTCCTGAGTTTCCTTGTTTTTCATTACCTTGATAATTCTGAGGAATACTGGTAAGGTATTTTGTAGGATGCCCCTCTGCTTTAATTTATCTGATGTTTGTCTCATGAATAGACTTGTATCATGGATTTTAGGGAGAAAGACCACAGAGGTAAAATACCATTTTGTCATGTCTTATCAAGAGTATTTACCATCAACCCAATATATCATGTTGATATTGACCTTGATCACCTGGCTGAGGTAGTGTTTGTCAGGTTTATCCACTGTAAACTTAATCTTTTTCTTCCTTTCCAAACTTTCCTTTTTGGAAGGAGCTCACTATGTGCAATCCACATATAAAGAATAAGGATTTGTGGTCCGCTTCCTTGAGGGTGGAGTATCTATCCCTATGGGATAGATTATTTGAAGTTCTTTCACATGAGAGACATTTATATGCCCTTACCTATTTATTTACAAAATCATTCTATTTATATCAATATGTACTCATGTATATTCATGTATACTTTGGGTTATATCATAATACTACATTACTTATTTTATTGCTCTAGTATTTAAGCTTTGGCCACTGGGATCTCTTGTAGTTAGTTGGCTCCTGTGTCCCTTTGATATAATCTATCAGTGTATAGTTCCGTTTTGGTATTTGTTTTTGAGCACTTCTTTACTTTCTGGTACTACAAAATACTTGTGTCCTCTTTTATATTTCCTGTCCCAGTTTTAGAATCAGACATTTCTTCAAGTAGCCCTGGTTCTTTTAATTGGAGAAGGGTGTTTATTAAAAACAAGGATTTGGGTACTGGGAGTGCTAATTTCTAATGGCATGTAATTGATTGTAGGCCCTCTCAGCTGACCTAGCAAGGTAATATATGTGTGAATGTTATGTAATATCTATATGTATATGTATATCTATATCATCTATCATCTATCTATATCTAATCATCTATATCTATCTGTATATCTATATCCATCTATATCCTTCTTTTTAAGTTTATTTATTTTTGACAGAGACAGAGACAGAATGCGAGGGGGTTAGGGGCAGAGAGAGAGGGAGACACAGAAGCAGAAGCAGGCTCCAGGCTCTGAGCTGTCAGCACAGAGCCTGACGCAGGGCTCGAACTCATGAGCTGTGAGATCATGACCTGAGCTGAAGTCATATGCTCAACCGACTGAGCCACCCAGGCACCCCTATATCCATCTATATCTAATCTATATCAGTATCTACATCTGTATCTATAATCTATATCATTTGTCTATATTAATTAAACTTGAGTTATTGCTGATATCTCTAGAGTTAACTCATTACCACATAGATCATTCTACCTCCTTTCCTTGCTTATTTTTTAATTTCTGCTCCATCAGTGAGAAACCTGTCACCATCCATAAGATATTTACTTAATTGTTCCAGTATACTTGTATAGCAGTGTCAAAACCCATACTCTTTTTTAAATTTTTTTCTTTTTTTAATTTTTTAATGTTTGTTTATTTTTAAGAGAGAGAGAGTGAGCAGGGAGGTGCAGAGAGAGAAGGAGACACAGAATCTGAAGCAGGCTCCAAGCTCTGATCTGTCAGCAGAGAGCCTGAAGCGGGGCTGGAACCCACGAACCATGAGATCATGACCTGAGCTGGAGTTGGACGCTTAACCTACTGAGCTGCCCAGGTGCCCCAGAACCCATACTCTTGTGGGAAGTAACTTTATTAACTAGAGCACAGTACTTATGTGTAATTCCTTTTGTCTGTAGACTCACAGACTCCACTCATTTCCAAAAATATCTAGGTCAGCACATTTTCCCCATCTCTTTTAGTGAAATTGTTTCATACTTTTTAATGTAATTAGATTTTTTTGGTCATAGTCTGCATTCTATCCTGGATTCTCCTACCTCCTATATGATTTTTTAATTTGTAAACACTAATCTTCATTCTTTGTGTTATAAAGTTCCATTAGTTTTGACAAACTCATAATGCCATGAATCCACTATTTTCAGTATCATGCAGAAAGTTTTACTGCCCAAAAGTATCCCCTATGTTGAACCTATTTAAACTTCCCTCCTATTCCCAAACCCCTGACAATCACCAATCTTTTTACTATCTTTATAGTTTTCCCTTTTAAAAAATGTCAAATAATTGGAATCATACATTATGTAGACTATACAGACTGCCTTCTTCCACTTATCAATTTTCATTTTAGATTTCTCCATGTCTTTTTGTGGCTTGATAGCTCATTTCATTTTTTCCCACCCTTGACAAATGTTTATTGCACATTTACTATGTCATACATCTTGTGGTAAAACACACATAACACAAAATTTACTATTTTAATCATTTTAAGTATACAATTCAGTGACATTAGGCACATTCATATTGTTCCATGACTATCATCACTATCTATTTCCAGAACTTTTTCACCATCCCCAACTGAAACTCTGTACACATTGCCCAATAGCTCCCCATTCTTCTTTCCCTCAGCCCATGGTTACCTCTATTCTACTTTCTGTCTCTATGCATTTGTCTATTCTAGGAGACTCATAAGTGAAATCATTCAATATTTGTCATTTTATATCTACCTTTTTTCACTTAGCATAACGTTTTCAAGGATTGCTTATGTTGTAGCATGTTATCAGAATTTCATTCCTTTTTTTAAAAAAAATTCTTTTGACAGAAACAGAGAGAGCACACATGCATGTGGTCAGGGGAGGAGCAGAGAGAAAGGGAAAGAGAATCTTAAGCAGGCTCCACGCCCAGTGCATAGCCTGACATGGGGCTAATCTCACAACCATGAGATCACGACCTGAGCTGAAATCAAGAGTCAGGTGCTTAACTGATTGAGCCACGTAGGTGCCCCTCATTCCTTTTTAAGGCTGAATAATATTCTATTGTATGTATATTCCACATTTTGTTTATTCACTCCTCTGTTGATGGACTTTGGGTTGCTTTTACCTTTTTGGCTTTTGTGAGTAATGCTATTGTGAATATTAGTGCTCAATTACTGAATAATATCTCATTGTGTGATTGTACCACATTTCATCCATTAACCTATTGAAGGGCATTTGGTTGTTTCCAGGGCTTGGCAATTATGAATAAAGCTGCAATAGACATTTGTATGTGTTTTTTTTCATGTGTGTGTAAACATAAGTTTTCAAATCCATTAGTTGAATACCTAGGACCTTCAGTTGTTGTGTTATATAGTAAGAATATGCTTAGCTTTGTAAAAATTGCCAGTCTTCCAAAGTGGCTGTACCATATGCATTTCCACGAGCAATAAAGATTTCTGTTGCTTCATGTTCTCATCAGTATTGAATGTTGTGAATATTTTGGGTTTTAGCTTTTCAAATAAATATATAGTGGTATCTTTTTGTTTTAATTTGCAATTCCTTAAGAATATGTGATTTCAACATCTTTCATATGCTTATTTGTCATCTGTATATTTTCTTTAATGAGGTGTCCGTTCAGATCTTTTTCCTATTTAAAAGTTAGGTTGTTTGTTTTCTTATTGTTAAGTTTTAAGAGTTCTTTGTATCTTTTGTATATAATTTCTGTATCAGATAAGTTTGTAAATATTTCCCCCACTCTGTGCCTTGTGTTTTCATTCTCTTTCACAGAGTAGATTTTTTCTAATTTTAATAAGGTCTGATATCAATTTTTTCTTTCATGATCAGGTTTTGATGTATTTAAAAACTGATTGTCAAATCTAAGGTCAACTGATTTTCTCCTATGTTTTTTTTTTCTAGAAGTTTTATAGTTTTGCAATTTACTTTTAGATCTATGATACATTTTGAGTTAATTTTTGTGAAGGGTGTAAAATGTATGTCTAGATTAGTTTTTCTTTTGTATATGGATATCCAGCTGTTCCAGCATCATTTGTTGAAAAAGTATTCTTTCTCCACTGAATTGCCTTTTCTTCTTTGTCAAAATTCAGTTTACTTTATTTGTGTGAGTCTATTTCTGGGCTGTCTTTCAGTCCCACTGATTTATGTGTCTATTATTTTAACAATATTATGCTACCTGGATTGCTATGGCTTTACAGTAAGTCTTGATGTTGAGTATTCAGTCCTCTAATCTCCTCCTCCCCCTCTCCTCACCTTCTCTTACCTTTACCCTTTCTTCTTCTTCCATACTGTTTGCTATCCTCAGTCTTCCACCTTTCATATAAACCTTAGAATCAGTTTGTCCATAGCTACAGAACAGTTTGCTGTGAGTTTGATTGGAATTTCACTGAATCTGTATATCAAATTGGGAAAAACTGATGTTTTAACAGTATTGAGACTTCCAATCCATAAACATGGTATAACTCTCCATTTAGTTAGGTCTTCTTTGATTTATTTGTCCCTTATATGTTTCTTTGTTCTGAAGTCTCCTTGTCTGAAATTAATATAGCTTTTCCAATTTTCTTTTGATTAGTATTAGCATTAGTGTTAGTATATCTTTATCCACCCCTTAACTTTTAACCTATCCACGTCTTTATATTTAAAGTAGATTTCTTGTAGACCACTTTATAGTTGAGGCTGGTTGTATCTACTCTGAAAACCTCTGACTTTTAATTGTAGTATTTAGAGCATTAATTTTTCCCATTTCACCCATTTCCCTATCCAGCTCCCTTCTAGCAACCATCAGTTTGCTCTCTGCATATGAGTCTGTTTTGTTTGTTCCTTTACCTTCTTTTTTTAGATTGCACATATATGTGAAATCATATGGTATTTATCTTTCTCTGTCTGACTTATTCCATTTAGCTTAATACCCTCTAGATCCATCTATGTTGTCAATGGCAATATTTCTTTTTTTTATAATCACATTAAAAATGGTTATTGACAGTTTGAATAATGTGTACTGTGTTGAAACTGTTTTCTGTTTTTTTCACTTGTTCTCTCCCCCACCCCCTTCTTTTTATGCCTTCTATGGATTTAATGAACATTTTATATAATTTCATTTTCTCTCCCCTCTTAGCATATTGATTATACTTTTTAAAAATGTTTTAGTGGCTGCCTTAGAGTTTGCAGCACACCTTTATAATTAATCTACTTTAAAACAACACTGTAATGCCTCTCAGGGCAGGTACCTTATGACAGACCATTCTCAATTCCTTCCTCCTGTCCCTTATAGATTGTTATAGTTTATTTCACTTATTCACGTGTTTAATCACAGAGTATGTTCTTGCTATTATTGCTTTGAATAAATATCCATTTTTTCAATTAATAATAGAAATGATAAATAATTTTAATTCATATAAATTTATTTTTGATACTTTATTTTTTAAATGTAGATCTGAATTTCTGACCTGTATCATATTATTTTCTCTGAAGAACTTCTGATGATAAATTCTGTCAGTTTTTTAATGGAAGAATTTTTTTTAGCTTTATTGAAGTATAATTAACAAATGAAATTGCAAGATATTTAAAGTGTACAATGTTATGACTTTATATATGTATACACTGTGTAAGGATTCCTCTATTGAGTTAACTAACACATCCATCCCCTCACATATTTACCCTCCGCTTTTTAAAATCTCAATCTCTCTCTCTCTCTCTTTCTTTCTCTCTCTCTTTTTTTATGAGAACATTTAAGTTCTACTCTCTTAGCAAATTCTACTTGTATAATGCAGAGTTATCAACTCTGGTCACCATGTTATACATTACATCCTCAGACCTTATTCATATTATAACTCAAAGTTTGTATCCTTTTACTGATATCTCCCTATTCTCCCACTCCCTAGCTCCTGGTAACCACCATTCTAATTTCATTTTTGAGGTCATTTTCTTAAGAATCCACATGTAAGTGATATCATACAGTATTTGCCTCTGTCGGATTTATTTCATTTACCATATTATCTTCAAGGTTTATCCATGTTGTCACAAATAGCAAGATTTCCATCCTTTTTATGGCTAAACAATTCTTTTTTTATGGCTAAATAATCCTTTTTGTGGCTAAATAATGACATTTTCTTTATCGATTCAACTGTTGACCGATATTAAGATTGTCTCCATATCTTGGCTCTTGTAAATAATGCTGCCATGAACATGGATGTGCAGATATCTCTTTGAGATCTATTTCCATTTCTTCTAGATATAGACCCAGATGTGAGATTGCTGTATCATATAATAGTTCTGTTTTTAATTTTCAAAGGAACCTTCATATTGTTTCCATTACTTAATTTACATTACTATCAATAGTACACAAGGATACCTTTTTTCCCCACATCCTTACTGACATTTGTTATTCCTTGTCTTTTTGATGATAGCCATTCTAACGTGTGTAAGGCTATATCTCATTGGGGTTTTGATTTGCATTTAGCTTATGGTTAATGATGTTGAGCACTTTTCATATACCTGTTAGCCATCTATATGTCTTCTTTGGAAAAATGGCTTTATTTTTGGGCTCTATTCTGTTCTATTCTGTTTTTGGTGGGGAAGATTTTATTTGTTTTCATTTTTGTTTTTTCCTAATACCATACTGCTTTGAACACTAGAGCTTTGTAATATAATTTGAAATCAGGAACTGTGATACCTCCAGCTTTGTTCTATCTCAGGTGTGCTTTGGCTATTTGGGGTCTTTTGTGATTCCATACAAATTTTAGGATTAATTTTTGTGAAAAATGTCATTGGAATTTTGATAAGAATTGTATTGAATCTGTAGACTGTATTAGGTAGTTTGTACATTTTAACAATATTAAAATTTCCAATCCATGAAAATAGGATATCTTTTCATTTATTTGTGTATTCTTTAATTTCATTTATCAACATCATATAATTTTTGGTGTGTAGGTCTTTTATCCCCTTGGTTAAATTTATATCTAAGTATTTTATTTGGTGATATTGTAAATAAATTATTTCCTTAATTTCTCTTTCCGATCATTCATTGTTATATGGAAATGCAACTCATTATTGTATATTGGTTTTCCATCTTAAAACTTTACTGAATTTGTTTATAGTTCGAACAGTTCTTTTGTGTGAAGTCTTTAGGGTTACCTATATAGTATTATATCATCTGCAAATAGAGACACTTTTATCTACACATTTCTGTTTTGGATGCTTTTTATTTCCTACTTGCTTAATGGCTCTGCTAGGACTTCAGTACTATGATGAATAAAAAAGGTTAAAGTGGAGAGCCTTATTTTGTTCCTGATCTTAGAGGGAATATTTTCAGCTTTTCACCATTGAGTATGATGTTAGCTGTAGGCTTATCATATATGGGCTTTATTATGTTGAGGTATGTTCCTTCTCTACTCAGTTTGTTGAGACTTTTTATCATGCAAGGATGTTGAATTTTGTTAATTAATTTTTTGCATCTATTGAGATGATCATACAATTTTTATTTTTCATTTTTTAATGTGGTTCATCATATTGACTGATTTGAAGATATTAAATCATCCCTGCATCTCTTGAATAAATCCCACTTGATCATGGAGTATGATACTTTAAAGTACCATTGAATTTGGCTTGGTAATATTCTGTTGAGAATTTTTGCATCTATGTCCATCAGAAATATTGACCTATAATTTTCTTTTCTTGTAGTGTTCTTGTCTGGCTTTGGTATCAGGGTAATGCTAGCCTAATGAAATTAGTGTAAAGTGTTTCCTCTTCTTTTATTTTTTGGAAAACTTTGAGAATTCTTGATATCAATTCTTCATTAAATGTTTGGTTGAATTCACCAATGAAGCCATCTTGTCTTGGATTTTTCTTTGTTGGGAGGTTTTTGATTACTGATGTAATCTTACTAGTAATAGGTCGGTTCAAATGTTCTATATTATCATGATTCATTCTCGGTCAGTTGTATGATTTGAGAAATTTATTTCTTCTCATTTGTTCAATTTGTTGCATTATAATTGTTCAATAGTCTATTGTGATCTTTATTATTTGTGTCGTATCACTTGTAATGTCTCCTCTTTCATTTCTAATTTTATTTATTAGAATCCTCTTTTTTTCTATAGGTTTAGCTAAAGATTTGTCTATTTTGTTTGTATTTTCAAAGCCCAGCTCTTAGTTTCACTGATCTTTTTATATTGTCTTTGTATCTATCTCATTTATTTTTACTGATATTTGTTATTTCTTTCTTCTACTAACTTCAAACTTAGTTTATTTTTTATAGTTTCTTGAAGTATATAGTTATGTTATTTATTCAAGATTTCTTTTTTCTCAATGTAGGTGTTCATCTCTATAAATTTCCCTCTTAACATTGCTTTTGCTGCACTTTATAAGTTTTGGTGTGTTGTATTTCCATTTTAATTTGTCTCAAGATATTTTTTTATTTCTCTTTTATTTTTTGATCTAGTAGTTGTTCAGGAGGATGCTGTTTAGTTTCCACTTATTTCTGAATTTCTCATTTTTCTTTTTGTGATTGATTCTTAGTTTCACACCATTGTAGTAGCAAAAGATACTTGAAATGATTTAAATTTCTTAAATTTATTAAAACTTTTTATTTTAACCTAATATATGAGCTATCCTGTAGAATGTTCCATGTTTGCTTGAGAAGAATGCTTATTCTATTGCTATTGGATCAAGTGTTCTACATATGTCTGTTATGTCAATCTGATCTAACATATAGTTGAAGTCCTATGTTTCCTTATTGATTTTTTGTCTGCATGATCTATCCATTGTTGAAAGTGGGTATTAAAGTTTCTTACTATTATTGTATTGTTGTCCATTTCTCCCTTCAGATCTGTTAATATTTGCCTTATACATTTAGATGCTCCTATGTTGGGTGACTATTTACTAATGTTATACCTTTTGATAAATTGACCTCTGTACCATTATATAACAACCAGTCTCTAGATGTATGCTACATTAGAAATCTGACCCTAAGCAGCTTTTGAAGTATGCAGATAGATCCCTTTCAGAGAACAATTGTGAGACAAGCATTTTTGCCCACTCCCTCTGCATGGAGTCCTGAGCAGTAGCCAGTTATGAACTCTTTATTTTGCAGCAATTTTTGGAACTTGTGAATGGAATACCATTAGCTATCAGAGCCAGAAAATCTAAGGATCCATACCTTGGTGGGCAGTGCAAAAGCTGGGGCATAGATGCATGTACAAGCTTCTTCCAGGGAGATACTGACAACCTTGTGTAGACTACAGGGTGATGACAGTGGAGGTGTCCATCGAGTTTCCCAGCCTCTGGGAAGAATTGCAGCCAGCCTTTAGATGTCAGTTACATTAGAATCCTTCAAGCAGCAACTTTTATTTTTAATTTTTTTTTCAAACGTTTATTTATTTTTGGCACAGAGAGAGACAGAGCATGAACGGGGGAGGGGCAGAGAGAGAGGGAGACACAGAATCGGAAACAGGCTCCAGGCTCTGAGCCATCAGCCCAGAGACCGACGCGGGGCTCAAACTTGCGGACCGCGAGATCGTGACCTGGCTGAAGTCGGACGCTTAACCAACTGCGCCACCCAGGCGCCCCAAGCAGCAACTTTTAAAGATTGAACCACCTCAAAGAAAGATTGGAACATGAGCAATTTTGCCTGCTCCTTCTGAATCCTGGGAGGATAACCATAGCAAGTACTTGTGTTCCAATTAACAATTGTTCCTTTGCTATAGTCTTGTGGGTCTCATGTATGTAAGCCTCATTGGCTTTCAGAGCTAGTCTTGGGGGCTAGTCCCTCAAGTAGCAGTCTTAATAGATGAAGCCTTAAATGTGGAGTCAAAATGCTTTGCTCCTCAACGCGAAGCTGGGAGTTAGTGGTTCCCTTCTGAACATGTGGGGCCATGCTGGGAATGGTATTTATGGTGAGAGTGGGTCTCAGCATTTACTGCCCATTTCCATGTGGATATTTTCTCATTTATCCAATGTGCAGGAGTCAGTTGTTTTCTGGACTTCTCTCAGAGGGGATTTTTCCTTGTGTAGCTAAATATTCAGTGTGTCCGTGGGAGGAGAGGAGTTTAGAGGCCTCCCATGTCACCATGTTGGTTGACCTTTCTTCTAACTTTTTATTTGAGAAAAATCTTTATTTATTCTTCACTTTTGAAGGCTAATTTTGCTGTGTATATCATTCTAGGTTTTTTTTAAATTTTATTTTCATCACTTTAAATATTTCAATTCACTTTCCTCTTGCTCACATAGTTTCTGAAAAAAATTACACTATAATTCTCATCTTCTTCACTTTAAAGGTAAACTTTTTATTCTCCCCCCAGCTTCCTTCAAGAGTTTTTCTTTGTATTGTTTTTCTGGAGTTTGAATATGATACTCTTTGATGCAGAGTTTTTGATATTTATTCTGTTGATGGTCCCTGAATTTCTGGAACTGTGGTTTGGTATTTTTCATTAAATTTTGAAATCTCTTGGCCATTATTACTTCACATATTTTTGTTGTTGTTTCTTCTTTTGGTATTCCAATTGTACTATGTCATATCTTTCAAAATCACCTCATAATTCTTGAATAATCTGTTCTCTTTCTCTCTTTTAAAATTTCATTTTGGAAAGTTTATACTAACATATATTTGTATTCACTGATGTTTTTCCTCAGCTGTGTATAGTCTACTGAAAAATCTATTTTTCATTTTTTACATTATTATTTTTTTTTTACTTCCAGCATTTTTTTTTTTATTCTTTCTGCTTACACTATTCATCTGTCTTTCCATGTTGCCTACTTTTTCCACCTTAACATATTAATCAAACTTATTTTAAATTCCCGGTCTGATAATCACAATCTGTGTCATATCTGAGTCTAGTTCTGGTACTTGCTTTGTTTCTTTAGACTTCCTTTTAACATTCCTTGTGATTATTTTGCTGAAAGCCAGACAAAGCTTATAATAAGAAGCAATGTAAACAGACCATTAGTGTGAGATTTTATGTTAATCTGGTTATGAGTTGAGCTGTATTTAATGTTTGTTGTAGCTGTAGGTGCCTAGAATACAAATTCCTCTAGTGCTCTTGATTTTATCCCCATGCTTGTCTTTAGGTTTCCCTAAGGACTTCTTCTCAAACAGTCTGGGCCTTGTAGCTTTTTTAGCTGTAATCCATACTGGAGCTTCTTTAATGTGGTGATAAGAGGTGGGTTGGAAGTAGTGTTCTATAATCTTAAAATTAGATCTCAGTTTTTAGTGGGTCTAAATTCCTGGGATGTAAGTTTTGCAAACATTACCTACGTTTAATTTATTATATTTTAAAATATATATTTATATTATGTTTAATATATTTATATTATATTTAATATATTTATATTATATTTATTTGTTATATCTTACCTCTCCCTGCCCTTCTTGAGTGAGAAAGGAGGCTAGAGAGGGCTGGGGTTGGGTAGTTGCTCATCTGCCTATGTAAGATAAAGCCTAGCTAAATGTTTTTTTCAGTGGAGAGTAGTCTTTTATTATGGAGAACACACTAAGTATAGTTTAAAATGATTATTTCCCCCCTACCTTTGCCAAAGATACTTGGTAACTTTTCTGGGTGCTTCATCTTGAGAACCTGGTGAGGTTCCTGGAAGAAAAATCCATGAAATTGTGGGGAATCTCCCTAAAACTGCAGGCTGCAGGAGTTTCTCATTATTATGCTAATCTACTCTCAACCTCCAGCAATTCCTCAAGGTAAGTATTTAAGTGTTCCTATCAATTGATACCTCCAGTGGCTTTTGCTCTGTATAAGGTAAACTTGACTGTGTTTCTTTGTATTCTCCTGTGTCTAGATTTCAGACTGGCTGTCTGCCTTGTGACTTCAGTTCTCTGATGGTCCAAAAAACTCATTGATTTTAAGTTTTTTCAACTTTTTTTTTATTGTAAGGATGGAAATGACACCTTCTAAATTTTATATGTCAGAGCTAATACCAGAGGTCTGTTAACATTCAACTTTTAGATTTTAAAAACTTTTAAAAAGAGGTTTTGACAAATAGCCCTCTATAAACATAAGGTAAATTATTGTTAAAATTTTGTAAATTTGATATACTGCCGTCATGTTGGAAGAGGAAGAAAGGAATTGCTCTTTGAAGGATACAAATTTTTTCTGCCATCTGGGTCGGCTTGATAAAGATGTGCACTTAGCATAGATCACATTTCAACCTTCCGAATCTGAGGTGAGGCTAAATGGAAAGATGCGATGTTTTATCATAATTAGATTATAAGTTTTACTTCATGGCTCATTTATTCCTTTCTGGAAGCTTGCAAAGAGGGACCATTAAAAATCCTCCACCTTTGGAAAAATGTACAGCAAATAAGGTAGCATTTCCTCTGGCCCTTCCCTGATCCGTAGGCATCACACAAAAGAAGTGAAAATGGAAAATCATGGCATAACTGGACTGTTAGAAAATATACTCAAGCTTACTGGCTGGAAAATTACCACAAGTGTGCACATGCAGAAGACTTTAATGAAAAGCAGGATCACCCTAATTTGTTTCAAAATGTGTCTGCAGTCCTGTCTGTGAGAAATAAAATATATCAACCTGATGAGATGGAGTGATATTCAATGAGTCTGTGAGACAGCAGTGAAATTCCAAACTGAGAAAGACCTGAGGGTAGAGATTTCTTCCGTTAAATTTTATCAGAAGCAGCCAGAGGGCAGCACAGCAGTTTGGTTTTAAATGCCAAGAAAACTCTCTAAATGGACTCTTATGCCAAAGAAATGAACGACAGATGGTGTTTCTTATTCAAGGTTCACAGATGCCTCCCACAAACACCAAAGATATAGTCAAGCATTCAAATGAGAATAAGAATACACATGTAGAATTCAAAGAAGCTGTTTGAAAAAATGACAGTAAAACTGATCAACTGATCATAGCAGGTAGCAAAAGACCAGATATGTAGAAGGCAGGCAGATTTATTCAGCAGCACCTGACTAAATAGAACCTCCAATCGTAAATAGAACTGAAATCCTTTTAGACCAGTTAAAAAGCAAAATATTTATTGCATGCATATAAATTTTTAAAAGCTCAATGCCCCCAATATCATTTAGAATCTGTTTCGAAGTCAGTCTAGCTGTAGTCCAATGGCCTGTACTATTTGCCAGTCTATTTTCAAAAATAACCCCTGAAAAATTAAAGTATAGAATAATGATCCTGAACCCATAAAAACAGATTTAATTCCATTCACTATTTTTGTACTTATAAGAATGACTCATACATCTCAGAAACTTTATTTTTGCAATTTTTTTGCTAATCCTCAGATAATCAGCAAATCTGATTAATATAAACATTTCATTATTGTTTAGTATTTTCATAATGTTTTCCTTTATCTATTGTCCTTTAGCCTGGACCATAGTCAAATAGAAGGTCAGTTATATTCAAGGGCATTTGGGGATGTAGCATTCAGTCTATAAAACAAAGTGGGTTAATATCCAGATAAATTTTCTTAGTTTATAGCAACATAATAAATTTAAACCCAGCTAACAATGCTATTGCATCACCTTGTAATCATGAGCTGTTTTCCAGGGAAGGATTTTTTTTTTAAGGTTTATTTATTTTTGAGTGAGAGAGAGAGAGAGAGACAGAGCATGAGCGGGGGACAGGCAGAGATAGAGGGAGACACAGAATCTGAAGCAGGCTCCAGGCTCTGAACTGTCAGCACAGAGCCCAACTCTGGGCTTGAAATCACAAACTGCACCTGAGCTGAAGTTGGACGCTTAACTGACTGAACCACCACGTGCTCCTCCAGGAAAGGATTTGATCCATAAATACATAGCCCATATTTTTGGACTCTAAATCAGGGCACATGATAGGTGTGATAGTACCTTTGTGGAGAATGATAGATTATCCAAAGTGTTGGGGTCTCCTATAAAATCCAGGATGGGAGAATTACTATATCCACCATTACTCTTTTTTTATTGGCTTAGAAAAGCTTGGAACCTCATGAAAAGACTGATAAATTCATTCATTTGTCCATTTAAGGGTTAGCCTTTCCAGAAGTCCAGGCTTTCCAATGTAGGTCATCTGGTTTGAATTGCTTGGTTTTTGCTTGACACAGGTGCAAAGCACTTTTCCTAAGTGGAGGATAGGCCTCTTCTTAAATGTCACCGTGATGAAGATGCATGTTTTACTTTTTCTGACAGATACCTCACTCAAGTCTGGGTTGTAGACTTTCTACCAACTGGCCTTGCCCCAAGTGAAATTTTTAACCAGTCCAGAATCTGTAATTAACAAAAGCGGAAAAAAAAAAACCAAAAAAGTTGGTTGCCTCTGATTCATGTTAACCAGTGGAAATAATAGCTCCAGGTCAATTAATGAATGCTTCAGAAGGTCAGTAGTTATCCATTTTCAAAAAGAGCACAGATAAAATAACAAAGATAGAGAAAAATGGTCAATGCTTGGTATTTTGATTTGTTAGACTTTTTTTTTTCCCTTGAGGAAAAGCTGGCATGTCTTGCACTCTTTCAAAACATGAATGTGAAGACAAGAGTGTGCTTAATGTGATGACATATGAAAAACTACATATGAGTATTTAACCATTTGCATTTTAAAGTGGTTATTACTGTTATTATTAATAATATTGCCATTATCATGTCTGGATTCATTTTTCTTTTTACATATTTAATTCTTTCAGTCATTAAATATTTTGTAAGCATCTATAAATGCAAAACATGACTATTCTCTGCTGCCCCTGCTCACTCACATTTCTTTTCAGGTGAACCTTAATAACCACTTGTCATTTTTGGTATTCATTATTGCTTATTAAATAGCAAGTGTTTATTACTGAAGTATAGGTAAGCAAATTTCCATGGCTCACACCAGTCTTGGGCACACAGCTGGGGTAAAAAAATAATGTGTGTGTGTGTGTGTGTGTGTGTGTGCATCAGTATGCCTCTACTTTTAGCATCTCCAAATATACCCTCTCCTGGTACCCCATTTCTTCTTCCTTCCTCTGCCAAATACCTGAATCCCAGACTTAACTAACCTTTCCAATGTGAGTTAATAGTGGTTTAGCTGCTGTTACCCAAAGGATAGTTTTTCTATTCATGGGAAATATTTGAAGCCTAAAAAATCTTCAAAATCCAAAGAAGTAAGTCTCTACTTTATTTCAAGTTACTTGATGTCTTGGTGAAGATAGATTTCTTCTTAGCCAGTGGACCTCTTGACACATGTCATTTTACACCAACCAATCCATCATCCTTTTTGTCTGTACTTAGGTCACAATTGATCCTCTTTGTTTATGAAATTTGACAGTTGAAAATATTTATTTTCAAGGTGGCATGCACACCTTCTGGATGCAGTGTATTCAACTGAGGTGGAATAAGGGAAGAATTCATTAAAACTAGACCTAGGAATCCAACTGTCAATCCTTATGGGGAGCAGACTCTTTGAGGCTTGGATTCTGCATCACTCCACTTGACATCCAGAAGTTACAGACTATATTACCTTAGGAGAAGAGGATGTGTGTTATGAACCTAAGTATTATTCAATACACCATATACAAAATGTGTTCACTAATTTTTTAATGATTGAGAGTTATGAAGACACTCAGTGGTTTCTCTGTTCATCAAAGAGAAATGTATATGTCCTAATGTTTGTGTCTGTTTGAAACCAAACATTAAGTATCATTAAACCAAAAATGATTACTTCCTTTCAATTTATCATAAACAATGAATAACATTTTGGGTTTGAACTTAAATACTCAAGATAGATTATAATAAGTCAGAGTTAAAAATCAGCGCATATGAATTACAGTTTGTATGTTTAACCTTTTGATAAAACATAAAAGCAAAAACCTATATAATGAATAGCATTGATGTAATAGGACCTTTTATCCTTCTAATGAGAATCAATTTATTATTTTTCTGATTATAGAAATAACACATTTATTGGAGAAAAAATTTAAAATGCAGGAAAATGTTTTTTTAAAAAATGTACCATCTAGAAGTAACCACCATTAGTATTTTGCTATATAGCTTTCCATTTTTTTAATGCATATCATAGATATCCTTTAAAAAATTTTTACGTAGATGAAATCATGTTAAACCATACAGTTTCATAACTGAACTCTTTGCCCTACATGTACTTGTCTTTGCATGGTGATAGGTAGCAATCTAATTGACCACATGAAAATTCCATGACACAAATTTACAAAGATTGATGGACATTTATACTGTTATCATAGTTTTACTACTAACACACATTTTTTGAAACTTCTTGCTCTTGACCTGCTCCCAGAATGTGCTTTCAGATCTTTGAAATGAAGATGTCAGTTGAACTTTGTAAATTACTGAGTGATCACCATATAGGCTGGGCCTGGACTACTGATTCTGTTTGAGATATTTGAATTCTCAGGATCCTGCTTTTCTGGGGAAGGAATATGGTGTCCCTTGTAAATGGGGCAGTACTCCTTGAGAAACTGAAATTGGTTTTTCACTGAGCTTGGCAAAGTATATATCTTGTTTCCCACCTCTGCTTCATATCTGCTTACTCTGAAGGATTTGGAAACCCTATTACATTTATCTACATAGCTCCTACTTTTCATACAGAAACATTTCACTTTTCAGAAATACCAAACAAATATTTGTTTAAATCCATGTCACGATGAATTTTTTGCCTGCTAATAATAATATTATCTTATGTGCAGTAGGAGTGGGACATTTCAAATTTAGGAAAAAGGATTTTTTCTGCAGGAGGATTTGCCATGTGGGTTCAGCTTGTGGGTTGTTCTTCAATTATCTTTTTTTGGAAATAAATTCATTTGCTGATTTAACTCCAGCTTGCATTACTCTAATTTTGCTGCTGGAGCAGGAGGGAAAACAAGTTTCTCTAAATATTTTTATAAATATTTTATTGGGTTGCATTTTGACCTCACAAAATTCTAGCTTCTGAAGCCAGAAGGGATTTAGAATAGAGAGTGCATAGATCTTTAACCTGGGATACTTGAATGAACTTAAAGAGTCAAGAACATCCCAAAATAGTTTGCAAAAATGTGTGTGTGTGTGTGTGTGTGTGTGTGTATGTATCCATTTTTCTTACAACGTCCAAAGCTTTTATTAGACTCCCAAAGTAATCCATGATTAAAAAAAAGGTTAAAAATAATTCAACATACTCATATTAAAAAAGAACAACTTAAATCCAGAAATCCTACCTAAGTTGAGAGAGCTAGTCAGTAGCAAAGAAAAAGTTATTCCCCCTACTAAATTCTCCTTTTAGGCAAGTGGAGCCCAGGGTTTTGTGTAGTAGGTTGCTGGTCAATGTTTAACAATTAGCACTCAAAAAATGCATAAATGTAGGGGCGCCTGGGTGGCTCGGTCAGCTGAGTGTCCAAATTCGGCTCAGGTCATGATCTCGCGGTTCATGAGTTTGGGCCCCACGTCGGGCTCTGTGCTGAGAGCTTGGAGCCTGGAGTGTGCTTTGGGTTCTGTGTCCCCCTCTCTCTTCGCCCACCCCTACTTGTGCTCTCTGTCTCTCTCTGTCTTTCAAAAATGAATAAACATAAAAAATTTTTAAATGCGTAAATATACAAATATAACCTTATTATAAATTTTATTGGTATGAAGGATGTATGTAATACTATGTACAAGTAATACAATAATACAACAACTTTATTACAAATTCCATATACCTTTAACTCCAGTATGACTTGCCCTTTCTTACAAAATCTGTTATCAGTTTTTACAATTCTATTGCCAACAATAGTGTCACAAAATCAAACTGTGATGATAAAACCTTAAAAAGCGTGGTAAAAATGATAATCAAGTATAGTTCCAACATAAACGTTGAATATGCAAAAAGGAAACAACTCATTTGACAGTGAGGTGAGTGACTTTTTGACTGCAACAGATGATAATTTTCAAATACTATGCTATTGACAATGTAATGAATATAGACATCCACACTTTTCAGCTAAATCGATATTTTAACATTTCTTTACCACTTTTAAAATTTAAATTTTTTTTTAAAATTTACATCCAAATTAGTCAGTATATAGTGAAGCAATGATTTCAGGAGTACATTCCCTAATGACCCCTACCCATTTAGTCCATCCCCCCTCTCACAACCCCTCCAGTAACCCTCTGTTTGCTCTCCATATTTAAATGTCTCTTATGTTTTGTCCCCCTCCCTGTTTTTATATCATTTTTGCTTCCCTTCCCTTATGTTCATCTGTTCTGTGTCTTAAAGTCCCCATATGAGTGAAGTCATATGATATTTGTCTTTCTCTGACTGACTAGTTTCACTTGGCATAATACCCTCTAGTTCCATCCACATAGTTGCAAATGGCAAGATTTCATTCTTTTTGATTGCCGAGTAATACTCCATTGTATATATATATATACCACATTTTCTTTATCCATTCATCCATCGATGGAAATTTGGGCTCTTTCCATACTTTGGCTATTGTTGATAGTGCTGCTATAAACATAGGGGTGCATGTGACCCTTCGAAATAGCATACCTGTATCCCTTGGATAAATACCCAGAAGTGCAATTGCTGGGTCGTAGGGTAATTCTATTTTTAATTTTTTGAGCAACCTCCATACTGTTTTCCAGAGTGGCTGCACCAGCTTGCATTCCCACCAACAATGCAAAAAAGATCCTCTTTCTCCACATCCTTGCCAACATCTGTTGTTGCCTGACTTGTTAATGCTAGCCATTCTGACAGGTGTAAGGTGATATCTCATTGTGGTTTTGATTTGTATTTCCCTGATGATGAGTGATGCTGAGCATTTTTTCATGTGTCGGTTGGCCATCTGGATGTCTTCCTTGGAGAAGTGTCTATTCATGTCTTTCGCCCATTTCTTCACTGGGTTATTTGTTTTTTGGGTGTTGAGTTTGATAAGTTCTTTGTAGATTTTGGATACTAACCCTTTATCTGATATGTCATTTGCAACTATCTTCTCCCATTCTGTCGGTTGCCTTTTAGTTTTGCTGATTGTTTCCTTTGCTGTGCAGAAGGTTTTTATTTTGATGAGACCCCAGTAGTTCATTTTTGCTTTTATTTCCCTTGCCTCCGGAGACGTGTTGAGTAAGAAGTTGCTGTGGCCAAGATCAAAGAGGTTTTTGCCTGCTTTCTCCTCGAGGATTTTGATGGCTTCCTGTCTTACATTTAGGTCTTTCATCCGTCTTGAGTTTATTTTTGTGTATGGTGTAAGAAAGTGGCCCAGGTTCATTCTTCTGCATGTTTGCTGTCCAGTTTTCCCAGCACCACTTGCTGAAGAGACTCTCTTTATTCCATTGGATATTCTTTCCTGCTTTGTCAAAGATTAGTTGGCCATACGTTTGTGGGTCCATTTCTGGGTTCTCTATTCTATTCCATTGATCTGAGCGTCTGTTCTTGTGCCAGTACCATACTGTCTTGATGATTACAACTTTCTGGTATAGCTTGAAGTCCGGGATTGTGATGTCTCCTGCTTTGCTTTTCTTTTCCAAGATTGCTTTGGCTACTCGGGGTCTTTTCTGGTTCCATACAAATTTTAGGATTATTTGTTCTAGCTCTGTGAAGAATGCTGGTGTTATTTTGATAGGAATTACATTGAATGTGTAGATTGCTTTGGGTGGTATCGACCTTTTTAACAATATTTGTTCTTCCTATCCAGGAGCATGGAATCTTTTTCCATTTCTTTGTGACTTCTTCAATTTCTTTCATAAGCTTTCTATAGTTTTCAGTGTATAGATCTTTCACCTCTTTGGTTAGATTTATTCCTAGGTATTTTATGGTTTTTGGTGCAACTGTAAATGGGATCAATTCCTTGATTTCCCTTTCTGTTGTTTCATTGTTGGTGTTCCCATACCAGTGTATTAGTTTTTCTGTTATACAGCCAAACAAAGTGACAGAGAAAGATTGGTTGTTAAAGAATTAATAAAGAGGGGCACTGGGGTGGCTCAGTCAATTCGGCTTCTGATGCTTGACTTCAGCTCAGGTCATGATCATAGGATTTGTGAGCTCATGCCCCACACTGGGCTCTGTACTGACAGTGTGGAGCCTCCTTGGGATTCTCTCTCTCTATCTATCTCTGCCTATCCTTCACTGGTGTACTCGCTTGCGCTCTCTCTCTCTCTCAAAATAAATAAAACTAAAAATAAAAGAATAGGCAAAGATACATCTGGCAACTGCAAAAACAAAGGAAAACAAATATCATATGACTAGTATCAGGCAGCCCTCAGTTCATGGGTGAAGGCATTAATGGGATATAAAAATGAGTTTATTAATGAAAAGTAGTACCATTCCAATGACAATATGTGAATCTTTTGGAACAAATAACATCATTATGAGAGCATTAATCAAATCTGACAATTAGAAAGGAGATGGCATATGATACTGGACAAGTAACTCTGTCTGTGTCCCTCTTAGCCCTCACACAACTGTGGCACAGTGATTATGTGCTAAGGCTCTGGAGCCAGAAAGCCAATGTTCATTCACATACTACCTCTTCCATACTTAGTTATATGATGCTGTTTTAAATCATCTAATCTCTCCAATTTTGTTTTCATGTGGCCAAAATGTGGATGATAAGAGTTGTTGAATTACTATGTTGTACACCTAAAATTAATGTAATTATACTTAAATAATAAATAAATAAATAAATAAATAAAATAAAATAAACAACAAAAACAAAGTGGGGATAATGACAATATTACCTAGCTTATTGGTTACTTTTTTGGTTTAATGAGATAATACCTATAAAGTGCTAAGCATTTAATAAGAGACAAATAAGTTAGATGTTATTGTTTTAAAATTGGGGTGTTTGGATGGCTTAGTTGATTAAGCATCCAACTCTTATTTTAGGCTCAGGTCATGATATCAGTGTCCTTGGGATTGAGCTCCATGTCAGGATCTGCACTAACAGTGCAATGCCTGTTTGGGATTCTCTCTCTGCCTCTTTCTCTGCCTCTTCCCCAACTCATGCTCTTTTTGTCTCTCTCAAAATAAATAAATAAACATTAAAAAAAATCATTATAATAACCTTGTTTGTATCCTTTTCCCCAAATCTTTCTGGCTATCTTGGCCATTAGGGTGGAAGAAATGAAGATTTACTTATTTATTTAGTTATTTATTTACTTCTTATACTACATGATTTTTTAAAAATTCTAATTCATAAAAGGGGGTTTCCACAAAAAAGCAAACTTTTTTTGATGCATGATTTTAAAAAACAAAGCAAAAAAAAACTATGTATCTGAGAACGCTAGTTCCCCAAAATAATCTAGTCTATCCTATTTCCATTGAAACAGATTAACAGTAATGTTTTAGTCAAGATGTCTAAATCCATAGTAACTGGATTCCTTTGTTCTTGTTCACTTTATGCAACCTACTTAACAGATAAAACAGACAAAAATCAATTAAGGATATGTAAAAATTTGACCATTGGTGTTGGAGTCAAGACTGAATGCCAGAAGCCATAATTTAATAGCTAAATTACTTTGTAATCTTATTTGTACCTATTATATTGAACAAAATTATTTGAACAAAAACATTCTGCTATGAAAATGATATACAGGGGCGCCTGGGTGGCGCAGTCGGTTAAGCGTCCGACTTCAGCCAGGTCACGATCTCGCGGTCCGTGAGTTCGAGCCCCGCGTCAGGCTCTGGGCTGATGGCTCAGAGCCTGGAGCCTGTTTCCGATTCTGTGTCTCCCTCTCTCTCTGCCCCTCCCCCGTTCATGCTCTGTCTCTCTCTGTCCCAAAAATAAATAAACGTTGAAAATGATATACCATCTTTAAGTGCTTCATTGGGAATAGCATTTAAAAGACTAATGGCAACCATCCTCTTTTACTTTGCACTAATATTTTGAAGTTCCATCTATAAATCATTAATAAATGAATTCATTATCTTTGGAGTACCATATATGTGAATTAAAATACCATAACTCCATTGTGCTACATATAACCATGTTGACTCTTTCATTTTTATTTTGAGATGTAGTAAGCAAAGTCTTTGGAGGAAAATTTAATTTGAGATAAAGCTGATAATTCCATTGGCAAAAATTCCACACTGGCAATGTCCTAAAGGAAATGGAATCAACTTAAAAGCATAATAATTATTAAGAAAAAAGGGGTCTTAGATTTTTATGAAATTGATTTTCATACTAAAAAATAGTAAGAACTCTTGGGAACTGATACTGGGTAATATTTAGAAATCATCTTACAAACTAGGGTACCATAGTCACATAAATTTAAATATTTGTAAGTTAAAATTTATCCACTGTTCCCTCTTTTCACTCTTAGAAACATATTAGTGAAATAAGAAAACTTAATTTTACAGTATTGCCATTTGCTTAGAATGATTATTTCAAGAACATGAAAGGGGCCAATTGTCTTCAATAAAGTGAATAGTTTTTTATCAAAATACAATTCAGTAGAAAGAACATTGCAATCAATGTATGCTGGAAATGAAGGAGAAGGAAGCAGATAGTGGGAGGAAGAAAAATAGCAGATTTAAGGAAGCTTCTAGTATACATAGGGAGATTGGGCAGTTAGAATTATCAAGGTCTTGTAACTGTCAAATGAGTGGTAAAAATAAATAAGGTCACATTACATGTGAATTTGAAATTAAACAAAACAAACTATTAATAACACTCATATTTTTCCAAATTTAAAAAACCGTGTCCAAATTTCACAGCTGGATGTTTGCGTGAACTATAAACTGTGATTTGACTGTGGCAAAATGTTGGTACCACTTTAGTTTGTAAGTAGAAATGCCCAACATCTTTTGTCAGAGTTGCTTATTATTGTGTATATACACATGTGTGTATATGTGTATATACATGATTTTGATAACTACTTTGCTATTATTTTAAAATTTCTTCTTTTAATAATTAATTTTTTTTCTGTAACAAAGTCATCTAAGTATTCATTATGAGATTATGGTCGTAAAAGTGCTGATGCTAATGTTTAAAAAAAAAATGCCTGGAAACCAAGACTCTGGAAGAAAAATAGATGATGACTAAAACACTTGAAGGAAGGTAAAACAGTCTCCATCCCCCAAGAATTTCTTCTAAAGATTAGAAATAATGTTGAAAAAATAAAAAGCAGGATCAAAGCAAATTTAATGGTTATAAGTGTACACATTAGAAGCAAGAATTACTAGAGCAGCCATTCTGGAGAACAGTATCGAGATTCTTCAAAAAAACTAAAAATAGAACTACTATATGATCCAGCAATTGGAAACGTAAATACTAGGTATTTACCCAAAGGATAAAAAAATACATATTTGAAGGGGTACATACACCCCAATGTTTATAGCAGCATTGTCAATAATAGCCAAGCTGTGGAGAGAGCCCAAATATCCATTCATCAATTGATGAATGGATAAAGAAGATGTGGTATGTATATACAATGCAATATTACTCAGCCATCAAAAAGAATGAAATCTTGCAACTACATGGATGGAGCTAAAGTGTGTTATGCTAAGTGAAATAAGTTGTAGAAAGACAAACACCACAAAATTTCACTCATATGTGGAATTTAATAAACAAAACAGATGAACATATGGGAGGGGGAGAAAAGAGAGGGAAAAAAAACCATGGAAGACTTTACAAAATTTTTTTTAATGTTTATTCATTTTTGAGAGAGAGAGACAGAGTGCAAGTGGAGGAAGGCCGAAGAAGGCTCCAGGCTCTGAGCTGTCAGGACAGAGCCCGATACAGGGCTCAAACCCATGAACCATGAGATCATGACCTGAGCCAAAGTCAGATGCTCAACTGACTGAGCCACCCAGGCACTCCATGAGAAACTCTTAAAAATAGAGAACAAATAGGGTTGATGGAGCGAGGTGGGTGCGGGATGGGCTAGAAGGATGATGGGCATTAAGGAGGGCACTTGTTGTGGTGAGAACAGCGTGTTGTATGTAAGTGATGAATCATTGAATTCTACTCCTGAAACCAATGTTGCAGTGTATGTTAACTAACTAGGATTTAAACAAAATTTGAGGAAACAGAAAGGAAAAAATAAAAAATAAAAAAATAGTACGCATCTCCTTTCATATTCTTATATGAGAATATTCATATGAAAATGTATCAGTTTTGAATTATGTAAGGTCATTGATATGTCTTCCTCACATAAAACATGATTGATGGTACTCAAGATTCATAGGAAGGATGATATGTCTAGAAAGGCAAATCTATAGAGATGGAAAGTAGATTAATAGTTCCTAGAGCTGGGGTTGCAATAGGGATTAACTGTAAAAGAGCATGAGGGATCTTAGTGGATTGATGAAATGTCTAAAATGAATCTTATGGGATAAAATGAAGAGCTGTTTCTGCAAGCTCCAGGAATATGTCTGTTCCTTGCTTTTTCAAGTGTCTATAATTTTCTGGCATTCCTTGGCTCCTGGCTACATCACTCCATTCTCTGATTCCACTGTCACATCAACAACTCTCTCACTAACTCTTCTGCATCCCTCTTATAAAGGTCCTTGTCGTTACAGATAGTGCCTACCAGGTAATCCAGGATAATCTCCCTAAATCAAGAACTTTAACTTAATCACATCTGCCAAGACCCTTTTTCCTTATATGGTAACACATTTGTTGGTTCTGTGGATTAGGACATGGGTATATTTGGGAGCCCTTCTTGAGCCTACAACAGTTGGGTAGAGAGGAAGGCAGGGACTTTGATTCACCATCTTTGTTGTCTCCACATTTAGCACTATACCCAGCCCCTGGCAAATACACATGTGCCAAGTTGAGGAGTGGACATGAGGGAAGGCACAAAGGTTGGAAAGAGCAATATGTGTCCTGGGAACTCTGAGTAGACTGTTCAGTGTGGACTTAAGGATTATAGTAGTAAGGATGGCAAGAAATGGAGTGGAAAATCAGGTTGGGGCCACAGTAGTGAGGGCCCTGAATATCAGACTGTGTTTTTTAGATTTAAACTAATGAGCAACTAATAAAGAAATTATTATAGGAAACATTGATAAAAGGTTAATTTGGTGAATACTGACAAAATTAGAGAGGAAACACTGGAGGTTTATGCATGTTTGGAGGCTACTTCAGCATTCTGGCCATGGAATAATGAGACCTGGACTTTAGCTGTGATGGTCATAAGAATGACAAGGCATGGGGTGCCTGGGTGGCTCAGTCAGTTGAGCATCCAACTCTTGATTTCAGCTCACATCATGGTCCCTGGGTGGTGGAATCAAGCCCCCATGTGGGGCTCTGCAGTGAGCATGGAGCCTGCTTGGGATTCTCTCTCTGTTCCTCTGCACCTCTCTCCCACTCTGCCTCTCTCAAACAAACAAACAAACAAATAAATAAGTAAATAAATAAAAACAAGTCAGAAGCTGAAGCAATATGAATAAAGAATGGTCTGCACTCAATAGCTGAATCACTACAAGGGAGTATGTCTGTTAAGATTGATCATATTTGTGCTACAAGGAATAGAAATTCAGTGTAATTAAATAAAAGCTATGTATTTTCTCCTATAATGTGGAGACTGAAGGTAGGTAGCTATGAATTTACACAAAGTAATTTTTCCTATGATCTTACGCAAAATCCAGATGGGAGTATTGGACTACAGAGTGTCAGACCAACCTTTTAAAATACAGAAGTAGGACACATAAATACAAAACAAACTATGTTTCCCTTCTGAAAAGGAAGAGGTTGGTATAATGTCTTCTTTAGGAACTTTCAAGCGTTTCTCAACAATAAGTAATACTTCACTAGGCACTCACCAAGCCAATGACCTTGAAAGAGGGCAAACCGTAAAGTCAGAACTTACATAAACCTCACAGCCTTGGACAACTTCAAATCCTTTGTTGTCTATGGGTTGTATTAGAGTTGGAAGGTGTGAGGAATAGGAAATGCGTTTTGTAATGCCCTGTTAGCATAATGATTTTTGAAAATGACTGTATCTCCTTTCTCTGTAATATCTTAAGAAGAAAGAAAGAAGAGAGCCTATTAGGTCATCTTTGGTGGTCACAAATGGGCAGGAAGCAGAGTGAAAAGCCTTTCTATACAATTGTTCTTCCTTTATAATTATACACAGTTGTCTGCAAAACTTTTTTTTTAAGTTCTTTTATAGCAGGAATGACATTGTAATATGGTGAACTCATAAATTCATAGATAAGAAAAGCTTGATGATAATTATCAAAAAATACAGGGACAAAAACTAATAATCCTGAAATTAACCAGGTCATTTACAGTTTAAAAAAATAAACTAAATTACATTCATTGTATTCTAGGATTATCAATAAGGTTATACTAAACATTAATTTCACTCTTCACTATAGCTTTAAAAAGGAAATTTTCCAAAGCACAAACTGTGTGTGGCATTCACCCGTGTCTGAATTTTTCAATCAATCCCTCCCATCACTGGGAGTGTTTTATAATTTTATGAAGGAAGAAGACATGAAAATTTCAGCCACTGTCATGTTTTAAGAAAATTTTTAAAAATGTTGGTGGCTTGGGGTGCCTGGTTGGCTCAGTCAGTTAAGTGTCTGACTACTGACTTCTGCTCGGGTCATGATCTCACGGTTCATGAGGTTGAGCCCTATGTTGGGCTCCAAGCTGACAGCACAGAGCTTGCTTGGGATTCTCTCTCCCTTTCTCTCCTGCCCCTCCCCTGCTCATGCTGTCTCTCACAAAATAAATAAATACACTTAAAAAAAAAACGTTGGTGACTTAACTAACAATGTGATAACAAATTAAAATATCCACAGTCACATGGGGACTCTACCTCACCAGTTTTCCAATATTCTCCCCAACACCCCTAGTGCTCATTCTCCTTGCATGGAGAAGCACAGTTTTGTTTTGTGTGTTTTTTGTTTTGTTTTGTTTTGTTTTATCTTACAACCATCAGACCACATTTTCAAAAGATACCATCTTATAGGTTCTCTCTTACTCTTTCTTCTGCTTCATGCAGGTAGGGGTTAGGTGAGTTGAGTTTTTCTCTGCAGTCTTCAACCTCTCTTCCCAGGTCCTGTGGGCTCTAGCTCTCTCTACACATGTGTCTGAGAGAATTCTGGGTTTAGATTCAGATCTCTCCATCAGTGGTCTTCAGATGCTGTTTTGGAGAGTACTTTAAAAATTTCAATCTCACTTTTGCCCCTTGAGTAGGAACCTTGCAGGCATAGGACAGAGGTGGTGGTTAGCAAAGTACTGTTGCCTCCTTAGCTGTAATATCACTGAATACCTTCACATTTAATTATCCTCCATGTAAATTATAACCAGTTGGAGAGCCATGTGGCTATATTGAGTACAGATAAACATACACATAACTTCTGGCCAGCAATTTCACTCTATATATAGAAGCTTTCACACATAAGGAAAAACCATACAATAAAGTTTGTTGCAGCTTTGTAATAGCACATACAAAAAAGGAAATAACCTAAATGTCTATCAATAAGAGAATGGATACACTGTGGCATATTCATAGAATAAAATATTATTCAACAGTAAAAAGTGAATGAGCTAGTGGTCCAACAACTCTAATTTATAGAAATGCTATGTATTTCATGAAAATAATACTATATATTCCAATGGAAGCATACATATAAATTGAAATTGAACTTGAAAATTGAATAAATTTAAATTTAAATTGAATAAATTGAATTGAAAATGGGAAACACCAAATTCAGGAGGATGATTGATTCTGAGTACCAAGAAATAAAACTATGAAGAGGTACAAAAGGCTTTAATTGTAATATTTTAATTTTTTAGTCCATGTGTGGGATACATATATGCTCATCACATTATTCTATATACATTTTCATATGTTTAAAATATTTTGTTCCTAAAAATCTTATAAACTCCTGAGAGGTTCCCATATCACATATCAACCATTTACAAAAAGAGAGATATGTTTTAATCAAGGTACAAGGAATAAGTGCTTTCTCCTGAGAAACTCTTTTGTTTTCTTTTCATTAACCAGGTAAATCACTCACTAATACTTTCCTTTTCCTAGCCTAGAAACTGAGAACCAAATTTGTGGTTCAACTTTAGTAACCAAGTAAGACCCTGTATATCATTTTTTTTCCTCTCTGAACTTGATTTTCTTTCAAAATGTGCATTTGTTTATTCTATTTTATGGTGTTATAAGCCTCTTCCCATTTTTTTGAGGAAGAAAAAGTTATAAATAAAAGTATAAAAATTATTTTTTATATTCTGGTTTTCTTCTTGCTCACATAAACATATATATTTGCACAGAGAAGGGCTGTGTGTCTGCCTTGTCTACCTTTGTACACCTTTGGGTCTAGCATGGGCATAGCATGTCTGGTACGTAGTGGGCATTTTATCACTAGCTGATTAAATGAGTTAATAAATCCACAAATTCATCCTTAAACAGATCTTGTTTTTTTCATATTTCAGAAGTGTCTGATTTGTCTTATTATAAGTTTAACTTTAGTAAACATCTTGGTGAATTTAGTTTTGGATTATTTCCTAAGGTTATTTTTCCAGGAGTAAAATTACATGGGTCAAAAGATATGAACACTTAATGGCTATTGAAGTGTTTTTCCAAATTGCTCTCCAAAAAAGCTTTTACCAGTTTCTACAGCAACAGGCAATGTATGAGGGTATCACTTCCCCATAACATTATCTGTGCTTATGCAGAGTTATGTTTTATTTCATTTTGCAATTTAATAGATGTAAAATTACAGCTTGATGTAGAACCAATAATTTTTTTAATGTTAATTTACCTACCATTTGTATCATCTATTTTACATCACTACTATTTTTATGGTGAATATTTACCCAGACCTCATCATATATTTCGATGTTTAAAATAACCCAGAAAAGAAAAATAACCCATGAAAATTATTGAGGCCTCTTAATTCCCAATAACTGCCTTTATGACCTATGAATAATAAATCTCTGGGCTTTGAATTCCTCATCTATCAATCGGAGATAAGAATATGTGCCTTGGATGCCTATTATATTACAAGTTTTATATATATATATATATATATATATATATATATATATATATATAATACCACCACATGGCAAGTGTTCAGTAAATAACTATTGCTATTTTAATTATAACCTGTAAAATTAGGTTAATAACCTAGATGATCATTGAGTTTATTTCCTGGTCTGTGTGCATAAGGAACTTATATATATTAATTATAGATTCCTTTTATGACCCATCTTGAACTACCTAAGCAGAAAGTAAAATTTACCAATAGAAAGATAAAGTAATCAGGAATAGGAGAGAGCAGGGATTCATCTGGGACTCTAAATACAGGAGTCCCCAACCCTAATGTTGTTAGAACATTTTCTCATCAACTCCTATCTGTGGTTCTCTTTGCACTTGAATGCTATTCTCTTCACAGGTGGACTTTCTCTAGCAAATGCTGAACACCCTCAAGTTTTATATTTTACAACTTCAGTTTCTGAGGAGAGATTGTCTGGACAGTCTCTCAGGTTCCAAGTCCAACTCTTTCGGGGAAGGGGCTTTTTGGCCCAGCTCGGCTCAGATACCCTGAAGTGTGGTCCGGTGCTCTTAACCAGCGTTCTAATCAGTGCTGACTGAGGTAGGGATATGTTTAGGTCATGTGAAAATATGGCAACTTCTACTGAAACTGTCAGAGAAAAGGGGGAGTGGTATTTTCTGATGAAATGAGGGATGAACAAAACATCCAGTGTTCACCATAAATTTGTCAAGGTCATGAATCCCTTGACAGGGAGTAATTGATCCTTTGGGGATGGGCATAATCCCTTTGTAGCAGATCTGGAATAAACACAATTCAAACAAAGTATAAGTTTCTAAATGAAAGACAAGTAGTAGCAAGGTGAAGACGCACTGGTAAAGAGGGTGTCTTGTTATGTACGTATATGTGTCTGAAAGCCTTGCAAGCTACCCTCCCTCGAGATGCTGAGTGAAAAACTATTGATTATGGAGAAACATTTAATAAATTGCCAAACACAATACCTCACCCATAATAAGTTCTGTTTGTTGAATTAATGAGGAACTACAAACCTGGGTTTCATTGTGGGTGTAATTCTAAAAATGTGAAATAGTAGCCTGATGGTAACTAGAGAAGAGAATCCAAGAAATTAACACCACAGTAACCAGTAGGATCCATGCAAACAGTCATTGGCCATAAAAAATAACTCTGCTTGGGGCACCTGGGTGGCTCAGTTGGTTAAATGTCTGGCTCTTGATTTTGGCTCAGGTCACCATCTCATGGTTGGTGGGATCGAGCCCTGTTTTGGGCTCTTCTCTCCTTCTCTCTCTCTCTCTCTCTCTCTCTCTCTCTCTCTCTCTGTTCCTCCCCTACTGGTGCTTGTGCACTCACTCTCTTACAAAATAAATACTAAAAATACTAATAATAATAACTCTGGTTAAGAGCACTAGAACACATTGAGGTAGTGTATCCAGAGTGGCAGTGGAATCTGGTACAAAACAATCCAGGAAGGACAGAAAGACAAATTCTCTGAAGTCATATCATTATGTTGTCTTCAGGGACCTGAGGTTCCTGGACCCTATAGCCAGGAGAAACTAACTAGTAATAAGGATTCAGACAACTATTTGCTTTCATAACTATTAGATATTTCTTTTATCCCAGTGAAGAAATATCAATAAGTCCTCCCAAATGTATATTTGAGCATTTAATTAATTCCAACTTCCCTAGACTCTTTTCCCAATCTAGACTACATAGACTACAATTTGAACTACTATAGTGCACCACTCAATGACTGTTTTAGTTCCTTTGGTCCTTCTGCCTCTTTGTCCTTATACATGGCTATCCCTGCATAATCTAAGGTATATCTCTTTTATGCTTCTGGAAAACATCAGACAATAAAATTGGGTCCACCAAATGTTAAGAGTTTTCAAATCCATCTGGGCCAGTTTGTCTATTGTACAGCTCCCTTGTCCTCAGTTTTCTTTCCCATTTTCCTTTTTGGTGCTCTTCTAAACTTTAGCCATTCTCCTCAAGCATTTTTCCCATAGCCCAGCCCCCCCATCTCAACATGTGTCTTAAGAAAGTAGTTTCTCCAGGAAAATGGAAACCTTCTACTGTGAAATATATAAATATCCTGCTTTCCCCATCTTAAACTTATTTCCAGCAGTTTTCAACACTGAGTTCACATTAAAATTACCTGGAGAATTTTTTTTTCAAGTCTGTATCTTTCCCCACAAGATTCTGATTTTATGGCCTGGGACAGACTTTGGGATTTTTAAAAAGCTCCCTAGATGATTCTATGCTTTACCAGGGTTGAGAACCACTGACCTAAATTCATTCTTCCAGCATCTTCTTCAGTCTCTGCAATATGTGTCTTACAAGGTCAAAGCTAATTCTTGAAACAGGGTTTTTCTTCTATCCCATCAAACTTACTGGTTCCTTTTTTTTTTTTTTTTTTGTTCCTTGGTGGATAAGGAATTCTGGCAGGAATGCTAGACCTACCGGCTTGCACCTATGTTTTGTCCTGGGAACCACTGAGATGAATTGTTCCTCCCAAGTAACTGGAAGAAAATATACCCTGACTGGTAAGGGCAAACTCTGCCTGAACAGCAGTTGAAGTACCCAAACAGTATCTGAGATTCTAGATATCTCATAGAGTTACAAGCACAGGTCTGGAGTCCATTGTATCAGTTCAGTTCCTACTCTGCCACCCATCAGTTATGTGACTTTGGAAAATTCTTAAACATTTTGACCTATGTTTTCTCTTATGTAAAATGTACCTACTTTATTGGTGCTGTGCATATAATTGAGATAATGAATATAATGTTCTTTACCCAGAGCTTGTAGGATTTGGTCAATAAATGGTGACTCTAGACAGATTTGTTTAAGCTAAGTCTCTTTTTTATTTCTTTACTCTAAGAGCTCTCCATGGGTGATTTCATTTGTTTCTGTGGTTTCTCAAATATAAATCTCCATTTCTCAACTAAATCATGAGCCTTAAATCCATCTCTGCCTAGGTAATTCAATCTAGATTTCTAATCTCTTATCTAGGGCATGTTACCAATCAAAAAGTCACTCATTCACTAATTCATCCAACAATTTTTATTGATAGCCTACTATATACCAGAAATGTTCTAAGTACTGGGGATGCAGAAATGAACAAAACAAAGTCTTTGACTTCAAGTGTGTATATTTTACTGTTTCCAACTTGATAGCCATTGCATTATACAAGCCCATGGTACTAGTTTCCAAGCCTCTGACTCCTAATAGCTTCCTTGCCCCTCTTACTGTTTTCCTTCAACTCATTCTTCCCAGAGGACTGGAGTAATTATTCTAAACTCTAAATTTTTACAAGCCAATATTCTGATTAAATTCCTTCAAAAATTCCCAATAACTTGCTGGATTAAGTTTAAATCTAGAAAACTCTTGATTCCTTTTCTATCTGTTTCTTTAGCCTCATTTCTTTCTAGGTTCCACCACAAACTTGACACACCAACAGCAGCACTAAAGTTTTGGAGTTCCATAAATATTTCATGTTTCTTTGAATGTCTACACAGACTTCCCTCCCTTTGTGCCTGACAAAATCCCATTAGTTCATTGAATATCCTGCTTTCTCTGATTCCTCACCCTTCTCTGATAGAATTAATCATGAATTCCTTCGTATATTGTTGGGTCTTATAAAACTCTCCTATTTTTTATTTCCTATGACACTATATTTATTTATTTACTTGTCTGTCCGGTACTAAGCCAGACAGTCTTTAAGGCATGAAAAGTGTTTTACTCTTCACCTTGCACAATGCCTATGCATAATAAGTGCACCAATACTGATTGAAATTTATAAATATTTAATTATAATATATAAATAACAGAAGGTTCAAATAAGGTTCATTCTGTCTCCATTTTGGCTGAGGCTCTAAGACAATAGTTAATAAGGACTCCCATATGCATATTCCTGGACCACCAGTGCTGGAACTTGAAAAGAGGCAGCTGAAAGTTAGTTTTGTAACCCCAAGGAACTTATCCCCTTGAGGGTATATGCAAGTTTAACATAAAGGGACCAAGGAATGGGAAATTAAAGATATCTTCAGAGGGAGGTGTAGTGTGTTCCCATGAAGGAGAGGAAGATAAACTTCTCTTATCATAAAAGTTTAGAAGATTTCAAGGAGAAGTCCTAAAAGCTTGACTTGTGATCCATGGAGACTGTAGACTAATACAAAACCTTTGTCAGGAAAAGACTCAAGACTACAAAGTGAAGTTGGCTAGCCAAGGAGAGAATATTGTCTTGATAATGGCCTAAAATCCTAAAGTTTGTCAGAGTGAAAGATGCATGAGAAATGAGTCTCTTGATATAGAGAGCAGGCCTGGAGCCATCTAAAAAAAGAATTTGGACATAAAAAGCACTTCAAGGAAAAAGGAAAAATGAAACTCTAACTTCTGCATGTTCTGGTCCAAAAAAAAAAAAAAAAACAACAAGGACTTTGATGGTTAATTTTATGTGTCACTTGAGTTAGTAAACTTGAGTGAGTTCAGATATTTGTTTAAACATTATTTCTTATGTATCTGTGAGGGTATTTATGGAAGAGATTAATATCTGTATTGGTAGACTGAGAAAAACAGATTGCCCTTTCCAATGTGGTGGTGGGGGGTGGGGCAGGGGGCATGATCTAACCTGTTGAATATCTGAGTAGTACCAAAAGGTGGAGGAAGAAAAAAATTTCTGTCTCTGCTTAAAAGCTTCTGCTTTGGGACTGGGATTTATACTATCAGCATTCCCAGTTCTCATCTTTGGACTCAGGTTAGAAGTACCCCACTAACTTTCCTTGGGCTTCCAGTTTACAAATGGCAGATTGTGAGACTCAAAAATTTCATGAGCCAATTGTTTATGGTAAATATCTTTATTATATATGGTGTAATATATATAATAGCAGATATAGAATATAACTATAACTATAAAACTATAACTGTAACTATGTATATCCTACCCTATATCCAGGGTTTCTCTGGAAAACCCTGACTAATACAGAGTTGTAAGTAGCCAGTTAAAGGGCAGTGTTGCCTCTTATGAAGTATGAGATAACTCCAGAATTGGAGGATTTTCTGAAGAATGTGTATATTATCTCTAATTTCTTAGATTTCTAATTTCTAAAATTAGACTTCTAATTTCTAATTATTTAAAATTTAATTTAATTTAATTATTTAAAATTATTAAACATTTCTAATTTCTAAAATTTTTAAATTTTAAATTTCTAATTTCTAATGTCTTGAAGCATTCAGAAAGCTCAGAGAAAGTTATTTAAGCAGTATGCTATAGCCAGAAGAAACCAGTACTTTGTTACATGCCCTTATCATCTTTTCATTTGGGTTCCCACCAAAGCAGACTCTCAGACATGGATTTGAGTGCAAGTAGTTCATTGGGCAGGTGATCCTAAGAAGGCAAGGTAGTGGGCAGTGAGATAAGGAAAGAAAGCCAGTAACATAAGAAATTGAGTAGGTTACTGCTATGGTAACCAAAGCTCAATCTTCCTACTCTAGTATACAGTAAACGATGTACCTCAGAGTAATCCAACCAAGGTAGACAAATGTCCATCAATTCTTGTCAGTCATTTATTGAGGGCTGCTCCTAGGAGCATTAATTCCCCCCAGAAGTTCTGGCCTGCCCTGGAAGCACAAAGAGTGGGCTCTAGTGGCCAAAGAAAGTCCTCAAGTGTAGTGTTATGGCACTTGTAGGTGAAAGCCATGGGTAACCTAGACTGAATGTGAGGGGTTATGAGCACAGTAGTGATAGCAGTTGCTAGACTTTTATCTGAGTCCTGGAGGTGTCAGAAGCACTTGACCTGGGTAGTGGAGGGAGAAGTAGAAACACCTTCTTGGGAAATAGAAGAATCCCATCATATGAAGGCTCCCTACCTGTAACAACCCCATGCTAAGGGAGAGGAAAGGCTCTACATTTGAATGGAGTTTTTAGTGTTTACTTTTGCCAGAACTGTCCCTTTTAATGTCTTAACAGAGTACTTTTGGGACTAAAAGTGACCAGATGATGATTAGTTCTCTGTTAGTCACCAAGAAAGTCATAAGACCTGCCCTAGATTTCATGGAGTAGATGGGGGAAAACTCCTCCAAGAGAAGGACTGAATGGACAGTGGAAAGTGTAAAATATATTGATTTTCTCATTGCATGAGTCCTATTCAGGTGTTTTAGTTGAAGAATCAAAAATTCAGTTTACCAGATTTTTTATCTGTGGAATAACAAATGACTCATACTAATAAAAAAAGCATTTACTGAGAAATTTCATGTGACTAGCCTTGCACTAAGAACTATGAAGGATATTGTACAAGACCAATCCTAGTCCCTAAGTGGTATTCACTACATTTTCATTGGGAGTCTAGAATTCCATTGGAAAATTTTTTCAACAATGAACAATTATATGAATTTTTCCATCCAATACTCATATATTATTTTTTATAACCATTATAACTATTAGTATTCTGCAAATAAGGCATTTTCGCCCTGATGATTCCCCTAAATGTTTATTATATGTATTGACTATTGTTGAATTAAAATCTGAGTGAGAGAGAGGTGTAAGTTGAAATAAAATCACAAATTTATGTATAAGCTTATGCCAAATACTAGGCACATAATTTAACTAATTTGAGTTTATGGGTCACCTATATAATTCTACAACTGAGGATTTAAAAAACAATTGAGATGTTTATTAGCACCAGAAGTATCAGGAAGTCAGCACAAGCAAAAATAATAGAACATTTTAAATATTTTTTCTAAAATTAATAGCAATACAACTTTAATCAAAAACTAAAATAAAGTCATTGAGGTTAATGAGGAATGCAGAATGAGACAATATACTATTTTTCCAACTTATTAGACCAACTGGTATAAAAGTGTTTAGTAGAAAAACAATCCTAGTCACACGTATGAGAGGTCCTTGAGAGAAATATGCTAAATAGTATATCTCTTTTCCTTTGCCTGCTTCAGAATTTGCTTTGATGGATTTAACACTCCCATGGTAATCTATGGTAGGTGAGGAGGGAGGATTAGGGAGGGGGATAAAATCCCCTGTTGACCTGGGCACAGTGAGTATGGACTTGTCAACCATGTGGGAGTGATAAGATACCTTGGTTTGGGGAAGAGGATCCTATAGTGAAAAAGCAGGGATTTGGCACTATGAGTTTCAGTTCCACCTTTGCCCTTGCTCTTTATCTGCTCTTAGACAATCTATTTAACATTTCTGAGTTTCCATTTCCATACTTGAAAATATAGGCATAGTAATAAAATTGAAAGCAATGCCCTAGATTCTGGTTCATGGACTTTGTATGTCTGTCAGACGGGGTTGATAATCAGAGAGTAAATGGATTCCCTGAAAGGAAGAAAAGTAAATCCCCAAGTTGAGAAATGAACGAAAGATCCTGATTATGCATGGTATCTACAGTCTTAGAGATTCTAATTCAGTAGGTTGAAGAGGAAATCCAGGGAATCAGTTACTTTATTGAATGGGGGTTGTATAAAAATCAATCAGATCAACTTTCAAATTACATCCTTGGTGTTATGTAGACTGTCTATAGGGTTAGTAGATCTATGTTACTAACCTGTCTAACTAGATACTTGAGAAGTAATATTTAAATATCACTATCTTAACCAGAAAAATCAGGCCAACCATATCTATGAGCCATATCTGATTTTGTCATGGATACAATCAAATGTACAATTCTGTTCTACGTCACTTTCAAAGAGAAAATAAGTCCAAAGACGTTCAGCAATTTACTCAGAACTAAGAACTGAAACTATTCCCAGATTCTTTTTAATTTGCCTTGCATTCCTCCAAGACAATTAAATAAATGCTTAAGAATAATAGGTTATGGTTAATGTTTTGGGTGGTTCTAAGAAAATCTTTTTAATATAAATAATAAATGCAACCAAAGACAATCTTATTATAAATGTGCTCTGTGTTGGGGATAGTGATTCATAAGCTTGTTTGCTTCATGACTCATAGGTCTTGGAAAAGAACAAGATTGCAAGGAAATGTTTTTTATTCAGAACTGGTCAGTTGTTTTATTCACTTTCATCTCCTATTTTTTTTTTTTGAAAAACACAACAACAACAACAACAAAACTACAGCAAGATAGAGTGTTTTAAAAAGTATCAATATGTAAGTCTTTATCATCTAAACCATATACTAACAGAACTTCTTTGCCATGTGAATACATATGAGAATATTGATAATAGCTATTTCTAGAAAGAATAGCTATAGATGAGAGGCCTTTAGAAAAAAAGAATTAGGGGTATATTATGAACACATCATGATTACTCATTATAAGTTTTTCCATTGCTATGAGTCAGTCATGACCCAGGTGTCAGTCAGCACCTACAATGAATTTTGAAGATTAGATTGTCATAACACAAATTTGGAGAAGATAACTTAAAGTATCAGAATTCATTCAAACTGAGAATGCACTAGATGATGGGATGAGTAATAAAATGTACAGAGAAAATTCTCTTGAGATAATAATACTCCCCAACAGCTTAAAGGGAAAGAAAAACAACTTGCTGTAAAAAATACATTTTCTGTTGGCTTCCCAAGTAGGAAAGAATTTGAAAGGTACCCATTATTTTATACCAATGCAGAATCTCTTATCCTTTTCACATTTCTTTTTCCCTTTTGTCTGCTCCCTATTGTAATCCAGGATGAAAATGAAAATAGATAACTTATGTAAATCAGGCTGATTACAAGTAACAAAAAAAATCAACAAAAACTTAGCTCAGACTAGGTAAAAAAGGAATTGATTTATTTGTAACTAACTGGGAAGTTCAAGGGAAATGAGGTATGGTTTGGTTCAGGAACTCAAAGGATGCTAGTATCTTTGTATGTCTATGGCTGTCTGTCATTCAGGTCTACCGTCTCCCATACTGGTCTCATTCTGAGGCAGACTTTCCTGAAAATGAGAAAGATTACTGCACCCAATTTCCAATCTTCCAGCTTAGCAATCTAAAGGAAAATGGGGGGAAATTCTCTTGGATCTTTCACAGTGTATGCAAAGAAGTGCTTGCACTCCCACAGACCAGCGTGGGTTGAATGCTCAACCCTGAGTCAATCACTGAAGCTAAGGGAAGAGATAATGTTAATGTTCAGGCTGGAGGGTCATGTGACTACCATGATTGGTGAAGAGTTGGGCAAAGAGGTGAGGCCAGCCTCTGTGATCCACATCAACTGAAAGCAGTGGAAGGAGAGGCAAGTTTTCTGTTACTGGAAAAAGACATAGGCAAAAGCAATTGATGTTTACTGCATAGACTGATAGTTACCATTTTTGAATGCAAAATGTTTCCCTGGGGCCCAGAGCAAGTTCTTCTTTTCTCTGACATTGCTCCTGAGGGGCAAAATGGATCCTGGAAGCTCTTTCTCATTCTCTCAGCAGCTTCTGTTCTGCCTCCATTCCAATCAAGTCTTGGGCCTAAATTCCCTCTGATTAGCTTGCCCCTTGCTGGTTTCATCACAGCCCACTCAGTCTACAAAAGATGCATTTTCTCTAACCTGCCTGGGGTGCACTGCTATAAAGCTGGAGAGGAATGAATCTAAGCAGAGAGTAAAGAGAAGAAAATGATTTCTTTCATCCCACATATTGCAGGAATTCATGTTGATTATATTTCCTTTTCTGAGAAAGTCTAATTCCTTCATCAGTTTGGAGCTATTAACACAAGTACTAGAGACAGTAGTGACTAGAGAATTATGTATGGGATGGTAGCGTAATTCATCTTTGTTTATAATCCTGATGCATCAGACTTACCTTTGTCTATTAGATATTGAAATAGTTTTCTTAGATTTAAAAAATAACATTCTTTTTAAGAAATGTCAGAGTTCAAAATCAAATAAGACAGTAAGTAGAAGAACTGATAAAAGTTCTGTTTGTGGTTATACTTTTATAGAATATGGGGAGAGAGAATCTATGGGGAATTGAGATTCTCAGACCTGGAAATGGAAAGCAGCTTGATGAATATCGACATTTATTTAACATCTAGTTCATGTTTTCTGTTCAAACCAGAATTCAGCTCACTGTTCAGCTAAATGTCTGCTTTGTTTCATCCCTGCTGTTTTAAATGTTTGGGAATTGGATTGAATTCACAATGAAGGTGCTAAGGCATTTTGCTCATCTGGAAACTGAATACAAAACTGCAGAGATGACAATTTTTTATTTCTTTTGGCTGTAGCTCCCAAGATTGTCATGTTCTATGCATACAGATGCCAAGTACCTTTTCCTAAACTAAAGGATGAACTGGGCAGATGGCCAGTGGGTTGAGCTGGAAGATTCTTCCTGATTTGGGCTGAGATGAGGCCCCAATCACTGCTATAATGCTGGAACTTGATTCGAGTGATGACTTATAAAGAAACAGCATTAAACAACTGACTCACCAAGTGAGTCACCCTTGCTGAGCTCTGCACTTTTATTATCCTCAGAAAGCGATCAAGAAATTGTCTCATTGCTTGCCTGATGCAAATGGAAAAGTCTAGCATATTGATTCCATTCCCAGTTTACACTCTGGATGGAAACCAATTTACACCTGGGGAATGTGCCAGGATCTTGCTGGGGTGAAATTGTGAAATAGGCAGGAACTGTCTTCCAGCAGCTCTTCCTAAGCCCCCTACTAGTGTATATTTATCCCTAGCTCTCAGAAAACAAATGGTTTCCCTCTACTCTTTTTTTTCACTCCTCTTCACCCTTCCCCTTCTCCTCCCCTTCTATTCCTTTTCTCTTCCCCCTCCCCTGCCTGCCTTTCTCCTCCCATCTCCTCTCCTCCTCGTCCCCCTTCTTGTCTTGTTTTCTCTCTCTCCTTACCCCTTATACACACATACTTTCTCTCCTAATCACTTCCTGGATTCTGATGTCAGAACACTGTCTTTCTCTCATCAGATGCCATCTTCTCCTCTGAAATTTTCCCCTTGCCCTTGTTCTCTTCCTCTGCACTAAGCTAATCCTCTAAGTTTATTTCTCTTGGCCCTTGCTAAGTGGTTGGAATTAATTTGATGAAGATGAACTTGCATATTGGACTAGGTAGTTGATAAGAAGTTCTTACATAATATCAGAAAAACATAATCTGTGGAAGATGCAAAACTTTTCATTAGGCCAATATATGCACACTTGGCACCTGAATAACTATTTGGAAAGGCATCAGGGTTTGGTAAAGAGTATAGACCAGGAGGGGCGCCTGGGTGGCTCAGTCGGTTAAGCGGCCAACTTCGGCTCGGGTCATGATCTCGCGGTCTGTGAGTTCGAGCCCCGCGTCGGGCTCTGTGCTGACAGCTCAGAGCCTGGAGCCTGTTTAGGATTCTGTGTCTCCCTCTCTCTGACCCTCCCCCATTCATGCTTTGTCTTTCTCTGTCTCAAAAATAAATAAACGTTAAAAAAATTAAAAAAAAAAGAGTATAGATCAGGAATTAGGCAGATTGTGTTCTCCACCTGGGTAATTTTGAGTAACTGTTTTAACCTTTTTAAGATTAGATATTCTTACCTATAAAAGAAGAAGAAGCAGCAACAGCAATGGCTTCTTTTTTTACTACAGTGGCCATCTGCTGGTTTTGCCTGCTTGGCAGATATTTCCCCTCCTTCCTAATATTCTTTTGTACAAACATCCTTCCCACACTTAGTCTATGTGCTTTGCTTTATGGTATTTAGGACCCCACTGGATCCAGAACAGTTAGGGTTAGCCTTGGGATTCTTGCTACAACTACTAGAGAAGTGGTGAATTCCTTCCTCTGATAACTTAAAATGCCCAGTAGCCATTTTTGCTACCACTTAGGGAGAGCTACAGGCCTAATACACACAGGTTAGCAACACCAGCAAACAAGAGTAGTCATCATCTTTCTTACAGGATATGCCTATCAGTCACAGGAAAGATCACTAGTTGTACCTGATTAGGTCAGAAACCCACCCTTGAATCTGGTCATTCCTGTTATCAGATCTACTCCTAATCTATATGATTCAATAAATCCTCCTGTTTGTCATAAACATATTTGAGTTGGGTTTCTATCACCTATAGACAGGAGAGTTCCAACTTATCCAGCTTGAAAGCAGTAAAAAGAATTCCATGAACAATTTGGCCTGTGTTTTATAGTGGGGTTTGGCAAAATTTTTCTGTCAAGGGTCAGAAAGTATCTCAGGATTAATGGACAACAGAATCTGTGACAACTCTCCAACTCTGCCATTGTAGTAAAGAAAGCAGTCATAGCCATGCATAGATGAATGAATATGGCTGTGTCACACTCATTCATTTTGATATAGATGAAATAAATATTTCATACATAAATATTATTTATGGACATTGAAATATAATTTTCACATATCTTGAAATAGTTTTGGATTTTTTAACCATATGAAAAATGTAAAAAACACTCAGTACAAAAACAGGCATGCAGTGATTTTGTCTTTAGGAATAATTGACTGAAAGAATTGTAGCAACTGGCTTTCTGTAGTTTAAAAAAATAAAAAGTTCAACTGACAACACCTATGGCCCTGTGTACAATCACAAAATCAATCATTTTTCAGTGACTCTGGGTTTTTTGTTTTTATTTTTGACTATCCTCATAGCTAATGTCTGCCCAATTAATAGGATTAACCACATGCTGAATTTGATTTGAACATTAAATGGCCTAATAATTAGGTTTCCTATGTATTTGTCAAGTCATATTTCCCCTAAGATTCTATTTAAATTATATAGTCTACTCAGACAGTGAATTGAAGAAATCTACAAGTTAAGGAATTGACTAATAGAGTCAATAAAAAAATATTCACCTATTCAAAAATACATTGAAGAATAGTTATGCATAGGGAGAGATGATGGTCAAGACATGACTAGTAAAGATAGTAGCTAAAAGAGGAAGGTGAAATGTGGTAGAAGAAACTCCAAATACTCAGATGCACTAATGTAAAGTGTTCATTATCTTTAACATTCTCCTATTGTTTGCATGACTAGATGCTAAGAGCTATTTACTTATTTTATATTTATATATATACAAATTATATGTATTAGATTATTAATTGGATATATTATATTATATATACACAGAAATTATATATATATATATATATATATATATATATATATATATAAATTATATGGACATCTTTGTAAGTTAGTAAATTAAGTAATGTCAATTTATGATGTTCAAGATAGGAAAAAACAAAAATATTAAGATTTTCAAATGATGTGCAGACATGAGGAGTTTAAATTTTCTCATACATTAAGTAACCTAGCATGCTGTTAGCTCTTTTTTCAAATAGTTCTGAATATAGTGATTATTTTTTAATACTTTTGAATATTGCTCAAAACATTTTATTGCCTGTGCATTACCAAATCAGTCTGAATGAATATAATTGAAAGACATTCCAAATACTGAAGATAACTTAGAAGTAATATTCAAGAGCTAACCCAAGTCCCTCCTGTCATATAGAAGAGTTTCTTAGCTGAAATACATCTTTAGAATGACTTTCTGTGGGGAGAGGCCAAAATGCTTGAATGTTCAATCACCCTGACACCAAAATGAAAGCCAATTCCTTTTAAAAGTGAATTGGGGCTCCTGGGTGGCTCAGTTGGTTAAGTGTCCCATGATCTCATGGTTTGTGGGTTGTTAGAGCCCCGAGTCAGGCTCTGTGGTGAAAGCTCAGAGTCTGGAGCTTGCTTCAGATTTTGTGTCTCCCTCTCTCTCTGTCCCTCCCCTGCTTGCTCTGTCCCTCTCTCAAAAATAAACATTAAAAATTTTTTAAAAGAAGCAATTGCACTTTATCTTCTGTGCATCACTTGGATTTTATTGAGATAATTACATTCTGTACACCAAATCCAACCTAATTCCTATAAATAAAGCAGAGTGGGAGAATATGATCCTCTATTTTCTTTTGTTGCTGAGAAAGACTAATTCCTGAGAATTGGTAGCTTTCCATTTTGTTACGATTTGATTTCTTTAGAGCAGCAGTTTGCAGACATCCAGACCTACTAGCCTTAATTCCTGTTGGAGCAAAGGGATTATGGAAGCAGACATCAGTAACATCAGTGTCAGGCTGAGGTGTCTCCAAGTGAAGATGGCTCCAAGGAAGAGTTTCTCAGATGTACAATAGAAAAGACATGCTATTTTAAGCACGAGGAAAACACAGTGATAAATTAATATCCAGTACCAACATCTATCTACTTGTTTTTCTATCATTTCTAGACCTAAATACTTAACTTTTTTTTCTCAAGAAAAGAAGTTTACCCCAAAATTTCCTTCTCTTTTTTAATTTATTTCTCTCCTTTTCTTTTCTATTTTATGTTTAATATCACTGCTCTGACCTTATTACTGCCTTGCTGAAAAACTCTCAGGGGATCCCAAAAGCTAAAGGGCACCTAAAGTTCTCCAAACAAAATATTTAATCCGCTCCACATGAAATTTAAACTTACTTTCCCAACCTGTATACCAACTAGCACCCTTCAGACATTGTTAAGACAGCCAATCAGAAAATTTTACAGTTTCTGGTTCATGTCCTTTTTTCTCCTCCAAACCTTTTTTCAAACTGTTCCCTCTGTTTTCATCTGCTGAAATTATCTTTGTCTGTCAAATTTAGTTACTTTCTCCAAGAAACCTTCCCATATTCCCAGGCAGGGTTTTGATGTCATTGTGATCCCACAGCACTATTTTGTAGCACTCATTACAATATATTGTGTATTATATATATGTGTGTATTTTTTTACATCATCTCTCCTACTAGAGGACAAATGTGTTTGAGGAGAGTAACTGGATTTTTTTCACCATTTTACTCCTTGAATTTTGCTTTAAAGCATGAAAGAAGTGCATAATATGTTTGCTGTGTTAGAAAATAAAATAACACTTCTTCTTTCTCCTTCCTTTTAAAATTTCCTTCATTTATTTTCTCATTTTTCTTTTTTGGCTCTCTTATTTCCCTCTATAATTTTACAAACATTCTTCTTTCTTATTTTTACAATTTCCTCTTTTTCTTTCCATTTATTATTTATTTATTTTTTTATTCCTTCACTTCTTTTTCTGTTTCTTACTTATATCTTCAATATTGTGGATTTAGTATACCTTTTTCACCATCTATTTACCTGTCCTTTACATTTTTTATTTTTGCATGTTGAACGTGTTCTGGAGCAAATTCTGGCAATGTACATTTGTTTTATTTCATCTCATTAAGTATTTATTGTTTAATCACTAGCATCAAGCCCTGTTCTAAGCCCTGGAGATCCAAATTGATGAAGAGTTGCAGTTCTCATGTAGGTTTTGCTACCATTGGAGGAGACAGATAAAAAAAAAATTCTCACAAAGAAGCAAAAAATATTCTGTAATGATGAGTGGTAGGTAGAGAATTTTAAAATAGACTTAGAATGACAAATTCCCAGTCCCAGCAATGACAGTATCAGACTTACCTTTCAGCCATAAACAAATGTAGAACAAAGAAGATAAACAGCAACTCTTTCAAGCCTCTAACAGCACACCCTACTTACTGAACAGTTATTTCTAAAGGAAAGAAAGATGAGGTGAGCAGCACGTTTACCATGCTTTCTGCTTATGAGCACTTTCCAAACCATAGAACAGTAAAACAGAACCCAAACAGATATCAGTATTGTCCAAGGTAGGAGTTAAGAGAACTGTGGTGGTGAGAATTTGTGAAGCAGGTTAGTAGAGAGATAGTAATTTAGAGATGGAACTTCAGAAGTCTTTCACAAGTTCCCCTTGAGCCACTGACTGAGTGCTAAGCTCTGCATGCACAGGGCAAGACTACAAGAGGCTCAAAAGAGAATTATTTAAGGGCTGTAAGATGAATGAAGATTTAAAGGCTCAATAGCACAGAAAGTCATTAAATGTCCATTGAGCCAGAGCAGTGGGACCTTGTTCTGTATGAATCCAGTGGGCATTGGGCTGAGATAGCAAAAAAGCTACATCTTAGGGCTTTCATCTGTTCTTGCCCTAGAGCAAGGATTCCTCTAGTCATGTTCTAAGAAAGCCTAAAACCAAGCCTCAAAGGAATCAAACAGAGCCACTGTCTATGGGAAGGAAACTCAGTACTCTTCAAAGAAAGAAAACACCACAGAGACTTTGTTTAAATGGTGGTAAAAAAAAAAAAAACAAAAAACAAAACAAATAACATAAAATTCACTATCTAGCCATTTGAAGTGTCCAGTTCAGTAGTACTAACTATATTCACATTATTGTGCCACAAATCTCTAAGCTCTAATCTCTAGAACTTTTTTCATCTTGTGAAATTGAAAAACCTATTATACCAATTGAAAAACTTCCTATTTCTCCCTCCTCCCAACTGCTGGCATTCTTTCTGTTTCTATGAGATATAATTTTAGATACTTCATAAGAGTGGAATCTTAAAGGATTTGTCTTTTGTGCCTGTTTTGTTTTACTTGACATAATGTCCTCAAAGTTTATCAATGTTATATAATGTGGCAGGATTCTTTTTAAAGGCTGAATGATATCCCATTGTGTTTATGTACCACAGTTCTTTATCCTTTATTCATTGATGGATATCCAGGTTGCTTCTACTTTTTTACTATTGTGAATAATGCTACAATTAACATGGGTGTGCAAATACCTCTTTGAGATTCTGTTTTCAATTAAAATCTTTTTAATGTTTATTTATTTTGAGAGAGAGAGGGAGACAGACCACGAACGGGGGAGGGGCAGAGATAGATGGAGACACAGAATCTGAAGAGGATCTAGACTCTGAGTTGTCAGCACAGAGCCTGACATGAGACTCAAACTCACAAGCCATGAGATCATGACCTGAGCTGAAGTTGGACACTTAACTGACTGAGCCACCCTGTTGCCCCCTGTTTTCAATTCTTTTGGCATATACCCAGAATAGGATTGCTGGATTGTATGGTATATTACTTTTAATTTTTTGAGGAAGCTCTTTTCCTATGTATACTTAACCTTATGCATCTCTTCCATCTGGCTGTTCCTGAGTTATATCCTTTTATGATAAATTAGTAATCTAGTGGGTAAACTAGTTTCCTGAATTTCATGAACTACTCTAGCAAATTAATTGAAACCAAAGAGGGAATGGTTGGAATCTCCAACCTGTCACCATTTGGTAGAAATATAGGCAACAACCTGACTTGCAATTGGCACTTGAAGTAGTGGGCAGTCTTGTGGGACTGAGACCTTAAACTTTGGAATCTAATGCTCTCTCCCAATAGATTGTGTTAGAATTGAGTTGAATTGTAGGACACCCAAGTAGCGTCTGAGAATTGCTTGATAGTGTGGGAAAACCCCCATGACACATTGTCATTGGTGATCAGAATTGTTAAGGAATTTTAAATATATATTCTGGATATTAATTAGTTATCACGTATATGGTTTACAGATATTTTCTCCAAATATATGGGTTGCCTTTTCACTCTGTTATTCACTTTAATGCATAGATATTTTTAAATTTCATGTAGTCTCATTTGTCTATTTTTTCTTCTGTTGCTGGTGCTTTTGTTGTCATATTCAAGAAATTATTATCAAATCCAAAGTCATGAGATTTCTCTCCTACTTTTTCTTCTAGGAGTTTTATAGTTTTATGTCTTATGTTTAAGTATTTAATCAAATTTCATTTAATTTTTGTGTATGGTATAAGATAAGGATCCAATGTTATTCTTTGGTGTGTGGATAGGATATCCCATTTTCCCAGCAGAGATGAGACTCTCTTCCCCAATGTGTGATCTTGGGCACCTTGATTCAGAACATTTGACCATATATGAGAGGGCTTATTTCTGGATTCTCTATTGTGTTCCATTGGCCAATATGTCAGTCTTTATACTAGTACCACACTCTTTTGATTTCTTTAGCTTTATAATATGTTTTGAAATCAGGAAGTATGAGGTCTCCAATTTTGTTCCTCTTGCTCAATATTGTTTTGGCTATTTGGGAACTCTTGAGATATGAATTTTAGAATTTTTTTCTATTTCTGCAACAAATACCACTGGGGTTTTGATAAGGATTACATTAAATCTATAGATTTCTATGAGAAATATGAATATTTTAACAATATTAAGTCTTCCAATCCATGAACACAAGATGTCTTACCATTTACTTGCATTTTCTTTAATTTCTTTCAGTAAAATTTTGTAGTTTTTAATGTATGCCTTTTGATTCTTTAGTTAAATTTATTCCTAATTATTTTATTCTTTTTGATGCTATTTTAAATGGGATTGTTTTAATTTTTTACAGATTGTTTATTGTTAGTGTATAGAAATACAATGGAATTTTGTGTGTGGATTTTATATCCTGCAACTTTATGGAATTTATTTATTAGTTTTAATAGTTTGCTGTGGAATTTTTAAGGCTCTTCACATATAAGATCATGTCATAAGTGAACAGAGATAGTTTTATATATTTTTTTCATTTTGGATGTCTTTCTTTTTCCTTGTACCTAATTCTCTAGATAGGACTTCCAGTATTATGTTGAATAGAAGTGTCCAGAGTGAAATTTTTGTATAGAATGAATGTGTCTCCTCCAAAATGCATGGATTGAAACCTAATCCTCAATGTGAGAGTATTTAGAATGGGGCTTTTAGGAGGTAATTAGGCCAGGAGCCTTCCTGAATGAAATTAGTACCTTTATAAAAGAGGTCCCAGAGAGATACCTCACCTCTTCTGTCACATGAGCACACCCGTGAGAAGATTGCCACCTATGAACCAGCAGGTGGGATCTTTCCAGACACCAAATTTTCTGGTGCTTTGATCTTGAACTTCTCAGCATAGAAAAATATGAGAAATAAATTTCTGTTGTTTACAAATCACCACAGCTATGGTATTTTGTTATAGCAGCCTGAAGAGACTACAACAGCATGTTTGCCTGTTCCTGGCCTTACAGGAAAAGCTTTCAGTCTTTCACCATTGAGTATAATATTAGCTGTAGGTTTTCTATATATAGACTTCATTATGTTAAGGTAGTTTCTTTACATATCTAGTCTGTTGGTTTTTCTCTGTCTGTTTTTCACTATGATAAGTGTACTCTTTGATTCTTATGTTCCCCCCATCCCCTCACCCTCCTTCCTCTGGTAACCATTAGTTTGTTCTCTACAGTTAAGAGTCTGTTTCTTGGTTTCTCTCTTTTTTCCTCTGCTTTTTTGTTTTGTTTCTTTTTTTTTAATTTTTTTTAATGTTTATTTATTTTTGAGACAGAGAGAGAGCATGAACGGGGAGGGTCAGAGAGAGAGGGAGACACAGAATCTGAAACAGTATCCAGCACAGGGCCTGACGTGGGGCTCAAACTCACAAACTGTGAGATCATGACCTGGGCCGAAGTCGGATGCTTAACTGACTGAGCCACCCAGGCGCCCCTGTTTTGTTTCTTAAATTCTACCTATGAATGAGATCATATGGTCTTTGTCTTTGACCTACTTATTTTGCTTTGCATTATACTCTCTAGGCCCATTCATGTCATTCATTGCAAACGAATTTCATTCGTTTTTGTGGCTGAATATTATTTCATTGTATATGTATATATCACATCTTTTTTATTATCCATTCATCAGTCGATGGACACTTGGACTGCTCTCATGTCTTGACTATTGTAAATAGTGTTGCAATAAACATAGGGGTGCATGTATCCCTTTGAATTAGTGTTTTTGTATTCTTTGGGTAAATACCCAGTAGTATGATTACTGGATCATAGGGTTGTTATATTTTTAATTTTTTGAGGACCCTCCATACTGTTTTCCACCGTAGCTGCAACATTTTACATTCCCACTAACAGTGCGAGAGGGTTTCTTTTTCTCCACATTCTCACCAATACTTATTGTTTCTTGGTTCTTCTTCCTCTTTTTCTTCTTCTTCTTCTTCTTCTTCTTCTTCTTCTTCTTCTTCTTCCTCTTCTGTTTAATCTTTTTAAATTTATTGATACTTCTATGGTCCAACATGTGATCTATTCTGGAGAATGTTTCATGTGTATTTGTAAAAAATATGTATTCCACTGTTTTGGAATGGAATGTTCTGAACATATCTTAGGTCCATCCAGGCAATTGTGTCATTCAAAGTCACTGTTTCCTTGTTGATTTTCTGTCTGGATGATCTATTCATTGATATTAAGTGTGGTGTTAAAGTCCCCTACAATTATTACATTACCATCAATTTCTTCCTTTATATCTGTTAATAGTTGATTTATATATTTAGATGCTCCCATGTAAGTACATAGATATTTACAATTGTTACATCTTCTTGTTGGATTGTTTCCTTTATCATCATGTAGTGCCTGCTTTGTCTCTTGTTACAGTTTTTGTTTTAAAGTTTATTTTGTCTGATATAAGTATTGCTTTCCTAGCTTTCTTTTCAATTCCTTATGTGTGGTAAATGTTTTTCCATCCCTTCTCTTTTGATTAGCATGTGTCTTTAGGTCCAAAGTGAGTTTCCTGTAGGCAGCATATAGATAAGTCTTGCTTTCTTATCCATTCAGTCATCCTATGTCTTTTGATAGAGAATTTAGTCCACTTACATTTAAAATAATTATGGATGGGATGTATATAGTGCCATTTTGTTATTGTTTTACAATTGTTTTTGTAGTTCTTTTCTGTTCCTTTCTGTCAGTTGTTCTTTTTATCATGAAAGTTGTTGTGTGTTGTCAAATTTATTTCTGCATTTATACAGATGATCGTGTGGTTTTTGTCCTTCATTCTGTTAATAAGGTATATTATATAGATAGATATTTTTGCATGTTGAGCTGTCTTTGCATCCCTGGGGTAAATCCTACTTGGTCATGGTATATAATCCTTTTAATGTCCTGGTCATTTTAGTTCATTAATATGTTGTTGGGGGTTTTTGCATCAATATTCATCAGGGATGTTTGTACTTTCTTGTAGTATCTTTGCCTGACTTTAGAATCAGAGTAATGTTGGTCTCATAAAATTATTTTGGAAGTTTTCCCCTCCTCAACAATTTTTGGGAAGAATTTGAAGAGAAATCATGTTAACTCTTTTGGTAGAATTTTCCAGTGAAGCCATATGATCCTGAACTTTTCTCTGTTGGGAATTTTTCAAATCACTGATTTAATCTCTTTGCTAGTTATTATTATTTTTTCTTATTTATTTATAATGGTGTCTTGGTAGATTGTATGTTTCATGAATTTGTCCCTTTCTTCCAGGTTATATAATTTGTTGACATATGATTGTTTGTAGCAGTCTCTTATAATCCTTTTTATTTCTGTGGTATCAGTTATAATGTCTCCTTTTTCATTCTAATTTTAGTTATTTGAGTCCTTGCTCTCTTTTTCTTGGTTAATCTAGATAAAAAATTGTCGGGGCACTTGGGTGGCTCAGTCGGTTGAGTGTCCGACTTCAGCTCAGGTCATGATCTCACAGTCTGTGAGTTCGAGCCCCGCATTGGGCTCTGTGCTGACAGCTCAGAGCTTGGGGCCTGTTTCAGATTCTGTGTCTCCCTCTCTCTCTGACCCTCCCCTGTTCATGCTGTGTCTCTGTCTCAAAAATAAATAAACGTTAAAAAAATTAAAAAAAAATTTGTCAATTTTTTTGGTGTTTTTATTTATTTTTTTAATTTCTAAAAATTTTTATTTATTTTTGAGAGAGAGAGAGAGAGAGAGTGAGAGTGGGGGAGGGGCTGAGAGAGAGGGAGACACAGAATCCAAAGCAGGCTCCAGGCACTGAGCTGTCACCACAGAGCCCCATGTGGAACCCAAATTCACAAATGATGAGATCATGACCTGAGCCAAAGTTGGCTGCTCAACCAACTGAGCCATCCAGGTGCCCCTTTGTTGATCTTAAAAAAAAACAAACAAACAAAAAAAAACTAACTCTTTTAATTTTCATTTGTCTGAGAAACTAAAGGACTTTGTGACCACTAATCCACTAAAGAAATATTAAAAGGGTCATTTTGAGTGCAAGGGAGAAACCAAAAATAACAAACACAAGAAAGGACCAGAAAAAATCTCCAGAAACAATGATGATACAAGTCATAAACTGGCGAGGAAGGAGGGGAAGATGGCAGTGTAGGAGGATGCTGGGCTCACCTGCTGATCACTTAGATTCCACCCACATCTGCCTAAATAACCCAGAAAACTTCAAGAAGACTCGCAGAACGGACTCTCCAGAGCTAAAGATAGACAAGAGGCCCACGGAAGAGGTTAGGAAGGGTGGAGAGGCAATGCATGCTACATGGCCTGGCGGGAGGGAGCCAGGGCAGTGGAGGGGCAGCCCACCTGGCAAGGCAGAGCCCCCGAGTCTGACTTGCAAAAGTGGAGGGGCCAGACTGTGTGAGTTCTGACAGCCAGTGGGACTTAACATCTGGAATGTTATAACTCAATAGCTCTGCTCAGAGAGGGGGAGGGCTAGAGGACAACAGGAGGGAGAGGTGTTGAGCTCTGGAGGACAGAGCTCAGCTCCACGGGAAACAAAGGTGCTGAAGCGCCATCTCCCTCGCCCATCCCCCAGCCAAAATCCCAAAGGGAACCAGTTCCTGTCACGGAACTTGCTGGCACTGCACAAACACCCAATGCTGTGCTTCTGTGGATCCATCCCTCTGACGGTTCTGACTCCCTCCAGAGCCACAGGGCCACTCCTGCAATGGACCACCAAAGGCAAAGTGAGCTGAGTCTGCCCCTCCCACTCCTGTGCATCTTGCCTATCCACCCTTGCTAATACACCAGATCCCATAGAAGCACCACCACAAGGCTGGCAGTGTGCAAGTAGCCCAGACAGGGGCCACACCACTCCACAGTGAGTCCTGCCCCTGGGAGAGGGGAAGATAAGGTACACACCAGTCTGACTGTGGCCCCAGTGGTGGGCTGGGGACAGACATCAGGTCTGACTGTGGCCCCGCTGACCAACACAAGTTACTCCAGACAGCACAGGGGAAGAGCCCTGCAATTCCACACCACTCTAGGGACTATCCAAAATGATGAAATGGAAGAATTCTCCTCAAAAGAAACTCCAGGAAGTAGCAACAGCTAACGAACTGATCAAAAATGATTTAAGCAATATAACAGAAAATGAATTTAAAATAATAGTCATAAAAGTAATCACTGGGCTTGAAAAAAGTATAGAGGACCGCAGAGAATCTATTGCTACAGAGATCAGGGGACTAAGAAACAGTCATGAGGAGCTAAAAAATGCTCTAAATGAGGTGCAAAATAAAATGGAGAGGACCACAGCTCGGATTGAAGAGGCAGAGGAGGGAATAGGTGAATTAGAAGATAAAATTATGGAAAAAGAGGAAGCTGAGAAAAAGAGAGATAAAAAAAATCCAGAAATATGAGAGGAGAATTAGAGAACTAAGTGATGTGACAAACACAATAATATACGTATAATTGGGATTCCAGAGGAGGAAGAGAGAGAGAAAGGTGCTGAAGGTGTACTTGAAGAATGCCAGAGTCCAGCTCCAGCAGGTCCAGGGATTCCCGAAGGAAGAACGACATCGGCGAAAATAAAACAAAACTAAAATAAAAAACTAAAAAACAAAAAACTAAAATAAAAAACTAAAACTAAAATAAAAATGCACACAGACAACAGTAGTGTGTTGAACTGGCTGATTTATTGTAGTAAACGTGGCATTATATATGATAGTGGTTTTCTTGTAACATACGTCATCTATGTTTTTCTAACATTACTTAATTTTGAAAATGTTCCTATGTATAAACAACCTTTAAGAAATAACATGGCGATTTCCCCTAATATTCCCGCATACCCTTTGATTAGTAATTACTTTCTTACATTATTCCATTATGCATCTGTATTTATCTATAATCTACTGTTATGCCCAGAATTCGTGATCCCCAAAGACCGCCAGGGAGCCGAGTCCAATGTAAAAGCAAAAGAGCCTTTATTCGAGCTAGCTCGAGCTCAATCCCTTACCTGCACCGACAACGCAGTGGTGAGATACCAGGGAGAGAGAACGAGTTTCAAAAGGACAAAGGTTTTATTGGGGCCTAGTGGCAGTTGGTGAGGTAATGGCTGTGGCCTCAGCTGATTGGCTGGGGAAGGGTCCTGGGGAAAAGTCCTGTTAGGCAGTTGAGAGGGAGGGTGGTTACTCAAGGGGAGGAGGTGTGGTCAAGGTGAAGGACACAGAACAAGATGGAGTCAGCCGGCATAGGCCCGCCCTTTCATTCCCCCCCTTGTCATGTAGCTTAGGGACCCAATCATGGGACCGGCTGCATTTATGGTGAAGGGGAACAGAGTTTGGAGGTTTATGCAAAGTTCTGGGAAGCAAGTGTCCCTGGGGTGGCTCTGGGAGGTCTGATTAAGTATTGTCCCCGAGCCGATGTCTATGATCTGCCAGGTGATGTTTTGGGGGGGCGTGGGGACTCCCGGCAGCATGAGCAATGGCAAACAGAGTTAACAGAGTTACCAATATTAGGTGGGTCGAATGCGCTGTAGCTTGAGCTTGAGCGGGTTGTGTTGGTCCCGACTGATGGCCCATTGCGTGACGACGTCCTTCCGGATTGAGGAGGGGTCCGCTGGCCTAACATGGGTGTGATGGACCCAGGTCGCAATGCCGTCTACCTTGAGAGCGGTGGGGGTTGTCAACACCACGATGTAGGGTCCCTTCCAGCGCGGCTCGAGAGTCTCTTGGTGGTGCCTCTTGATGTAGACCCAGTCTCCTGACCTGTACTGATGAGGTGTCGGGATCGGGCCAGCCTCGTAGATGGCACGGAGGTGCGGCCAAGTGTCCTTGTGCGCCCTCTGGAGCCCGCTCAAGGAAAGAAAAAGTTCTTGATCTTTAAACTCAGCAATAAGTTCAGCTCGAAGGCTGGGAATAACAGGGGGTGGCCTGCCAAACATGATCTCATAGGGAGTAAAACCCAGAGTGTAGGGAGTGTTTCTAACCCGGTAAAGGGCGTATGGTAGGAGAGTCACCCAGTCCCCGCCAGTCTCCATGGTTAATTTGGTAAGGGTCTCTTTTAGGGTTCTATTCATTCTTTCTACCTGTCCTGAGCTCTGGGGCCTATAAGTACAATGTAATTTCCAGTTTGCCCCAACCGCCTTGGCTACTGCCTGTGTTACCTGTGAGATAAAAGCTGGTCCATTGTCTGATCCTACCATGGCAGGAAAACCATACCTGGGTAAGATGTCTTCTAGTAGCTTCTTAGCCACCGTCTGAGCCGTTTCATGCTTGGTTGGGTATGCCTCCACCCAGCCAGAATAGGTGTCTGTAAATACTAAAAGATATTTAAAACCATACTTTCCTGGTTTGACTTCAGTGAAGTCGACTTCCCATTGGGCTCCCGGTCTGGTGCCTCTGAGCCTGGTTCCTTTTTTATTTGATGTGGCTCTCACGTTGGTGACTTGGCAGGTCTTGCAGGCAGATACAACTTGCTCTATTTTGGTGTCCTGTTGGTGAATCTTGATTCCGGCATGTCGGATTAAGTCTTTTAATTTTCGGGCCCCCATGTGAGTAGACCAATGCATGTGCTCTAATATTGAGACTCCGAGCTGGTCTGGCAACACGAGCTCCTTGTTAGGTGTATACCACCATCCCTTTATCTCCTGGGCCATAGGGAGTTTCTTGATCTGCTGTAACTCCTCCTGGGAGTATTTGGGCTGGTCTGGTAAAACTGGGTCTCCTGGGTCCGGTAGTTTTATGGTCATGGTGGGGACTGGAGTAAGGGCTACTGCCTTGGCTGCCTGGTCAGCCTTTCGATTACCTCTAGCTACTGGGTTATCAGCTTCTTGGTGCCCTTGGCAGTGGACAATGGCTAGCTTGGCAGGAAGCCATAAGGCCGTAAGCAGGTTAAGTATCTCCTGCTTATTTTTCTGTCCTTCTGCCGTCAGTAACCCCCTCTCCTGATAAATTGCCCCATGAATATGAGCTGTGGCAAATGCATAACGGCTGTCTGTGTAGATGTTAAGCCGTTTTCCAGCTCCCAGAATCAGCGCCTTGGTGAGGGCTATGAGCTCTGCTCGCTGGGCTGACGTTCCGGAAGGTAGAGCCTCTGCCCATACGGTGTCTGTTTCAGTGACCACCGCTGCACCCGCATACCTGTGTCCGTCTCGCACAAAGCTGCTGCCATCAGTGAACCAAGTAGCCTCGGCATTGGGGAGGGACCAGTCTGTCAGGTCCGTCTGGAATCCATGTACTTGTTCCAGGATTCCCGCACAATCATGTAGTGGAGCACCTAGGTCAGGGTCGGGCAGCAGGGTTGCAGGATTGAGGGCTGCACTGGGGTGGAACTGCACTCTTGGAGGGTTGAGTAGGAGGCTCTGGTAATGAGCCACACGTGTGTTGCTCATCCATCTATCAGGAGGCTGTTTCAGGACCCCTTCAATGGCGTGTGGGGTCGTGATCCAGATCTCCTGTCCTAGGGTCAGTTTGTCTGCATCCTTGACTAGGAGTGCTGTCGCTGCAATAATTCTTAGGCATGGTGGCCACCCGGCAGCCACTGGGTCTAGTTTCTTAGGTAAGCCACTGGGCGGTTCCAGGGGCCTAAGGCTTGAGCTAGAACCCCTTTTGCTATTCCCTTATGGTCGTCTACAAAGAGGTGGAAGGGCTTCGTAATTTCTGGTAGGCCCAGGGCTGGGGCACTTAGGAGGGCCTTTTTTAACTGATTAAAGGCAGTTTCTTCTTTTTCAGTCCATTTAAATGTTTTCCCCTCTTTGGTAGCTTTATATAGGGGACTGGCGATCTCAGCAAAACCTGGAACCCAGAGACGGCAGTAGCCGGCTGATGCTAGGAATTCCCTCACTTCTCTTCGGGAGGTGGGAGTAAGGATCTTTAGGACAGTTTCTTTTCTGGCTTCTGATAACCGCCGCTGTCCGCCCTCCAGGATATATCCCAGGTAACTTACCCTCTCCCTGCATATCTGAGCCTTCTTCGCGGATGCCCGGTACCCTAAGGCCCCCAGGGTAGCCAGCAGGTCCTGGGTCCCTCGCTCACAGTCTTTGGCCATGTCGGCAGCAATCAGGATGTCATCTACGTACTGTAGAAGGGTGAGGCCAGGGTGCTCCCTTCTGTACTCACCCAGGTCCTCGTGTAGTGCCTCGTCAAAGATGGTGGGTGAATTTTTGAATCCCTGAGGTAGCCGTGTCCAGGTGAGTTGCCCACTGTAGCCCTCCTCCGGATCATGCCACTTGAAGGCGAACAAGGGTTGGCTCTGGGGTGCCAGCGGCAGACTGAAGAAGGCGTCCTTTAAATCTAGTACAGTATATCAGACCCTGGAGGGCGCTAAGGAGCTCAAGAGAGTATATGGGTTCGGAACAGTTGGGTGTATGTCCGCGACCCTCTTATTTACTTCCCGGAGGTCTTGTACTGGTCGGTAGTCATTTGTGTGAGGCTTTTTGACCGGCAGTAAGGGGGTGTTCCAGGCAGACTGGCAAGGAACTAGTACCCCTAGGCTTCGTAGTCTCTGGATGTGTGGCTGGATCCCTTTCCAGGCCTCCTGAGACATGGGGTATTGTTTGATCCTTACCGGACTCTCTCCTGGCTTGAGCTCTACCAGGACTGGGGTCCTGTGAGCGGCTAGTCCCATTCCCCCCGTCTCTGCCCAAACCGAGGGGAATTCTTGTAGCCATCTGTCTATATTATTCTCTCTCGGGAGCGCCTCCTGGTGGAGGAGGTATTCATCCTCCAGTTTCATGGTCAGGACTTGGATGGGGTGGCCCTTGCCATCGGTGACCTGAGGCCCCCCTTGTCTGAAAGTTATCTGAGCTCCAATCTTGGTCAGTAAGTCCCGTCCTAACAGCGGGTAGGGGCATTCTGGTATTACCATAAAGGAGGATACTGGCCCATTCCCAAATCTACTGTTCTTTGGGTAGTCCATGAATACTGGCTCATACCAGTTGCCCCTTGTACCCAGGACTTCTTGCTAGCTAGTTTTCCTTGTGGGGTGCGGAGGACCGAACGTTGTGCTCTGGTGTCGACAAGGAAATCAACAGGGGTCCCCTCCACTTTAAGAGTTACCCTGGGTTCGGGGAGAGGGTCCGAACCCCGACTTCCCTAATCACTTAGTTCATCTAGCTCTAGGACTTTTACTCGATCAATCTTGCTTCCCTTCCCGCCGGCCCTTTTTGGACAATCTCGGGCCCAATGCCCTATCTCCTTGCAGTATGCGCACTGATCCTTCTGCAGCCTCTGCTTCCCCCCCCTTGGTGGTTCTTTTACCTTTTCTTGCGTCGTCTGCCAGCTGCTGGAGATGGCGGTCTCGCTCCTCGGGGAAGTCAGCAGTGGTAGCTAGTAGTATTCTGGCCAGGTCTCGAGTCTGCTTACTGCTGGCAGCCGCCATGGCGCGAGCCTGCTTGTCCTCAGGAGGCTCCCAGTTATTATATACCTTTTCGGCTACCACCAGTAAGTCCTGCAGACTTTTTTCTCCTAGTCTATCTATTTTCTGTAATTTTCTCCTAATGTCTACGGCCGATTGGTTTACAAAGGCCATGATAACAGCTGCCTTGCTTTCCGGAGCCTCTGGATCCATGGGGGTATAGGTACGGAATGTCTCCATGATCCATTCTAAAAAGGCAGCCAGAGATTCATCTTTTCCCTGTTGTACATTTCCTACCTTGGCCAAATTGGTTGGCTTTCTAGCAGCCATTCGGAGACCCCCCCATTAGAGTCTGGCGGTAGACCCGGAGCCTCTCCTTACCTTCTGCCGTGTTGAAATCCCACTGGGGCTGAGTTAAGGGGAAGGAGGCATCTATCTGAGCCTGGTTGGTGGTGGGATTCCCGTCTGCGCCCAGAACTAGTTTTCGGGCCCCATTGAGGATTCTTTCTCTTTCTTCAGTCGTGAACAGGACCTGCAAAAGCTGCTGGCAATCGTCCCACGTGGGCTGATGGGTAAAAAGAACAGAGTCTAATAAATCAATAAGCCCTGCTGGTTTCTTGGAAAACTTAGGATTCTGAGCTTTCCAATTGTAGAGGTCACTAGTGGCGAAAGGCCAATAGTGATGGGGCTGATTCCCCTCCGTGTCTGGGGGTCTGGTGGCTCGCAGGGGCAGAATAGTGGAGTCGGTGGCGGAGGCGGATTGCTCCCTCTGAGCCCTTTGTCTGGTAAAGGGCGGGCTTCCCACTGGAGCGTTTCCGCCTCCCGCTCTCGGAACAGCATCTGCCTCCCCCGGAGAGGGAGGATGGTGTTCTTCCGGCATCCTAGAGGGGTTATACAGGGGAGGAAAAATTAATTCTTCTTCAGTACCCCCCTGTAGGACAGGGTAGGGGGGTGCTGAAGGCTGGGTAAGACTTTTCCTCTTCTCTGTCTCCTGCAAAGCAAGAATGGGTTTTGGCTCCAGAAGGAGCGGGCTTGGAAGGGCTTAAGCCAAGAGGATGGGTCTTCTACAAGGTCCTGCCAAGTGATAATGTAAGGGAGCTGATCAAGATGGCCCGTCTGAGGCCGAGAGATGATACTCCTGACTCGGTGGATGGTAGGGAGGTCGAAGGTCCCCTCTGGTGGCCATCCGACATTGAAAGTTGGCCACTCGCTAGAACAAAAAAACTGCAACCGACCTTTTCGGACTTCCACACTGAGGTTGTTAGCTCTTCCCCTCACAGCCTTAAAGTGATCAATCATAATACTTAGAGGAGTAGTCTGAGTCTGTCCCATAACGTCCGTCCAGTAAGTCCACAGAACAAAACAGAGAAACACAAAAACAGACAAACAGAGGGCCCCTAGAAAGTCTTCCAACTCCATGGAAACAAAACTGAAAGCTAGCTTAGACATTTGAGGGGATTCCACATCCCTCCAAAACCGATGAGGGGATTCCACGTCCCTCCAAAGACGACAGCCTCACGCCAACCAGCGGGAACCACGCGCCTCGTCTCAGACCTTTGAGGGGATTCCACGTCCCTCCAGAAGGGAGGATCGGAATGTCTTCCGAAACTCCCGGCCCGTGGTCCTCCAGTGTGTCCACTTAGACCGCATCGGGCACTGCCAGAATTCCAGAAATGAGTTCACACAGAAGAGACAGAACAGACAGACACTAACCGTGGCCAGTCAGGCTCTCCAGGTCGGGGGTCCCTCGGGGTCTTGGGGATCCCGGACGAGCCCCCAAATGTTATGCCCAGAATTTGTGATCCCCAAAGACCGCCAGGGAGCCGAGTCCAATGTAAAAGCAAAAGAGCCTTTATTCGAGCTAGCTCGAGCTCAATCCCTTACCTGCACCGACGACGCAGCGGTGAGATACCAGGGAGAGAGAACGAGTTTCAAAAGGACAAAGGTTTTATTGGGGCCTAGTGGCAGTTGGTGAGGTAATGGCTGTGGCCTCAGCTGATTGGCTGGGGAAGGGTCCTGGGGAAGAGTCCTGTTAGGCAGTTGAGGGGGGGGTGGTTACTCAAGGGGAGGAGGTGTGGTCAAGGTGAAGGACACAGAACAAGATGGAGTCAGCCGGCGTAGGCCCGCCCTTTCACTACAAAGCATTTGCTTTGCTGTTCTTGTGAAAGGCCCTCCATTTCTCAACACCTCAAGTGGAACAGTTACAGGGACATGACCTCCTAACCTCATGAGGCCAGAAGAACAATGTGTTTGCCTTGGTCCAAGGTGCCAGAAAGGGGCTGAAAAAGCGTTAGAAACCCATGCCTCATAAGTTCTCAGAGAGACAATGCGCCTAGGAACCAATGAACCATTCTGTACCTTAACCGACTCGGTTCAGTCATCATCTGGAATGCCTCTGGGGGGCCAGGTGGGCCTAGGGGTTGAAGTCACCTGTGCCCAGAGATACACTCCTTAGTTGCTGGAGTGAAGCTTTCAAATCCATATGTCTCTCCTTTACAGGCCCACTTTGCTGGCAAATGTATGAAGCTATCCTTCCTGTAAGTAGAGGAGTCTCCATAGGGGATGTCAAGGGCTCAATATAAGGCCCCACAATTTCTTGTGAAAACTTATTTCCTTCCTAATGGTTCTTTTCCCAGGGAGCCTGCATAGGGAAATTCCCCAACAGACAATAACCCAGTAGTTTTAGTTTTAAGGCAAAATTACCTAAAAGTGGGAGTACAAGAGACTTCACTGTCGGTGGGGCTGCCTTGCAGTCACCAATCCGTCCACAGCCCATGCCTTGCCACTCAAGCAGGGATAGCTTGGCTTCCAGCAGAAGAAATCATAGCTGAGAACTTCCCTGATCTGGGGAAGGAAAAAGGCATTGAAATCCAAGAGGCACAGAGAACTCCCTTCAGACGTAACTTGAATCGATCTTCTGCATGACATATGATAGTCAAACTGGCAAAATACAAGGATAAAGAGAAAATTCTGAAAGCAGCTAGGGATAAACATACTCTAACATATAAAGGGAGACCGATAAGACTAGTGATGGATCTATCGACTGAAACTTGGCAGGCCAGAAAGGAATGGCAGGAAATCTTCAATGTGATGAACAGAAAAAATATGCAGCCAAGAATCCTTTATCCAGCAAGTCTGTCATTTAGAATAGAAGGAGGGATAAAGGTCTTCCAAAACAAACAAAAACTGAAGGAATTCATCACCACCAAACCAGCCCTACAAGAGATCCTAAGGGGGATTCTGTGAGTGAAATGTTGCAAGGCCCACAAAGCACCAGAGACATCACTACAAGCATGAAACCTACAGACATCACAATGACTCTAAACCCATGTCTTTCAATAGTAACACTGAATGTAAATGGACTAAATGTTCTAACCAATCGACATAGGGTATCAGAATGCACAAAAAAACAGGACCCATCTATTTGCTGTCTACAAGACTCATTTTAAACCTGAGGACACCTTCAGACTGAAAGTGAGGGGATGGAGAACTATCTATCATGCTACTGGAACTCAAAAGAAATCTGGAGTAGCCATACTTATATCAGGCAAACTAGACGTTAAATTAAAGGCTGTAACAAGAGATGAAGAAGGACATTATATAATATTACAGGGTCTATCCATCGGGAAGAGCTAACAATTATAAATGCCCAAGAGTGTGGTAATTGCAGGGGACTTTAATACTTCACTTACAACAATGGATAGATCATCTAGACACAGGATCAATAAAGAAACAAGGGCCTTGAATGATACATTGGATCAGATGGACTTGACAGATATATTTAGAACTCTGCATCCCAAAGCAACAGAATATACTTTCTTCTCGAGTGCACATGGAACATTCTCCAAGATAGATCACATACTGGGTCACAAAACAGCCCTACATAAGTATACAAGAATTGAGATCATACCATGCACAGTTTCGGACCACAATGCTATGAAACTTGAAATCAACCACAGGAAAAATTCTGGAAAACCTCCAAGAGCATGGACGTTAAAGAACACCCTACGAAAGAATGAATGGGCCAACCTGGCAATTAGAGAAGAAATTAAAAAATATATGGAAACAAATGAAGATGAAAATACAACAATCCAAACGCTTTGGGATGCAGTGAAGGCAGTCCTGAGAGGAAAATACATTGCAATCCAGACCTATCTCAAGAAACAAGAAAAATCCCCAATACAAAATCTAACAGCACACCTAAAGGAAATAGAAGCAGAACAGCAAAGACACCACAAACCCAGCAGAAGAAGAGAAATAATAACGATCAGAGCAGAAATAAACAATACAGATTCTAAAAAAACTGTAGAGCAGATCAATGAAACCAAGAGTTGGTTTTTTGAAAAAATAAACAAAATTGATAAACCTCTAGCCAGGATTCTCAAAAAGAAAAGGGAGATGACCCAAATAGATAAAATCATGAATGAAAATGGAATGATTACAACCAATCCCTCAGATACAAGCAATTATCAGGGAATACTATGAAAAATTCTATGCCAAAAACCGGACAACTTGGAAGAAATGGACAAATTCCTAAGCACCCACACACTTCCAAAACTCAAACAGGAAAAAAATAGAAAACCTGAACAGACCCATAACCAGCAAAGAAATTGAATCAGTTATCAAAAATCTCCCAACAAATAAGAGTCCAGGACCAGATGGCTTCCCTGGGGAATTCTACCAGACGTTTAAAGCAGAGATAATACCTATCCTTCTCAGGCTATTCCAAAAAATAGAAAGGGAAGGAAAACTTCCAGACTCACTCTATGAAGCCAGCATAACTTTGATTCCTAAACCAGACAGAGACCCAGGAAAAAAGAGAACTACAGGCCAATATCCCTGATGAATATGGATGCAAAAATTCTCAATAAGATACTAGCAAATCTAATTCAATAGCATATAAAAAGAATTATTCACCATGATCAAGTGGGATTCATTCCTGGGCTGCAGGGCTGGTTCAACATTCACAAATCAATCTACGTGATACATCAGATTAATAAAAGAAAAGATAAGAACGATATGATCCTGTCAATCAAAACAGAAAAAGCATTTGACAAAATTCAGCATCCTTTCTTAATAAAAACCCTCGAGAAAGTTGGGATTGAAGGAATATGCTTAAACATCATAAAGCCATTTATGAAAAGCCCACAGGTAATATCATCCTCAATGGGGAAAAACTGAGAGCTTTCTCCCTGAGATCAGCAACACGACAGGGATGTCCACTCTCACCGCTGTTCTTTAACATAGTGTTGGAAGTGCTAGCATCAGCAATCAGACAACAAAAGGAAGTCAAAGGCATCAAAATTGACAAAGATGAAGTTAAGCTTTCACTTTTTGCAGATGATATGATATTATACATGGAAAACCCGATAGACTCCACCAAAAGTCTGCTGGAACTGATACCTGAATTCAGCAAAGTTGTAGGATACAAAATCAATGTACAGAAATCAGTTGCATTCTTATACACTAATAATGAAGCAACAGAAAGACAAATAAAGAAACTGATCCCATTCACAATTGCACCAAGAAGCATAAAATACCTAGGAATAAATCTAACCAAAGATGTAAAAGATCTGTATGCTGAAAACTATAGAAAGCTTATGAAGGAAATTGAAGAAGATATAAAGAAATGGAAAAACATTCCAAGCTCATAGATTGGTCAGTACTACCCAATTACTCAATACTACCCAAAGCTATCTACCCATTCAATGCAATCTCAATCAATATTGCACCAGTATTCTTCTCGAAGCTAGAAGAAGCAATCCTAAAATTTGCATAGAACCACAAAAGACCCCGAATAGCCAAAGTAATTTTAAAGAAGAAGACCAAAGTGGGAGGCATCACAATCCCAGACTTTAGCCTCTACTACAAATCTATAATCATCAAGACAGCATGGTATTGGCACACAAACAGACACATAGACCAATAGTATAGAATAGAAACCCCAGAACTAGACCCACAAAATTATGGCCAACTAATCTTTGACAAAATAGGAAAGAATATCCAATGGAAAAAAGACAGTCTCTTTAACAAATGGTGCTGGGAGAACTGGACAGCAACCTGCAGAAGAATGAAACTAGACCACTTTCTGACACCATTCACAAAAATAAACTCAAAATGGATAAAGGGCCTGCATGTGAGACAGGAAACCATCAAAACCCTAGAGGAGAAAGCAGGAAGAAACCTCTCTGACTTCAGCTGCAGCAATTTCTTCAACGTTTATTTATTTTTGGGACAGAGAGAGACAAAGCATGAACGGGGGAGGGGCAGAGAGAGAGGGAGACACAGAATCGGAAACAGGCTCCAGGCTCCAAGCCATCAGCCCAGAGCCCGACGCAGGGCTCGAACTCACGGACCGCGAGATCGTGACCTGGCTGAAGTCGGACGCTTAACCGACTGCGCCACCCAGGTGCCCCAGCAATTTCTTACTTGACACATTCTCAAAGGCAAGGGAATTAAAAGCAAAAATGAACTATTCGGACCTTATGAAGATAAAAAGCTTCTGCACTGCAAAGGAAACAACCAACAAAACTAAAAGGCAACCAACGGGATGGGAAAAGATATTTGCAAATGACATATCGGACAAAGGGCTAGTATCCAAAATCTATAAAGAGCTCACCAAACTCCACACCAGAAAAACAAATAATCCAGTGAAGAAATGGGCAGAAAACATGAATAGACACTTCTCTAAAAAAGACATCCAGATGGCCAACAGGCACATGAAAAGATGCTCAACGTCTCTCCTCATCAGGGAAATACAAATCAATACCACACTCAGATACCACCTCATGCCAGTCAGAGTGGCTAAAATGAACAAATCAGGAGACTATAGATGCTGGCGAGGATGTGGAGAAATGGGAACCTGCTTGCACTGTTGGTGGGAATGCAAACTGGTGCCGCTGCTCTGGAAAACAGTGTGGAGGTTCCTCAAAAAATTGAAAATAGATCTACCTTGTGACCCAGCAATAGCACTGCTAGGAATTTACCGAAGGGATACAGGAGTACTGATGCATAGGGGCACTTGTACCCCAATGTTTATAGCAACACTCTCAACAATAGCCAAATTATGGAAAGAGCCTAAATGTCCATCAACTGACGAATGGATAAAGAAATTGTGGTTTATATACACAATGGAATACTACGTGGCAATGAGAAAGAATGAAATATGGCCTTTTGTAGCAATGTGGATGGAACTGGAGAGTGTTATGCTAAGTGAAATAAGTCATACAGATAAAGACAGATACCATATGTTTTCATTCTTATGTGGATCCTGAGAAACTTAACAGAAGATCGTGGGGGAGGGGAAAAAATAAGAGGTTAGAGAGGGAGGGAGCCAAAACATAAGAGACTCTTAAAACTGAGAACAAACTGAGGGTTGATGGGGAGTGGAGGGAGGGGAGGGTGGGTGATGGGTATTGAGGAGGGCACCTTTTGGGATGAGCACTGGGTGTTGACAATAAATTTCATATAAAAAAATAGATGATTGATTGATCATTAAAAAAAAAGAAACAACACTAAGAATAATATTTTTTTTGGTCAGAAGCAATGCAATCCTCCAAACAATATAGTTATATTTTTAAGGTCCTAAAAGAAAACAAACTTAAAAAAAAACATTAAGCCACAATTCTATATCCAACCAAACTATCCTTAAAAAATGAAGTCCAGATAAAAATGTTTTCAGGTAAACCAGAGGTGAAAGAACTTAACACCAGTGTACCTGGATTATAAGAAGTGTTCATGGTGGTTCTTCATGAAATGATTACCAGACGGTAATCTGGCTCACATGAAGGAATGAAGAATAAATGCGTGGGTAAATATGAAAGTTATTTTTCTTATTTCTTAATTTCTTTCAAAGACAATTGACTGATCAGAGCAAAACTCATAGTTATGTATTGTGGGATTAATAACATATGTAGAAGTAAGGTGTAGAAATATGTATGTAGAACAAACATATGTAGAAATATGGAAGGATGATAGATTTATTTTGTTATAAGTTTCTTACATTATAGGTGTTACAGTGTTAATTCAAGATGCACTGTTAGAAGTCAAGGATTTTTCCTAAAATCCCTACAGCAAGCAGTAAAATTAATACATCGATATAGACAGACACCAATTAGAGTAGCTAAAATGAAATAGTAAGAAATAATCAGTTCAAAATATGGAAGAAGAGGGAGAGGAAGAACAAATAAATGAGACAAACAGAAATGAAATAGAAACCATTTCAAAAATTACTTAAATACAAATATACTAGACACCCCAATTAAATATTAAAAATTGTGTGCCTGCATAAAAATAACAAGGCCCAGTTATATACTGTATGAAGAAGAAAGAGATAGGGAAAAGGTAAGTTTGGAAAAAGATATAACATGGAAACACTAATTATAGGAAAACTGAATTTACTGTAATAAGGCATACATTATTTCAAGACAAGTACTATTACCTAGAGAAAAAACATTTCCTAATGATAATAAGATTAATTCACCAAGAAGGCAGTATAGTTAGAGCTTTTTTAAACAGCAAACTATAAAACACCTGATGTAACAATTGAAAGATATAAAGGGATATATGTAACAACATGCATATGTCATAAGATAATTATGCTGACTAAAAGAAGACAAAAATGTGAATATATTCATTGATTCCATTATATAAAATTCTAGAAAATGCAAAATATTCTTTATTAAAAGAAAGCACATCAGTTATTCCCTGGGTATGTCAGGAAGGGAGGGTTGAGAGAGAAAGATTTTATAGGGGACCATGTAACCTCTTGGGAGTGGTAAATATTTTTTGTTATTTTGATTCTAGTAATGATTTAGTGGACATATACATACAGCAAAACTTAATAAAATGTAGACTTTATACATGTACAGAGTATTTAATGTCAATTATGCCTCTATAAATCTATTAAATATAACAAAAATAATTCATTTTGAAAAAGTCTTTATTTTTTCTTTATCCTTAAAAGACGAGTTCATTGGCCAGAGAATTCTAGGTTTATAGTTATGTTCATTCAGTTTCTTGGAAGCTTTATTTTGTCATCTTCTATCTTCCATTGTTTCAGTTTAAATTGTTATAATTGGTCATTCAGAATTAACCTTTCTCTTTTCTTTGGCCTTTGTTTTTGGCAGCTTTATTATGGTGTGCTTTCCATTTGAATGTACTTGGATATATTTGCCTTAGTTGGAGTTAACAATGAACTTTTAAATGGTATTGATGTTCTTTGCATATTTTTTGGAAAATTCTCATCATTATATCTTCAAATATTGTTTTTGTATCATTGCTTTATCTTCTCTTCTGGGATTATGATATATGTATGTTAGACCCTTTCAATTAATCTCCTTTGTCTTCTCATTCTTTTCTGTATTTTTCATCTTTTGGTCTATCTGCAATACCTTAATTCTAGATACCTATTTTCTACTGTTCTATACTTTCACCCAATAATTCTTTCATCCAAGTCCACTGTATTTTCATAGAAATTTTAGGAGCTTCTTCCCAATTCTTATACCCAAAAAGCCTGTTGAGATTTTGTTTGTAATTGTGATTGGAAATCTATCAATCAGTTTGATATATTGAGTATTTCAATCCATGAGTATGATAAATTCTCACTTATTTAGATCTTTAATTTCAACGATGTTTTACAATTTTCACCAAGATGTCCTAGCCAACTTTTATTAGACTTATTCCTGGAGTTGTTTTGTTTAATGCTGATTTCAGCATAATTTTCACGATTTTCCTTTCCAGTTGTTTGTTAATATGTATGTAAGAAAACAATTTTTTTTGTATATAATCTTGTGACCTATGTATGACCTTGTTAAATTCATGTTAGTTCTATTAGTTGTTCTGTAAATTCCCTGAGATTTTTCTCTGTAAACAGTCATAATCAACTGCAAATGGGGAAAATTTTACTTCTTCCCAGCCAACCTAATACTTTTTTTCTTGCCTTATTACAATGACTAGCACCTCCAATCAATATTGAATACAAGCACTGAAATAGGCATCTTTGTCTTATATTAGATTTAAGGTAGAAACGACTCAATCTTTCACCAGTAATATTCATATTTTTGAAGTATTATCAATTTGAGGAAGTTTCCTACTATTTCTAGCTTGGTGTGAGTTTTCATTATAAATGAATGTAAACTTTTTCAAATACTTTTTTCTGCATAATAATGATCATTATTGTGTTAATATGATGAATTCCAATTATTAATTTTTAGATAAACCAACAATGCATTCCTAGAATAACTCTTGCTTGATTGGGATATATTATGCTTTCTCTGCTTTGTTAGATTTGATTTGTTAATGCTTTGTTAATTCCTTTCTATGTAGTGTCTTTGTGAAGATATATTTGTATTTGCCATGTTTTCCTGATGATATATCCCTTTTATCATTATAAAATTTTCTCATTTTATATTTTTATTGTGAATTACATTTTATGTGATTACAAAAATAGCTAACACAACTTTCAGATTAAAAATTTTTTGTATAATTTTTCACCCATTTACTTTTAACCTATGTCTTTATAGTTATTTACTTCTTTGTAGATTTATTGTAATATAATTGACATGTAACACTCTGTAATTTTAAGGTGTATAATGTGTTGATTTGGTATACTTATATATTGCAAAATGATTATCAATATAGCATTAGCTATCATCTGTGTCACATCACATTATATCATTTCTTTTTTGTGGTGAGAACATTTAAGGTATACTCTCATTAACTTTCAAGTATATAACACAGTAATTATTAACCATAATCACTATGATGTCCATTAAATTTTTTTAATGTTTATTTATTTTTGAGAGAGAGATAGAGCACAAGCAGGGGAGGGGCAGAGAGAGAGGGAGACACAGGGTCCGAACCAGGCTTCAGGCTCTGAACTATCAGCACAGAGCCCGATGCAGGGCTTGAACCCACGAACTGTGAGATCATGACCTGAGCTGAAGTTGGATGCTCAACCAACTGAGCCACCCAGGCATCCCTCTACAATGTGCATTAGACCTCTAGAAATTATTAATCTTATAGAAATTTGTACTCTTTTGACATCTCCTTTGCCCCTATTTTCCAGCACCTGATATCTACCATTCTAGTCTGTTTCTGTGAGTTCATTTTTTTAAATATTTCCCATACAGGTGAGATCTTACAGTATTTGTCTTCTTTGTCTGAGTTATTTCACTTAGTATAATATCCTCAAGGTCCATTCATGTTATCACAAATGGCAGGATGTCCTTCTTTCTCCTGGGTGAACAATACTCTATATGCATTTATATACTACCTTTTCTTTATCATTTCATCCATTCATGGGAACTTAGGTTGCTTCAATATCTTGGCTATTGTGGATAATGCTACAATAAACATGGATGTACAGATATCTCCTCAAGATCCCGTTTTCATTTCCTTTGGATATGTATTACCAGAACTGAGATTACTAGATTATATGGTAGTTCTATTTTAAGTTTTTTGTGGGTCTTCCATACTGTTTTCCACGGTAGCAATTTATATTCTAATCAACAGTGCAGAAGAGTTCCTTTTCCTCTACATCCTTGCCAACACGTGTGATTTCCTGTCTTTTTGATGATACTCATCTTAAGAAGTGTGAGGTGATACCTCATTGCAGTTTTGACTTTCATTTCCTTCATGATTACTGATGCTGAGCACCATTTAATGCACCTGTTAGTCCTTTTATGTCTTCTTTGGAAAAATGTCTATTCAACTTCTCTGTCCATTTTAAAATAGATTGTTTTTTTGTTTTGTATGTTTTTTGCTATTGTTTTATTAATTCCTTATATATTTTGAATATTAACCACTTATCAGATATACGATTTGCAAATATTCTCTTCCATTTGATAGATTGTCTTTTAACTTTGTTGATGGTATTGTTTGCTGTGCAGAAGCTTTTAAATTTTATGCAGTTCCACTCATTTATTTTTTCTCTTGCTGTCATTGTTTTTTATGTCAAATCCAAAAAACTACATGGACAAGGCTGATGTCAAGGAGCTTATCCCCTATGTTTTCTTCTAGGAGTTTCAGGTATTAGGCTCAAGTCTTTTTATTTTATTTTTTTAGTGTTTATTTAATTTTGAGAGACAGAGAGACACAGTGTGAGCAGGGGAAGAGCAGAAACAGAGGGAGATACAGAATCCAAAGCAGGCTCCAGGCTTTGAGCTGTCAGCACAGAGCCTGACATGGGGCTCAAACTCACAAACTGTGAGATCATGACCTGAGCCATAGTCAGATGCTTAACCCATTGAGCCACCCAGGCACCCCTAGGTTCAAGTCTTTAGTTCACTTAGAGTTGAATTTTGCATATATGTAAGAAAAGGATCCAATTTCATTCTTTTTCATATGGCTGCCCAGTTTTCCCAGAACCATTAATTGGAAAGACTATCCTTTCCCCATTTTATATTCTTGGATCCTTTGTCAAAAATTAATTAACCATACATGCATGGATTTATTTCTGAATTCGCTATTCTATTCCATTGATCTGTGTGTCTGTCTGTTTTTTATGATGATACCATCCTGTTTTGATGACCATAATTTTATAATATAGTTTGAAGTCAGGAAGTGTGAGTATTCCTCTTTCTAATGGTTGCCTTGTCTACTCAGAGTCTCTTAGTAAGGGTTTTATATAAATTTTAGAATGGCTTCTTCTATTTCTGTAAAAAATGCCATCAAAAATTAATAAGGATTGCATTGAATTTTTAGAACACTTTGGGTAATACAGATATTTTCACAATATTAATTTTTCCAATTCATGACCATGGGATATCTGTCCATTTATTTGGGTCTTTTCAACTTTTCTCATAAACTCCTTGCCCTTTTCAGCATACAGAACTTTCATTTCTTTAGTTAAATTTATTCCTAACTATTCTTTTTGATGCTATTGTAAATGGAATGTTTTCTTAATTTCTCTTCCTGACATTCCTTGTGAGTATTGATTTTTGCATATTGATTTTGTTTCCTGCAAATTTACTGAATTTTTTTGTTATAACAATTTTTTTAGATCATGTCATTTGCAAATAAAGACAGTTTACTTTTTTTTTTCTAGTTAGGACAACTTTTATTTCTTTTACTTGACCAATTGTCACTACTGTGTTAAATAGGAGTGGTGGGAATGTGCATATTTGACTTGTCTCTGATCTTAGAGGAAACATTTTCAGCTTTTCACCATTGAATATGGTTAGCTGTGGTATTGTTATTTATGGGCTTTATTATGTTCAAGTATGTTGTTCTATATGAAGTTTGTTGAAGTTTTCATTATGAAAGGATGTTGAATTTTGTCAAATGCTTTTCCTGCATCTGTAGAGATGGTCACGTGATTTTTATTTTTTGTTTTATTTTATTTTTATTTTAGAGAGAGAGAGCATGTGAGTGAGGGAGAGGGGTAGAAAGAGAGAGAGTATCTTAAGCAGGCTCCACGATAAGCATAGAGCCTGAGACAGGGCTTGATCCCACAACCCCGGGATCATGACCTGAGCTGAAATCATGAGTTGGGTGCTCAACTGACTGAGCCACCCAGGCACCCATATTTTTCATTTTGTTAATGTGTTTTGCTGATGTTGAAACATCCTTGCCTCCTTGGATATTCAATCATATTTTATGATTCTATTAATGTATTGTTGAATTTGATTTGGTAATACTTTGTTGACGATTTTTGCATCTATGTTCATCAGGGATATTGGCCTGCAATTTTCTTATAGTGTCCTTGTCTGGTATTGCTATCAGGACAATGCTGGCCTTATAAAATGAACTTCAAAAGGTTTCTTCCTCTTCTACTTTTTGGAAGACTTTGAGAAGGATTGATATTAGTGCTTCTATAATTTTTTTTGGTAGAACTCACCAGTGAAATCATCTAGTCCTGAACTTTTGTTTGTTTGGAGATTTTTGATTATTGGTACAAATTCCTTAGTAAAAAATTAGTCTCTTTAGGTTATCTGTTTTTTCATGATTCAGTCTTGGTAAGTTGTATTTTTCTAGAAATTTATGCATTTCTTCTAGATTTTTCAAATTTTGGCCATATAATTTTTTTATAATAGTCTTATTATCTTTTGTATTTTGGTATTTTGGTATCTGTTGTAATGTCTCCTCTTTGATTTCTAATTTTACTTGTTTTAGTTCTTTCCCCTTTTTCTTGGTAAGTCGTGCTAAAGATTTGTCTATTTTGTGTATATTTTCAGAAAACCACCTGCTATTTTCATTGATATTTTTAATTTTCTTTTCAGTATCTATTTTATTGATTTCTGCTGTGTTCATTGTTATTTCCTACTTTCTGCTAACTTTGGACTTAGTTTGTTCTTTTCCTAGTTCTTTGAGGATAAAATTAGGTTATTTGTTTGAGATTTTGAAAAAGTTTTTATTTAAATTCCAGTAGTTAAGGGGCGCCTGGGTGGCTCAGTCAGTTAAGCAACTGACTCCAGCTCAGGTCATGATCTCGCAGTTTGTGGGTTCAAGCCCTGCGTTGGGCTCTGTGCTGACAACTAAGAGCCTGGAGCCTGCTTCGGATGCTGTGTCTCCCTTTCTCTCTGCCTCTCCCCTGCTCATTCTCTGTCTCTCTTTGTCTCTCAAAAATAAATAAAAGTTAAAAAAATTAAAACTGTAAATTCCAGTAGTTAATATACATTATTAAATTAGTTTCAGGTGTACAATATAGTGATTCAGCACTTCCACACATCACATGGTGTTCATCCCAAGTTCACTCCTTAAGCCCCATTACCTATTTCGTCTATCCCCCCACCCACCTCCACTCTGGTAATCATCAGTTTGCTCTCTCTAAGGATCTGTTTCATTGTTTGCCTCTCTCTTTCTCTTCCTTCCCCCCACCCCATGACCATTTTTTTCATTTCTTAAATTCCATATATGAATGAAATCGTATGGTATTTGTCTTTCTCAGGCTGACTTATTTTGCTTAGTATAATACTACCTAGCTCCATCCACATCATTGCAAATGAGAAGATTTCATTATTTTTCAGGACTGAGTAATATTCCATTATATATGATATTAATTATATTAGTTATATTATATTATATTATGCTATGTTATATTAATAATGTTATGTATTGTATATAATGGAATAAATATAATGGACATGTATACATATATATATTATGGAATATACATATTAATGGAATAAATATTCCATTATATAGGTCTACTCCATTATATATGTATATTCTATTTTATTTATACATATATATTCTTCATTCATTTATCATTTGATGGACACTTGGGCTGTTTCCATAATTTCGCTATTATAGATAATGCTGCTATAAACATTTAGGTATGTGTATCCCTTTGAATTGGTATTTTGTATCCTTTGGGTAAATACCTAGTAATGTAATGGCTAAATTGTAGGATAGTTTTGTTTTTAACTTTTTGAGGACCTTCATACTGTTTTCCAGAGTGGCTGCACCAGTTTGCATTTCCATATCCTTACCAACACCTGTTGTTTCTTGTGTTGTTGATTTTAGCCATTCTGACAGGTGTCAGGTGATATTGCATTGTAGCTTTTATTTGTAATTCCCTGATGATGAGAGATGTTGAGCATCTTGTGTCTGGATGCCTTCTTTCAAAAAATGTTTATTCAAGTCCTCCACTCATTTTAATCAGATTATTTTGGGGAGGTTTTTGGTGTTGAATTGTATGACTTCTTTATATAATTTTAATATTAGCCTCTTACTGGATATATCTTTTGCAAATATCTCCTCCCATTCAACAGGATGCCTTTTTGCAGATTGTTTCCTTCACTGTGCAAAGCTTTTTTTAAAATTTGATGTAGTTCCCCTAACATTAGGAACAAGAATATCCACTGTTGCCAATTTTATTCAACATATGTTTCCAGTACTAGAACATATTATCCTTCCAGCAATAAGGGTCATATCCACAATAATAAAAAAACAATTAATTAATTAATTATTAAATAAATAAAAGAAATTTAAATTGGGCAGGAGAAAGTAAAACTGCCACTGTTTGTAGATGATGTGATACTGTATACAGAAAACCCTAAAGACTCCATTAAAAAAGTATTAGAAATAATAAATGAATTCAGTAAAGTTGTAGGATAAAAATTAATATATAGAAATTTGTTTCATTTTCATACATGAATAATGAAGTAGCAGAAAGAGAAATTAAGAAAGCAATCCCATCTATAATTTCACTAAAAAGAATAAAATACCTGGGAACAGATTTGACTAAGAAAGACCTATACACTGAAAACTATAAGATAGTGATGAAAAAGCTTTGAAAATAACACAAATAAAGGAAAGATATATCATACTACTCCTGGATTGTAAAAATCAGTATTGTTAAAATGTCAATACTACCCAAAGCAATCTATAGATTCTACAATGTAATCTTTATCAAAATACTAACAAGGGAATAGATTCTTATTGAACTAATACAAGTAATTATAAAATTTTCAATTCTTTTTACAGAAACATACTTTATAAAATTACTCTGAGACATAAGAGAAAAAGGTTTCCTTAACTCCTTGAGAAATAAAACATTAAGGATCAAGCAATGTTTCAAAGAGAAGTTTCAAAAAATATAATCATCCCCATCAATTCATGCAATCCCATATTATTAATTCTTATTTTACTTGAATAGTTTTTCTATTAGTCCTAGAAATTCTTACCAAGATCAGTTTTATGATCTTAAAGTTATCAGAAACCTATATTCTAGAGTCCATTTCAGAATCTTTTCCATGAATTTCTCTAAAGATGAAGAACCTTTGCAAAAGCATCAGTGCACTTGCTGGGTTATAGTGTAGTTCTACTTTTAATTTTTTGAGGAACCTCCATACAGTTTTCCAGAGTTTGCACCAGTTTGCATTCCCATCAGCAGTACAAACGGTTCCTCATTCTCTACATCCTCACCCAAATCTATTGTTGCCTGAATTGTCAATTTTAGCCATTTTGACATGTGTGAGGTGATGTCTCATTGTGGTTTGTTCCCTGATGATGAGTGATGCGGAGCATTTTTTTCATGTGTCTGTTAACCATCTGAATGTATTCTTTGGAAAATTGTCTATTCATGTATTTTGCCAATTTCTTCACTGGATTATTTATTTTTTGGTTGTTTTTTTTTTTTTTTTTTTGGCTAGGAACAGCAATAAGAATTTATTTATTTATTTATTTATTTATTTATTTATTTATTTATTTTTTAATTATTTATTTATTTATTTTTAATTTTTTTATATGTATGAAATTTATTGACAAATTGGTTTCCACCCAGTGCTCATCCCAAAAGGTGCCCTCCTCAATACCCATCACCCACCCTCCCCTCCCTCCCACCCCCCATCAACCCTCAGTTTGTTCTCAGTTTTTAACAGTCTCTTATGCTTTGGCTCTCTCCCACTCTAACCTCTTTTTTTTTTTTTTTCTTCCCCTCCCCCATGGGTTCCTGTTAAGTTTCTCAGGATCCACATAAGAGTGAAACCATATGGTATCTGTCTTTCTCTGTATGGCTTATTTCACTTAGCATTACACTCTCCAGTTCCATCCACGTTGCTACAAAAGGCCATATTTCATTTTTTCTCATTGCCACGTAGTATTCCATTGTGTATATATACCACAATTTCTTTATCCATTCATCAGTTGATGGACATTTAGGCTCTTTCCATAATTTGGCTATTGTTGAGAGTGCTGCTATGAACATTGGGGTACAAGTGCCCCTATGCATCAGTACTCCTGTATCCCTTGGATAAATTCCTAGCAGTGCTATTGCTGGGTCATAGGGTAGGTCTATTTTTAATTTTCTGAGGAACCTCCACACTGCTTTCCAGAGCGGCTGCACCAATTTGCATTCCCACCAACAGTGCAAGAGGGTTCCCATTTCTCCACATCCTCTCCAGCATCTATAGTCTCCTGATTTGTTCATTTTGGCCACTCTGACTGGCGTGAGGTGATACCTGAGTGTGGTTTTGATTTGTATTTCCCTGATAAGGAGCGACGCTGAACATCTTTTCATGTGCCTGTTGGCCATCTGGATGTCTTCTTTAGAGAAGTGTCTATTCATGTTTTCTGCCCATTTCTTCACTGGGTTATTTGTTTTTCGGGTGTGGAGTTTGGTGAGCTCTTTATAGATTTTAGATACTAGCCCTTTGTCCGATATGTCATTTGCAAATATCTTTTCCCATTCCGTTGGTTGCCTTTTAGTTTTGTTGGTTGTTTCCTTTGCTGTGCAGAAGCTTTTTATCTTCATAAGGTCCCAGTAATTCACTTTTGCTTTTAATTCCCTTGCCTTTGGGGATGTGTCGAGTAAGAGATTGCTACGGCTGAGGTCAGAGAGGTCTTTTCCTGCTTTCTCCTCTAAGGTTTTGATGGTTTCCTGTCTCACATTTAGGTCCTTTATCCATTTTGAGTTTATTTTTGTGAATGGTGTGAGAAAGTGGTCTAGTTTCAACCTTCTGCATGTTGCTGTCCAGTTCTCCCAGCACCATTTGTTAAAGAGACTGTCTTTTTTCCATTGGATGTTCTTTCCTGCTTTGTCAAAGATGAGTTGGCCATACGTTTGTGGGTCTAGTTCTGGGGTTTCTATTCTATTCCATTGGTCTGTGTGTCTGTTTTTGTGCCAATACCATGCTGTCTTGATGATGACAGCTTTGTAGTAGAGGCTAAAGTCTGGGATTGTGATGCCTCCTGCTTTGGTCTTCTTCTTCAAAATTCCTTTGGCTATTCGGGGCCTTTTGTGGTTCCATATGAATTTTAGGATTGCTTGTTCTAGTTTCGAGAAGAATGCTGGTGCAATTTTGATTGGGATTGCATTGAATGTGTAGATAGCTTTGGGTAGTATTGACATTTTGACAATATTTATTCTTCCAATCGATGAGCAGGGAATGTCTTTCCATTTCTTTAAATCTTCTTCAATTACCTTCATAAGCTTTCTATAGTTTTCAGCATACAGATCCTTTACATCTTTGGTTAGATTTATTCCTAGGTATTTTATGCTTCTTGGTGCAATTGTGAATGGGATCAGTTTCTTTATTTGTCTTTCTGTTGCTTCATTGTTAGTGTATAAGAATGCAACTGATTTCTGTACATTGATTTTGTATCCTGCAACTTTGCTGAATTCATGTATCAGTTCTAGCAGACTTTTGGTGGAGTCTATCGGATTTTCCATGTATACTATCATGTCATCTGCAAAAAGCAAAAGTTTGACTTCATCTTTGCCAATTTTGATGCCTTTGATTTCCTTTTGTTGTCTGATTGCTGATGCTAGAACTTCCAGCACTATGTTAAACAACAGCGGTGAGAGTGGGCATCCCTGTCATGTTCCTTATCTCAGGGAAAGAGCTCTCAGTTTTTCCCCATTGAGGATGATGTTAGCTGTGGGCTTTTCATAAATGGCTTTTATGATCTTTAAGTATGTTCCTTCTATCCCGACTTTCTCGAGGGTTTTTATTAAGAAACGGTGCTGAATTTTGTCAAAGGCCTTTTCTGCATCGATTGACAGGATCATATGGTTCTTCTCTTTTTTTTTGTTAATGTGATGTATCATGTTGATTGATTTGCGAATGTTGAACCAGCCCTGCATCCCACGAATGAATCCCACTTGATCATGGTGAATAATTCTTTTTATATGCTGTTGAATTCGATTTGCTAGTATCTTATTGAGAATTTTTGCATCCATATTCATCAGGGATATTGGCCTGTAGTTCTCTTTTTTTACTGGGTCTCTGACTGGTTTAGGAATCAAAGTAATACTGGCTTCATAGAATGAGTCTGGAAGTTTTCCTTCTCTTTCTATTTCTTGGAAACCTTGAGAAGGATAGGTATTATCTCTGCTTTAAACGTCTGGTAGAACTACCCTGGGAAGCCATCTGGTCCTGGACTCTTATTTGTTGGGAGAGTTTTGATAACCGATTCAATTTCTTCACTGGTTATGGGTCTGTTCAAACTTTCTCTTTCTTCCTGATTGAGTTTTGGAAGGGTGTGCGTGTTTAGGAATTTGTCCATTTCTTCCAGGTTGTCCAGTGTTGGCATACAATTTTTCATAGTATTCCCTGATAACTGTTTGTATCTCTGAGGGATTGGTTGTAATAATTCCATTTTCATTCATGATTTTATCTATTTGGGTCATCTCCCTTTTCTTTTTGAGAAGCCTGGCTAGAGGTTTGTCAATTTTGTTTATTTTTTCAAAAAACCAACTCTTGGTTTCGTTGATCTGCTCTACAGTTTTTTTAGATTCTATATTGTTTATTTCTGCTCTGATCTTTATTAATTATCTTCTTCTGCTGGGTTTAGGCTGCCTTTGCTGTTCTGCTTCTATTTCCTTTAGGTGTGCTGTTAGATTTTGTATTTGGGATTTTTCTTGTTTCTTGAGATAGGTCTGGATTGCAATGTATTTTCCTCTGAGGACAGCCTTTGCTACATCCCAAAGCGTTTGGATTGTTGTATTTTCATTTTCGTTTGTTTCCATATATTTTTTAATTTCTTCTCTAATTGCCTGGTTGACCCACTCATTCGTTAGTAGGGTGTTCTTTAACCTCCATGCTTTTGGAGGTTTTCCAGACTTTTTCCTGTGGTTGATTTCAAGCTTCATAGCATTGTGGTCTGAAAGTGTGCATGGTATGATTTCAATTCTTGTATACTTATGAAGGGCTGTTTTGTGACCCAGTATGTGATCTATCTTGGAGAATGTTCCATGTGCACTCGAGAGGAAAGTATATTCTGTTGCTTTGGGATGAGGAGTACTAAATACATCCGTCAGGCCCATCTGATCCAATGTATCATTCAGGGCCCTTGTTTCTTTATTGACCATGTGTCTAGATGATCTATCCATTTCTGTAAGTGGAGTGTTAAAGTCCGCTGCAATTACCACATTCTTATCAATAAGTTTGCTTATGTTTATGAGTAATTGTTTTATATATTTGGGGGCTCCGGTATTCAGCGCATAGACATTTATAATTGTTAGCTCTTCCTGATGGATAGACCCTGTAATTATTATATAATGCCCTTCTTCATCTCTTGTTACAGCCTTTAATTTAAAGTCTAGTTTCTCTGATATAAGTATGGCTACTCCAGCTTTCTTTTGGCTTCCAGTAGCATGATAAATAGTTCTCCATCCCCTCACACTCAATCTGAAGGTGTCCTCAGGTCTGAAATGAGTCTCTTATAGACAGCAAATAGATGGGTCTTGTTTTTTTATCCATTCTGATACCCTATGTCTTTTGGTGGGCGCATTTAATCCATTTACATTCAGTGTTATTATAGAAAGATATGGGCTTAGAGTCATTGTGATGTCTGTATGTTTTATGTTTGTAGCGATGTCTCTGGTACTTTTTCTCACAGGATCCCCCTTAGGATCTCTTGTAGGGCTGGTTTAGTGGTGACAAATTCCTTCAGTTTTTGTTTATTTGGGAAGACCTTTATCTCTCCTTCTAGTCTAAATGACAGACCTGCTGGATAAAGGATTCTTGGCTGCATATTGTTTCTGTTCATCACATTGAAGATCTCTTGCCAATCCTTTATGGCCTACCAAGTTTCAGAAGAGAGATCAGTCATGAGTCTTATAGGTCTCCCTTTATATGCTAGGGCACGTTTATCCCTTGCTGCTTTCAGAATTTTCTCTTTATCCTTGTATTTTGCCAGTTTCACTATGATATGTTGTGTAGAAGATCGATTCAAGTTACGTCTGAAGGGAGTTCTCTGTGCCTCTTGGATTTCAATGCCTTTTTCCTTCCCCAGTTCAGGGAAGTTCTCAGCTATAATTTCTTCAAGTACCCCTTCAGCACCTTTCCCTCTCTCTTCCTCCTCTGGAATACCAATTATGCGTATATTATTTCTTTTTAGTGTATCACTTAGTTCTCTAATTTTCCCCTCATACTCCTGGATTTTTTTATCTCTTTTTTTCTCAGCTTCCTCTTTTTCCATAATTTTATCTTCTAGTTCACCTATTCTCTCCTCTGCCTCTTCAATCTGAGCCGTGGTTGTTTCCATTTTATTTTGCATCTCGTTTATAGCGTTTTTCAGCTCCTCCTGACTTTTCCTTAGTCCCTTGATCTCTGTAGCAATAGATTCTCTGCTGTCCTCTATACTGTTTTCAAGCCCAGATATTAATTTTATAACTATTATTCTAAATTCACTTCCTGTTATATTATTAAATCCTTTTTGATTTAATCATTGGCTATTGTTATTTTCTGGAGATTCTTTTGAGGGGAATTCTTCCGTTTGGTCATTTTGGATAGTCCCTGGAGTGGTAAGGACCTGTAGGGCACTTCCCCTGTGCTGTGGTGTATAACTGGAGTTGGTGGGCGGGGCCGCAGTCAGACCTGATGTTTGCCCCCTGCCCACCACTGGGCCACAGTCAGACTGGTGTGTGCCTTCTCTTTCCCTCTCCTAGGGGGATTCATTGTGGGGTGGCGTGGCCCATCTGGGCTACTTGCACACTGCCAGGCTTGTGGTGCTGGGGATCTGGCGTATTAGCTGGGTAAATGCGCAAGGTGCACGGGGCTGGAGGGGCAGGCTCAGCTCGCTTCTCCTTTCGGTTATCCACTTCAGGAGGGGCCCTGCAGCAGCGGGAATGAGTCAGACCCACCGCTGTAGGTGTGGATCCACAGAAGCAAAGCGTTGGGTGTTTGCGCGGTGCAAGCAAGTTCCCTGGCAGGAACTGGTTCCCTTTGGGATTTTGGGTGGGGGATGGGTGAGGGAGAGGGCACTGGCAAGTGCCTTTGTTCCCCGCCAAACTGAGCTCTGTCGTCCCGGGGCTCAGCAACTCTCCCTCCCGTTGTCTTCCAGCCTTCCCGCTTTCCGAGCAGGGCTGTTAACTTATGACCTTCCAGATGTTAAGTCCGGCTTGCTGTAGGAACACACTCTGTCTGGCCCCTCTGCTTTTGCAAGCCAGACTTGGGGGCTCTGCTCGCCTTGCGGGCCGCCCCTCCGACCTGGCTCCATCCCGCCAGTCCGTCTAGCGTGCACCGCCTCTCCGCCCTTCCTACCCTCTTCCGTGGGTCTCTCGTCTGCGCTTGGCTCCAGAGACTCCGTTCTGCTGGTCTTCTGGTGGTTTTCTGGGTTATTTAGGCAGGTGTAGGTGGAATCTAAGTGATCAGCAGGACGCGTGGTGAGCCCAGTTTCCTCCTACGCCGCCATCTTCTCTCTTGGGAGATTTTTGATTACTAATTCAAATTCTTTACTGGTCTGTTCAAAATTTGTATTTCTTCCTGTTTCAGTTTTGGTAGTTTATATATTTCTAGAAATTTGTCCATTTCTTACAGATTGCCCAATTTATTGCCATATAATTGCTCATAATATTCTCTTGTTATTTTTTTTTTTTATTTCTGCAGTGTCGGTTGTGGCTTCTCCTCTTTAATTATTGATTTTATTTATTTGGGTCCTTTCCTTGGGTCTGTTCTTTTTGATCAATCTGGCTAGGCAGTTTATCAATTTTGTTAATTCTTTCAAAGAACCAGCTCCTGGTTTCATTGATCTGTTATACTTTTTTTTTAAAACTTCATTAGCATTGATTTCTGCCCTAATATTTATTATTTTCCATCTTCTGCTGTTTTTGTGTTTTATTTGCTCTTCCTCTTCCAGCTCTTTAAGGTGTAAGATTAGGTTGTGTACCTGAGACCCTTCTTCCTTCTTTAGGAAGGCCTGGATTGCTATATACTTCCCTCTTATGACTGCCTTTGCTGCATCCCAGAGGTTTTGCACTGTCGTGTTATCATTTTCATTGCCTTTTATGTACTTTTTAATGTGCTCTTTAACTTCTTGGTTAAGCCATTCTTTCTTTAGTATGATTTTCTTTAATCTCCAAGTATTCGCGGTGTTTCCAAATTTTCCCTTGTGGTTAATTTCATTTTTCATAGCGTTGTGGTCTGAAAATATGCACAGTATAATCTCCATCTTTTTATACTTGTTGAGGGCGATTTGTGTCCCAATATGTGATCTATTCTGGAGAATGTTCCATGTGCATTCAAGAAGAGCATGTATTCTGCTGGTTTAGGATGAAATGTTCTGAATATATCTGTTAAGTCCATCCAGTCCAGTGTGTCATTCAAAGCCATTGTTTCCTTGTTGAATTTCTGCTTAGATGATCTGTCCATTGTTGTAAGTAGGGTGTTGAAGTCTCCTACTATTACAGCATTATTATCACTCAGTTACTTTATATTTGTGATTAATTGATTTGTTTATTTGGATGCTCCACGTTGGGGACATAAATGTTTATAATTGTTAGATCTTCTTGGGGGGATAGACCCCTTAATTATGATATAATGCCCCTCTTCATCTTTTATTACAGTTTTTATTTTAAAGTCTAGATTGTCTAATATGAGTATGGCTACTCCAGCTTTCTTTTGGCAACCATTAGCATGATAGATGCTTCTCCATCCCGAGTTTCTCTCTGAATGTGTCTTTAGGTCTAAAGTGGGTTTCTTGTAAACAGCATATAGATGGATCTTGTTTTCTTATCCATTCTGTTGCCCAATGTCTTTTGATTGGAGTGTTTTGGTCCATTGACATAGAGTGAGTATTGAAAGATATTATTTTATTGCCATTGTGTTGCCTGTAGACTTAAGGTTTCTGGTGGTGTTCTCTGGTCCTTTCTAGTCTTTGTTGCTTTTGGTCTTTTTTTTTTTTTTTCTTCTTTTTTCCACTCAGAGAGTGCCCCTTCAAATTTCTTGGAGGAATGTTTTCGTGGTCATGAACTCCTTTAGTTTTTGTTTGTCTGGGAAACTCTATCTCTCCTTCTGTTTTGAACGACAGCCTTGCTGTATAAAGAATTCTTAGCTGCATATTTTTCCAATTCAGCACATTGAATATATCCTGCCACTTCTTTCTGGCCTGCCAGATTTCTGTGGATAAGTCTGCTGCAACCCTGATCTGTCATCCCTTTAGGTTAAGGAATTTCCCCCCCTTGTTGCTTTCATAATTCTTTCCTTGTCTGTGTATTTTGCGAATTTAACTATGATATGTCTTGCTGATGGTCGTTTTTTGTTGAATCTAATGGAAGTTCTCTGTGATTCTTGGATTTTGATATCTGTATCTTTCCTCAGATTAGGAAAGCTTTCCAGTATAATTTACTCACATAAACCGTCTACCCCTTTTCTCTCTCTCTCTTCATCTTGGGACTCTATGATTTGGATATTATTCCTTTTTAATAAGTCACTGAGTTCTGTAATTCTTTTTAATTAAAAAAAATTTTAACATTTTTATTTATTTTTGAAAGAGATAGAGACAGAGTGTGAGTGGGTGAGGGACAGAGGGAGAGGGAAACACAAAATCCAAAGCAGGCTCCAGGTTCTGAGCTGTCAGCACAGAGCCCAACATGGGACTCAAACCCATGAACCATGAGATCATGACCAGAGTCAAAGTTAGACGCTTAGCTTACTGAACCACCCTGGCACCCCTCTAATTCTTGTATCATGTTCTTTTGTCTTAGTTTCCCTCCTTTTTCTTCATTATTCATAATTTTGTCTTCTATATCACTGATTCACTGCTCTGCTTCATCCATTCTTGCTGCCATGGCATCCATTCAGGACTGCATCTCAGTTATAACATTTTTAATTTCATCCTGAGTAGATTTTAAATCTTTTATCTCTGCAGAAAGAGATTTTATGCTTTTTACAACTCCAGCTAATATTCATATTATCGTGATTCTTAATTCTAGTTCAGACATGTTGCTTATATCTGTGTTGATTAAGCGTCTGGCTGTCATTCCTTCCTATTATTTCTGTTTGGGCAAATTCCTTTGTTTTGTCATTTTGGAGGAAGAAAAAGAATTAGTAAAATAAAAAATTCAAATTAAAAAATTCAAAACAGAACAAAAAATTGAATAAGGGAGCTAGATCCTAGGTGTGTTTTGGTCTGGTTGTTGAAAAAAGCTTGATAGAATAGGTAAGAAATGGAAAGAGTAGAAAAGAAAAGTAATAAAACCTTTACAAATTAAAAAAAATGTATACAGTAAAATAGAATAAAGTTAAATGATGTAAAATAGCATAAAAATTTACAAAAATATAGTAAAAAATAAAAATTAAAGAATGGAAAATATAAACATTTTTTTCTTTTTCTGTATGCAAGAATAAGAAAAGATAAATGAACAAACAAAAAAACGGAAATGAACAGAATGAAATCTGAATGAAATTACATATAGTTTCCCCTAGAGTTCTAACCATGAAGCACTTTATAGTCCGTACACTAAGTAGGCAGAGAGACTTGTGGTGGTCCTGTAGGGCCTGAGCTTGGCTGGCGCAGTTTGATGGGGCTTAGTGTAATGACTCCACTAGTTGGCTCTGCTTAGCTTATTGGGGTGGATTGATGTAGTGCCCGTGTATGGCATGCATGGGTGAGGTAAAAATGGCATCACCCAGCTTCCTGGTCTCTAGCATAGAACACTGTATTCTCACAGACCATCAATCAAGCACCCCTCCTTTGTCTCTGGCTTCTGTCCACTCCCTGCTTCTACACTGTCCACATCCAAGCCTGTGAGGCAGAACCTCCCTCCTGAATTATCTCCAAACCCTTCACTTCTGACAGCCCTATGGCTTGGACCTGCTTGGACCCTCTGGGGGAGTGTCTTGCCAGACGATGGCCAGGTGCCAGCTTGCCCCCAGAACATTTGTGAGGCTGCGCTGTTGCAGAGATTCAGAGATTGTGGCCTGCACTGTTAAAGAGATTCAGAGATTGTGGCAAAACACAACATACAGATGGCACCAGGTTTCAGTGTACCATGGTGTCTTTGTTCTAATACCAGCAAATGTAGCTGTCCTCTAGGGTCCTCTGGGGCCTTTGCCTGTGGGGAAGCCATATGGCCTCTACCAAATGCCCCCTAGCAGGGGAACTGCATCTCTCCATGTGGCCTGCGACCCCACAGCCCTCATTGCCTGCTCCTGGGGATTCACCATTCCTCCCCACCAGCACAATGCCAGGTATTGAGCTCTGGAATTTCTGACTCTGCATTCTCCTATTTATAGAGTCCTAATGGTTTTGAAACCCTCTCTTTTCTCCTTTCTCCCTTTCTTGTTCAGTTCCTTGTGGGTGTTTCCATTCTTTCTCTCTCTCCAGCTACTTTCAGGGGGAGTGCTTTTCTTGCATTCTCCCCCATTTCTCTGTCTTCTCTCTGCAAAAACAGGTCCCTATCCTCTGCAGCTTCTCTTTCTCCCAGTTCACCTCTCCACGCCATGTACCTGCCAAGTTCTGTGGCTCAAGTTATGCAGATTGCTGTTAATTAATCCTCAGACCAATTTTCTAGGTGTGCAAAATGATTTGGTGCTAATATAGCTGCATTTCAGGGAGGAGAGAGGCTGAAAACTTACATGCTGTTCTGCCATCTTGGCCACTCTCCAGTGTAAATATCCATTCAAAGTCATTCTTGATAGATAAGTATTTATTGCCATTTTATTACTTGTTTTGTGGTTGTTTCTGAAGCTTTTCTCTTATCTTTTCTTGCCTTTCTCTCTTTCATGTTTTGTTGGTTTTCTTTAGTGATATGTCTTTAGGGATATTCATTACTGGTTTTTGATTTGTGGCTACCATTATGGTTGTATATAACCTCTTCTGCTTATACCAATCTATATTAAGTTGATGGTCATTTAACGTTGAAGCCATTCCTTACTCCTCCACATATGTCATATTTTATATTCTTTAATTTTGTGAGTTCCTTGACTTATCTTTTACAAAAATAATCATTTTTTACTGCTTTTGTGTTTCCAACCTTCATAATTGTCACTTTTGGACTGTGCTTTCTACTCAAAGAGTTCCCTTTAATATTTCTTTCATGGCTGGTGTAGTGGTCATGAACTCCTTAATTTTTTGTTTGTCTGGATAATTCTTTATTTCTCCTTCTATCCTGAATGATAGCCTTGTTAGATAGAATATTTTTGGCTGCAGATTTTTCCTATTCAGCACTTTGAATGTGTCATGCCACTCCCTTCTGGCTTGTAGAGATTCTGTTGAAAAGTCCCCTGATAGCTTTATGGGTTTTCCCTTATATGTAACTGTCTTCTTTTTTCTTGCTGCTTTTATGTTTTTATAACTGTATTTTCCCATTTTAATTACAATATGTCTTGGTGTGGATCTGCTTTTGTTGATATAGTTGTGGGCTTTCTGTGCCTCATGGATGTGGAGAATTGTTTTCTTCCTTGGATTAAGGAGGTTTTCAGCTATTATCTCTTCAAATAAATTTTCTGTGCCTTTTTTTCTCTTTTTCTTCTGAGACTCCTGTTATGTGAATTTTATCATGTCTGATATAGTCACTAAATATCCTAAGTCTATTCTTATTGCATAATTCTTTTTTTTCTCTTTTCTTCTTGATTACTTTCCATCACTTTGTCGTCTAGGTCATTAATGTGTTCCTTGGCTTCTTCCTTGCTGTTCATTACATCAGGTGTATTTCTAATCTCATTTATTGTACTCCTCATCTCTGAGTGGTTCTCTTTTTATCTCACTGTTAAGGGACTCACTGATGTCTTCCACTTTTCTCAAGTCCAGGGAGTACCCTTATAATCATTGTTTTAAATACTCTATCAGGCATATTACTTATATATCTCGTTTGGTTAGATCTCTGGCCATGGTCTTTTCCTATTCTTTCATTTGGGACAAATTTCTCTGTCTTCTCATTTTGTTTAAATCTTGTGCTTATTTCTCTGTGTTAGGAAAGTCAGCTATATCTCCTGTTCTTGAGGGTAATGGTATTATGAATAAGAGGTCCTAGAGTGCCCTGCTATGTAGTGTTTCCTGTTTCCCAGGGCCTCATGGTTGTGGGATTTTCTCCGAAGTGTGCAATGTGCTGCTCTGCTGTTTTTTCCTGGCCACTTAATCCTTCAGGCTTGTTGTCTGCAGAGGCTCTCTTTGCCTGTTGTAGGCAGTGTTTGATCTCTATCCTGAATGTGTTGCATTTTAACTAGGTGTCATCTGGTCTGCTTGTGAGATGAGACTTGTCAGCATTGCCACTGGAACTAAGCCCCTGCAAAACTCCCAGGTTGGGAGATGTGGTGTTGTCAGTGGTTTGGGCCTGTTTTCTAGGGAAGGGAGCCAACTATGTTGGGACTGAGACTAATGTGTCTGGGAAATGTTCCATTGGAGTGCAGGGGGGTGGGCTTGGTGTAACCAACTTAGGTAGGGAGTGTGGGCACTATGCTGCTTCCTGTGCTTATGCTGATGGGTTGGGAAGGGAATTAGCACTGGCCAGTTCCTTTATTCCTGGAGGGTTCTGTCTGCAAATGGTACCTCTCTGAGACATGCTCTGAGATTAGCAAGTAACCTCTCCACTGTGTGCCCCAACTGCTCCTCAGATCTCTGTTCCTGTGCTGTATGCCTGAGGGTTGTTTGCCCTACCTTCTCTCCAAGAGCAGCCCCAATGCTTCTAGGCTGTTCTTGAGCCAAGCCCACTGACCTTTAGAACTATAGGCTTTAATCCCCACTGCTTGCAAGAACTCATGAAATTTGGGTTCTTTTGCTTTCCAAGCCAATTGCTATGGGGATTCATTTTCCCTGGGCACTCCCCCTGTATGTTAATCTGTCTCTCACCCTTCTCCATGACTCCAGCTCCCTCCCCACCACATTGGCCATGATCTGTTTCTTTCTCAAGCTGCATCTCCACAGTTTCTACCTTCTTTGATGTGGACTCTTCTCTACCTTTAGTTGTGGAATTAGTTCTGCCAGTCTTCAGGTTGATTTCTGGGGCATTTAGGATGACTTGATAGTTATCTAGCTGTCTTCATGGGACAAGAAAATCCTACAGTCCTCTTACTTTGCCACCATCTATCCTACTATCTTGTGATTTATCTTATTTGTCCATTAGTTGTCCAGGAGAATGTTGTTTAATCTCCACATATTTGTGAAGTTTTGAGTTTTCTTCTTGTAATTGATTTTCTGGACAAATAACAAATCCACTTTTTGCTCTCAAAGGAAGCTATCTCAATCTTCCAATGCTAATGGCTCTACAAAACTCCTTAAAAATATAGTCTGGAACAAAGGTAATTTTTCTTAAAATATATGCAAGAATGTGACAGCTATAGAGAATTGCTTCCCAGCAGATAGCTATATGAAAAAAAATGATCCATATCTTATACCATATACAGATACTAGTTCAGAATGGATCAGGGGTTTAAATGTTAAACCAAAAAGTATAATGTGTCTAGTAGAAAACATAAAACAAATTTTCCATAGCTATAACACTAATGCAACCCATTAAAAATTTGAATAATTGGACTTCATCAAAATTACAAATGTCTGATCTTGCTAATTCTTGAAAAGCACCAGTAGGATAACTAAATGACATGACACAAACTAGAAAGAAATATTTACATACTATATATCTAGGAATTTATTGACAACTTTTTAAAATGGGCAAAAGATTTGAACTTGCTCTTCACTTTTGAAGATATAAAGACAACAAATGACCACATGAAAGAGTATTCAACATTAGGAAAATGAAAATTAAATCCACAATAAGATACTACTATATATTCACTAGAATGGCTACAATTCAAAGGACTGACTATAACAAGTGTTGAGGATGTGGAGAAAACTCTCATACTCTGTTGGTAGAAATAAAAAATGGTATAATTATTTAACAAATGGAAAACAGTTTGTCTACTTCCTCAGAAGTTAAACATACATGCACCATTCCATTTGTATGCATTTTCACAAACATAATACTGAAAAAAAAATTTTTTAAGTTTATTTAGCTTGAGAGAGAGAGAGAGAGAGAGAGAACACATGGGACGGGCAGAGAGAGAGGGAGAGAGAGAAAGACTCTCAAGCAGGCTCCCTGCTGTCAGCATTGAGCCTGACATGGTGCTTGAATCCACTAACCATGAGCCAAAATCAAGAGTTGGATGTTTAACCAACTGAGCCACACAGGCACCTTCAAAATTTTTTTTATCTAAACTTTCTTCTACCCAAGGATTACATGTACCCTTATGGAAATGTGACCTCTTCCCTTACTCCCCTGATTTGAGAATTCCTTTGAAGGATTATTATACTAAATATTTTATTATTGAAAATATAAAATAGACAAATGATAGAAATGGATAGACAAAATAGAATATGAGATCAAAACTGTTACTAGGGACAAAGAAGAACATTTTATAAAGCTAAATTTGTCAATACATCAAGAAGATATAACAATTATAAACATATATGTACCTCACAAAAGAGGCTTAAAATGCATGAAATGAAAAGTGACAGAAAGGAAGGGAGAAAAAGGTGAACAGTAGTTGGAGACTTCAGTACCTCACTTTCAATAAGAAATAAGACAAGTAAGCAAAAACTTGACAAAGAATTAGAAGACTTAAAAACACCATGAGCCAATTAGACTTACCATATCTATAGAATTCAGCATTAACAAAATACACATTATTTCAAGTACACATAAGTTTTTTTCAGGATAGACCATATGTTATGCTATAAAACAAATTTCAATGAATTCAAAAGAGCTGAAATCATAAAAAATATGTTTTCTGACCACAATGGAATGATATGAGTAATCCATAACAGAAGGAAATTTGGGGATTCACAATGGGTCACAGAAGAAATCACAAGAGAAATTAGAAAATATTTTGAAATGAATGAAAGTGAAAACATAGCATACAAAACTTATGGAATGCAGGCAGGTAAAGCAGTTCTTAGAAATTGATAGCTGTAAACACCTATATCAAGAAAGAAGAAAGATTTTATATCATCTAATGTTATCTTTAGAAAAAATTAGGAAAAGAAGAGAAAAATAAACCCAAAGAAAGCAGTAGGGAAAAAAATAACAGAGTATAGCAGAAATAAATAAAATAAAAAATAGAAAACAATAGAAAAAAATAAAAGAAGTAAAAAGTTGGTTCTTTGAAAATATCAATACAATTGACAAACCTTAGACTGACTAAGAAAAAAAGAAGTGATTCAAATTACTAAAATCAGATATGACCGAGGGGACATTTATAGGAATAAATTTATTAATTGGAGAAATGAAACCCATGAATTCATTCCTGCCTTCCATCACCCAAACTTAGCTGAGTCCTGCAATGAACCTTTGAGGCAAATGTAATGACTGAGGTATTACAGGTTAGTGGAGTTAACAGTGATTCACAGGCCAAGCTGAGATAACAGATGTTTTCCAGCTAGCTCATCCAGTTATTTAAAAAATTTTTTCAAATAAGTTGATGATATGTAAAAATCAGGAGTTTTCACAATTAAAAATGTTTTTGAATTCTCCAGAAAGATCTGAAGATCTGGCTGACTACATTTCAATGTGACAAGCACTAGGTATAGCTGAGATGTAGCATGCACTTTAGAAGAGACATGTATTTCCAGTTGTTCACAGCCCCTATGGTCGTCTGCCTGGTCTTTTCTTTCATTTACTCAACCCTCCAGCTCTCCTAAACATTGTTTTCAAACCCTGTTTATAGACCTAGATTCATGACCCATTACACATTCAGTGTATGACAAAAGCTTATTTTCTTAATTAGCAACCTCAAAATTTAGTTTTAGAAAATAAAAATCATCCTTTTTTTATTGCTCATACAGATGTGTAAGGAAAATAAGGTGCAAGGACATAAAATGCTATACCCAAGGTCACACAGCTAGCCAGAGGCAGAGCTGGAACTAGAACCTAGGCATATCAGCCAATTTTTTGCCACCACACTTTTCTAACTTTTCATATCTTCCAAATCTTTTTGACAAGTATATAAATATTATTTATACCAATTCTCTGAGCTATGAGTCCACATTTGTTAACTTCTGTGTAAAAATCCTTGTAAATGTTCTTAATTTTGTCTCTTTTCAAGAATGGAATGAGGAGATTTGGTTTTTAAAAAATCCATTTTCACCTCTTCTTTATGATTTCCTATTTTATAGGCTTTGGTCATTTTTCCCCTGGCCTTTGTCTTTTGGAACAAAGAACCTTAATTTCTCTGTAGGGCTTGCCTTAGAAGTGTCTAGAGGTCAGTCTGCTACAGGTTTCTGTTTTATAGGGAAACTCAAGGAATATGTTTGTAAGATTGCTCTCAACCTCTCAGTGTCCTACCTGCTTATGAGGGGATGGAGGCTCAGCCCAAGAGTAGATGACGGTTTCTGTATCACCTTCCACCGGGGTCCATTCTCATGCTCTACCACTTGTTTTCAATGATTTCTCTAAAGTTCAACTTTTCTTTTTCAGGCCTTCACACGGTTTGCCCTAATTCTCTTTATAATGATGATTTTTTTCATATACTTTTTCTTTTTGCCCTTTTATCTCCCAATTTCTAATCTTAGTCCTTAATCTTTTATGTTTATATGGGTTTCATCCAATATTTATTTCATGGATTTTTATGCTTTATCTCCTTTGCTTTTAGATTTTTTAATCTTTAAACTCATTGACCCATAGCTTTTTATACTTTATTTTAAAATTCATCTATTTTCTTTTATTATTTTTAACCATTATTATTTTATCTTTGTTGGGCTTTTTATTCTCTTTTAATCTGTATTTTATTCCTTTTTCTTTTTTTTATTCTCAGTGTTTTAATGTTGCTGTTTTCTCATCTTCCATTCTTCCTTTATTATTAAAAATTAGTCATATATTTTTCCTTAAATTTTTTTTTTTTATGGCTGACAAGGAGTGTGATCAGAGAGGACCTGTACTAGAAATGGGAATTGGAAGTTTTCCTTTCTGCCTTCCTATCTCACAGGCTCCTCTTAGTAATCTTATTTGCTCATCTTTCTCCTGGACTGTTTATTTTTTTTTCTTATGTTTTCAAAAGAGCATTTAACATTTATTCATTTTACATTTCCTAGCACACTAATATGCCTCTGGGTACCTGAATTTTAGGCTTAGGATGGTCTTATGTGGTCCCACCTTGAATATAGGGATATAAGATTAGTTCTCTATGGAACATTATTTTTTTTAAGAATAAGATGCATTACTTGAAATGAAAAATTTCTCACAAATTATACACATGAACTGAGATGATGGTGGTGTATATGAAGGCTTAGGAAAAATTTCAGAGGATTTTGGTCCAGAGCCTCACAATGCAGAACTTCCAGGGTGTGTTATTCACACAAGCTATAATAATGCCTCCTGAGTGTGTGAAACCCAGGAATCTGCATGTCTAATTTTGATGTCAGCACCATGTAGTGTATCAAGTTACCCTCTCTACTAATCATCATCATCAGTATGATTTATTTTTTTCTCAGAAAAAATAAACACAACATTTTAATGTGTAGCCTACATGTCCCAGAGTCCATTAATTCTTTCTCAGACCAGGAGCTAAGAGAGCTGAGAGAAGTAAGATGAACTTTAAAACTTTATTTTGCCCATTGCTATCAAAAGCCTGTTTAAAATTCTGCCCTGATGCTTCAATGGAAATTTTATCCCTGTCCCTTCTATCATTGTTGTTATTTGAGCTTAAAATAGATCCATCTTCATTGTGTCACAACGAATGTGGTACTCATCCAAGTGCCTGTCTTAAAATAAACCTTGACCTGTTAGTGACCCAAAAAATATTCTTTTTCAAAATTTAGGAATTTCTTTAAATGAAATTCAAGTATTATCAAAAATTTCTTATCACCTTAAAAAATCCTCATGTTTAAAAAATCTGTGTAGGAAAAATTTGAGTTTGGGTTGCACAGGTGACTAAGGGGACAGGTACTGAAGCTAAGATCTTGATGGCTACTTGGCAGGAGGGGTTCATCTTCAGTTTCAAACTTAGCAGTCAAACCTTTGAGGATCTAATGCTGCTTGCCAATCAGCTCTTTTATTGCATAGTTAAGCAAACAAACAAGCAGACAAACAGAGAATCCTATAATCCAAACAAAGCCCTTGGAAAGATGTCTTGCCACTGATTTCCCTTTATCAATATAATGGCAGAGTCTCATTTGACTAGACCCAGAATATAGTCCATTTCAGCGTTTCTCAAACTATGTCCAGAAACATAATCCAGAAATTTTGTACATTTTCTGTGATAATTTTAAAAAATGCCTCTTATTTATTTCAATGAAATTTAAAGAAAATACAATTAAATAAGCCCTCAATTTAAGTACAGTATGGATTACCTGGATGACATCCTGATAACCAAGGATATTCATAGGAATTCCATGCACATTGACAATTGTGTTAATTCCCTTGTGGCAAGATGCTGACTTAGAAATTTACACTGAGATATCAAGAAGTGGTAGAATTAGATAAAAAAGAGATAGGGAGACCAACCACCAAGATGCACATTTTCAAAGAAAATATTTAAGAATTGGGTATGACTTTTGAATTATTTTTGTTGTTGTTGTACAATTTTTATTTTTATTTTTTTTCAATATATGAAGTTTATTGTCAAATTGGTTTCCATACAACACCCAGGGCTCACCCCAAAAGGTGCCCTCCTCAATACCCATCACCCACCCACCCCTCCCTCCAACCCCCCATCAACCCTCAGTTTGTTCTCAGTTTTTAACAGTCTCTTATGCTTTGGCTCTCTCCCACTCTAACCTCTTTTTTTTTTCCTTCCCCTCCCCCATGGTTTCTGTTAAGTTTCTCAGGATCCACATAAGAGTGAAAACATATGGTATCTGTCTTTCTCTGTATGGCTTATTTCACTTAGCATCACACTCTCCAGTTCCATCCACGTTGCTACAAAGGGCCATATTTCATTTTTTCTCATTGCCACGTAGTACTCCATTGTGTATATAAACCACAATTTCTTTATCCATTCATCAGTTGATGGACATTTAGGCTCTTTCCATAATTTGGCTATTGTTGAGAGTGTTGCTATAAACATTGGGGTACAAGTGCCCCTATGCATCAGTACTCCTGTATCCCTTGGGTAAATTCCTAGCAGTGCTATTGCTGGGTCATAGGGTAGGTCTATTTTTAATTTTCTGAGGAACCTCCACACTGTTTTCCAGAGTGGCTGCACCAATTTGTATTCCCACCAACAGTGCAAGAGGGTTCCTGTTTGAATTATTTATCCAGATGGAGAATAGCAAAGGCTAGAAAGGATGGAGAATCAGTTAGAATATCTTACTGGCTGGTACATGACTCACACCCAGAAGTCAACACGAGGGTCCCACTACAGATTTCTTTTCTTTTAAAGAATACATATATTACTAAAGCTGTAGAGTAATAATGCATTTCATTTTTTGAAAAAAACATCCTTTAATCTGAAAAAAAAGAAAGATTTATTACCTTATTACACAATTCATTTAAAATATATGTTTCTCTATGGGGCGTCTGGGTGGCTCAGTCGGATAAGCATCTGACTTGGGCTTAGGTCATGATCTCACAGTTTATGAGTTCCAGCCCCGTGTCAGGCTCTGTGCTGATGGCTCAGAGCCTGGAGTCTGCTGGGATTCTGTGTCTCCCTCTCTGTTCCTCCCCCACTTGCTCTGTCTCTGTCTCTGTCTCTCTCTCTCTCAAAAATAAAGATATAAAAATCATAAAAAATAAAAAAGTAAAATATATGTTTTTCTCTTGAGTGCAAGTTTGGGGGCTGGGATTCTAATCAAAGAGCAAATAAAAGCTGCTTCATTCATCACCACCTCATAATAATTTTTTTAAAACTAATTGAAACAGGTTCAGTGCTTTTATCCACTTTCCCCAGCCTTTGATTCTATGCATAGAGATATCGGTTATGGGCTCAGTTGACGAGCTTAACTAAATCCTTTGGGTTTTTTTCTTAATTTTTAAAACATTTATTCATTTTGGGAGACAGAGAGAAACAGAGCATGAGCAGGGGAGGAGCAGAAAGAGAGGGAGACACAGAATCTGAAGCAGGTTCCAGGCTCTCAGCTGTCAGCACAGAGGATGACACGGGGCTCAAACTCACTGACTGAGTGATCATGACCTGAGCCAAAGTCGGACACTCAACCAACAGAGCCACCCAGGAGCCCCCTAAATCCTTTGTTTTTGATTCATGTATAAACTTAATATGGCTATATGAGTCAGGGTTGATTGATATGTTCTATTAATTAATCACATAGCAATTTTCACAGCAGAAGTGTGTTCTGTCCACTGTTCCTTTTACTTCAAAGTTTATGTCCTGAAACTGCTTTTGTGTTAGAGACCCACTTCCCTTGCATAGAGTATAGAAAAATTAACATTATTTGATATGTATATATCATGGTTTTATTTTCATGAACAAGCAGTGCCCCTAATAGATAACCAAACCAGCTGTGATTACTGACACAAAAGAAGGGATGCAGATCTAATATTTTGATACCAAAGATATTTTGTGATGAAGAGATTTGCCATAACAATTTTCTAGACAAGCTTCAATGTGGCAAGTCTTAATTAACTCTTCCATTATGTTTTATAGGAAGACATATTTCTTTTGGTTTCTTTTGGAAGATACATCAGAGTGCACAATTTAAATATTCTCTGGCTTTCCTAACAATTATATTTTTAATGGCATAGGTGGGTGTCTGATGCTCCAAATGTTTTCCAAGCTAAAACTATTTTGGCTATAATCTGTGGAGTAGAATTTGGGGGTTCAACTACCTTTTCATGTGTGTACTAAAGAAGAACCAAAGCAATTTCTTGAGGGACTGCTTGGCCAGTGTGAAGATCATTTCTCAGCTAAGAGGTAGAGTGATATATACTTGGCAGTATCCACATTTTTTTTCAAAATAATATTAGTCCCACTCCATCTTGGTTAGTTGTTAAAATATACATCTCCAAGTTTAACTAGAAGCTTACAGTACTGTAATCCAGGTCTTGAGACTAAGCACCAGGCCATCTATTGCTTTGTCTGTCAAGCATTGTTCTATTTTGCAAGTATCTTCTTCATTAGAAAATTACTGACCCACCTTGTTATGGACTGAATGTTTGTGTCCCCAGAAAATTTATATGATGATAACCAAACTCCCAGTGTGGCTGTATTTGGATATGCAGCCACTAAGGAAATAATTAAGATTGAGTGAGGCCATGGGATGGGATCTTTATGATCTAATAGTTGTCAAATGTCAGGATTTAGGCCATGCAAAAGAAGCCAGTCTGGGGAATGAAGCTAATATTCTAAGAGAAGCAGAGATGAGAGGGGGGAGAGCATTGATTGTGGTCAAACCCTGGGTTCCAATTGTTTCTGAGACCTAATTCCACCTCTTTCCTCTGGTAATTCCTTTTAGCCTGAGCTAGTTTAAATGTGTCTGTGTTGCTTGCAACTTTAAGTCCTCCCTAAATCAGGGGACATGATTTAACAAGCCTAATCTAGTTCAAAATTCACAAACATTTGGTGGAACAATTTATTGCCTAATGGATAACACAGTCCATTCATCCTCCCATAAAACTACTTTCACAAAATTGTACTACAACATCGTTATCAACCTTCTGCATTAATGCAAGGTATTAGAAGCCACCCTATAACACTGTTATAATTATCTTAAGAATCTTAAGGAAATTGTACATGACACAGTGTCCTCTCTCTAAAGATGAGCAAGATAAACATATTTTTAGTTGGAGGCACTAAGACTATTTTTTGAGGAGTAACATCATGCTTTAGTAGAAGTAACACAGGATTGAATTCAAAATAGTAGAGTTTGAATCAGGCTCTGCTACATGGAAAAGCTATGAGTACTTACAAAAAGTAAGTACATTTGTAAAGTAATGATAAATAATGTGTGTCCTACATACCTCACATGTGGCTGTAAGTAAATATATGTACAAACTGCTTTGTGCATTAGGGACCATAAATCTTAGATGTCATTAATCATTTCCAATTTCACTTTTACCATGGATTTTAAGATGACTTTAATGTTTTTTTTCTTGCTTCACTAAAGCTCTGAATATTGATGCTTAGAAAAATCTGCACCTTGACAAGGGCAGTAGGTTGTGAGAATAAACAAAAACACAAACAAAAAATTATCTGCAAGGTAGGTGACCCTGAGATGATGGAGATTTTTATCTGCCACCTAGCTCCAAGCCCTGGGCTCTGGGTCCTTTGTACAGATAAAAACCAAGATTAGCCAAAGGTTTGTGTTTACAGCAGAATCACTTAATTTGGTTCACCCAAGGGTTTACTTGACTATCGGCATGGTGTCTGCTTCTATTTTAAATCTATTTTGATTCAAACTTTGGATTTCTCCCTTCAGCGTTCTGTGTTTGTATGTGTGCATGCATGCACGCATGTGTGTGTGTGTGTGTGTGTGTATGTGTGTGACAGAGAGAGAGACAGAGGGAGTAGAAAAAATAAGGATTTTAATTTAAAAATTTTTTTAAACATTTATTTACTTTTGAAAGAGAGAGAGAACACAAGCGAGAGAGGGACATGGAGAGAGAGGGACACAGAATCTGAAGCAGGCTTCAGGCTCTGAGCTGTCAGCACAGAGCCTGACTTGGGGCTCAAACTCACAAACTTTTTTTTTTTTTTTAAATTTTTTTTTCAACGTTTATTTATTTTTGGGACAGAGAGAGACAGAGCATGAACGGGGAGGGGCAGAGAGAGAGGGAGACACAGAATCGGAAACAGGCTCCAGGCTCCGAGCCATCAGCCCAGAGCCCGACGCGGGGCTCGAACTCACGGACCGCGAGATCGTGACCTGGCTGAAGTCGGACGCCTAACCGACTGCGCCACCCAGGCGCCCCTCAAACTCACAAACTTTGAGATCATGACCTAAGTCGAAGTTGGATGCTTAACCTACTAAGCTTCCCAGGTGCCCCAAGAAGGGTTTTGATTTTTTTCCTTCTGATAAATATTCATTGAAGAAATTATAAACTATAGAGAAAATATTCATACAAAATAAAATTTGTCCCAGAACTTTCTTACATAGAAATGCTCACTGTTAGCTCTGAATTTTTTTTTCTGTGCATATAATATATTTTTTATTTATCTTACAATTCTATGGCCTGGCTTTTAAAAATAATATCACATTTTGATAATTTCCCAAAGTCACTAAAGTTCTTAGTAAACATAACTATTGCTATGTTTCATATTCATAATTATATGTAGCTTTTATATTTTATCATTACCCTATTTTTAGATATTCAGGAGAATTCTGAAATTTTGCTTTTATAAATAGTTCAGTGATTAATATTTTTATTTATAAAAGCCAGTACTCTTATTTCCCTGGTAAATAATTTTTTTTATTTTTTAATTTATATTTTAATTAGTTAACATACAGTGCAATATTCATTTCAGAAGTAGAATTCAGTGATTCATCACTTACATACAATACCCAGTGCTCATCACAAAGCCAGTACTCTTTTAAAAAGACTTCCTATTTGCAGTCTTTAAAAAGGACTTCCAATTTATTTGCGGCATTTTGTTTCCCATATTTGGAGACTCTTCTACTTGAAAACAATTTAATATTAAAAATTATGTGTAAGTCCATTTTGTTTTTAGTGTAAAGACATCAGCGAGATCTAGAGCCATCTGTTGGCAGTAAGCAAAGGCCAGGGACCTTTCTCCGAATTGTGGTTTTGTTTATCACTATCGAAGACCTTAGGTTGAACATTCATAAACAGGTGATCTTTGCTAAATTCTCAGATGCTGAGTTTGTTTTTAATCGATTCAATCAGTCTATTCAATTATCCAATTTTATATCTTACTTTTTATTCAAATAACATGTTGTGATTATGTAGATAACATATTTATTGCAAATGGAAAACAAGAAATTCTGAAGTTAAAATGATCTGTAACTGTATCATGCTTAACCTTTTATTATATTTTTATCTCACTGTATGTATTTGTGTATACTTGTATTTTCTTTCACATAGTCAAACTTATGCTATATATGCATTTTGTTTACGGAAGCCACACTATAGCAACCAGTCCTGGTGGTATCCATTACACATCTGGGTGTATGAGTTACTCTGTAGTTTCCTGTGGATCACTTTTTGCACTGTGTCCTTTCACCTTGTCCAGTCTTATTATCGAGGAGTAATAACAATGAAGTAGTTGGTACATGAAGTATATTTTGTGGCCCATGGAAAAGGCATGTGTAAGACTAAGTTTCATATTGTATTTTTTAACTCTGTGACCTTGGGCAAAGTCTAACACCTCAGAGCCTTTGTTTCTAGATCTAGAAAACAGAATCAATAAAAATACCTACTTTATAGAGTTGGCATGAGGATCAAATGGAATAGTAGATATGAAGAGCAAAATGTGACCTGCTTTATCATTTTTGATTAAGAGGTAAAAGTCGATAACTGGTGGAAGGAGCATCTGAAAAAGATGCATCTTGGCTACGAAAGCTTCAAATCCAATACTCAATTACATTTAAGAAAAGAGGTTTGAGTGCTGCAAATGCTTTGCTCATCTTTTAGATCTTGCCCACTTTCAGCACTAGGCTAGACTCCTTTGGAAAATTTATCTTTGTAAGCAATAGCAGTGGATTTATATAGATAAATATTTATTCATTCATTAGCTCATTTGTTCACTAGATAAAATATTATGAATATGCTACTATGTATCAGGTATTGTGCAGAGCCCTAGGAATGAAATGTAAGTAAGGCATAGAAATTGATCTTAATTACTGCACAGTCTGGTGTGGAAAATAAGTATATAAGCACAATCTCATGTCCACAGTACAAACAAGTTTCCTAAGCAAAGAAAAAGAAGCAGTTAATTCTGAGGGGGGTGGAGGGGAGCTTGAAAGATTATAAAAATGTGACACTTAAATCTAGTAGATGCAAAAAAATGAGGAATGTCCTTCTTGGCTAGGAGGACATCATATACAAAGTACGGAAGTACAGAAGGTATGGTTGGAAAACAAAGAGTCAATAATGGGTAAAGTGAGAACAGTAAAATGGGATTTTGTTGGAAATTGAGGGAATTAATTGGATTATGCTGGATATGTTTTTGTCTGCCTGGCAATTCACTGGAGAACTCTCTCCCATTCTTAGTTCAAGTCATAGAAATAGAGGTGATCCCATCTCCTGCCTTGAGTGGCAGTTCTTGTATCTTTGATTATACAAGTGGGAAATTTTATTATTTAATAAAAATACCTTGTTGAATTAACAAAAACTCCCAAAACACAGGATGTATGGAGAATAAATAATAGAAGGAACTCCTAACCTTGAAGAACTCTGAGAAACACTAACTCACATAATGAGGAACATGCCTCCAACTAGAATATTCAGTTCAGCATCAAAGAGGGAGCAGAAGGTCATATTGACTAGGTGATTAGAACTTTTACTCTCGTATGAAAGAATCTTCAAAACTAATAGGCAAACCAATGGAAACTGCATTCTCAAAGGTTACACATTTGTCAACAGTTTAAGTAATTTGAGTTAGACTAATTCTTTTTCTGGGAATATTCATGTTCTGGGACCAACATATATTCCTTTGGTCTTTGTTTAATTTGCAGTGATAGTCAATGGTGAATAATTTATTGATAGTGTAATAAGGAAGGGAGAAACATATTTGCAATGAATATTTCTGTATTCCCTCAGAATGGGGTGGGCTATTCCTATAAACCCTGATTGTAACAACTCTGAAATAGGGAACTTGCAAAATTGAGGTAACTCTTTAGTGTTTTGATGCTATTTTAGAAGCAAATAATACTGAGTGATACTTTATTGATAAGTTCCTAGCTTTTTCACCTACATTAAAATGTAAGGCGAGCCTCCTATTTCACAAGAAAGAACAACAGAACAATGGCCAAAATAGCATCAGCAGCTCCAGTTGTTAATAGAAGAAAGGGTTTTGAGGCACAAAGTGCACCTGGGTGGGAACTCCCAATGAGTTAGAATTAGGAGAAAGGAACATCCAGAATGCTTACTTTTCCCTTAATGAAAAGTCTTAATGTCATCATCACCACTGCTCTTACTATGGCTATTAAGGTTTCTCAACCATCTTTTTATGTGGAATTGAATATAGGATTTAGTTATAGAAACCATTCCTAATGCCATCAATTTGAAGTCAGGATGAAAGATTTCCAGGCATCTCACCCAGCAGCTACATGGCAATAGAAGTGTTTTAGCTGGGAGATGTGTGAAGCTAGAAAAAAGGTATAAGTACAAAAAATACTTTTTAGAGATTTGGGTGGGGGAAAAGAGATTCTATCTGTGTTTCTAAGTCACATTATTTGGTTGATTTCTTTTAAAAAGGAAAAAAAAATAGGGACATTCTAGCTTAACACAATTGGGATGAAATCAGCTTGATCCAGCTGTCTGAAGCATTAGAAATGATTACAGCTGGCTAATCTCTAATTATAGAATCTCTATTATTGGTGATGTAAGTGGCTGAATCTGTGGTTTGACTTCTATGATCCTGGCTGTGTGAAAAGCTGGGATTTTTGGATAATTTTTTTTTTCCCTCTGGATAATCAACCTAAACAAATTTAAATAACTCGGGGCAAATATAATTAAGGAGTTGCAGAGGATATTTTTGTTTCTTTCACTGACCAACTGTGACTTTGGATGAAGCTATTAAATCCTGTTTCTGTGGGATTTAGTCCAGAGCATTCAGCTCTGATGTCCCTAAGGTTATTTGGGGAGGCCAAGGTCAACATCAACAATTCTGAGTTTCAGAGAAAGTTTATTTCTTTGATGGTTTGTGTTTAGAGAAGATTTCAGACAGAATTATTATATTTCAACAATTATTACATTTCAACCTTAGTCTGAACCCTCCATTGAGCTTTTCTTTTCTTGCTTTCATCTGTCCACTAAACCTGTCTGTTTTCACAGACTGGTTTAGAGAGAAACAAGTGGCAAGGTTGAATCTAGGTAAGTTACCAGTGTCAATGTATTAGTCCACTTGGGCTGTTATAACAAAATACCGTAGACTGGGAAGCTTAAAGAACAGACTTTAATTTCTCATAGTTGTGGAAGCTCGGAAGTCCAGCATCAAAGTGTCAGCTGATTCCTTTCCTGGTGAGAGCCCTCTTCTTGCCTTGCAGATGGCTGTCTTCACACTATGGTGGAGAGAGAGCGAGGGAAAGAGCTCTACTCTTATAGGTGAATTAATCCCATCCTGAGGATCTCCCCTGATGACTTCATCTAATCCCATTTACCTCCAAAGGCCTCAACTCCAAATGCCATCACATTGGAGGTTAGGACTTCAACAGATGAAAAGGGCTTAGGGAGGTGACACAAACATTCATCTCATAATATGAAAACCTTGTTAGCTGGGTCTTATCAGACTTTAATTCTCAATTTGTCACTTTAAGAGATGGGAGCAGGTCACAGTTTTATTTGGTAAAGGAATCTCAAGCAGTACCAAGATGGTCATCCACCCAGCTTCAGATATCATCTTTGTGTTTGATACCACACCGCTGTGACTGATAGTGGGAATGTTGCTGAAAACATTGAAAAATTTTTAGACACCAGAAAGTCAATGTGTAGTATGTTCTCTATATAAATTTATAAATCTGGACTTCTAAATTACAAAGGTTTTCATTTGTTTTGAAGTGAAAACGTTTTAATTGCAAGCAAGCCAAGAATTTTATATAAATGGCATCCCTCAACTCCTAAACATTTTAGCCAGATATTACCTGGATATTATAAAAATATATAATACAACATCTATTTTGATTTTTCTAATAGACAATTGTTGGACAAATATAACTATTATTTACCTCTCACACAAATCTGTTACTGAGCAATCATCAATCCTAACTCAGAAAATGTGTTTTTTCCTTGATCCATTAAAAAGCAGAGCCTAGGGGCGCCTGGGTGGCGCAGTCGGTTAAGCGTCCGATTTCAGCCAGGTCACGATCTCGCGGTCCGTGAGTTCGAGCCCCGCGTCAGGCTCTGGGCTGATGGCTCGGAGCCTGGAGCCTGTTTCCGATTCTGTGTCTCCCTCTCTCTCTGCCCCTCCCCTGTTCATGCTCTGTCTCTGTCCCAAAAATAAATAAAAAACGTTGAAAAAAAATTAAAAAAAAAAAAAAAGCAGAGCCTAAGGCAGAAATTAAAGTGATGACACTTTATTTGAGAGGTATCTGGGGTGAGGAAAAAGGGAAGTCAGTTAAAGAGATGTAATACTATATAAGGTGATACATTTTCATGTGGCTACCATGTCCCAATGAGCCATGAAGAGAAACTGTAGGTCCTTCAGGAGACATGCTTACTTAGCATGAAGAATCTTCCAGAAGGGCTATGAAGAGGACATGCACCTCGATCTAGAAGTGTACTGTCTAGTTTCTTCCTGTCCCCCATTTCCCACCGGTCAAATTTAACTCTCAGGGCCTTAACTCTCCCACACTTTTGGATTGTGTTATCAGTCCCTTTGGAAGCTTAGGAAGCTCTGTCATTCATGTCCTGAAAGGCAGGGATAACTTGGCATGAGGGTCATGGGGTCATGACCTGAGAATTTAGCTCATACCTTCCTTCCTGGGGAATTTAGTAAGCTAGTAGCAGCAATGGTATGGTCCATGAGGCGGGCATTGCCTCAGAAAGCAGGCAGCAGTCAGCCAATTGGAATTGACATACAAGGATCAGTCTGATACAAAATCTTACTGTTCAATTTGAAACTTTATAATGTGAGAAATTTATAAAAAGTAAAAAGATAAAAGAGGAAGCATTAAAATGATTATTTTTTTGGGAAACTAGACCCATTCAGAAACATTATTCAGTATTCTCCATAGAAATAGAATAAATAGGAGATATCTATATTTGTCAATATAAATACCTGTATCTGTATACATACATATGTGTATAGATTTATTAAGAGGAATTGGCTTATACAGTCATGGAGGCTGGTAAATTCAAAATCTGCAGGGTGTGCCAGTGATGCAGAAGACCCACAGAAAGTTTGAAGATAGGCAGAAAGAGCCAGTATTGCAAATGAAGTCTGAATGCAATCAGCTAGAAAATTCTCTTACCTGAGGAAGGGTCTGTCTTCTTGTTCTTAGGTTTTCAACTGATTGGGTGAAGCCCACCCACATTATGGAGGGCGATCTGTTTACTCTACTGATAAAATGTTAATTTAATCTAATTTTAAAGTCTAGTAATTTGAATGTGAATCTTATCCAAAAATTGTCCTGGAAACACTCAGAATAATGTTTGGCCAAATATCTGCATATCCTGTGGCCTAGTAAAAATGACACATATAATTAACCATCACAATGGTCTATTCAATTTACTAAAAAATTTTCTGTGAAACCATAGAAAATTATTAAAGCTAAGGAGTTCTGTATTCAAGCCCAGTCTCTGCCAGTTGTTAACTTTTTGATCCTGGGTAGGTCAACTTATATCTTTGGGTCTTGGGTTACTCATCTATAAAACCTGGGGGGTAGATGTCTAAGGACTTCACAGCTCTAAAATTCACTGATTATGTAATTCTTAGAACTCATCTACCAATGGTGTATTATAAAGTGATGAGAGGCCATACTTTTGAGTTAAAGCCAAGCACAAGAAATCTATATAAATTTATAGCAAGACAGATTTGTATATGGGAGAATCTCTTGATTTACTGAAAAGGATGAGCGAGACTGAAAAATAATTAACTGCAGAAGATGGAGGGGATAATGATACCCCTGCTTTGATTCCATATACTTTTTATTTAAAGTAAAGTCAGTTATTTTGGGCCTGCACTTCAAGATACCACTTTAATTCCTGATAAGTAATTCTGCAAATTATATATTTTGTGTTTAAATGTTTGCTGTCTTAAATATTATTTTACATTTTAAATGCTTGATCTCTTGTAAATACCTGCTTAGAGCAAAGAAATGTAGCTACTACAAGCAATAAACATGAAGATTTCAGAAAAGAAATTGGGTAAATAGATTTGGAAAGGTCAGCTGTTAGAACACTAAGCAAAATGCAATTTTCCTACCCTGTTCAGTCTTTTGTTATGCTGTAAGACCAATGGCATTTAGTTTGCCAATTCTCTTGCTGGGTTGTTTGTGATGATTCTCGTAGCACCTTTGTCTTCTAGTCCCAGTTACTTTCTATCCCATTGCCTTTGTATAGGAATAAATGTGTTTTCATGCAGAATCTAGCTCCAAATGTACTCAACTCAGCCAGGTACATCTCAGATAATGAGTATCAGATTTGAGTACTTGCAACAATTATAATCAGATTAAATATATATGAATTACAATTATTACTAATATTCTAAATTGGCTTTCAGTATTCCACTGTGAGATTGTATGAGGTGATAGGTTTGCTAACTTTGGTATGAAATAGTAGCCTTGAAAAATGGGCAACATTTGGTGATTTGGGTGTAAAAGAGTCCTTTTTTCAAAAAATCCAAATATGCCTTCTCAAGGCAGTTTAATCTTGGATCAGTCAATTTGCCATCATCCTGTGGGGAATAACTTTGGCGCTCAAGTCACATTTTCTAGAAACTCCTCTTCCTGTTGATACAAAGATATTACTGAGAGACTTTTCTCTAGGTAGTTAGTGTTCAGTTGTAACTAAAGCGACAATGGGTGTGACAGCTATATTTCACAACAGGAACAGAAAAATAAAGAAAACAAATTTGGAGAGAAGCAGAATAGAGAAAAGGGGAGGGAAGGATGGGGAGGGAAGGAAAAGAATAAGAAAAAAAAGAGGAGGAGAAAGAGAAGGAGGCAGAAAGAGAGAAAGAGGAGAAAAGAAACAGCAGTAATGACGACAAATAAGAAATGGCCAAAGCACACAAGGCAAGTGTTGGTTCCTGTCCCTGTTACATCAGTCTAAAATGATAGTAAAGTAGTAATGTATTGTTTAAATAGAGCCCATAGAGACATTTGGCTTGATCTACATAGTTTTTAAAAATTAACTTCTAATTGAGAGATTTTATGTAAAAAATTCCATATTCCTAACTTTTAAAGAAAAGCATAAGATTCGATGATCTTTGACCCTTTGACCCCTTGACATTTCCTAATGGCAGCAATGGCTGTAGCCTGAACAGAGGTGTCTCCTTTAGACAAGAACATGAACTCTGTCCACTTAATCACAGTCACCACCACGTCCTATTATTTCCTTCCCTCTGCTTCACTGGCTTATGATGCCTGCTGCTGTCTTTGGGTTTTGAGTTAAAGACTTTTGCAGGAACCTCTTCTGTGGTCTAATCACCTTTAAATATTTATTCTCTTTAGTCTGCTTGGCACATATAGGTGCCAATGACTAATTGTTATTAACGAATAAAGATATTGTTGGAAACAGGCCTACTCCTAATATCTGAGGGAACTGGAGCAAGAATATAGATATTTAACAATAATAAAACAAGTTAACAAACTGTTAAGTAAAATCTATTCTATCCTTCTACTGTGGCAAATATATCTTCATAATAACAAATCAAGAATATCTTTAAAGCTATAGCTTTAATAGAATTAAATCTAGCAAAATGCCAAAGATGACTGAATTCAATGGGCTATTGATGTTTGAAGGACTAGTAAAATAAAGGTCTACATAATTTGAAAATGATTTTATATTTATCCAATGTATGTTTCTTGACCAAAACAAAAGCTTATGTTGCTATAATCAAGATTTGCAAATAACTTGTGGCCTGTTCTCAGAAATGCCTTTTTTTTGAGTTATTGTGGTTCTCAGATATTTTTTTATTAATTTCATTTCAGGGAAACTTCATTCACCTAAAACAATAGCAACTGGAATTATTAAAAAGATTCTTATAGCAATATTTCAATTTGAAAATAATCATCAATTTTACACATGATATCAAAGTCATAAGTTTACATATCATGTTCAAACATTGTAACAGGACTGCATATGGAAAAAATGACCATGGAAAATATTATGAAATACTTTAATTTTATTATTCCTTAATTTTCTCCCTATCCAAAAGTAATTGTAGGTCCACACAGTAATATATGGAATTGCTATCATACTTCATACGTGTATGTATGTCTTTAGATACAGGGGTGTGTATGTGCATGTGTGTGTGTGTGTATTTGAACCATGCAGGTTAATCTATTCAAAAAGGGACAATTTTATATGCCAGTTTTATATGATTTAGCCTGATATGTATTTGTTATATGAATGTATCATATTGTAAAATATTCCTTAGCTGCCAATACCTCACTAATCTGCAATTGTCTCTAGAACTACACATTGGAAAGAAGAGAGACAAAGTGGGTGCTCAGCACTATGGGAGACTGTTATGCAGGAGTCGTGCATTCAAGCTATCTGACATGAAGGATTGACACGTTAGCTAATTTGTCTTTTCTTCTACCCAAGCTCTTCTGTCATTCAAATCCTGTACTCTGGAGTAGGAAAAACACACAAACTACCAGGGCTTTGGGGCGCACTTTTCTTTTCGAGAATGGAAGGCAAGACATGTGTTGCCCTGAGGCTGAAGCAGTGTTGGAGGCAGAAGTGAATATTTAACTGTTGGTCACACTCAGTCAGTGCTGAGCATTGAGTCCCAAAAGATCCATGTGTCACCAAGTGCTGGCTAACAGTCCTTTAAAGTATGGCCTACCACACAGCCCCCTCTTAGCCTGAGTTGAAGGGTGACACTGGCTGTCAAATTCATACTCCTGAAGTGTGCTTCCACTCATACCATGATCCCACTCATAAGTGTTCACCAGTGCATAGAATACAGTCAAGCATGACGTCACAGGCACTACATGATCAGACCACAACTCAACCTGCAGGCCTTGACCCCTATATTTGGCCTTTAACAGTCTCCTCAAAGGCAAAATTGCAATTAAAACACTAAATTCTAGCTGCCATCCACTATATGGAATTATTTCTTACCATCCTTAAAAGTTTGAAAAATTGTTTACAGTAGAATTTGAAACTTAGAAATACTAAGAAATTAGATGTTAAGCAAGTTTTTCAAAATTCCCACCCACATATGGCTCCAAATATTATCATTTTCCACCAAAGCAGGCTTTCCTCAAAAACCCAGAGGTGGCTTTTCCTTTCTGCACAGTCCCTTCTTGCCTTCCATTTAAAATGTGCTCAATTAGTGTTTGTAGCCTGAATACACTTAAATTTTTACAGAATCCCAATGGAGTAGATGTCCAACACCATGATATGTTTCCTTTAGGCAGTATTTTTCCTTTGGAAGAATGGCTTAATTTACCAAAGAGTAGTTGCCTTCACCCGGCACATTCCCCACAAAGCCCACATTGAATTTGTACTTGGGGTTTTCTGCTCTTGTTATCATGGGTTAGACTGGCTATTGGCCCAATGAGGCAATGATTTCTATTTAGAGCTCTTTGAGATTCTGAATAGTCTTTAACATTATTTATTCCAGAGTGTGACAGTGAATTCTTAGCATCAGAGTTATTCCCTTGGCTATCTTTATAAAGCTAAGAATAGAAAAATTGAAAAAAAATTTTAAATTGCATCTATATGAGAGATTTTGTTATTCAGTATTTTACCTAATTATAGACTGTGTATATGAGTGGGATACCATTTGGCAACTTTAAACAATAAACAATAATTTCAAGTACTGTAACCAATAACAACAATACAAGTGAATAGGGGCTGGATGACAGGGAACGCAGAAGACATACACCCACAGAACTTATTGTACATTTACATAACTTTACTATTTGGCTGCTTTACCAATATAACTTTATTATTCCACTGCCTCATCAACTTGATTTCACTATTCCAGGGTACTCTTGCCCATGAAGATAAGAGTTGCAAATACATGTATTATTTGTTTTAGAAACTTCCCCTAAGTCCATTTAAATGAACATCAAATGACTAACTCTTGAGTAGATGGCATCAAACCACTGTTTATAGCCCAAGACTCTTTGAACCCTTTACCTCAAATTTTTACCTTATTGTATCCATGGATCATAAATTATCACATCATGATCCTTAATCCTAATCACGTTCCCCTCCTTTTGAGTGATCCACCTTAAACCAGACTCCACAATCTCATAAATATCCCAACTTTGCCATCCTCACCCTAAGAAGATATTAGGACTTTGGTAGTAGTCTCCCCTATCAGGGAGGAATAAACTCAACTTTGTTTTACCCATTGGCTGTTTTGATGATATGTTGGGGGAGACAGCATTTGACAAAAGAATGGCTCAATACTGATAATTGGTAAAGCTTGGTGATAGGCATATGGAGTTTACTAGTCTTTCTACTTTTGGGTATTTTGGAAAAGTAAAAATAAAATAAATATAAAATAAAATAAATAAAATAAACAAGCTAAAATCCTTGAATTAAATTGTAGCTTGGCTGTAGGCCAAGGAAGGGAGCTGCTGAGTGACTGATGACAGCGGAAGACAAGGTGATAAGCAGACTGGAAAGTGTAGCCCTAGTATTAGAACTCTGCAGCCCTGCGACATGGTCTCCCTCAATTTGAAGAGTGTGAATATAAAATTCCCAACCCAGTCCTTGATAATACACAGCACAACAAGGTAACCCTACCCACTCATGAATGGTACAAGGCAGATCCCAGCTGTAATACTATTCTTATGAGCACATCGATCAGTGGTGTGTTTGCTCCAGAGCTTGGATAGTGTGAAGTGAATCGTCCTTCACTATGTCATTTCTCAAGATGGTAGGAAGAAGGTGGATAACAAGTGGGTAAGGGGATCGTTAGGGTGTGAAATAGCACAGGAGCCAGACAGTTGGGAGAATCTCAGGCCTTGATTGGAAATCAGATACCCCTGTTGCTTCTCAGTAGCTACACATAATTTGATAATTTGCCTGTCATTTCTTTCCTCACTTCCTTTGGTACCTCTTATTTATTTTTCTCCATCTGATCCTTCTCTGTGACTCCGGTAGCCTCCAAACACTTCCCTTCCACAACATCTACTTCCAGACTTCAGTGATTATAATGGTGGCAGCGGTGCAGGAGGGCGGGGGTGGGGGCTGTGAGACATCATCTTAGTCCCTTCAGCTTTCTCCCATAAGCATAACTTCATGGTGGAGTCATAACCAGACTAGCCCACAGAAGCCAATTTACCCATATAGTAGTATTATAATACCATATATTCAAATTCTGAACTCCAGCCAGTCCTTTACCACTTCCATTAAGTCATTTATATGTTGATGTGGTCATTGTCTAAGTAGGGTTTTAATTTCAAAGGTTTTGTCCCTCTCTATACACATTTTTTCTTTTCCTTCTCCTCCCTCTTTTCTTTCTTCCCTTCCTTCCTCTGCTGCTCCCTCCTTCTTCCCTCCCTTCCTTTCTCTCTTTCCCTTCCTTCCTTCTTACCTTCTTTGCCTTTCCTTCCTTCTCTTCCCATCCCATCCCTTCCCTTCCATTCCTATAAAAATGCATCATGCAACTTTATTTTTACATTCTCCAAGAATCACCAAATTTTAAAGCCTGCAAAGCCAGTAAAACCCATCAAATTTATCTGCCTTATAATTTAGGACACTGAGGTCCTGAAAAGTTTAGCTATTTACTGTGCAGTAAATGATAGAATTGAAGCAGCTTCTAGGCCCCAGAACTCCCTGCTTGTACTTTTTGCCATGTTATGTTACTATCTGGGCATTTAAGCTTTTAGCATTTTAGTTATTCGATGAAAAGTATCTCTAGTGGGTGATACATTTTTTAAAATTTATCTTTCTTTGTAAGCTGATTCTGGATATTCTATGTTTGTTCACTAGGTTGACCATATCTAATCATTTTTGTGGCATAATCCATGTCTTATTAGTTCTAGGACTCAATATTTACTATTTTAGTTGAAAGTCACAACATTACCCATGAATTTTTAATGAGTTTTTGAGGACCATTAAGAAGTTAGTTGGGTTTTTTTTGCGAAGTCAAGCCCAATGACAACAGATCCAGCAGTGATCTGAGTTGAATCCTGTGCTGAGGGATTGATACCAAATATAGAAACACAGCAGCCCTGACTGCTCTAGGGCCAAGGGGGAATGTGGCTCTCTCTAGATATGCATAAACCACCTATATATGACAAGCAGCTCATGGAAGACAGAGCTTAGGTCACTGTCTCAAGGAAATGATAAAGGCAAATTTTATTTTATAATAATATGCATTTAGTATTTAGAAATAGTTGTGGAGTGAGACATTATGTTTTTAGAACTATAAATACATCTACTGTTTTCAGTACCAGTAAACAGTATTCCTGCCCAACCGTAGCAAAATAGGACTTTGAGTTATTTTTCCAGTATGACTGGTAGCTGATACATTTTACTAAATTTCATGAGCCCAAATTTATGAGCCCACTAGGGAGAGAGCTGGGAAGAGGAGAGAGGAAAGGAGAAAGGAACAGGGCAAAGAGAAAAGGGAAGATTTTTCTGATAAGATTTTTCTGTATTACTACTGAGAAAAATAAAGGTAAATTGCTTCATATTTGGATTTTATCCAGCTTTTATCTAGCTCGCCAATACTGGCTTTATTAGCAACATGCTTTGAACTACGAGTTCTTAATCTTTTTTTTTTCTTTTTCTCCTCCAAGCCATACAAGATGGATGACGGCTGGGTTGTGGAATTTTCCCATGAGTGTGCCAGAGTTATGATCAGTTCCCAGTGGCAAAGCTGCAAGAAGCCTCACTTCATTTCCAATGAAGAATGAAGTTAGAAATGCATGTAAGAGAGTGATGTTGTAGCAAAAAACTTGAATCAGCTCTAATTTATTATTTAGAAATTGAATTATTCACAAATGTCAATATTAGAAAAATGACTTGCAAGTTGCAACATACCTCACAGTTAATCACATCATTCCAGGGTGTTGAAACAACACTGTCAAAGACTGTGGCTTGAATTAGTTAAGCAACTACACTTTTTGTTCCTTGAAGATGCCAGAAATCTCACCTCTCTTCTTAATAGCTGTATCTTCCTTTTCTCTCTCTTTATATATAACCATAAATTACAGATTATCCATAAAGTACAGATTATCCATAAAGTATAGATTCATTGAGATGAAAATTATAACTATCTGATGTCATGACTCTAAGGATAATTATTCCTAGATTCATAGATGCATTTAGTACGAATGCCTGTGGCAGATTAAAAATGGCTAAAAATTCTTTGACACTCCACCTATTAAGAAGTGTGTATTATTCTGCCCTTGTATCTGCATTAACTTGTATCTGCCTTTGACCAATAGAGTACGGCAAAAGTGATATTATGCCATTTAGGCCAAACCTTTAAGTGGACCAGCAGCTTCTGCCATTGTTTTTTTTTTTTTTTTAAGTTTATGTATTTATTCTGAGAGAGAGAGAGAGAGAGAGACGCAGGGAAAGGGCAGCGAGAATCCCAAGGAGGCTCCATGCTGATAGCCTAACGTGGGGCTCAACCCATGAACTATGAGATCATGACCTGAGCTGAAATGAAGAGTCTGATGCTTACATGCCTGAGTCATTTACTGTCATGGTCTTTTGGATGTCACCTGCCATGTAAGAAGATGGATTGCCCTGAGACTGCTGTGCTGTGAGAAGTTCAAGCCACATGAGACCCTGAAGGATAAGATGCCTTGTGGAGAAAGAGGTCAAGAAGCATTGGGTTATTGGCTATGTGAACGAAGAAGCCATTTTGGAAGGCAGTCCTCCAGCCCCACTTGCTTCAGCCTGACAACATATGGATCACAGATGAACTGCCCATAAGAACTCTTGTGATATTCCTGACTCTCAAAATCAAGAGCAAAATGAAATGGCTGCTTTAAGTCATTAAAGTAATAGATAACCCAAAAAATGCCCATGGATTGAGAATTTTAAAGAGATCCAGAATATCATTGTGAATAAAGGTATTTATGAAAGATGATTACTGGCTGAAATGTGGGCAGGTTTACATGGGCCAAAGCTCATAGACCATGTATAAAGAAAGTATACTGTCAAGACTTAAAAACAAGAAAGTAGTCAAATGGAACCACAGGAGGAGAAAGAAAAACTTGAAACCTTTTGAAGGTGTAGAAATAAAGGAGAGAAAATACCCTTTCTGCTTCATACAGCAAAGAAGATATTCATTGCTGAGTAAGGTCCAGATATCTTGGATATGTTTTGCTTATGTGTACCCAAATAAGAATGAGGTTGTCCTTCCCAACTGGATGATTCCTTAAATTGCTCTCTTTGTCTGACCAGATCTTCAGTTATACCAGTTTTCTGGAAGGAGAGTGCCAAAGAGGATAAAAATGTCATTCCCACTTTGAAGTCACTGGTACCTTCAAGCTATTACCTGGTAATTCTGGGGCCCTCACTGTACTGTCTCTCATCCTAGCAGCAGCCCAAAATTTGGCCCAAGCACTTTTTCTCATTTCTTCTTTTCCTACCCTCCTTTCCTAAAGTAAAACAATTTCAAATATTCTAAGTTTTAATATATTAAATAATTATTTAATACACCTTCCCTGATTTATATAATTTTTAAAAATCTTGTGTTGAATAAAAGTAAGTCTAGGGAGGAAGGGAAGATGGTGGCGTAGGAGAACACTGGGCTCACCGCGGGTCCTGCTGATCACTTAGATTCCACCTACACCTGCCTAAATAACCCAGAAAACCACCAGAACACTAGCAGAATGAGTCTCCGGAGCCAAGCACAGACAAGAGGCCCACGGAAGAGGGTAGGAAGGGCAGCGAGGTGGTGTGCGCTCCACGACTGGCGGGAGGGAGCTGGGGCGGAGGGGGAGCCTGCCTGCCAAGCAGAGCCCCCGAGTCTGGCTTGCAAAAGCGGAGGGGCCTGACTGAGTGTGTTCCCGCGGCAAGCGGGACTTAGCATCTGGGAGATCATAAGTTAACAGCTCTGTTCGGAAAGCGGGAAGGCTGGAGGACAAAGGTAGGGAGAGTTGCTGAGCCCCCGGACGACAGAGCTCAGTTTGTTGGGGAACAAAGGCGCTCATCAGCGCCATCTCCCCCGCCCATCCCCCAGCCAAAATGCCAAAAGGAACCAGTTCCTGCCAGGGAACTTGCTTGCACCGCGCAAACACCCAACACTGTGCTTCTGCGGATCCACACTTACAGCGGCGGGTCTGACTCACTCCCGCTGCCACAGGGTCCCTCCTGAAGTGGATCACCTAAGGAGAAGCGAGCTAAGCCTGTCCCTACTGCCCCGTGCACCTTGCCTACCCACCCTGCTAATACGCCAGATCCCCAGCACCACAAGCCTGGCAGTGTGCAAGTAGCCCAGATGGGCCATGCCAACCCACAATGAATCCCGCCCCTAGGAGAGGGAAAGAGAAGGCACACACCAGTCTGACTGTGGCCCCATCAGTGGGCTGGGGGCAGACATGAGGTCTGACTGTGGCTCCTCCCACCAACTCCAGTTATACACCACAGCACAGGGGAAGTGCCCTGCAGGTCCGCACCACTCCAGGGACTATCCAAAATGACCAAACGGAAGAATTCCCCTCAAAAGAATCTCCAGGAAATAACAACAGCTAATGAACTGATCAAAAAGGATTTAAATAATATAACAGAAAGTGAATTTAGAATAATAGTCATAAAATTAATCGCTGGGCTTGAAAACAGTATAGAGGACAGCAGAGAATCTCTTGCTACAGAGATCAAGGGACTCAGGCACAGCCAGGAGGAGCTGAAAAACGCTTTAAACGAAATGCAAAATAAAAGGGAAACGATGACGGGTTGGATTGAAGAGGCAGAGGAGAGAATAGGTGAACTAGAAGATAAAGTTATGGAAAAAGAGGAAGCTGAGAAAAAGAGAGATAAAAAAATCCAGGATTATGAGGGGAAAATTAGAGAACTAAGTGATACACTAAAAAGATAATAATATATGCATAATTGGTATCCCAGAGGAGGAAGAGAGAGGGAAAGGTGCTGAAGGGGTACTTGGAGAAATAATAGCTGAGAACTTCCCTGATCTGGGGAAGGAAAAAGGCATTGAAATCCAAGAGGCACAGAGAACTCCCTTCAGACGTAACTTGAATCAATCTTCTGCATGACATATCATAGTGAAACTGGCAAAATACATAAAGAGAAAATACTGAAAGCAGCAAGGGGAAAACGTGCCCTAACTATAAGGGGAAACCTATAAGACTCGTGACTGATCTCTCTTTTGAAACTTGGCAGGCCAGAAAGGATTGGCACGAGAGCTTCAATGTGCTGAACAGAAAAAATATGCAGCCGAGAATCCTTTATCCAGCAGGTCTGTCATTTAGACTAGAAGGAGAGATAAAGGTCTTCCCAAATAAACAAAAACTGAAGGAATTTGTCACCACTAAACCAGCCCTACAAGAGATCCTAAGGGGGATCCTGTGAGACAAAGTGCCAGAGACATCGCTACAAGCATAAAACATACAGACATCACAATCACTCTAAACCCATATCTTACTATAATAACACTGAATGTAAATGGATTAAATGCGCCCACCAAAAGACATAGGGTATCAGAATGGATAAAAAAACAAGACCCATCTATTTGCTGTCTACAAGAGACTCATTTTAGACCTGAGGACACCTTTAGATTGAGAGTGAGGGGATGGAGAACTATTTATCATGCTACTGGAAGCCAAAAGAAAGCTGGAGTAGCCATACTTATATCAGAGATCAGAGAAACTAGACTTTAAATTAAAGGCTGTAACAAGAGATGAAGAAGGGCATTATATAATAATTACAGGGTCTATCCATCAGGAAGAGCTAACAATTATAAATGTCTATGCGCTGAATACTGGAGCCCCCAAATATATAAAACAATTACTCATAAACATAAGCAAACTTATTGATAAGAATGTGGTAATTGCAGCGAACTTTAACACTCCAGTTACAGAAATGGATAGATCATCTAGACACACAGTCAATAAAGAAACAAGGGCCCTGAATGACACATTGGATCAGATGGACTTGACACATATATTTAGAACTCTGCATCCCAAAGCAACAGAATATATTTTCCTCTCGAGTGCACATGGAACATTCTCCAAGATAGATCATATACTGGGTCACAAAACAGCCCTTCATAAGTATAGAAGAATTGAAATTATACCATGCATACTTTCAGACCACAATGCTATGAAGCTTGAAATCAACCACAGGAAAAAGTCTGGAAACCCTCCAAAAGCATGGAGGTTAAAGAACACCCTACTAAAGAATGAGTGGGTCAACCAGGCAATTAGAGAAGAAATTAAAAAATATATGGAAACAAATGAAAATGAAAATACAACAATCCAAACGCTTTGGGATGCAGCGAAGGCAGTCCTGAGAGGAAAATACGTTGCAATCCAGGCTATCTCCAGAAACAAGAGAAATCCCAAATACAAAATCTAACAGCACACCTAAAGGAAATAGAAGCAGAACACCAAAGGCAGCCTAAACCCAGCAGAAGAAGATAATTAATAAAGATCAGAGCAGAAATAAACAATATAGAATCTAAAAAAACTGTAGAGCACATCAACGAAACCAAGAGTTGGTTTTTTGAAAAAATAAACAAAATTGACAAACCTCTAGCCAGGCTTCTCAAAAAGAAAAGGGAGATGACCCAAATAGATAAAATCATGAATGAAAATGGAATTATTACAACCAATCCCTCAGAGATACAAACAGTTATCAGGGAATACTATGAAAAATTGTATGCCAACAAATTGGACAACCTGGAAGAAATGGACAAATTCCTAAATACCCACACCCTTCCAAAACTCAATCAGGAGGAAATAGAAAGTTTGAACAGACCCATAACCAGTGAAGAAATTGAATCGGTTATCAAAACTCTCCCAACAAATAAGAGTCCAGGACCAGATGGCTTCGCAGGGGAGTTCTACCAGACGTTTAAAGCAGAGATAATACCTATCCTTCTCAAGCTATTCCAAGAAATAGAAAGGGAAGGAAAACTTCCCGACTCATTCTACGAAGCCAGTATTACTTTGATTCCTAAACCAGACAGAGACCCAGTAAAAAAAGAGAACTACAGGCCAATATCCCTGATGAATATGGATGCAAAAATTCTCAATAAGATACTAGTAAATCGAATTCAACAACATATAAAAAGAATTATTCACCATGATCAAGTGGGATTCATTCGTAGGATGCAGGGCTGGTTCAACATTCGCAAATCAATCAACGTGATACATCACATTAACAAAAAAAAAGAGAAGAACCATATGATCCTGTCAATCGATGCAGAAAAGGCCTTTGACAAAATCCAGCAACCTTTCTTAGTGAAAACCCTTGAGAAAGTCGGGATAGAAGGAATATACTTAAAGATCATAAAAGCCATTTGTGAAAAGCCCACAGCTAACATCATCCTCAATGGGGAAAAACTGAGAGATTTATCCCTGAGATCAGGAACACGACAGGGATGCCCACTCTCACCGCTGTTGTTTAACATAGTGTTGGAAGTGCTAGCATCAGCAATCAGACAACAAAAGGAAATCAAAGGCATCCAAATTGGCAAAGATGAAGTCAAGCTTTCGCTTTTTGCAGATGACATGATATTATACATGGAAAATCCAATAGACTCCACCAAAAGTCAGCTAGAACTGATACCTGAATTCAGCAAAGTTGTAGGATACAAAATCAATGTACAGAAATCAGTTGCATTCTTATACACTAACAATGAAGCAACAGAAAGACAAATAAAGAAACTGATCTATTCACAATTGCACCAACAAGCCTAAAATACCTAGGAGTAAATCTAGCCAAAGGTGTAAAAGATCTGTATGCTGAAAACTATAGAAAGCTTATGAAGGTAATTGAAGAAGATATAAAGAAATGGAAAGACATTCCCTGCTCATGGATTGGAAGAATAAATATTGTCAAAATGTCAATACTACCCAAAGCTATCTACACATTCAATGCAATCCCAATGAAAATTGCACCAGCATTCTTCTCGAAACTAGAACAAGCAATCCTAAAATTCATACGGAACCAAAAAAGGCCCCGAATAGCCAATGGAATTTTGAAGAAGAAGACCAAAGCAGGAGGCATCACAATCCCAGACTTTAGCCTCTACTACAAAGCTGTAATCATGAAGACAGCATGGTATTGGCACAAAAACAGACACATAGACCAATGGAATAGAATAGAAACCCCAGAACTAGACCCACAAACTTATGGCCAACTCATCTTTGACAAAGTAGGAAAGAACATCCAATGGAAAAAAGACAATCTCTTTAACAAATGGTGCTGGGAGAACTGGACAGCAACATGCAGAAGGTTGAAACTAGACCACTTTCTCACACCATTCACAAAAATAAACTCAAAATGGATAAAGGACCTGAATGTGAGACAGGAAACCATCAAAACCTTAGAGGAGAAAGCAGGAAAAGACCTCTCTGACCTCAGCCGTAGCAATCTCTTACTCGACACATCCCCAAAGGCAAGGGAATTAAAAGCAAAAGTGAATTACTGGGAACTTATGAAGATAAAAAGCTTCTGCACAGCAAAGGAAACAACCAACAAAACTAAAAGGCAACAACGGAATGGGAAAAGATATTTGCAAATGACATATCGGACAAAGGGCTAGTATCCAAAATCTATAAAGAGCTCACCAAACTCCGCACCCGAAAAACAAATAACCCAGTGAAGAAATGGGCAGAAAACATGAATAGACACTTCTCTAAAGAAGACATCCGGATGGCCAACAGGCACATGAAAAGATGTTCAGCGTCGCTCCTTATCAGGGAAATACAAATCAAAACCACACTCAGATATCACCTCACGCCAGTCAGAGTGGCCAAAACGAACAAATCAGGAGACTATAGATGCTGGAGAGGATGTGGAGAAATGGGAACCCTCTTGCACTGTTGGTGGGAATGCAAATTGGTGCAGCCACTCTGGAAAACAGTGTGGAGGTTCCTCAGAAAATTAAAAATAGACCTACCCTATGACCCAGCAGTAGCACTGCTAGGAATTTACCCAAGGGATACAGGAGTACTGATGCATAGGGGCACTTGTACCCCAATGTTCATAGCAGCACTCTCAACAATAGCCAAATTATGGAAAGAGCCTAAATGTCCATCAACTGATGAATGGATAAAGAGATTGTGGTTTATATACACAATGGAGTACTACGTGGCAATGAGAAAGAATGAATATGGCCTTTTGTAGCAACGTGGATGGAACTGGAGAGTGTGATGCTAAGTGAAATAAGCCATACAGAGAAAGACAGATACCATATGGTTTCACTCTTATGTGGATCCTGAGAAACTTAACAGAAACCATGGGGGAGGGGAAGGAAAAAAAAAGAGGTTAGAGTGGGAGAGAGCCAAAGCATAAGAGACTCTTAAAAACTGAGAACAAACCGAGGGTTGATGGGGGGTGGGAGGGAGGGGAGGGTGGGTGATGGGTATTGAGGAGGGCACCTTTTGGGATGAGCACTGGGTATTGTATGGAAACCAATTTGACAATAAATTTCATATATTGAAAGAAAAAAAAAAGTAAGTCTGTTGTTTCCTTTAAGTTTTAGAAGGACTGTATCCACAGAGTACTGATTATATGAAACTGGAAGGGATAACCAACATAATTTTCGCTAAAATGTATATTCTAGAAGACTTGAAAAGTTGTATTTAATAGCATGAAATGTCAGATCAAACAATACAGAATTTCATGGTAATATATGCAAAGCTGGAACATGGTTCAACAAACTAATTGCTCTTCTGGATAGCACAGATGTGAATCAGGAATAGCAGTTGACTCCAAGAATCTGAGGCTTTGGTGTGATTCCACCACTGAGACCACTCAAAATGATCTTGGGCCACATGCGAAGAGTATAATGGTAGGAAGAAGGAGATGCAGACTCAGTTTCACCACTCACTCGGAAAACTATACCTGGATTAAGATGGCCAGTGTAGTCACTGCACTTTCAGAGGACATTATCACAGTTTATGTTGAGCTACACAATGAAGAGTGATGGTGAAGGGATTCTAAATCATGCCAAGTGAGAATCTACTGAAGGAAGAGATTCCCGGTCCCTGACCAGGGGACCAGAAGATAGAGCAGATTAACTTTGAAGCATTCAGCCATTGATGAAAGTAATAACAAGCAAGGGAGAATGTAAGTGGCATTTCCCCCCCCCCAAGAATTAGAGGAGTCCAATAAAGGACTTTGTGAGGTGTGAATTTCTCATCCTGGAGGGTTTCAAACAAGAGTTGGGGATTGTCCTTGCAGAAGTTTGGTAATTAAAAAACAATTAGACCAGATAACTTCTGAGACTCCTAAGAATCACATCAACAGGAAGGATGTATTTGGTTATCCGAAAATTAATTCAAGGTAAGGTATTAATAATGATATGTGTTTTTTTTCCTCCAAAGTTATGTTATAATGGGGTGTTCTAGGTCAATAATTTGACTACCATGCCCTTTTCCATAGAAAATAGTCAATCCCAGTGCTCTTTCTGGCTGGACTGGGACCACAGCTTAGAAACAATGTTCTGGACAGCCAGTACCATCAGCCTTGTTGGCATAATGGCACGAAATCTCTTTGTTAACCTGTAAGGCAAAGGAAGGAATGTCCAGTACAGGAAAGCCTCATTACCTGAAGATAACTTGCCTTGGAAAAAGTCTACTTACAATGAATCACTTAAAACAGAAACTAGTACTTCAAAGTAGATAGAAAAAGTAAGGGAGTGAATAGAGATTTGTCTTTAAAAATGATGCTAAATATTCACTAATTCATTTCATTCCACAAATATTTACTGTGTAGCTACCATGGTAGACACCCTTTTTGGCCCTGAGGATAGAGTAGTGAATTAGACCCCCAAATCTTTGTCCTCAAAGAGTCACCATTTTAGTAGGGGAGATAGATAATTATAACACAAACAAACAATTATAACACAAATAAACAAAAAAATAAACAAAGTATAACACAAATAAACAATATCAGGTGGTGATAGGTCCTATGAAGAAAATAAAGCAGAATAAAGTGATGGAAGCTACTAATTTAGGGAAGGTGATCAGGGAAGCTTCCCAGAACAAGCACATTTTAGCAGGTCTGGGTTGTTCCTAGCATAGGAAATAGCAACTGCAAACATTCTAGGGTAGGGTCAAGTTCACTTGTTGTAATAACAGCAGGGAGGCCAAAGTGGTTGGAGATAATTTCAGAGCTGTCTCCAGGGCCAGAGTGCATAGGGTAAGTCATGGTAAGCAATAAAGAAATTATGAAGATATTCTTAAATTAGATTACGGATATAATTGTAATACTGAGCTAATTCCTAGAAACAATAAAGAATAAATCATGCCTATTGAAGGAGTTATATATACTTTTTTTCTTAAAAATGTTAACAGTTCAAAAGGATAACCTTTACCTCACATTTGATTCTCATTGTACAATTATAAAAGGTAACATTTACAAAATTAAGAACTTCATAAATTTTTCCAAGGGCCACTCTCAGTCCTTTGATATTAAACTCATTCCCTTTGGAATTGACCTGTCACCATCTCTGTCAATTTTATATTTTTTGGTCATTACTGCCAAAATGTCACTTAAATGCAGTTCAAGACATTCTCTGACATCACTTCCACTGACTTCATGAGATCTTGGAATTTCACTTGGAATCAGTTTACAGTGTATCTGTGTTGTGTTGTCAGATGAATCAGAGGGAGATTGTTAGACAACAGTGGACTTGCTATACACTAGCATTAATTAGGGAGAGATGTTTGAATGAAGACCAAGATCATAACCAGTTGGCCAGCAGTTTATATTTCTTCTGTCATGGCTTTGCTTGTCTGGTCATCTTTGAATCTTCAGAAGATCAGATGTTGATCACTCAGATAATGAGGGCTGTCTAATCATGGCCTCAGATATTGGAGTTGATAAGAAAAAGGATTAGTGGACAGTGAGTCAAGAGAGTTTTCTTTATGGAAAATTATCTTTTCAGGCAAGAGTTTTCTCTTTCCACAGGGAAGCTTGATCATTCCCAAGGGTCCTGACAGGAAACTACAAGTCACGGAGTCCAGGCCAGTAGAGTAGGCAACTTTGTTGACTTCCTGGCATTGTAAAGATTCTGGCTCCCTGCCACAGTGTCTTGCAGAAAGTGATTTCACAGAATTTCATGTTTCTCCAGGGATGTGCAAGTATTTTAAATCAAAAGCCATTATGGATGGAGCTCATTTCATTTTAAGAGCAGCCCATCTACATTTAGTAAAGTTTTCATTTTTATTGTTCTTAAAAAAAAACTATTAAATGGGCACCTGGGTGGCTCAGTTGGTTGAGTGTCTGACTTCAACTCAGGTCATGATCTCACAGCTCGTGAGCTTGAGCCCTGCATCAGGCTTTGTGCTGACAGCTGGGAGCCTGGAGTCTCCTTCGGATTCTGTGCCTCCCTCTCTCTCTGCCCCAACCCACTCGCATTCTGTCTCTGTCTCTTTCAAAAATAAATAAACATTAAAAAAATTTTTTAAAAACCCTATTAAACACTGTGCCACTATGGAAAATAGAAAGAAAATATCATCTGTAAATCTAACTACCCAGGCACAGCAGTTTGTCTATGTTCCAAGATTTAAGTTTATGTATTGTTATTTATAATAACAATAATAATAATAATAATGAAACAGTATTTATTAGCCTTTTTCTGTTTTCAGTCATATCTGACTACTACATCATTGCTTTTATATTTTGCATGTAGTCAAGCCAGTACGCTGGAATTAAGTACTTTTTCAATTATAAGGAAAAGACTATTATTATTAAAATCTGAAATTTAGATATCGGTTTTAAGAGCACTGATAAAAAAATAAAACGTTGAAACTTCTAATATGTAAATAAATTAGCCATATTTAAGTCTAGCGTCTTCAGTTCCCCATGTACTCCTTAAAAAATAAGGTTGTACATGTAATATATACACTGGATGTTACATATATGTATGCATATATACATACACATTTACTGTAAAACGACTTTGATGACAGGTGTTGTGTCTGTCTTGTTCACAGCTATGGAATAGTGACTGGTAGTATCATTTGTTCATTCATTTATTTGTTCACTGAATAATTATACCAGTTAATCTGTTTTGCAGTTTTTCCCTGATATACTCAGGAGTCCTTTTCTCAAAATTCTTAGTTAAATATTATGTTAATAGATAATATATTTAATAAAAAACTGTTGATTCCTCAATGAATTTGAAGAACATTGGTTAATGGGGCACCTGGGTGGCTCAGCTGGTTGAACGTCCAACTTCAGCTCAGGTCATGATCTCATTGTTCATGAGTTCAAGCCTCACATTGGGCTCCGTGCTGACAGTGCAGAGCCTGCTTGGGATTCTCTCGCTCTTTCTTTCTCTCTCTGTCCCTCCCCTACTTGCTCTCTCTCGCTCTGTCTCTCTCTCGCTCTATCAAAATAAATAAAAACTTTAAAAAAAACTTAAAAAAAAGAAAAACATTGGTTAAAAAATGATGAAATACTTTTTTTTTTTTTTTTTTGCAAACTGGTGGAGTCACTCGAAAACAGTATGGAGCTTCCTCAAAAAGTTAAAAATAGAACTACCCTATGATCCAGCAATTGCACTACTAGGTATTTACCTACAGAACACACAAATACTAATTCAAAGGGATATATTCACCCCAATGTTTATAGGACCATTACCTACAATAGCCAAATTATGGACACACCACAAGTGCCCATCAACTGACGAATGAATAAAGAAGATGTGGTAATAGATATACAATGCAATATTATTCAGCCATAAAAAAGAATGAAATCTTGACATTTGCAATGATGTGGATAGAGGTAGAGAGTATTATGCTAAGTGAAATAAGTGAATCAGATTTATTATACCATACAGTTTCACTCATATGTGGAATTTAAGAAGCAAAACAAATGAGTAAAGGGAAAAAAAGACAAAGGCAAATCAAGAAACATGCTCTTAACTATAGAGAACGAACTGATGGTTACCACAGGGCAGTTTGGGAGGATGGGTTAAATAGGTGATGTGGATTAAGGACTGCACTTGTGATGAACACTGGGTGATGTATGGAATTGTTGAATCACTATATTGTACACCTGAAATTAATATAACACCATATGTTAAGTAACTGGAATTTAAATAAAAACTTAAAAAAAAAACACAGAATAAAAAGTAATGAAAAAAAAAAAGAAATACTTTTTTTGCTGCCTAATGTGCATTGTGAATTTACAATACACAGTTGACCCTTGAACAATGTGTGGGTTAGGAGCACTGACCTCCACACAGCTGATAATCCACATACGTTTGACTTTCCAAAACTTTACTAATAGCCTACTGTTGATTGGAGGCCTTACTGATAAGATAGTCAATTAACATGTATTTTGTATGTTATATGTATTACATACTACATTTCTATAACAAAGCAAGCTAGAAAAAGAGTATGTTATTAAGAAAATCATAAGGAAGAGAAAATACATTTACAATACCGTATTGTATTTATTTAAAAAAAAAAACCTGTACGGGGCACCTGGGTGGCTCAGTTGGTTGAGTGTCCGATGTCAGCTCAGGTCATGATCTCTCAGTTTGTGGGTTCGAGCCCCACATCAGGCTCTGTGCTGACAGCTCAGAGCCTGGAGCCTGCTTCAGATTCTGTATCTCCCTCTCTCTCTGCCCCTTCCCCGCTCATGCTTGCTCTCTCTCTCTCTCTCAAAAATGAATAAACTTTAAAAAATTTTTTAAAAATCTATACATAAGTGGACCCACACAGTTCAAACCCTTGTTGCTCAAGGGTCAGCTTGCACACCTTTTCAAAAACTTAATTTTGACGATGTAGCTCTCTTTTCCTTTTCTTGGATCATCTGGGAAACTGGAATTCCACTGGGGTCGCTTTGGGAAACACAGGTCTAGAAGTTACCTTTTTCCAGAATGCCAGTATTAGTTTTCTGCTTCTCTTTTTGAACTCATCTTAAACTGCTGTCTTGTCACACAGGGTCTCCAGAATAACCAGATGGTATATGATTATTCATCAGTATTGCTCTATTCCAAGTTGGATAATACAGAATATTAAAACAAAACAAAGCCCCAGATATTATAAAAATAACTTCTACACCTGACTTAAGTAAAAACTAGTAAGTTAGAAGAACTGATTCAGAAGTAAAAAATGAGTGATTGATTTTCTTATATAGTCCACATAAGAGGATTTTATTTTTCCTGGGACATTTTTGTTTTTTTAACCATAATCAACTATATCAACAAATTGTTTTCATTGTGTAAGTATACCACCTAAAATATAATTTTGGTACATTTTATTCATGACCTGATGAGATTTCTGATTTCTTTTCTGTGGACATTATTGAATACTTGAACTTATTTTACACAATTGTTATTTTATGTTATTTGCAAAAGGCTCACATTATTTCATATTGTCCAAGTCCTGTTTCAAAGTTGAAAAGCATAGAGTTTTCTCATTTCAAATGGATCACTGGGAATGCTAAAATGAGAAAAGTATGATCTTTCTCTGCATTAGAACGTTAAGAATCAGCACCATAGACAATGAGTAAAAGGGGTTTCTGAACACTGGCAACCTTTAAATCTTTAGGGCCAAGAATGTGGAATATAGAATTGCCTTTACTGGTCTCAATAGAATGGAAAGAATAGATCTCAGTTTGTGGCAACTAAATAATGAGTATATATATATGTATATGTATATGTGTGTATATATATATATATATATATATATATATATATATAATAGTTCATGTCTAACACTCCTGAACATAGCTCATATGAGGCAGTAGGTGATTAAGGAACATATATATATATTGTTTGAGATGAATATTTCTAAACTTCTTATAGTCTGTAGAGTTCAGGTCTAAGACCATATTGGGCTTTTATTCAGCTACTTTTTTAAATATTTGAAGTGAGGAAAAGAAAATTGCAAAGGACCTTAATGAAACCTGTTTTTCTTGGAAAACTGAATTTTGATTTTTCAAAGTATAATAAAAGTTAAAAACATGACACTCATACAAGCATAGGCACACATCAGAAATCTATTAATTTATTAATAAAAGAACCTGTAAGAGTATGGTGCCTTTGAAACCAAGATTATTTGAATATTTACAGGCATGTAGAAGAATATTCTATATGATTGTTAGGTGAGATACAAAAGTGGTTAAAGTTGCACAATGCAATAATACCGTAAACATTTAGGTTATCTTTTCCTCTGGACAGATTGGACAAAATGTACAACCTAACAGGAAACTCCAGCATCTGAGGTCTAACCAATAGTGAACAGCAACGTCACACACAAGTACATTTTCCTAGAGAATTAAGTAGTCCTTGGGTGGACCTGTAAAACAAAGTCTCAGTGTGATACTGAAAGGTAATGCTCTTCCCCCTTATTACCAAATTTTGGGTAATTTTTCTAATTAACCAAAAGTAAAAATTTGAGGTTGTTGTTGTGTTATAAATTAACTCATCGCCTGATATAGTTTGAACATACCATAAATACCATATTTAAAACATACCATCTCAGCTGCTTCTGCGAGTGGAGAGGTTAAAAGGGGGGGGGGTGGCTGGGGAATTTACTTAATTCAAAAATCAAAATAAGAATCTTTCACAGATGACTGTTCATTTCATATCAAGGTCAAGTTGGCAGGAGAAAAGAACAATGGAAAGAGGGCAGGACAAATATTCCTAGGGGGATGAAGCAAATGGAGGCCTGACAGCCTTCCCTTCCCCCAACAGGGCTGCCTTTATTTAAAAATGGATGGCATTTGTGGATTCCATCTCTTGCCCTTTGTAAGGGTGCTTGGGAGTGGCACTCAGACGGGCTACTCTGGGCACAGCACATCCCACCCCTTGCACGGCCCTCCAGTCCCCAGTACCGCCTGGAATAAATTCTCCACTGGCCCTGCGTGGGTTCATTCATAGCCCTGTCCTCAAGAAGCTGGGCGCTTCCTCTCTGAGACTGAAATGACAGTGCAGACCAAGCGGGTGTGATGCAGTGAGCCCTCCTTCAAATGCAGGGCAATAAAAAGCACACACACACACACACACACACACACACAGCAAAAACAACAGCTATGTCCTCTTCTCCATCGTCGTTCCCTCCTGACGGATGAATTTCTGCGAGCCTCCATCCCTAGAGGGGGTAGCTCTGTAAAATTGGCAGGAGACGTCTGGAAGAAAGCAAGTACCCCAGCGATTTCAGCACCTAGGCAGAAACGCTGGGCTTTCCCACTGCCAGCCCCGGGGTGGCTGGCACCCGAGGCCTGGACTAAACGAGGTGCGGGGCCGGCGAGGTTGAGGTCCGGTAACTCTCCAGGCACTCTTTGCGCGGATCCTGGGGGGCCGGGGCCCAGGGCCAGCTCCGCCACCGCGCCCCGCCCAGCTCTGTCCCCACAGCCTCGCGGGCTGCTGGGCTTTTGTGGTTCGCCCGTGCGGCTGGGCCCCAGCTGGGGGTGTCGTTACGAGCATGTGCAACAGCAGCCCAAGGTAGAGCGAGCGTGCCGGGCGAGCCTGAGACTTGCCTTGCAATGCCATGTTTGTGTGTGTTCTCTAACTCCCGGAGAGCAATCAGGGATACGGCTCCCCGCCGGACTTGGCTGATGTTTTCCTTGTTTCTGTTTCAGCCTTCAGGATAATTCCTTCAGCAGCACCGCTGTAACAGAGTAAGTGATTCTTGCTGTTAAAATAACACTTGCATGCCTTTCTCTGGAAGCAACTATCGTGAAGGTATCTTCCACCGTCCCCCGCCGCTTTTCGTATTAGATGCATTGTCTCTTGTAATCTGGGCTCTGAAGACCGGAGAGGTGCTGACTGATAATGGGGCCCAGAAATCTTACAGGTTGAAATCAGGCTTTTAGCAGCTATGGGGGGAGATATCATAACAAGCTAATTGCTTGCAGGAGCTCAGTGCTCTAAGATATGTATTCTTGGAGCTCAAATTAAAAAAAAATGTATTTGACATGTCAAAAGGAAGCTTTGTTTTATTTTGCCAACATTGGGTGTCAGTTGTTCACGGAGCATGCTGTATACATTTACAACAAATAGAAGATAGATGTGAAATGACTTGAGTTGAATTCTAGCATGTGGTAAACAGGTTAAACTTATTCTTACCCTCTCTTGTCTACAGATTTTTAAGACACAGTGAACTTTCTGCGTGCCCTTTGTCATTTTTTGTCTTCTGACCTCAAGATGTGGCTATAGGAGGAATAAACCATCTTGTCCTATGGCTAAAGCTGCTGATCGGGGCAACTAACATAATTTAAACATGGAATGAAGGAGTATAGTATTTTACTCAAGGCCAGCAGTCATAGTATTTTTTATTAGATATAGTTCATGGTTTTAATTCTTGTCATCCCTTCCTAATGGGATGTTTTCCTAATATGTACTATACATATAGTTACAAATTAGTAGGTAGTAATATTATACTAATATTATATGTAATTTTGCATAACATTTACATATATACATGTATATGAAGTATCTACACTGCATTTAGCAGTCTTTCTAGGCTAACTCATGATGTTTACTTCTGGGACCTTTTGGTAAAGTCACTCAGCAGCTGTTCAGGAAAAAGGGATGTATAAGGCTGTATACTCACCTATGTTTAAAAAATGCTGCAGGTTTGATATAGAAAAGCCCAGTAACTCTGGAACTGTTTGCTAAAATTTCCTAAAAGGCAAATAAATGTGGGAATAGATACATGAGTGTCAAGTTTTAACCACAGTCATAATGACTTGGGATGGAAGGGTAAGATTCTACAGGACTTCCCAGGTCCCATGGTTTCCCACATCTTTTGTTTCTGCGTTTGGATATGCTTGCTCTCTTTTTGTCAAGCTTTGGGCTCACTTAACTGGAGTTACTTAAAAAAACACAATCCAGGATTGACTTTACAGATGCCATATAAAATACTCACTGGGGCCAGCATCTGTTTAATGACATTGCTGCAACTTTGGTTTTCTAAAGCCGGAGAGAGGAGGAGGGAACGTGTGCTGAGGTATGCTCCGCAAGATAGGCCCGTGACTTCCTGGTTCAGGTTCACAGGTGGTGCTCTCCTCCCTTTGCTGTGCGTATAGGCACCAAGTGCTTTCTGTGCCTGATCTTGGGAGCCCTGTGTGGCTGAATCCCTAGAGTCAGCCTCAGACATAGGGGCTTCAAAATGAGATACTCAGTTCCAGATTTCACATGGACATTTTTTTAAAAAAGGTTTTACACTTAACTGTGGGAAAAGTCTGGTACTTTTTCTTTGGATACTCCTCAAGGAGTTCTGATTGCATAAGATCCTGTTGTTGTTTTCAGAGAGGTGACAGTGATTTATATTTATAAGGCCCTGAGTGACATTGGGATGCCATCTGGCTAATCTAAAAATGAAAGGAGTATATTTAAAAATACCAAAAGCTTCAATAGGTGTCACACAGCACAAGTAGGGTCACTGAAAACTAGTTATTGTCTAGTGTAACATTTCTCCTCTCATCAGGAATACAAAACATTTTCCTTGGTTTTTTGGCATTACCCAAAGCCAACAGGACAGGATCGCTATCCTGAGAATTAGATGTAGCAGGTGCTCAGTAAATATTTGGGAGTGGTCTTAACATACACAGAGGAGGCACTTGTCTCCTTGTATGTTCTGGATACATACAAACTTCCTTCCCTCCTGTCCCTATCCCTCCTACTTCCTCCCACCCACACTCACTTTTTTTTTGTATCTGAAATTGCACCCAGAGATGATTTTTTTGCATGCAGGCCTCTGGTGGTGACCCTTATTAAATGGAAATTAAAAGTCTGTGCCCTGGCAGGCAGAGTCAAGTTGTCATAACACTTTAATATTTATGTATCAGGTAGTCTAGCCTGGTAGGGGCGAGCTTGGCCTCCTGGGGTCTCAAAGGGAAGGGAATTGGGAGGGACTTAAGGACAGGAGATCTTATTCTCTTCTCGGTTTTTCCCAGGCCTGGCACTGTTTGGTGCAGTTCTGAACCAATTCAGTTTCTTTTATACACAAATTCTTCCAAGATCAGAATGGCCTTGGACTTCCCTTCTGTATCTGCAGGGTCCTTTTATCTATTTTTCCATGGTCATTTCCTATGTTGCTCTGGCTACGTTGCTTATATGAAATGAAGCCTGGCCAGCAATGCTTCCTGCAATGAATTAGTTATCATCTGAAGTAGTGTTTCTCAAAACTGATCATCAGTATGAACTGGGGAAGGACATTGAAACATGTACAAGAGGGGAGCCTGGGTGGCTCAGTCGGTTAAGCAGCCGACTTCAGCTCAGGTCATGATCTCGCAGTCTGTGAGTTTGAGCCCTGCGTCCGGGCTCTGTGCTGACAGCTCAGAGCCTGGAGCCTGTTTCAATTCTGTGTCTCCCTCTCTCTGACCCTCCCCCATTCATGCTCTCTCTGTGTCTCAAAAATAAATAAACGTTAAAAAAATTTAAAAAAAAAGAATATGTATAAGATTCAGTTCCCAGACTTTATCCCAAAATGGGAACCTACGATTGGTGATTATATTGGAGTCAGCCCAGTGATGGGCTTTGTAAACTTTTAAGTCAGTGTTAGTTATGTTTGTGTGTGTTTGAGAAGGCAGTCTGGTTTGAAAATTCACATTCCTGGGCCTCACCTTCAGGGAGCTAGCCTATCTAGTGACACTGAGGTGCTAGTAGGTCCCAAGCCTGCCCTTTTAATCAGGATCCCAAAGAATGCTAATGCAAATGGTTCTGGAGACACACTGAGAAATCCCATAGGATTTCAGGCTGCACCTCTGCACCTTTGCTCTCAGGGAACACAGGACTACTGCGTGAATGGGAGTCTCGTTCTTGGCACAACCACATTTTATCTAATAACCAATCTGAGGCCTCTCTTCTCATTTACCCCAAGTCAATAAAAGAACCTCTCATGGGCACTTCTTTCCCCCACCATTATTCCTAAGAAACAGTCATTCTCCTTCTTTGTGAGCCTCTGGAATATAAACTAAGAGACTATTTGGTAGGCTCAATATGGTGGAGCAGAAATACCACAGGGACCATTGCCTTCCACATTGGACCTTGGGCAATTCCTTCACCTCTGTGTGAAGGTGGCCCGTACCTGATTGCCATTGGCAGGCTTAGCTGAGATGCTATGAAAAAGAAGGTAAGCGGTAAAGGTAAAGTCCCACATAGATTTTCTTGTTTGTGATTGATAGAGGGAAGAAAACTCCGAGAGGGAAAAAGGTACAACCCTGAGCATTCACAAATAAGTGATTGCAAGGACAAATTATCCATATATTGTCTGGGTAACAACAAATCAAGAACTCGGGGACTTAGACCCTAGTTGATGAGACTTCAAAGGAAGTCATTTATAGAGGTGCTGTTTCACAGTTTTTTTTAACTACAAAGAGTAGTAAGAAAACATTTTATTTTATTTTATTATTTATTTTCTTTTATTTTATTTTAAAGAGAAAGACAAGAGACAGAGAGAATGAGCAGGGAGGGGCAGAGAGAGAGAGAGAGAGAGAGAGAGAATCTTATGATTCTCATAAGAGAGATCTCATGACCTTGAGATGATGAACCTTAGCCAAAATCAAGAATCTGGATGCTCAACTGACTGGAGCCATCCAGGCGCCCCAAAAAAAAAACATTTATAATGCAATCCAGCACACACATATATACATGACTTATTTAAATAAGTTCTGTGAAATAACACTTAAACCTTATGATACTGCTATGTTGTATTCTATTTCTCTAACAACAATAACAGCATGCTGGTAGCTGCTATCTAATTTCACAGTTTACATTTTGAAAAGCATTGCATGTAGAAGATGCCAAGTTTTGAATATTTAAGGAGATCATTAAAGTGACTGGCCTTTAAATTCCTGTAGTGGAGCTATAATATAGTAAGAAAATGCCATGCCCAAGACCAGTAGGGTACTTAGTCTGAGCTGGTTTTCTTACAGAATGGGGATATCTGGATATGGGTTCCACTGTGGAATCCAGTTTTACAGTTGGTTCAACATTGTACAGGGGGCTCCTGCTCAAGGAATCATCAGAAGAGTCACAAAGGAGATGTTAATTCAATAAAACTTAATGGTCTTCATCAAAGCAAATGTAAAATCCAACTGGACTAAAAAGCTTGTATAGGTGTTCGTGTAAGCCAGTACACAGATCTATTTCATTGCTGTATCTGTGACCTAGGAATTGTGTTTCCTTGAGGGGCTACTGAAATCATTCAATAGGCCTTAAAATTGGATCAGCTAATCAGGATCTGGCCTCATACTTAAAAAAGCTTGTGCAACTTTGTTCTGGTGCTGAGTTTCCATTTTTACCTAATTGTACTTTGAAAAGAAAAGTTAGTAAATCAAGTGAGGGGGAGAAAAATATGTTCTTGCCAAATTCCCAAACAATAGGTATTGTTGAGCTCTAGGGTTGAAACTCCGATTGAACCTTAGTTCTTTGGAAGCAAAAATTCTAGGTTTCTGTTTGTCACTGGTTTTTCTACTTTGCAATATTACTTTCATTGGGAAACATTTTTCATTCAAATTACAAAGCTTAGATGATCTATTAAAGTGAATGTCTCTGATGGAGGAGAATAAGGCAATGCTTATGAATTCAATTGTTGTTTACATGAGATGGATAGAGTGGCTTACTGACAGTCAAAAACATGAGAAAGCAAGAAAATTTAATTATTTTGTTAAGAAGAGCACTGTATTAAGTCGACCGATTTTTCTTTTTAACTGCCAATAGGAATAAAATATTTCAACAGGCAGAGAGAGTTAGAATCTATGTAGCCTTTGTTTTAATTCATTTAAAAAAACCCCATAATTTAAAAGGGATTGTGAGGGAAGAGGACTGGAGCTTTCATCAATTTGTTCTGTGGACAAGTTATATACCATTGCAAGCAAGGAATATTTAAAAATTATAAATGATTTCATAAAGTATGAATATTATTATTATATTATGGTGATATTACATATGTATGTATTTATTTATTTTTGTCTACTCATTACATTGTGAATCTCTCAGAGCAGGGTGGAGGACTTTTTCAACTTTGTGTCCTTTAGAAGTAGTGCTACTAAAAGTATGGGCCCCAAAATTGTTTGTAACTTGTCTGAGACAAGGCAAGTACAGAAATAGGGAGTAAGAATTTAATATTTTATGGGAATTTGGCATCCCTGTGGCATTTTTACCAAACTACCATAGTGGATTGGAAATAGAAAACAAACTGGTCAGTCCTAAATCCCAAAGAGTTTGAGAAGCACACCTCCAATGCCTAATAAGTACCTGAAAGATAGCAAATGTTCCATAAATGCTTGTTAAATTATTCCCAGTCTTGCTGAGGGGCCAGAGCTAATGATTGTATTCAAACACGTATTGGATGCCTACTTTGGGGTAACACTGTGGGCACTGTGGCGGTTTATCTAGAAAAAAATATCATTTCTTCTCAAGGAATTAATAACTAATTAAAAGAGCTCAGAGGTATGAAGGAATTACAGAGCAGTGTGAGGCAAGATACAGTTGGTTACCCAAACCTCAGAATGAAGAGTAAACATTTATGTATCAAGGTTAAAGTAGGAATGTGGCCTGTGGGTGAACTTGGTTCATGGAGCTCATAAGACTTCATTTGGGCAAGTGAAGGATAAGTAGGAGTTGGAGATGGAAAAGCATTCCAGGCTGGAGCGGGATAAGAAGGGCTGAGAACAGGAACAAAGGCTCCCTCCTACACTAGAGTGAGAGAGTGGTCTTGCTCTAGATTCCCTCAGGCCGTGTTGAACACAGAAGACTTTTCATTTAGAGGAGCCACGAATTTTTCACCAGGTTATTCCAGAAGTTTTGTGATAAGGAAGGGGACTGAGAAAGTCTGGAGGCCAATGAAGGAAGCCAAAAGAAAGCTGATGTGGTTTATGATTGCCTGAGGCAGAGGAAATTTCAAGAGGCAGACAGTGCATTTGAGCCAAGAGTAATCCACCAATCTTGGTGTTAGATGTCCCTCAAGTGCTTTGAACACTTCAGTCCTTGCCAAAATCTTGTTAGTTTAGGTGATTCAGAGCAGTGGATCATAAAGGAGTGTTACCTCTAGTTCTGAGGTATGATCACATATGACAACATTGGTGTCATTACCTGGTACACATGCTGGGAATTGGAGCTAGTTTGAGAGAGAGAGAGTGGTGAGGGTTGTTCTATTTTTTAGTTTACCGGACTAATCGAAGATAATTTAGACTCTTGCTGCTTCTGCTGCTACAGACTGCTGGATCTGATGTGGTTTTGTTCCTTCTCTCCAGGTGTGACGAAGACACAGTCTCCCTACATGAAGACCAGACTGATTGCTCCAGTCTCAGGTATGACCCACAATTGCCTGGTTCTTAATTATGAAGGACAGAAATCATTTGGGTCTAGGCTCCTTTGTTTCCTCTTTGAATTACAGTCACTTGTTCTTGTGTGTAAGTTCTTCTAATAAACTATCAGTTCTTAAAGGAAGTTTTGTCTTGTCCAGTTTTGGGATGCTCCCCTTAGTACCCAGGCAGTGCCTTCATATGGGGAATGCTAATTAAATGCTTACTGAATTAAATATTGATTATACCATCTCAATGTTCCCATCATAGAGCCTGTGGAAGAGATTATAGATTTATTCACCAAACATGTCATCAAATGTTTGGAGTATGGTCCTGGTCTTCGAGGGGTTCATGGTATGGCAAAACCTTCACAGTTAACTTTCTTCCATATTTGCTTGTTCAGAGCACTTTCATGTACATTTTATTATTTAATCCAAACAACCGAAAGGAGGCTGATGTTTCTCTCTTTATCTGGTAGTAGGGAAACTGAGGCTCAGAGGGATTATAGCTCATCCAAGCTAACATAGCTACCATGAAGCAGAATTTGGACTCAGGTCTCTCTGACTCTCAAGTCCGTTTGTTAGATAACAAACAATTGTTGAAGGCCTATTTTTTTGTGCCAGAAACCAGTCAATATAGATGATGATGCTACAGTGCATTAAGTACATTTTACTAGCATGGACAGAGGATTCATTTAGAAGGACCAAATAGCCCAGAGAGGTTTCTGGGATGGATTCCTAAAGAAAATTACAATAGCACATGACGTGTGTGTGTGTGTGTGTGTGTGTGTGTGTGATATAAGGCCAAGAAAAAGAGGATGCCACCAAGCAGAGGGAGCAACTTACTGGAAAACCAACAGAGGGTCGTAGGAATAGCAGGCAGTTCAGGATGGCAGGAGTCTTGAGAGCCTGTGGGAGTGAGGAGGCCAGGAGTGGTAAGAACTGAAGCTCCAGAGATAAACAAAGATGGATTTCAAAGGGTTTATGTACCTTGCTAAGGAGTTTGGAATTTATCCTGGAGGTATTGGAGAGACTAAAAAGGGCACTCAGTTTTTTCTTTACAAATAACCATTTGGCTAAAGCCCTGTGAGCATAACAATAGCCCCCATTTATTGGGCTGTGGCCTTGAGCCAGCTTCCTATGGCAGGTATTTCATAGGGACTGTCTTGTCTTTGCAAGGTGGAGAGACATCCATCTTAGGATGAGGACCAGAGAGGTGACACGCTGTGGACCAGGTGACACAACTGATATGTGGGAGGATCTTTCAGACTCTTATTCTTTTCAGAACACCACTTAGTTGTTCATTCTCAGTTATGAATGATTCCAATAAGTAGTGGCACAAATTACATAACTTGTACTTTCCGGTTTTGGAGGTTCTGAGGAACCATTAACAGGTTAGAAAGACATTTCTAAAGATGACTTTTGTATTTAGGTTCTAAGTTTGTGTAATGAGAGAAAGATACTTTTAGCTCCCCCTGACCATGTTCCTTGTTTTTCAAGTCAAGGAGGTGAACAAGATGATTTTATAAATTGGGGGCACCTTGAAAATATGTAAAAATGAAGTCCAGGTATTATTTTAGGAATAAGTGTATCAAAAGAGTAATTTTAGATTTGAAAACTGACATTTTCCCACTTATTCTTGAATATTCTAGAATTTTCCTTGAATGAGGACCCATTTAGGTTTACCGTAAAGACAGCCATTCCTTTTGTTTCTCACCGGGGAACACAGAGTGCATGAATTTGTTTCCAGTGATAGAAATTTCAAATGAACCAGTACAATTCCAACTCATGGTTTCACATCACTTTCCAAATCCATTCGTGAGTTAGAATTTTTTAAATTATAGCCGATCTTAAGGGAAAATATTAACCAGTGTCACTGGTACTGACTTGTAATTTTTTTTTTCAGTTACTAATACTGAAGAATTGTTTCACTTGTTGGGTTCTCCTTTATCAGGCATTATGAAGTTTGTTCTGAGGCTTAAGATGAACTGTTTGACATAGTTTTATTTCCACGCCTTGCCTGACTACACCCTGATCATGCGCCAGACTTCCTATCCTGATGTTTGCTTTGATCTTTTCCCAGAGGCTAACTGGAGTTCATCCTTTCAATATCAGTTCTGTGAATTTAATCTCTCTTTTACTTGTGAAAAGGCATCTTGAACAGGGGCACAGAAATCCTTTGTTTGCTGGTCTTGTTTTTTGGCTTTAGGTATCCTTGAACCATGAGGAATTGCTTCCTAACTGACCTTGTCAAAATCTCTTTTATGGGTTCTCCAATCAGGGAGCAGGAGAGAAAAACAGCACCTGCGGGAAGTGGTCACTCCTAGAGAATTGTATGATCTAGTACCAAATGATCGCCAGTGGATTGAGGTTGAGGATATTGATTGTATAAAGTGAATGCCCCATTTGGTTATATCCCTGGATTCTTAGCAAAATAAGAATATGAAATGCATCTAGATTTAAGAAGGATTAATGACTTCAAATAAAAGTGTTATGTCACTCCTTTGGAGGAAATTGAAACAGTGGGGTGATACTGTATGAATTTGCTTGCTTAGTGAAAATTAAAATGCCACCCCGGCACTAAATGTATGGAGGTAACGCCAGCCCATTCAGTCACCTCCAGCAATTCCTCACTGATGAAAGCCTGACAACAGGATCTTCGAGTGTGCACTGAGGGTGTTGTCAGATGGTTTGCTTGGGTAAAATTTGGCCCTTGTTTTATATTTTTTTCAAGTAGCATGTTTCCTATCAAAGTAGACCCTGTTAAACTTCTAGAGGCCTTTGAAAACTGTAGGGAGATGATTACAAACATGCCAGGGAAGAGGAAATAGCATGCCTTAAATCAAAGACATATATGCAGGAGAGTCTGAAGACCTAGCTACCACTCTGGGTCTGGGTGAATTAGCCCTTCTGTTAAGCACTTCATTTAATCTCTGAGGTTTACAGTCTTACTCTATAAAACTGGGATGATGATCTCTAACCTGAATCTCACATTATTATTGTGAGAGAAAAAAATATATACATGAAAGCATCTTGAAGTGGAAAATTAAAAACAGATGTGATCGTATGCACAAAGTCACAACTACAAACAAAAAAAATATGTATTCACTAGCAAAGATTAGAAGGGACTATGGAGTGATCTAAAGAGTGAAATTCACATTTCTCCGGTTCTTGTTCCTGTGAAACTAAGTCTACTCTAAACATTTTGCTAGATACCATATAAATAGAGCAGCTATGAGTATGCCAGCCTCGCTTTCCCGCAGCAGTTTAATACTTTTTTTGGGTGCTTTCTAAATTGGGCCTTTCCTGTTTTAGAGATGAAGACAATAAAGAAAATTACCCCGAAGCCGGGACTCTCCTAGAGGAGCCCGCACCACCCTCTCGGGAGCCACAGCAGCATGTAGAGCAGACCTTGCTGGTGGACGGCGTGCTGCGACCCAGCATGGGCAACTTCAAGTCCCGGAAGCCCAAGATCCTGCTCAAGGCAGAGAGCGGGAGGAGCCACGGAGAAAGTCAGGTAGTGGGCTGTACCTCCAGGCCTTTGCCACACTCTGGCAGGCTGTGTGAGCACCTTATTTTTCAGGAGGTGATGAGGCATCTTGAGGTGTCAGTGCGCAAACCACCCAGCACAGTTCTCTGAGCAGGCTAATTTAGCGCCCTTTCAAACTGATACTCTTGAATACTGGGCTTTGGCATAGGTTCAAAGGAGATGCTGCAATCTTTGCAGGGGAGAGTAGAGGAGGATCTCCTACCATCTTCACCAGGTCACGTAGCTCTTGCCCCGCATTTGGAGATTCTTCTCAGCAAAAGTCCCAAGTTTACTCTGAGCCATTCACTTTAGGCTGCAATTTAGTAGCCTTGGATAAATATTCAAGTGTGCATGCATGTGCCAGTTTGTATGTCTGTATAGCATCTGGTTCTTTGAGGTCAATGTGTTTAAATGAATGAACGAAGCATTTTTTGCACTTGATTTGGGTAATAAATTTACAGTTTCTATTTTTTTCAAACTTTCTCTAAGTGTAGAGGTATGTAGCAAAGAATGTGATGTTTTTAAATCTTAAAAACTCCACAAATAATTTATGATGCTTTTAAAAAAAGATGAAATGAATATAATCTACTTTAATCTTACTAGGAAATTAATGAAATTATACTTGTAATGCACCTAATGTAGTTTTGGGGACACAGGTGCTTCATTAATATTAACTTTGCTTTTTTGTTAACATTTAAGTCTTAAAGATAATGTGGGAGGTTCTATGCATAATAGATTAATTATATAATAATTTTAAGTCCAATCCTATATAGCAAATGGGCACTAGGTGATCTTCCTATTAGAACAACTTTAGCTGAACACTTTATTTGACCTTGTTATTTTCTTATTTGTCTTGTGATTTTTATCTAATTTCTTCCTTAGCATTAAGACCTCTTAATGCGTCAGTTAAGTTTGCAATAAAATGAAAACACCCTCTGCATTCATAAAGCTGTGTTGTAATTATTTTAAACTGAGTTGACTTTCAGAGAGAAGTCAGTGTGAAATACTATTTGAGTTATCATAAACTTGAGACCCTGTCTATTACTGAATGCACCTAATCTGATTAGAAGTGTGGTGTTGGGGAGGATACAGGTACCCAAAGGGCTGCCTGCAGAGTCTGGTGGGTTTCAGGGAGGCTCTGATCTTGAATCTCCTACCGAGGGTCACCTGTGACACTTTGGGCTTTGGGTGACCAGCCATTTCTGCTAGAGTGCTCTCTTTCTTGTCATCCTATAATCTGGCTCGCAGAAATTACATAGCTGTCACTTGTAATAAGGTGCTAATGGAGCGTGCAATTCCAATCCATTGCTCATACACAGGAAGATATCTGGAGATATACTTGTATTGTCTTTGCTTCTAGTACAGCAGTGGAATCCTGGAGTGCAGGTAGAATTTCCAGTTCATTCCTAACATCTCTACCCACACAAGGAGATTCCCCCCTCCAGTGACTAAGAGAACTTTTATAATATTAGATCATTCATCTTTGGGAGAAATTTGAAACACATTTCATTCTTCCTATTTTCTTTGGGTACAGAGAATTTACACTGGTTGAGTATTGAGCAAAAACTTAATCTATAAGTAATACTATTAATAAAATCAGCTAACATGTATTTCAGTATTTACTGTGTTCCGGGCATGTACCATGTTTTACCACAATCCCACGGAATGGGTATTATTATCTTTTTCTGTAAAGGAAAAAGTAAGGAGTAGAGGGATTACATAATGTCTCTAAACAGAATTGGAAGAACTTGAGTGGAAGGTCTTTTCCATAAAAGCACAGTGTTGCTAACAAGCGGTACACAGATATTCCCAGATCTAGTGATTTACCTAATCCCTTATCCTACTCACACCTTAATTTTTATATAAAACCTGCGATTTCACTCTGGAATTGTTTTCCTATGCTGATATGTTGTGCTGTGAATCAGTAACTACTTACTTAGAAAAGACTACTTTGGGGAGAATTTTTTAAATGTAATTTTTCTTTTCTGCCTTAAAGCTTTGTAATATTGGTCACTGAAGCTAGATAAATGTTGAGTGAATGTTAGCTTGTAGGATGCAAGTTTCTTAAGGTCAGTGATTCAGTCCTTGTCTATCTTTGGATCTATAGCATTCAGTAGTCACTTAGTATTATTTGTTGAATGATTCAAAACTGGTAAGAGAGGTGTATACATGATTGTATCATCTTTTTTTTGTGAAATGTGTGTTCTCAATCAGTTGTGAAAGTTACATTTTAAAATAATATAATCATGACTCTCTTACAACTATAAAATAAAGATGTATCAAAGATTTTATTTAAATTATTAATTAATAAGGGAATCAGTAAGATATTACAACCAGTTCAAAAGAGAATGCAAAGTATCACACATTTGTAGTCTGACAAGAATTACAGAAATAAATTTACAAATGGACACAAAATTAGCAAAACTTATAATATCCATTGGGTGGTAATCAATTACTTTCTCTTGGACATGAGAAATTATTTGCATTATGGTCAATATCTATAAGTTCACTTCTGTGGCTATAGCCTTGTAAAATACCCTATTCATAGACAAAAGCAAAAATTATCCAGATGGATGAGCTAGCCAGGGTATCTACTAAATTTCAAAGTCATTTATAATTTATATAATCTCAAAGAAAGATTATTCTTAATCACAAAATAAGGCTAGTCTCATTAGGTTTGGCATAGGCATAGCAAGAGTGTTACATAGGCATAGCAAGAGTGTTAATTTACCATATAGGTCTTCTTAAGTATGCTTTGCAAAATCTAAAGCCATTCACTATTGAATAACTACAAAATTAACTTTTCTCTGGGAATTTCATTAATGCCTCTATTATTTGCAATCCCAAGGCAAGGAAGACAAGTTCAAGAAACTCCATCCATTATATTTCAACTGCAGTACCTATGCACTTGGATAAATTTCTCTCTTCTTGAGGTCCCCAAAATAACATTAGGTTGCTACCTTGCCAGGAAGTGACCATCATTACCACATGTAAGATTGGACCCTGTAAGCCAGATAACAGGCCAGTTATCCAAGGAAGACTCTGTAGGCACAAGCTTCATAAGTAAAATCACATTTTTTCCTTAAAGTGGCCTTTTTTTTTCCTGATTCAATGAAAATTATTCTCAAGACAGCATTCCAGGCAAGATGTTAGTTGAATAACAGATTTTTTTTCAATTATATTCAGGTAAAAAGGAAGACAGATTATTACTGAATATATGAAATAACCCTATTGCAATTGAAAGTGAGGATACAGAGTGAGTTTCTGAACTCTCAGGTCAGTGAAGCTCAGATACCATTTTTAAATATTTTATTTTGGTTTACATAATAGAATGATTTTAAAGCATAGTTTGTATTTATTATTATTCAGGTATGGTGAGGCCAATAGATGAGGAGATGACTGCCATTTGAAAAGATTCCTACTCCTAGTTCTTGAGAGGGGGCATGCTATGCCATGCAGGGCCACAGAGGGAAGGCACCAGTGTTAGTTGGGAAGTAGAAGGGGCAGGTGGAAAGCACGGCAGAGGCCTTTATGTGGTTTCCATGGGAAAAACAAGGCGAGGTAGGGAAAAGCAGTCTTAGAATTGACTAGTTTGAATCATTTCAGTAGAGTGTGAGGTATAGGGGCTCTCTAGTACCTGGTTCATATGATTAGGGCAGAAGAATATTGCCTTCTGGAGTGTGCGAGCCAGATAGAAGAGTTGTTTCCAAGTATGGACTCAGGATTGGCTAGTTTGCATGTGAAAGGCTTGTTCCTGGGCAAGTCATTTCATATGTTCTAAGAAATGGCTAGCCCTAGAAGAGGCATTTACTTCCCATGAGTGAGGCTCTAGATGCCAGTACATCAAAAATACAGAAAATAATAAAATATGGTTAATAAAACAATCTACTAAATTGTAAGGTGAAGTAGAGAAAGGACTTTTTTTTTAGATCCAGTAAATAGAACATTAAGATAAAAATATTGTGGGACCCCTGGGTAGCTCAGTCAGTTGAGTGTCTGACTTCAGGTCAGGTTATGATCTCATGGTTCATGACCCCCATCTGTCTCACTGCTGTCAGCCCAGAGCCTGCTGGGCTTCACATGCTCTGTTGCCCTCTCTCTCTGCCCCTCCTCCTGCTCATGCTGTCTCTCAAAAATGAATAAACATTAAAAAAGATAACAATATTCCAAAAATAACTACAATAAAATTTACCTTTTCAATCCATTCAGTTTTATGTAATTAATTTTTGTTCTTATTGATCTTGCGTTAGCAGTAGCATAAAGCTGTCAGCTTCTTGACAAGTTCTGTATATCTTGACTCAGCCCATTGGTGTCATCGGATTCCTGTACCCAAGACCCTGTTCTTGAAAATGTCAACTGTTTGAAGCATCTGGTCCTTTACCATGGTAGTATTGAGAGTATTCTTTGTTGAAGACACAAACTGTGGCTTGGTGCTGATAGTAGAAGCTATAGGCAAGCATCTGAACAAAACAAGCATGTATGGATGACAGAAACTGAAAATAGTTGTGATTATTTTTCTTCAAATCATTTTCAAATGTGAAAAGTCTGATGAGAGCTCATAATAAGAATAATGAATAGATGTGACATGCAAAACAAGATAATAAAATCATTGCCCCCAAATTAGGATGTTTCAAAGGATAATGAGTAAGTCTATTTTTAAAGAAGTCAGGGAGTGTTTACTTATGATTTTACAGAATAGATGAACATAATTTTTACAGAGGGAAAAACCTGGAGATATAATAATCCTGAAAGAACATGCCAAGAATGTGAAGTAAAATGTTCATTAATCTGGTGTAAATTGTGGATATCTGCACTTTTATTAAACTCTATAGGAGAGTCTAATGTGCACCTCTGAAAACCACTAGCCTGGGGGCACCTGGGTAGTTCAGTTGGTTGAGCTTCTGACTCTTGATTTTGGCTCAGGTCATGATCTCAGAGTCGTGGGATTGAGCCCCACGTTGGGCTCCATGCTAAGCGTGGAGCCTGCTTAAGATTCTCATTCTCTCTCCCCCTTGGCTCCTCCCTCACTTGTTTTCTCTCTCTGTCTCTCTCTGTCTCTCTCTGATTCTCTCTCTCTCTCCCTCCCTCTACAATAAAACAAAACAAAAACCATTAACCTGGATGATACTAGATTCAAATGAAAGAAGTAAAGCTGTGAACAAGTCAGCATTTTAAATAATAACTACAGTTATCCCTGAGAATACTATAGTGTTCTTGGCTAATATCATCAGGCAAAATGCCACGCGGACTTGAACAAAGATATAAGAAGTTGATAGAACTATTTCATAAGAGTTTCAATCACAGGATAAATGTAACATTAAGCAGATTTACCATGCACCGAGGTAAAGACAGCTGTTCTGTTTGTAAAGCTGGACTTGTTTGGGGGGAACTGAAGCTTATGCTTCAAATTCTTCCCAATGCTTGTTGCCACCATCAATACACAGTTCTAACTGGTTTGTTATGATCACCATTTCCCAAAAACACCTGTGTAGATTCTGTGAGCTCACCCTTCTTGAACTTAAAAACAACGCTCTTTGAAGCTGAAGGGCACCATTTTAAGAGTTTACCTATTGCCATTTTGGGCTCTCTTGTCACAAAGTTTGTATTCAGCACCCCAGAGTGGATCTTCAATCTGATCCTAACCAGGTTGGGAATGGGGGTATGTGGAAGGGAGAAGGGGCCAGAGGGTTGCCATTGGAAATTTTAATCTTTTGTACCTTTCTTATCAATCCCAAAGTCAGATTCAGAAATTTTACTTCCGGAGGATTAGATTCAAATCTCACTATGAGCAACCTTTCTTTAATTCTGGCCTTGCCATTTCTCTGAGGAACCCTGGGTAAAATAACAGAATCTGAGGTTTTTTGTGCAGGTATGAATGATTGATTATAGTTTTACACCCACTATATATGAATTATTTAAAAGAAGAATGCTTTAAGTATATTTGCTAGTCCAATAAAAGTCCAGGAATCAGGAAGACAATGCAAGAATGTTCTCAAAGAAGTTAAGATATTTGAAATAAGGAGACTATTTATTTGAACCAGGATCAATTGCAATTTTCCTTCCTGCTTGTTTATCCCTGTCTTCATTAAACAGGGAGCTGTGAAAAAGAATAGGTTGGAAAGGAACCATTTAATGACTTGTCTCCTGGAAGGTCAGCTTTTATTGATGCTAATACCAGAGTTCATTGATATGATTCACTTGAGGCTAAAATAGGACTTGTGAGTTTGTGTTAAAGCAGAAACTCCTTATCAAAGTACTTTATTACTCTTTCTAGGGAGGAGAACTGATTGAAGGCAATAGATTACATATACTGTAATATTTTGTGATATATTACATAAAATATGAGGAGGGGTAGATGAAATGGGTGAAGGTGGTCAAAAAGTATAGACTTACAGATAGAAAATATGTAAGTCCTAGGGGTATAGTGTATAGCATGGTGACTATGAAAGTTGTGAAGAGAGTAGATCTCAAAAGTCTTCATCACAAGAAAAAAAATTGGTCACCATGTGTGTTGATGGATGTTAACTTGACATTGTGGTGATCATTTCACAATATATACATATATTGAATTATTATGTTGTACACTTAAAGCTAAGATAATGTTATAGGTAATTTTTATCTCAATAAAAAATGTAGTTGTTCCTTATATCTCATTATGAATAACAGTGATCTCTGAAAGTTTCATCTCTCCCCTTTAGTATATCTGGGTAATTCATCATCTTGGAAAACTTTGGGGTTGATTTATTATCAGGTTCCCTCCACACATACTTTCTGTTTATTGTGTGTGACCACCAGTCTTGATCAGTCTTTCCTGTTCTTGGTATAATATCTATCTTTTTCTGGAACTGTTTGTCTTACATTAATTCCTAGTATTCACATTTCCCTTATTATTCAACAAAAATGTGTAAACCCACTATTTAATAAAAATCCATATTTATTGACATTTTCCTACTGATTAAAATAAACATAGTAATAGATTATTATAATATTTTGTGAAAAATTAAAAAGAATTCCATATTACTATAATATTAATCCCTAACAACCTGATTTGGGGATGATTGGACTTGACTAACAGAACCAACTTCCTGTATTGGACCTCATAACTGTCCAGAGGGCATGTAGATTTAGCATTGGTAGAATAAGTCTTATCATCTTCACTCCCTACCAGCTGGCATCAGGCGATGCACCAACTTTCTGCCCTCCCCTCTGGTGGCTATTTTAGCAGAAGACAAAAACTAGCAGGCTATACAGCAAGCTTTTCTGCAGTGAGCTGTGTACTGCAATCATACTGCTAATCCACTTCCTGGGGAGACCAGCTGTTCCGTCTGGTGTACATCAGCATTAGGTTTCCTCTACTTGGCTCCAGTAGATGTGTTAAGAGGCTGGAAAGGGATCCAGGTCTGATTGTGAAATTTGCATTTTAATGTTTCTGTAGAAATGAAAAACCCCTAAACACTTTTCAGGCAAAATAACTTAACTACGAAGTATTTACTATATTTCTGCTTCTGGAGAGTATAGTTCTAATTCTTCCTGTGTTAGACTCTAAATTAAGAGACAATAGTTAATTCTGAGTCATTTCCCCCCCAAAGGAACTAAGATTCTGTTCAAATTATAGCTCTCCTTTATGTACATTTTTCTTAATATATTACTGAAACACTAAGTAAGTGCAAACTGTAAAGCAAGAAAACCAGTACAGCTGATTGACTTTGAAATTGAGAGCACCAGAAAGCTAAAATGAACTTCAACTAGAATTTCACTTGCTTTTTAGTGAAAGGAAGACAAGTTCTGAATATGCCTCTGAGGGCTTACTTTTTAGAGTGTGTCAAAAGGATGAATTCATTGTGATCCTAACAATGGGCCTCAGATAATTGTTTTGACTCATGAGTTTGTGTTGCATTATCTTTCTTGCATGGTGTTGCAGCTGCAGCATGGAGGTTTTACTTCAATTCCTGTTACAGATTTTTTGGAATGTCCTTTACTGGTCATAAAGAAAGATAGTCCTCTGGGTTTGTTTTCCAAGTTCTCCTTTACTCCTCTAAGTAAAATTGCTGAGATTCAGGGGAACAGAAATCTGAAATATTCAGTCCTTCAAAGTGAGACCATCTGAGCTGATGCTTGGATTTTTGGTTTCTCATAGTGTATTAGAGTCTGATACTCGTCTTTGAATTAACAACAAATCTGTTGTTAAATGATTGCGTTGATGAAGAAAGATATTTTTAGGAAGGAACCTGGAATGTCTGTAAAATAACTTTTACTTTTTTTTTGAAATATACAAATATGCTGCTTAAATACTGACATGAAGGAATCTTAGAACTAAGTGATGTGACTTGTTTGCCTGGGCATTAAATCTCAAAAGTTAAAAAAAATGTCACTCAGGTGGAGTTTGTGTTCAAAACAATGTAACTAACTGGTTTGAGACAAGTTTACAAGCAATGGAAAATTTGAAACTTTGACATTGTAGAACTCAGGTCTCCTTTAGCTAAATGATATTTTACCTATAATGGACGTTACAAAATTCTCCTTAAAAAATGAAGAAGGTATTGGTGATATTGGTTCTTTTGAGTGTAGCAGCAGAGAATGGCAAGAACTGATCTCTACTTTTATGCTGCCTGGAATATTTATGGGTATGCAGATGGCTCCCACATAGAATGGCTCTTAAAATTGTCTTGTTATGCCTCTTCCTCTGTATCTTTTGCATAGATAAATAAATTCTGAATTACAGAACTTCCGATTTTCATGACATTGTTCCAAAGATGGCTTTTAGCATTATATAGCTTTATAAATTCAGCCCATAGTCAAGACCTACCAATGCATGGAAAGAAGAGTAACATCCATAGGACATCTTTGTCTTTATTGGCATCTGCTGGCCCTCTGTGGAGTTCCAAGTCTTGCTCCCTCTACTATGTAGAAATTTTCTTTAATAAATCCCAGAGCAAAAGAGTTGAGTGGTGGTATAGGGAGGTAGTGAAAAGTACAGTCTATAGGTCCAGATGGATATGGGTTCAAATTCTTTCTCAGCCACTTACTTTCTCTACGACTTTAAGCGTTTACTGATCAGCTCTTTAAGTGTCTGTTTTCCATCTGTAAAGAAGATATGATATTTTGAACCTACCTTAAGAGTTTGTTGAGTATAAAGAGTGATAATGATTTAAACTTAAACACTCAACAAGTTTTAGGGGGATAAAAAATTGTGTATAAAATGTTTTATATGCACTAAAGCCTCAAAAATTGCATTTCCCCTGAGTTAGACCAGCCTGTGCTATGCTGCAATAACAGCTCAAAACCTTAGCAGTTTAAGCAAAATTAGGTAGTAGTTAAAAAAAAAAAACATTTTTTGCACATTACATATCCTCATTGGTCACCAGGAAGTGTCTGATCATGGCAGTCAATTAAAGACCCAGACTAATGGAGCAATCACAGTCTTGACCATTGCTGGTTTCAAAGTCAGAGAGAAAAGAGAGTCCTGGAGGGTTCTGCACCAATAATTAGAAGCTTCAGGCCTAAGTCAGCATATAGTATTTACATTCTTTACTAATTGGCCAGAGCTGGTCATGTGCTTCTCCCATAACTACAAATGTATGAGAGAAGGGATTAGGAAGTCCAATCCTATAATGTATTCTAATGGGGGGTGAGGAATGAATTATTGGCCAGCAGCACTAATGACTTCCACATCTTCTACTCAAACTAGCATATAACCTCAAGCAAGAAGTTAATTGGTATTTTTCTCTTCTAGTCCTTCACAGTACTGAGGTATTGTTATTAATGTCAAGCACTAGAAGAAGAAGAAGAACATTAATTAGGTTAATGAAGTATCACCAAAGGACTTACATACTGTTATTGCTTTGAGCAGAAATTGGAATTTTAGACAAGCACCCCTTCAATTAAGCACCTGCTTCATTATTATCAGGAAAAGATAGGTTTAGTAATTGATTTTTCTTCTGTATAGCCAAATGAAACTTCAGAGTTTACAATTTTATTATTTTATTTAGGAATAATTATGGTTTTACTCTTGCCATAAGAATATAGTGACTTTGGCTTATGCCAGCTAAACTTGTGGTTCTGTGATTAAGAGGCATTTTAAAATCTCATCCAAAAATAATACTTCCTATAGAAAGTAGATTTGACGATTTGGATATTGTCAGATGTGGAAGCTGAGTTTCTGCATACACACAGATATGCAAATTCACATCCTTATGTACTTGGTGATATTTATCCAAGAGCAGAGTGTTCTTTAGGCAAAGAACACAGTTTAGCAGGGACTTCGACAGCCTGTTTTGGAGCTTGGAAGCAAAACTGGGAAGTCTGGATAGCAGAAACATAATGAAGTGACATTTCGGGTAACTAAGAATTGCCAATCCAAACTTTATCAAACATGGTTAAATATCACTTTGGGACTGAGACATAACATATCAACCTCAAGCCTACAATTTTAGGCTCCATATTTTGTAAGACATGTAGCTGCCAGAAAAAATATTGGATGCCCAGCTAAATTTGAATTTCAGATAAACAAGGAATAATTTTGTAGTTTAAGTAGGTCCCATGTAGATATTGTTTGGAATAGGAATGGGAGTTTTGTGTAAACAAATATCTACATGGGACATACTTATGCTGCAAAATTATTTATTGTTTGTATGACATTCAAATTTAACTGGACATGCTGTGTTTTTATTTACTAAATTTGGCGACTGTATCAAGAATGAATTACATGCACATCTGACCTCATTTACCTTCACCTGGTAGAATATCCGACCTCACTTACCTTCAGCTTGGTGGAAGTAACCAGTTGTGCCTATGTAGCCTGATGCATTAGGATCTTTCTTTTACTTCAGTCCTTCTAGAGTAGTAAAAGAAGGAATAGGAAGTCAGTGTAGGTGACAAATTGTAGTAATTATTTTATATCTTTTTAGCATCTGAACAGCATGAAACACCCTGGAAAAAGCAGCCTACTCTTTAGGCTTAAAGCCTTAAAGCCTTAAAAATTGGATACAATGGCAAAAATGTTTGAAAATCTGCCCTTTGAAGTCTGCAGACAATTTATCCCACTGACCCCTACTTGCCATGAACAGTTGCTGTTATTAAGTCCACAGAAAGCCTGACATTGATTAGTCAGTTTTGGTGTTAAAATGATCAAAAACAGTGTAACTGATGGAAGACACAGACAACAATAGTGTCGTATTTTGGGCATTAATTCTACTGGAAATAAGTGGCCTGACAAGGGATTGCTGCCTTGGAAACTGCTGCTCTAGACTGAGGCTAGTGTCACACACAAGGATGGCTTGACTATTTTGAGTATTATTTTATTATGTGATTGCATCCAGACACAGGTAACTGGTGGTCTTTGAGTCATGATGGAACTTTGCTTTCCCACCCAACATCGCCCAGCTTGGTTTTGTTATGAATCTTTTTTTTGTTTTTGTTTTTGTTTTTGTTTTTATAACTGAGCCCTCTGCGACTTTTACTGCTTAATCAGTTGTAGCCACAATTAGGGGATTTTTTGCAGGAACAAAAATGCTCAGTTCTGCTTCTTTTGTTCATTAACACCCCAAACTATAATATTATGATTGCTTGGCTTAGTAATGTTGCACGCGTCAGGGAAATTTCCAATAGGAAAGGCCATTCCAATGTTATATTTTTAGGCTTTTCAGCTGTAACTAAAATTAAATAACCAAAAGAATACCGTCAAACTTTAAAGCTCTTTCAATCAGTACCTCAGTGTGGTGGGGGTGTGGTTGTATTTTAGTGTGTTTTACTCTAGAAAACACTAACTATACTGGAAGTATAAAAACTCCCAGACTTAAAAACACCAGGGAAAATCATTAAATGTTGTGCTTGTGGATCCACAGAAGGATGTGGTTCCCGCCAACCTCTTGCCTCTGTCTGTTTCTCCCTGGGCATTGCCACAGACTGAAACTCACTCTTGATTAGGAACCAGACAGCCTGGTCTCCTGAAGATCTGAATATTGCTCTCTCTGAAGGACAAAAGCACTGAACAAAAGACTGAGTTAGTTTAGCTCTAAATAAAACACAGGCATATACTAATGATTTAGGGCTCCTTTAAAAATATTGTTTATTATTTTACTGATTAATAATAAAGACTTTGACAGCTGGAACCTTTTCTGCCTGATGTGAAATGTTAAGGTGGAACTGGACAAGAAAACAAGATACCCTATTAAATCTCTATCCCACTTCTACCTCATGCTATACAGCAAGATGGGAGCTCAGTGATCGGTTCTTAATGTGATGAAGTGTCAGGAGGAATCAGCATCTGAACGTTAAAGCCTCTCCTGGGCCATGTACAGGGTAGGAATCTGGTGAGCTCTGTTGTAGCCTATGTAACCTGGGGTCTCCTGGATTAGAGACAAGTAAGGAGCCCAGATAGAGTCCCCCACGAGTAATCAACTCTATGCAAAGACTGGGGCAGGCTCGAGGTAGGCATCAGATGAGGGGGCAGCAGGGAGCTCATGCTGAAAAAGAGACAGGGATCTAATCTCTGAGCATAGAAGATAAAACTCTAGTTCATAAAATAATGAAAGTTTTTGCAGATGCTATTTTTAAAGATTTTTTTAAGTCAGAAAATGCAGTAGATGCAAACATACTTGAGCATTATTTTATTTTCCTGTCATAGAAAGTTTTATTATTTGGTTAAAATTTCCAAAATGACACATCTAGAATTTGTTAGAGTCTGATTGCAGTGCTGTAACTCTGAGCACATTTTGGCGCTAACTAGGGTACTTTTGAAGTTCGTTTGTTTTGGCTTCCTCTTATTTACTCGTGAGCTAATTGCTAAATGTGATTTATCTCAGAGCCTTTTAATGTTGTATTCTTTAAAGGAGGTTTTTCCATTGCAAATAAAACCAAAGATTATGTCTTTAACACACATACAAATTATCTTTTGTCTTCCTTATTTCAAAATTTATGATTTGAATGTCAACTTTTCAGCTTTAGCGATTTGGAGACCTATGTTCTATTTCAGAGATGGCCTGTCTTATGCACACTGACCTGGTCTTTTCATTTGCTTCCTAAACTGCTAATATCCATTCCTAGGCAAAACCATTCATCAATTTTGCTTGATTTGCCAAACCAGGCTCAGTCATGTGGTGTCTCATCAGTGCTGCTGGACTGTGTGTCCCCAAGGGGGCCTGTATTTCCCCTCTTGCTAATTTGAGGAGCGTACTATGTTGAATAGTGTCTTCTCAAAATTCACGTTCACTTGGAACCTCAGAAAGTGACCTTATTTGGAAATATGGTCTTTGCAGATGTAAGTGAGGTAAAAATTTGGATGAGATCATTGTGGATTTTGGGTGGGCCGTGAATCCAATGATTGGTGTCCTTATGAGAAAAAGAATGGACACAGAGGGACGCAGGGAGGAAAGCAATGTGGAGATGGAGGCATAGATTGGAGTCATGCTGCCACAATCCAGTGACTGCCAGGAGCCACTTGGACCTGGAAAAGGCAAGGAAGGATTCCTCCCTAGAGCCTTAGAGAGAGTGTGGCCCTGCTTACACCTTGGTTCTGAACCTCTGGCCTCTACAACTATGAGATAATATGTTTCTTTTGTTTTCAGCCACCAAATTATAGTAATTTGTTTTAATAGTTCTAGAAGCTAATACAAGGGGCTTCCAATAGTTAGACTGTGTATTGGCTGACTGCCCAATGCTCCAAGCGTCCCAGTGAGAGTCTGGGAGAACATGGGGCACTAAGCAGACTGACAGGGCAGAGAGCCATGTGGATACAGAGTGACTGAGATCCCATTACTACAGAGGGGTACAGAGTAGGGGTTGGGGACAGGAACAAGGCAGACATAATAAAAACAGAACATCTGTTTTTGTGTTACCTGGGCTGCATTTCCTTTCCTTTGACAGAGGACAGAACCAGCCCAGACCCTGGGAGACCTGAAGCTTAACACAGGCCAAGCATCAGACGGACTCTTCTAGAGGTGGAGCAAGGCAGGGGGTCAAGCAGTTCATTACACAAAATGGTTGGATAATTGGAAGTTTCTGGATATACATTAAAATGTTCTCTAGTCCTGTGCTTGGTTGGCACCATGCCAATCTTATTTGTATTTTTGGACGTGGCTAGTGAAGGCTAGACGTTGAAGGCTTTATCCTCAAGCTCCGGATATCTTTCTCATGAGTCCTCTCCTTGTCAGCATTACTGCTGTAGCCCTGGCTCAGACCTTCTGAGTCACACCTGGAGAGCTGTAATGATAACTTCTATAGTAATGACTATGCACATAAATAGCCTTGCCTTTTTTTTAACTTTAGTGAGGAATAACTGGCAAATTAATTGTATAAATTTAAAGTGTACAGTGTGATGATTTGATATACATACATAGTATAGAATGCTTAACAAGATCAAGATAATTAACATATCCAGCACCTCACATAGTTAACTCTGTGTGTGTGTGTGTGTGTGTGTGTGTGTGGTGAGAAGGCGTACTATCTACTCTCAGCAGCGTCCAAGTATACAACACCATATTAAGAGTATTCATCATGTGCAAAGCCTTGTCTTGAGTGCTGCCTATAATAATTCATTTGATTGTCACTACCACCCTATGAGGTTCTGGTACTCTTATTCTTTTACACAGATGAGGAAACTGAGGCACAGAGAAGTTCAGTAACTTACTCAAGGCCACATAAATTGAATGAACAATATTCCTAGGTATAACTTCTTACAGTTGTATTAAAATTGATTTATATTTTCTATTGATTTGGGTATGGATTAAACATTTGTGTGTACTTCAAAACACACATTGAATAGGTTACCACAGATTGTGAATGTGTCTGGGGCCTTGGAGGATAAGATCTAACTGGGCTCAGGAGAAAAAGTGATCAAACATTCTTCTCATTGGTTGGGATAAGATAAATACATAATTTTTTTTTTATTTTTTGTTTTTTTTAATTAATTTACTTATTTTGAGAGAGACAAAGAGAGCGTGAGCAAAGGAGGGGCAGAGAGAGGGAGACAGAGAGAGATGGAGAGAAAGACAGAGAGAGAGAGAGAATCCCCAGCAGGCCCCACACTGTCAGTGCAGAGCCCGATACAGGGCTTAAACTCAAAACTGTGAGATCATGACCTGAATGGAAATCAAGAGAAGTATGCTTAACTGGCTGAGACACCCAGGCACTATAAGAAGAATACATAATTTTAAACAAAGGAATAAATTGCAGAGGGATTTCTTACTGCAGTTGTTGAGGAGTGGTGGAAGGAAACAGATATTTTAACAATATATCTTTGTCATTAATGACAGGGCTTTTGTCAGCTGAGTGCTGTGGTTTGGATGTGGTTTGGTATGTTTCATATGACTTCTTGTTTTTCAGGTGGTATGGAAGGGCTGTTCTTAGGAGTGGTGATTGGGGCAGTCCTGCACATGAGCAGCAAGTGGCAAAATAATCAGCTGCTAGTTTTCTGCAGCTGCTGTTTAGGCTTCTGGAACATTGTCACCTGAGGGAGCTGGGCAAGTTGATAACCAACTTTTAGACTTAGCCGTTGCATCAAGGATAGAGAATTGTCTATGAAGTAGGAGAAACCAGGTAGAATGTATTCTCTTAAGCCTTGCTTTCTTACCATCATGGATGCCAAGTGTCTTTGACAGTTTGTACAGGGTGATGGTTTTGTTCTTGACTTTGGCCATGGCTAGATGGCAAGATACAGAGCTTATTGACCTTCAGATCAGATTTTGAATTAATAGATGATACAGGACCCTCTCTCTCTTTCTGTGACAACAGATGTTGAGGATGCCTCTGTATGAGAGGCCCTGAACCAGTCAGTGTAGCTGTGGGCACAAGGAGGTGAGAGCTGGTGCTTGTTCTTGAGGTGAGTGTACTCTCATTGGGGTGACAGCAGCAACAGTCAGCGGAGTCCTTACTGAGAGCTGGATAAGAGCACAGCCTGGACTGCCTTCCTCTTTGTACCTGGATCCCAGTAAGGCTCGTAAGGTTCCCCATCTGTGAAATGAGGGATAATATCACCCACCTATCAGGTTCCAATAATTAAATAAGATAATCCTTGTAAAATACTTACTGGAATGCCTGGTCTATAGTAAGAGCTCAGTAAATGTTAAAATGCTAGCTATTAGTGTCCTAATGTATTGTCCCAGTTGTAAGAGTGAGAAGTTCCTATCCTTTTAGGGAGAGACCAGTTGTTCTGTGGTTACCAGTAAATATCAGAACCTGTTTCATAGCTGTGGCAGCAGTCTTTCATGCTTCTGTCAACTCGCCCATCAGTGACAGCAGCCCCCACACCCACCAAGACACACAGTAGTACAGCCAGACAGTCATGAACAGCTTAACTCCAGTGATGTGCTTTTGCAGGTCAGCCAGTCAGCAACATCCTCACTCCACCTCTGCTTCTGCAGCTGAAGGTCCCCTGCTGTCTAAACATGCCACCTCCTGGATGTCTCCCAGCCCCTGAGCTGGAAGCATCTCCCACCCCTGTAGAAGATCAGCGTTCTCTGCTTTGCTCAAGGGCCCTGTATGCTGACGTGCAGCTCTCCCTTGCTTTAGCAAGCAATAAATTCAGTTTTTTGGTCACTTGTTGAGTGGAGCCCCCTTCTTTTGACAGTGGAGACATGTAAAATATGCTAAGAGATAACAAAGATGGGGCTGTCTGAAAGAGCTCCCACAAAGAGCTGAGTTTGAGTCCAGGGTGTGAAATAGGAGTTATTCAAGTCCAGAAAAATTGCAAGGGGGAGGTTTTCTAATTTGAGGGAACACACCACGAGTGGAGACCTGAGTGATAATGGCAATGGTTGTGGAGCTGCCTCCTAATCCGTCATCCCTGGACACGGGGTAGGTGTAGGGTGGGGTGCTGGATACTAGACTGGAACAGAACTAGGCTGGATTGTAAAGGCCTCGGATCCCATCCAAAAGAGTTTTCCTGTTCTGGTGCTTCTCAAACATTTTTCTCGGCTTCTGAGTTCTAACCACAGAAGAAACTGAACTTTTACCATAAGAGGGAGTTTCTTTGAAATCTCCCTATTGGGGATATTTGTCATTCTTTTTTGGCTGCCCAGCATCTGAACTCTGTTTTTGTGCTTGAAAATTTTCCCATAGGAGGGAAAAAAGCAAGATCTGTTCCCTCCTGCCCCACTCTACAAGCTGAAATGCCAGTACTTGCCTTTCTAGCCTCCTTTTCAGCTAGGACATGGGCAGAACCTGAGGTGGGAGTGCACACAGCAAAAGACGAGATCTGGGCTGTGTGCAGTGGTCATGGTCACAGCCTGTCGCTAGTGTGTGATGTGAGTGATGTGAGTATTGCATGCTGCAGGAGTGACCACTTTTAATCAATCCTATGATTCACATATTACCCAAATTTTAATATTGCTGAAATCAGGACACTCCTTAAAATCACCATTGTGAGTTTGATAACCTTAAAATCACCATAAGTGAGTATGATTATTATTTATTTTTTTCCTTAAAAGATAAAATAATAACCCAATGGTCTTAGAGTCAGCAACATCAGAGATACAGATTCCTGGGGCGCCTGAGTGGCTCAGTCAGTTAAGCGTCCGACTTCGGCTCAGGTCATGATCTCATGGTTTGTGAGTTCAAGCCCTGCATCAGGCTCTGGGCTGACAGCTCAGAGCCTGGAGCCCGCTTCAGATTCTGTGTCTCCCTCTGTCTGCCCCTCCGGCTGCTTGCATTATGTCTCTTGCACTGTCTCAAAAATAAATAAACACTTAAAAAAATTAATTAAAAAAAAAGAAATACAGATTTCTCAGTGGTAGCAGAAATGTCCATGTCAGACCAGTTCTGAGCACTGGTTTAGCCTCAGAGCCTCATGTCTGGTTGTCTATCCCTTTACGTTACTCTGTAAGCCTTCTAATAAATTTATTATTTGCTTAAATTAGTTAGACTTTGTTTCTATTGTTTGAAACTACACATCTTGGTATATATAAGTTATCTTAAAAAGTTTTACAAATCCTGCAGTTTGTTAATATATCTGTTTTAATGGAAAAAGGACTTTTTCTCTAAATCTTCATTTAAATTTGATGTCTCAAGAAACTATGTCAGGTTGATAACTCACAATTCAACAAGTATTTATTGAAAACTTCTAGGTGATATTATGGAGTGGGGCCTTCTGGAACTTTCACTCCGATGTGTCCCTTGTGGGCTTGCATCCCCCCTCCCCTGGGCCCCCTTCCCTCCCTCCCCCGAACATCACCTGCCATTCCTATCCCGGGGACTTGACTCTACATAAGAAGCACATGTAGGTAATGGAGAGCTGGGAGATGCTTTAACTTAAGAGTGATGTGACCACATTCACACAATCACTTCTATGGGCTTTCTTCACTTATTCCCATCCTCATTCACCTGGGGCAATCCTGTCTCCCTTCACAATCTCCTTTATCTTGAACCTCTATGGAAACTGTTTGGAGCCCAGAGCTGTGGGCATTTGGCTTTGAAATGCCAGATATCTTTTATATTCCAAATGTTTTTGAATTCAAATGTTCTGAGTGTTAGTTCTTTCTTCATTCCAGATAATTGCTGGGTTTCCAAATTAAAAAACAAAAAAACAACAATGTCTTTCAAAATAAAAACTTCCTCAGCATGAACAATGTTACAATTGATATTTGGATCTAATAGACCCTTCTTAGACTTTTCTCAGGTCCGCATGCAAACTTTTCTTGAGTTACCTTTACTTATAATATTCACTTCAGCCTACATGGGTCATTTGCTCTTACTGAGTAGAGGGAAGCATGCTTTCAAAATAGAGAACTTTTCTGAAGCAAAAACTTTACATATTCTACTTGTGGTTGAAGAACCTGATGAAAGATTTAGAGATAAACAGTCCTAATCACTGTTGATTGGGAAATTAGGCACAGAGACTGTTTGGGGAGCATTTGGTAAGACAAGACTCCATCTCTGAGGAGCTGGTCCTGCTTTGTGATAACACTGTAGATGATCTTTGAAGAGGGAGCTAATAGTTTGCACCTTTGTGGAATCCCCCCAAAGTCTTGTCTCTGGGGCATTACAGTGGGGAGCTAACCTCAAAGACTTGTCATCCTTAACTATTGTTTTAATGGATGAAAAGCCATAATGCAGTGAATGTTAGGCCACTATTTGCAATATGTCTATTCTCTTTAGATACAGTAGAATAATTTCTTGTCAGGATTTAACTTCCTTACTGTTGTTAATTTATTTTTATTTTGAGATAGTGTAGTACATAGTATTACATTTTCACTTCAGTTTATTTTAAGTCCAGTTATAAAATGCCTTTTTAAAATAGGTTTCTGTGAAATTAAAATCCATCTAGCCATTTCTGGTTTCTGAGATACTATTACTTCCCATCTTCTTTCTGCTTGCCTTCTACAATCTCCCACCAAAGACAAACCCAAAACAAAACCACAACTAAAAACAGAACTATATGTTTTAAAGACAGAGGGAGATCTGATACTTCCATGAAGTCTTTATTATTTTTTTAAAAGATTTCATTTATGTAATCTGTATACCCAACATGGGGCTCTAACTCCCAACCCTGAGGTTAAGAGTCACATGCTCTTCCAACTGACCCAGCCAGGTACCCCTTCCTCCAAATCTTTAAAAGGAAAATGTTGGAATGACATGATTCTTCTTTGTGTTAGATATTCCACATTTTGTGAGAAGAGTTAGGCTTTCCTAATAGTCCTCACTGACTGGCTCAACAGAGTGAAAGATACATGTCCGTTGTTAATACAGGAACATGTTTGGAGGCCAGTGTGGAAAGCTATGGAACACCCTTGTCTGACGTTGTGTTTTGTTCAGCACTTGGATGGAATTCAGTGTCCTATAGGAAGATTTAAGCTTTCGCTTGTTCAGAATTTGTAAGAAAAAGTCTGGGTTAAATTTTACATGACCATCTTCTATAAAAGATGGTTAGACATAATCATGTAGACAGAGAAACACTTAAAACTCTGATTCTTTCCAAGTACTTAGATGCCCTCACTTAAGAAACATACTCGATAAGTTATGCTAATGGATGGGAAAGCAGTCTGAAAAGTTTACATACTGCAAATGCAAGCTGCTGTTAGTATTTGGCAGTCTCTTATTTATTCAGTAAAACAGCTGTTCAAGGCCCTTCCCTGGGCCAAACTATCTTAGCCTCATTCCACTTATAGAAATGAGCATGCAAGCAATGAGAAATGGGCATTTCAGTAAAAATATTTTCTTGTTCCTATTTTCCAGAAATTCAATTGGCATTCCCCTTAAGTTAATCCCAATCTTTAGGTTTCCCAAATCCATCAACGACTATTCCTCAGCATCAGGCACTGGTGCTCAATGGACGTGTTATGACTGACTGAATGAATCAACAGATATTTTGTACAGTGCTGAAGCACCTCAAGAAAGGGAAAGAAATGCAAAATGCAGACACTCTCACTTGGGCTACTTACACTTTAACTTGGGAACATAAACCAAGCACACGGATTCTGCATATGCTGCAAAGCAAGGCTATACAGGATTAAACACCAAGGGGATCAAGAGGAGAGTCCAGAAGGAGAGAGACAGGGCTGTTGATGTGGCCTCAAGTCATCAGAAGAGATGGGATTTGAAAGGGACCACCAGGCCCCATGGGATGTGGTTTGTACTACATGTTTGTATATCCCCAAAATCCATATGTTGAAATCCTTATTCCCCAATGTGATGGCATTTGAAGATGGGGCCTTTGGGAGATGGATTTATGCCCTTATAAGAAGAGACAATGAGAGAGTTTGCTTCTTCTCTTTCTGGCATGTGAAGACACAGTAAGAAGACATCCATCTGTAAACCAAGAAGACAGCTATCACTAGGAACCTAACTGGCTGGCTCCTTGAACTTGGACTCCTAGCCTCCAGAACTGTGAGGAATAAATTTCTGTTGTTTAAGCCACCCAGTCTATGATATTTGTATTATTGCAGCCGGAACTAAGACAGGATAGAAATAAGGCATTCCTGGAATGAAGAGAGCAAAGGGTCTGAATTGAGGAATGCTCCAGGTGCAGAGGAGCTCCTCACAAGCTATTTTACATCTCAGGGTGCTCTTAGGCTTATTGATTTCATCATCCATTATTATAGAAGGTAGGATATAGGATCAAATCTGCACTGACTTAGCAAAAAACCTAGAATTTACAGTCTCTTTTCCTTCCTCCCATCCTTATTCTCTCCTTCTTTCCTTTCCCTTTCCCTTTCCTTTTCCCTTTCCCTTTCCTTCTCCCTTTCCCTTTCTCTTTCCCTTTCCCTTTCCTTCTCCCTTTCTTTCTCTCTCTTTCTTTCTCTTTCTCTTTCTCTTTCTCTTTCTCTTTCTCTCTCTCTCTCTCTCTCTCTTTCTCTTTCCCTTTCCCTTTCCCTTTCCCTTTCCTTTCCTTTCCTTTCCTTTCCTTTCTCTCTTCTCTTAAATTTTTTTTTAAGTTTATTTATTTCTTTTGAGAGAGAGGGAGAGAGAAAATCCCAAGCAGGCTCCACACTGTCAGCACAGAGCCTCAAACTCATGAACCATGAGATCATGATCTGAGCTCAATGGACTGGTCACCCAGGCACCTCTATTCTCTTTTCTTTTTTCTTTTTCATGTTGTTTTCATGAGTGTTTTTCTTTTCTTTTCTTTTCTTTTTTTTTTTTTTGCCACTGCAGTCCCACAGCTAGAACTATCCCTGTCACTGTAGAAAGTATTTGAATAAGTAGCCACCAAGGAACCACAGAGTTTATTAATAACTAGAATCAGAAGCCTTTCCCGCCTACTCACTGAGTTTAGAGCTTTCTCTGAGTTTAAGGATCCACAATTTTCTTTGTGCTTGACATTAGTGGAGAAGATTGAGGCTCTTGGGTAATTTTTATGACAGTAATTTTGGATTTTGTCTCATGACTGCTTTGGGAGTAGAAGAATAATTTTATTCTTGCTAAACTAAATAAAATAAACAAGAAGCTTATGAAATGAAACATTGAAGAACATTAATTAATTAAAAAAATTTTAATGTTTATTTTTGAGGGAGAGAGAGAGTGGAGGAGGGGCAGAGAGAGAGGGACACAGAATCCGAAGGAGGCTCCAAGCTCTGAGCTTTCAACACAGAGCCTGATGTGGGGCTCGAACTCATGAACTGCGAGATCATGACCTGAGCAGAAGTTGGGTGCTTAACTGACTGAGCCACCAAGGCACCCAACATTGAGGACCATTTAAAAGCAAACAGTAGACATAGCTTAATAATTTCAAAAAATAACATGGTAGATATTCCATATCAGCAGACTGTTCACTTTCTCAGTGAAAAGGAGAATAAAAGGTGTTTTTTCCTAGGAAGGTAATGTTCTATAGTAAGCAGAGGTATTTAAAGGAGTTCAAATCTTAACTCAAAGGGAAATGACTTAAAATATATGTAAACATTTAATTCACATTAAAATCACTGAAATCAGCACTTCTGACTCTTCAAATTACTGTAATCTTTTTAAAAATAAATAATTTTTCTTTTGGAAATAAGTGACTAGTTTCTGTAATAGGTTAGAGATGCCATGTGGCCCAGAAGGGAATATAGACTTGATGAAAGTGCCATTTGCCTTTCTTTCTTGCCTGTGCACTGTGAATATGACCAAGTCCCAGTAGGAAGGCTTCAGCTATGTTTCTGTATCTACAGGTGCTGACTTACTCACTGCTCAAATTGACCCATTTGTTCATAATTTTTTATTCCTTGTTGATGAAAATTATATGTCTTTATTAAAATTTAACATAAATAGACTATAAGAAATAGTGGCACCTATTTTAAAGATCATTATGTATAACATTTCAGACAGAAGTCATATGGTTGAGGGGCACCTGGGTGGCGCAGTCGGTTAAGCGTCCGACTTCAGCCAGGTCACCATCTCGCGGTCCGGGAGTTCGAGCCCCGCGTCAGGCTCTGGGCTGATGGCTCAGAGCCTGGAGCCTGTTTCCGATTCTGTGTCTCCCTCTCTCTCTGCCCCTCCCCTATTCATGCTCTGTCTCTCTCTGTCCCAAAAATAAAAATAAATAAATAAATAAATAAATAAATAAATAAATAAATAAAAAAACGTTGAAAAGAAGTCATATGGTTGAGTGCATGTTTACCAATATTTAATATTTCTTTTACTGCTTTACCTTGATTTTCTACATGGAGTTAAAATCCTTTAGCATACCATTAAAGTAAGACATAGGTAGGGTCAGACAATAATCTTCCTTTTCTCTGCATTTTCTTCCCATCTCTCTTTCTTGGACTTTGCAGTGTTCTATTGTCTGTCTCTTAAATGTTTTTAAAATTAAGTATTCTTATTTTAAATTGTAAAAGCATTACTTACTCATTAAACAATTCAATCAATGGAATAGTTTATACATTAACATGTCCCACAGAAAAAACACAAGTACACAATTACACACACACACACACACACACACACACACACAATCTTCCCCTCTACCTCTCCTTATGAGACCTTACTACATACACTATTTTGTAGGTTGATTTTTCATTTAACAATATATCATCAATCCCATAAATATTGGTGTCTTCTTGTCCATGTTTTCTTTTCTCTCACTGCAAGTACTGTAGTTTTAGCCACCTTCATGCTCATTCCCAAATATATCCTCCCAGCCCTGATGTGGGTCTGTCACTCCAGCCCATCTATTGTCATTGCCTCATAGACACTAATGTGCATCTCTCCCTGAACACTGTTTCCCTTTCTGTCTCCATCTCAAGGAGCATGGTATTTTTCATCTCATTTTCCAAGTCCAGATGTGGCATCATCTTCAGTCCTTCCTATTTCTTCTTTAACCATATTGTGCCAATCCCCAGGCTTATTGTTTCCATCTCTTCAATATCTCTTAGATCAGTTTTTCCCCTTTCTGACTATCACTTCTGTGATGCCAGGTGAGCATCACGTCTTGCTTGGGTGCTCTACTTGTCTAACTGTCCTCCCTTCTTCCACTCTCCCTTCTCATCTTCTAATCCATCTGTCTCACAGGATTCAGATGATCTTTCCTCAGTGTAAATCTTAACATGTCTTATAATAATGACTTGCCATTGCTTTCATAATAAAGCCAAAACTCTTTAAGACTTCTAAGAGTTCATCTGATCTGGCCTCTGACTTTGCCTTGCCTGCCTCACTGATCACCATCCCCACCTATGTTTGACTCTAACCCCATAGTCAACCATTCTGAGATCCTTGAACATGCCATGCTTTCACTTACGTGTTTGCCTTGGTACATTGTGTCTCTCCATCTTTTTGTTTCCTCTTTTAGGCTACTTCATGGACACCTTCTTTTACAAACTGGGTTTGGTGTCATTCCTATGTGTTTCGAGAGCATATCACACTTACCTTTACCCTATTTTACTGTAGATCATACTGCAGTTACCTGTGTATGGTTTGTGTGACCCTTCACCCTTAGCACCACCACCACTGGTGACTACACTATGCACTCCCTGACTGCAAAAACTAGGGAGAGCACAAAATGTAGCACCTGTCAGAAACTGCATATTTGAATGACGAATGAACATAGAAGCCCAAGAAGCCCAAAAACTGAAGGGGTGGCTTGTTCCTCAATCTTAGGAGTTATAATGGTCAAGTTAGAAACTTCACGTGCCTGAGGCTGACTCTGGTTGGGATAAGCACTTTTCAGGGCCTGGATATGGCAGTTTGAAATATCAGTGCTATTAAGGAGTAAAGCAAAGTTATCATGACCAGAGTCTGTTCGCCTTCTGTTTTTCTTTGAACTTCATCCTATTTGGGGACTTCTGTAGACTCAGAGTGAGCAGGAGAGGTGATCTAACTCCTCAGTGGGGCAGGAGCAGAAATATGAGGGTTCTCAGAGTGAGGTACTTAGATTTGGGGTAGGCACAACACTTTTGTTGGCTAATCTCGCCTCCCACAAAGCTGGTTAATCTGGCTACTTCTCTCCTGCCTCCAACCTTCAATGTGGGCAAGTTCATTAAAGGAAGACCTTCATTTCTTTATGAATCTTTCTTACTTCAGAGTCCCTGTGTCCTTTATCCACATGCTACAAAGAAAATAAATACATACCACTGATAACCCTAATGCCTTATGACTCTCTTTTATACTTTCTTGCATGCTTTATTGATTTTACATTTGAATACCACACACTCCAGCTGTTACAGTTTTTTTTTTTTTTTATGTGACTGTGTTTTGCTGATTTGCATGGAATACTTCTCAGCTTTACAGTGATAAAGTTAATTTGTATATTGGGACTCACAAAATGGAGGCCTCCCTGGTAGCCCTGCCCTATCACAAACCTACACCTAAGTGAGCCTGCACTTATAAGAAACACCTGTCAAGGAAACCCAACATACATCAATCACACTCCTCCAACTCAGCTTTACCTAGTTCATTCTAGAAAATAGAAACTCTGCTAGCCTTATAAGGAAATCCCCAATCTCCTAGTCAAGCATGCCCTGCTTCCACATTGCTTCTTGTAATGCTCTATAAAACTTACTGTTGCCCAAATTCCCTCAGGAAGGGTGTTCCACTGTTTGGTAGGCATTATATTCCCCAATCCATGTATTGTTTTTCCTTGAGTAAAGTATATCAAACTCATTACTAAATTGTTTTAGTTTTGTCAGTTGACAGTTTTGGTGACAAGATGGGACCCAAAGACAACTTGCTGAAGATTCTGAGAATGGCCCCTAGATGTATAGGTGAAGGTATCTAGAGAGCCCTTTTGGTTCTCTGCTTATTCAGCCACTCTCCAGCATCTCTGGAAAGCTGCTCTCAGATGGAGCTCTGTATATTTTGCATTCTGAACTCTTTGAATTTGTCCTAATCCTTCCAACTGGAAAACTGGGGTGTGCAAAATTCTAGATTTTCACCCGGTGGAAATTGGGATGTAATAGACTCTAGATTTTCACAGTGAGACTCACAGGTTTCAAGAACTGTGCACAGGCCACAAGAAATAGTAAGACTGGTTGAATTAGGGAGGATTACTTCAAGGGAGAATAATGAGTATCCCTCAATCTAAAGAAAGCAAGATGGCAGCTTTTAGGGGACTCACAAAGCCTCAAGGAAAGCCCACAGTGTGAACTACTGGGTGATTTGGGGAAATAAAGAGAAAAAATTCAGAATTTTTTGATCAATAGTATATTGAAATGTAAGTAGGCACAGGTCAGACTATTAAAAGCCATCAGGGTTTTCTCCATTATAAAGGGATATTATTAAAGGAATGATAGATCTATTGCTAATGGGAATCTCAGAAGGTAAAACTGCAAAGTTGGTGCGTGCAGGTTGAACACTTGAGTACTTGCCACCCAACTCTAAGAACTCTGTGCCAGGATAGGTTGGTCATGGAATGGGTTAGAAAGATACCAGTTCACCCACCAACCTCAAAATTTTTTTCATGCAGCAAGGCACCCTGTAAAATATTAAAATCCTCAACCCAGGTGCACATCCCTCCTAAGTATTTGGCTCCACGAGACCCAAGGCTTAGCTAAAGAAATGGGATTGTCAAGTTTCAAAGAATTAAGCACATCACCTTTTGGCACATCTGCTTAGTTTATCTCTGAGAAATGTGGTCCCAGAAACTACAGATACATACAAAAGGTGAAAATCTTACTAAGACAACTTAGAATTACAATGGTCATTGTAGGGAACATTTCAATTAGACAAGATTGTTAAGAAGTGCACTTAACAGTAAAGTGTTAAAAGTTCAGAAATAGCTGAAATAAAATTGATGAATTACCAAACTAGTAATTAGTAAGAGATTATTGTGCACACAAAAAGTTCTCAAACTGGGAGCACTCAAACCAAAACATGGAATGAGGCTCAGGGGTATATTGTTATAAAGCCATATATACAGTAGGAAGTCACTCACTGCTTATTTTTCACAGTGATAATAATCACTTAGAATTTTCTTAAATTACAGAGAACTGGTTAGTGGTTACTCCATAACAATTTTGGAAAACAATTTAAATTTTACTTGTGATTTCCAGAGGCATAAGCAAGAAATGACCCGGGTCAAGTAAGTCTTGCAAAATATGCTAAATTAAGCTTTGCTTGTATGGCTAAACTGGTTTTGTCTGCTTAGGGAATTTTTGAGGCTGGTCTACATTTGGGTTTTATTTTAACAATTCCTTCCTTTTGGTCATTCTTTCAGCAGGCTAAGTGTATGACCAACCAGTATGGCATTCTTCTCAGTTACCATCATTGACGTAGTTCGGCCAAAGAACCACATATTTTGTTTCCACTCATTGAATCATCAAATAGGAAGGTCATGTAGTCACCATCTTCATCATTTATGTAATTATTGTTGCTTTTATCCAGTTGTGTAATTCTAATGGATACCAATTCTAATGGATCCATCAAAAGTATACTAACCTGGAGAGGTTATTATGACTATAAGGAGAACAATAGCCAACGATAGAAAAATTCCCCAGAACAGAGATTCCCAGGAGCCAAGATTTAACCAATTAAATAACTCAAGTGTGTTATAATCAGATTCAGTTTTAGCTAAATCAATCTCTATATATTTTTTTGGATAATTGGGTGTATAATGTATATACCCAGTGTATAATTGGGTTTCAATTTTTTTCTGAGTCATTTGTATAGGCACAGATATGCCTGTATAAAGGCCTGCTATGTATTAGCAGGCTCATATCCTCATGATTACTTGAGAAAGGATGAATATCAGGATGTTTCTTTTCAGGAGGTGGTACTGCAGTTGAGCTTCCCCCTAAATTAGACCTCTATATATTGTGAGCAATCAGAAAATTTAATGAGAGGTATTTCTATGGAAACAAAATAAAAACAAAGTTAATCATTGGAGCAAATTATAAATTCAGTTTCTGAATTTAGACAGCAGCTGGCTGAGAAGATTTCTATATGTCAGTTTGAAGCACCTTCAGATAGAGTGAGGGAAAGTACTGGCATTCTGACAGATTTTCTGCCTTGCAGTTTGAATGTTTGTGGTGAGATTTGTGAGTGGCTCCAAAGGAACAGGCATGAAGACTATGCACACATGAGCTATTGTGATTTCTCTGAAAGTTATATCAAGTTTTCCAGTTTTAACTTTCATGGCTTTGGAAAGGGGGAAATTTTAGTTGTATAGTGATTATAAGTCAAAAGAGTGAAAAAAAATAGAAATGTGAATTTGGAAAGTTCTAACCCAATATTGAAGAATTCAGGACCCAATCCAGTTTATAGGTAGAAAACAATATCTCAAAGACAATTAACAGCACTAGAATCTGATATCCACAAAGATATATTACTGAAACATTATTTTTCTTTCTATAATCAACCTCATTTCTATCAAGGATCACCACAGTAAGACGAATTTGTTTGCAAATTAAATCTAATTTCAATAAACTTGCCCTGATTATTGACATAAATGCATCAATAAAGTGATTGACCATATAAACTCTTTTAAATCTGCTTTGCAAGAGCTTGTCTAATTGTGTCCTGTTACCTAGAGAACATATTCTTATTGAACTTATGAAAATACATACATTGTCAAGAATATTTAATAAGAGTTTCCAAATTCTGGAGGGATCAGGTAGGGCGAAAATCATAAATGTTTCAATATTTGTTGCAAAATATCTATAACTTACAAAAATTTGGTAAAGTGCAGCTTTAAAGAAAGTAGGAAAGGGGGTCTTTTAAATCTGGAAAACAAAATATTAAAGAACCAGCAATGTTTTAAATCAAATCATAAAAATTATGATTGTCTTCAACAGTTTATTCAGTCTTATGTCATTCGTGTATTGGTTCATCTTGGGTGAGCAGCTTTATAAATCAATCAGTTTTCCATTAGTGTTTTAGAAGTTCTTACTCAGTTTAGTGTTATGGTCTTAAACTTGTCAGAAACCTGCATGTTAGAGTAATTCTCAGGGCCGTTTCCATGAATCCCTCTGAAGATGAAGCATTTTTGCAGGAACAATTACAAAAGCAACAAAGCAAAATAACTGTAAAATTGATGTAAACAACAAAAGACTTATAAATAGCCATGGTTAGAGATCTGGTGAATGGTCAGACACACACACACACACACACACACACGCACAAAATGACACAAGTGACAAGAAAATTTGGTCATTTTTGCAATACACAATATTATAAGATAATAGATGAGATTATGAACTGATAAGATTATAGCAGGACATATCAGATTATTACAATTTTGTCTAATTTATGAACTACTTATTTTAATGATTGATATCTCATATAAATTTGGTTGAAAAGGTTGAACATTACTTTTTATTTGATATTGTATCCCATATGATGTAATATACCAAATAAACCTAAATAAAGTAACATTTTTTCTTTATACTTCATTCAAAATTTGAGAAAGTTTGTTTAAATGTCAAAATATTTAAAACATTTAATTAAATAGGATAATAGGTCACTGTGAAATAATACTTAGTTATCCATTTAACCAAAGTGACAAAAACTTTCAAGGCAAATATGAAAAGTTACATAGTTGTTATACAAACAAACAAACAAGCAAATAACCTTAGCTTTTTATTTTTAATAGAGAAGGCTTAGTCTTTATTTTTCTGAGTAACCAGAGATCTGATCAAAACAACAGGGAACACAGGATATTATTTTCATAAGACACATAATCTTTGTTACAGAAATTGGTTGCATTTCTATACACCAATAATGAAGCAGCAGAAAGAGAAATCAAGGAATTGATCCCATTTACAATTGCACCAAAAACCATAAAATATCTAGGAATAAACCTAACCAAAAAAGGGAAAAATCTATATACTGAGGACGATAGAAAGTTTATGAAAGAAATTGAAGAAGACACCAAAAAATGGAAAAACATTCCATTGTCATGGATTGGAAGAACAAATGTTAAAATGTTGATACTACTCAAAGCAATCTACATATTCAATGTAATACCTGTCAAAATAACATCAGCATTCCTCACAGAGCTAGAATAAACAACCCTAAAATTTGTGTGGAACAAGAAAAGACCCTGAATAGCCAAAGCAATCCTGAAAAAGAAAAACAAGACTGGAGACATCTCAATTCCAGACTTCAAGCTGCATTACAAAGCTGTAATCATCAAGACATGTACTGGCACAAAAACAGACACATAGATCAATGGGACAGAATAGAGAAACCAGAAGTGGACCCACAAACATATGGCCAACTAATCTTTGACAAGGCAGGAAAGGATATCCAATGGAAACCAGGCAGTCTCTTCAGCAAATGGTGCTGGGAAAACTGGACAGCAACATGCAGAAGAATGAAGCTGGACCACTTTCTCACACCATACACAAAAATAAACTCAAAATGGATGAAAGACCTAAGCATAAGATAGGAAGCCATCAAAATCCTAGAAGAGAAAGCAGGCAAAAACCTCTTTGACCTCAGCTGCAACATCTTCTTACTTGACATGTCTCTGAAGGCAAGGGAAACAAAAACCAAATGAATGATTGAGACCTCATCAAGATAAAAAGCTTCTGCACAGCAGAGGAAACAATCACCAAAACTAAAAGGCCACCAACGAAATGGGAGAAGACATTTGCAAATGATATATCAGATAAAGGGTTAGTATCCAAAATCTATAAAGAACTTATCAAACTCAACAGTTTGATAAAAACAAACAAATAATCCAGTGAAGAAATGGGCAAAAGACATGAATAGACAATTTTCCAAAGAAGATATTCAGATTGTTAACAGACACATGAAAAAAAAATGCTCAACATCACTCATCATCAGGGAAATACAAATCAAAACCACAATGAGATACCACCTCATACCTGTCAGAATGGCTAAAATTAACAACTCAGGCAGCATGTTGGTGAGGATCCAGATGCAGAGAAAGAGGAACCCATTCACACTGCTGGTGGGAATACAAACTGGTGCAGCCACTCTGGAAAACAGTATGAAGGTTCCTCAAAAAATTAAAAATAGAACTACCATATGACTCAGCAATTGCACTATGAGGTATTTATCCAAGGGATACAGGTGTGCTGTTTTGAGGGTACACATGCACCCCAATGTTTATTTATAGCAGCACTATCAACAATAGCCAAAGTATGGAAACAGCCCAAATGTCCATTGACTGATGAATGGATAAAGAAGATGTGGGATATATATGCAATGGAATTTTATTTGGTGATCAAAAAGAATGAAGTCTTGCCATTTGCAACAAGATGGATGGAACTAGAATGTATTACGCTAAGTGAAATAAGACAGTCAGCAAAAGACAAATATCACATGATACCACTTATATGTGGAATTTAAGATACAAACAGATGAACATAAGGGAAAGGAAGCAAAAATAATACGAAAACAGTGATGAAGACAAACCAATAGAGACTCTTAAATACGAAGAACAAACTGAGGGTTGCTGGAGGGGTGTTGGGGGGGAATGGGCTAAATGGGCAAGGGGCATTAAGAAGGACACTTATTGGGATGAGCACTGGGTATTATATGTAAGTAATGAATCACTAAATTCTATTCCTGAAATCATTATTACACTGTATGTTAACTAACTTGGATTTAGATTAAAAAAAAAAGACACATAATTGTTTCCTAGTCAGATTACATTAAAGGTAAAGGAAAACCTTTGTTTATAATTTATTAACAGGACACAAAGATAACCTAATTCTGGTGTATATTTTTAAATGTTTATTTATTCATTATGAGAGAGAGGGAGAGAGAGAGAGAGGGAGAGCAGGTGCACGTGGGGGAGGGGCAGAGAGAGAGTGAGAGAGAGAGAATCCCAAACAGGCTCTGCACTGTTAGCCCTGAGCTGGATGTGGGGCTTGATCTCAAGAACCATGAGATCATGACCTGAGCAGACATCAAGAGTGGGTCGTTTAATCGACTGAGCCACCCCAGATGCCCCTACCAGTATACTTTTGATACTAAAACACTTTCTTTTTTTTTAACTTAAATAAAATAATTCCAATTTTAGCCAGCCTGATCACACATAAATTTCCTTTCTCAATTTATTTTCCACAAGCCTTCCACGACTTTTCTACGTCCACTTAGGTTTTGCCCTTTATCCTTATTCTGAAACAATTATTTTACTTTAGGACAAAATGTGGGCTTTTTTTCTTACCAAAAAGCAAAACAAAACAAAACAACATGTCCTTCATAACTTTCTTTATCCCCCAAAACACAGTCTATTCACCTTACCTACTTTTTATATAAAGTTGTTTTCTTTAGCCCTTATTATTTCTAGCAGTTTTGTTTATATATACTTAATTTGTAATTGAAGTATAGTTGATAATATACACCTGTATATTAGCTTCAGGTGTAAATTGTACTGATTTGACTATTATATATGTTATGAAATACCATGATAAATGTAGTTGCCCAATGTCACCATACAAAATTATTACAATATTATTGACTATATTCCCTATGCTGTAATTTTCATCCCCGTGACTGACTTACTTTATAATTGGAGGTTTGTACCACTTAATCCTTTTCACCTATTTTGCCTATCTTTCACCCCCTCCCTTCTGGCAACCACCAATTTGTTCTTTGTATTTATGAATTTGTTCTTTATTTATTTTTCACTTTTTGTTAGTTACTTTGATTTTAGATTCCACATATAAACAAAATCATGTAGTATTTGTCTTTCTCTCTTTGACTTGTTTCACTTAGCATAATATCCTTTATGTTAATCCATGTTGTTGCCAATGGCAATATTTTATTCTTTTTTATGGCAGAATTATATTTCATCATTCATTTACTGATGGACACTTCCATATCTTTGCTATTGTAAATAATGCTGCAATAAATATAGGAGTGCATGTATCTTTTTGAATTAGTGTTTCCATTTTTCTTTGGATAAATACCCACAAGTAGAATTACTGGGTAGCATGATATTTCTATTTTTATTATTGAGGAATCTCCATACTGTTTTTCATAGTAGCTGTACAAATTAAAATGCCACCAAAGTGCACAAAAGTTCTTTTTTCTCCATAGCCTCACCAAACACTTGTTATTTCTTATCTTTTTGATACTAGCCATTCTGACTGGTGTGAGGTGATATCTCATTATGGTTTTGATTTGTATTTCCCTGATGATTAATGGCATTGAGCATGTTTTCATGTGTCTGGGACTATCTGAATGTCTTCTTTGGCAAAATGTCTATTCAGGTTCTCTGCCCATTTTTTAATTGTATTTTTTGTTTTTTGGATGTTGAGTTGTGTTAAGTTCTTTATATAGTTTGGATATTAACCCCTTATGAGATGTATTATTTGCAAATATCTTCTTTCATTCAGTAGGTTGCCTTTTTGTTTTGTTGATGGTTTCTTTCACTGTGCAAAATCTTTTTTATTTTGATTTTGATTAGTCCTAATAGTTTTTTTTTTTTTTTTTGCTTTTGTTTCTCTTTGCCTGATGATACGTATCTAGAAAAATGTTGCTAAGGCTGATCTCAAAACGATTATTGCCTAAGAGTTTCATGGCTTTAGAGCTCACATTTAAGTCTTCAATCCTTTTTTACTTTTGTGTTTGGTGTAAGAAAGTGGTATAGTTTCATTTTTCTGCATGAAGCAGTCCAGTTTTCCTAGCACCATTTATTGAAAGGACTGTCTTTTTCTCATTGTATATACTTGCCTCCTTTATCATAGATTAATTGACCATATAGGTGTGGGTTTATTTTTGGGCTTTCTATTCTATTCCATTGACCAATGGGTCTATATATGTTCCAGCACCATATATATGGCATATATATATATATATATATGCCAGCATCATATACCATATACCATATATTATGGTATATATATTATATATATATATATTCCAGCACCATATACCATATATTACAGCTTTGAAGTGTATCTTAAAATCTGGGATTGTCATACCTCGAGCTTTGTTTTTCTTTCTTAAGATCACTTATGCTGCTTAAGGCCTTTTGTGGTCCCATACAAATTTTAGGATTATTAGTTCTAGTTCTTTTAAAAATATTATTGGTGCTTTGATAGGGATTGCACTGAATCTGTAGACTGCTTTGGGTAGTATGGATATTTTAACAATATTAATCTTCCAATCCATGAACACTGTATATCTTTCCATTTGTTTCTGTCATCCTCAATTTCTGTATCAATGTTTTGTGGTTACAGAGTATAGGTCTTCAATTACTTGGTTAAATTTATTCCTAAGTATTTTGCTTTTTTTTTTTTGCAACTGTAAATAGAATTTTTTCTGAATATTTTTCCTCCTACTTTGTTCTTAGTGTATAGAAATACACCAGATTTCTGTATATTAATTTCGTATCTTGCAACTTTATTGAATTTATATATTACTTCTAGTAGTGTTTTGGTGGAGTGCTGGAGTCTTCAGAGTTTTCTATGTATAGTATCATGTCATCTGCAAATAATGACAGTTTTACTTCTTCTTCACCAATTTGGGTACTTTTTATTTCTTTTTCTTGTCTGATTGCTGTGGCTAGAACTTCCAGTACTATGTTGAATAAAAGTGGTCAGAGTAGACATCCTTGTCTTGTTTCTGATCTTAAAGAAAAAGCTCAGTATGGGGCGCCTGGGTGGCGCAGTCGGTTAAGCGTCCGACTTCAGCCAGGTCACGATCTCGCGGTCCGTGAGTTCGAGCCCCGCGTCGGGCTCTGTGCTGACTGCTCAGAGCCTGGAGCCTGTTTCCTATTCTGTGTCTCCCTCTCTCTCTGTCCCTCCCCCGTTCATGCTCTGTCTCTCTCTGTCCCAAAAAATAAATAAACGTTGAAAAAAAAAAATTAAAAAAGAAAAAGCTCAGTTTTTCACCATTGAGTATGACTTTCACTATGAGTTTGTTTTATATTGTCTTCATTATGTTAAGGTGTATTCCCTCTAAACTTGCCATGTTGGGACTTCCTATTATGAATCGATGTTGAATTTTCAAATGCTTTCTCTGCATCTACTAAGATGATCATATAACTTTTATCCTTCATTTTTAATGTTGTGTATCACCTTGACTTGTGGGTATTGAATCATTCTTGCATCCCTGGAATAAATCTCATTTGATTGTGGTGAACGATCCTTTTAATGTATTGCTGAATTTGGTTTGCTAATATTTTGTTGATGATTTTTGCCTCTTATTTTGATCAGGGATATTGACTTGTAGTTTTGTTTGTTTGTTTCTTGTGGTGTTTTGTTTGTTTTTGGTATCAGGATAATGCTGCAGTAGGATGTATTTAAAAGCTTTCATTCCTTTTCTACTTTTTGGAATAATTTGAGGAGAGTAGGTATTAACCCTTCTTAAATGTTTGGTAGAATTCACCCATGAATCCGTCTGGCCCTGGATTTTTTTTAATTGGAATTTTTTGATTACTGATCCAATTTTTGTACTAGTAATTGGTCTGTTTAAAGCAGGAAAGTTTTTGAGGGAAATGGAGAAAAAAATTTAGACCCAGTAGATTTCATCTTTCCCTTTAGACTCCCTAAGATTTCTTAAAATGAGGGGCCTTCTGATTTCAGTAGCTGGACTTACATGCCCCTCCCACCTCCTTTTGAGCAGAATAGTGTGACTTATCAAGGAGTTTCAATAAACAAAATTCAGGTATGCACAATAAAGTTAGAGAGAGCTCAAAATGCAAAGAGAACAAAGCTCACATTGAAGAGATACTTACTCTCAAATTTCAGAGTCAGCAAGAAAGCATAGAGCTCAGTGGATTTTGGGAATCAGCATTTGTTTGCTCACTGCCCTTGGAGTCACTGGGTCTTTGGATTTCCCTTCTGAAGCTATGAAATGTCAGAAGTTCATAAATAACAGACGTATAAACAATTTATCACTGAGGTAGTAGTCAGTAAAAGTTTATTGTGCACACATCAAAAAGACAGTTCACAAACCAGGAGCACTCAAACCAAAACATGGAATGAGGCTCAAGGGTATATTATTATAAAGCAGCTTGTATAGTGGGAAGGCAGTGGCTGTTTATTCTTCACAGTGATTGGTTATAATATCAACATTTTCTTCAATTATAGGGAATTGGTTTTGTCTGCTCAGGGAATGTTCATGGCTGGTCTCAGTCTATTTTTGATTTTAACAGAAGGTTCCCAAATCAGACAAACAGAATGAGATAACTATTTTAATTGCCATGCAGAAGTCACCAGAAGTCTTCAACATTCCAAAATAGCTTCATTGAAAGATTCATTGCAAAAGGCTGATGAAAAATTAAAGACCTAAGAGGTACCTAAAAACAAAAGGCTTTTGAGACTGACATATCTCTTTCTACTCACCACTATCTTCCTTTTTTTCAATAGTGTATTTTTGTTTTTACTAATCCCCTATTGAAATTGACTTTCCATTTGAAATTGACCATAAGACCATAAACATAAGTCCAAGTTAGTAGCCTTACAACTGAAACAGCTCCAATTCAAGAAACCTAAAAATTCTGATGTCACTCTCCTAGAGGCCCATCACCAACACGCTGGCCCAGAAATCAGTGTCTCATTTGTAATCAATGGGGGACACTGGAAAAAAGACTTTCCTCAAAGATTTTTTTGTCAAATTCTTCCACACCAACTCAAACGCCCCCATATCTACGCTTGAAAGAGGGCCCCCATATGGACACCTCTCAGAATTACCAGGACTTCAAGGAATTCTCCAGTCAATGGCTACCAGTTGCTCCCTTAAACAACCAAGGGGAAACTAAATTAAAATTAATGGAAAATCTTGTTAAATGTTGTCGATACCAGAACTACTTTCTAAACCCCACTCTTTGGAGCCTATGAATGGGATCTTGGGAAAACTGGCAGAAGCTGATGAAAGGTGAGAATTCTTATTGGAGTCAGCTCTCCAAGATCTCTATAGTGCCTGGTTGGTAGAGAAAAGTAAGATTTCATGTTATCCCTTCCCTTCTAAATTCAGACTTTCATGAATTTGGTTTTGAGGTCCCCATTGGTTGTCAATCGTTTGTCTCCCAGGGACAGTTATTGTCTTCTTGTTTGTCTTGTTTTGTGTCCTAAGAACTTCCTGAGAACTTGGCTTAGTTTTCTGCTTGGCAGGGGCAGGCAGGTTGTTGGGTTCTTGCATATGTGGGCAACTTAAGAGTAGGGAACCCAAAACATGGCCAGGAAGAAATGTAGGTTGCAATCCATTTGTGATTGGGGTCCTACTTACTGTTGCCCACTCTCAGAGGAATTGTCTTAAGTCTTTTCTACTCTTGGTAATTTTTGGAAATGGCTCTGGATATTGGGAAGCTAGTGTCTTTGAGTTGTTTAATACTAACAGGAATGTTTACTGTTTGCCCCAGTTGAAACTTGACAAGATATTTGCAAGGATTTCTGAGTAGCTTTATGGTCAGAAGTTAGCCACATTGTTAGCTGACATTCAGAACCTGATAGGAACTTTTTTTCTTTTTTACAAGGCTTTCTCCCCTAAGCTAAATGTATCCAGAAAGAAAGAAAAACAAAGACAAACTTTACCAAAGGGTGAAGCTCTAAATCTAGAACATAGGAATCTTTTGATTTGCATCTTAGTTGAAGATCTTCTCCCTTATCTAAAGAAGCAAATAGATAAAGTAGTTGGATTGGAAGGGTCAGCATCCTTGATGCCATTCAGATTGCAACCTAATTTTTGAGGAAGTAAAAACAATTGTACTTGTCTTATAAATTGAGTCATTATAAGAATATAAGTACAGCTCTGGACTTTTTTAAAACCACCTCTTTTTCTTTTTTAAAACCACCCTCCAAACATCCCCTTTTCCTCTCATAAGACTGTAGGTATTATAAAATTCTGGATTTAGTAAACAAAGTCTTTGTAGAAACTTGCATTCTTTTTCTGTGTTTTTGAGATGTAAAAGTTGAACTTGGTCATCTCTAGGAACTCTTATCAATAGAAGCCATCTCTTTGAAATAAAAATTTTGGGGAGGTTATTTCTATCACAAGGGGGGGAAAAAGGAAAAGCAATTTGGAGCCTAGGCATATGAAGAAATCTTAAAAGTCTTCTCCAAAAATATTATGAAAATGTGTAAGCCATCTGAGCAGGTAGCCTAACATATTCTATCTGTCAGAAACCAATTTGTATCCAACTCTTCTTTTAGAGGCTACAGAATTTTGCATTATTGTACCTGTCTTGTGGCTAAAATTTGAAATTAAAAAACTAGAAGATCTCTCTTTACATCTGTCTGTATGTCTATGTATGTGTATAAGTATTTTATAAAAGTGTGGTAATTTCTATATCTAGATGGTATTGCCAAAATTAATTTGTGCAGAGTTCTATTTATATATAAACATATATATAAATCAAATATACTCACAGAACTATAGAAAGTAACCCAAATGTTTCTCAAATTTGTTTTAATCTAAGATAATATTTGGTAAATAAACATTAATTTAAGTTCATTGCTTTAATTAAAATTAGCATGTCTTTAGAGCTATCAGTATTAAATATAATGCAGCTCTACAACTTTTATTATACCTAGGTTTACTAAAAGTTAAAGGAGCTCATATTATCTCTGTTACAGAATTTGTGAGCCTAACAGATAACTTAATTTCATGAATCATTAAACAGCAAATCATCTTTTCATGAGTAATCTAAACATAATTGTTAGAAATAAGTAAATTAAATAGAAGCAAGTAAGATAAAAATTTATAAATGAACTTTTCAAGAATAATTATCCTTTTTTGTACATCTACTTAAAAGTAGCTTACAAAATCTTTTTGGCAACTTGAAACCTTAATATTATACTGAGATAAGTTGAATGATGGATATACATTGAATATCTAGGTCATTTATAAGGAATATAAAATATTGAAACATTAACTACTGAGCATAGATTATCTACTTATTTCCTTTTACAGAAGAACTAAAGATATTTGGTCTATTAGTAAACATGTTCTGTCCACATTGAAAAATTCACTGAGGAAGAAGATATTTCTAGAAATTATGAAATATATACGTAAATTTGCCAGTCCACACTTGCTTACTTCTTAGTTTTCACTAGGAATTTAGGATTCTAATGGTAATAATTATAATCATATATGTAAATAAAACTATCAAAAAATAATAAGGGTAAAAGTAAACAACTGTGAATGAAAAGTAAATGAGGAAAGGGGTGCCTGGGTGGCTCAGTTAAGTGTCTCTTGGTTTCAGCTCAGGTCATGATCTCAGAGCTTTGTGGGTTTGAGGCCTGCATCAGGCTCTGTGCTATCAGCACAGAGGGATTGGGATTCTCTCTCTCTCTCTCTCTCTCTGTCTCTCTCTCTTTGCCCCTCCCCCACTTGTTCTGTCTCTGTTTCTCTCAAAATAAATAAACTTTAAAAAATTCAAAAAAGTAAAATAAAAATAAGGAAAGGAAAGTGACTGTTTCAGAGTGAAAAAGAAGGAAAAAATACAGTAAAAAATCTGAATGGTTATAAAAAGTTGTAAAACTTTTGTGGAAAAAGAATCTTAGGAAAATAATTTTAGCTATGGCAAGCTGGCTAAGATTAGAATGGATTTAGGGTTTTTTTTCCCTAAAAAAAAAATGAGTTTTGTTATTAAGAGTGCCCTGAAGCAAAATTAAAATTTGCTTTTCTCTCTGTGAAAAAGATATTCCTGTACTATTCAGTCCGCTCTGGATAAATGATTGTGAAAGGTTTGTTGTTTGTTCCCTTTACTTTTAAGGCAATCTACCTGCAAAGCAAAGATTTTTTTTTTCTCTTAGCAAAATAATTTCCTTTGTTTCATGTTGTTTTTATATCAGGTCTTAGATTACTTAAGAGAACCCAGTCTTCTTAATATTAGGAACTAAGTCTCATTCATAATAATGTAACCTGTGTTTGCCTTTCACAATCTTCTATTGTCAATTTAGTTAATTAATATTTGATAATGATCTGTGGTCTCACATAGTCAAATGTTCAAACCTTTTGCCATTTTGACAACTTCACCAAATCAAACTCTAAAGGAGTCTTTTTGACCTTAAAGTAACTTTGATATATCCCAGAGAGTCCCTGGAAATCTCAAAAGATTTGAATCTCACCTTGGAAAAGAGAGATGTTAAAGAAATTAGGTTTATTTGATATGTTAAATTATGTGGGAAACATTGTCAAATAAGTAATGATAAACCTTGTTAGGTTATGTGTGTATGGATATATGTTACTAATATAGGTATTCCAGAAATTGTTTATAGAGTTTCTAGAAATTTATCAATACTTCAATGTCCAATTATTATTCTAAATTACTGTATGCCACAGAAATAACTACATTTAACCATCAAAGAAACTCTCTTCAGTTCTTTAACCATGTGCATTTTTAAATATTTTGTTATTTTAAGACAATCACTTTTTATTCTAATGATTTTGCAAAACTAAGATTAATGGAAAGGACTCTATCTACCAAGTACTCTCATACACAGACACCATTGCCAAATAACAAGATGTTTAAACTTGGGTGCTTATTTCACAACTGGAGAAATCTCCACTTGACATCTGGTCTTGTGCAAATGCTAGAGACATGAAAATCAAACTGACTAGGAAAAAAACTAGCTGATGTTGAAGCAGACTGCTTCCTCACAAAACATTGAGAATGATTCTTTCCATTTCTCCTTCCCTTTCCAACAATCCTTTTCCTAATTTTTACACCATGAAGGTTTTTGTCATTCTTTTGTCAACCTATTGTCTTGCCCTGGCCTGGAAAGACAACACCATTGTTCATATATCTCAGACCATTACAAAAGTGGGCTATCCAGCCTCCAGTGGACTGTTGGATTTAGTATGATGCTGGTGATTCTGTCATTATTCCCATCATAAACCTCTTCCCCCATTTTCAATGCCTCAGTTTCTCTGAAACACACTGGTGGATAAATAGTTCTGTAGAAGTGTAGACTGTTTTACGAAATATATAAACAAACCATTTGGTTTGAGAAAGTAACTCCTTCAATGAAGTCTTTCTTTGATCTATTTACTCTAAGTCTGTTTGGTCCCTGGGGATTGCGGCATTGGAGTGTCCTCCAAATATTGGGTATTATTCACTTTATAGCCATTCTAATAGTCACCTTGATGCACTGTGTTCTCTCAAAAGCTTTAAAGGCATGGATGCAGCCACTGGTAATGAGACAAATGGTCTTCCTGTGCCTAGAATGACAAAAAATGGGATGAACAACTGCCAACTAAGGGACTTTGATATCCTAATCTATGAATTGTGGTCATAGAGTCATCCTGACTCCAACATTGACAAGGAGTAGTAGCTCACAGTGGCACCAATACTTTAAATTTTGATCAATACTTGCAGTACAACTGAGAGCATATCAAAAGGAGGAAGCTGATAAAGTTAATTTGTATATTGGGATCCACAAAATGGAGGCCATCCCAGTGGCCTAGCCCATGTCACAAATCTAAACTAGGGCAGCCTGCACTTACTGAAAACACCTGTCAAGAAAACATAACATTAGTCACAATTGTGCAAGTTAGCCTTATCTAGCTTATCTAACCTAGAAAATAGGACCCGCTAGCCTTATAAGGAAACCCCTGTCTTCTTAGCCAATCATTCCCTGTTTCCATGTTGTCTCTTCTCACTCTATAAAACTCTTTCTTGCCCAAAGTCTCTCAGGAAGAGTGCTCCACTATTTGATAGGCTCTATACTCCCCAAATAATAGTTTTAGTTTTGTCACTTGAGAATAATAAATTTGAGATGTTGAAAAAATGGAAAGAATTCTGAATTTGAGTTTAGGAGATTAGAGCTAGGATCTGACTTCTATAGCTCAAAAGATTCGGTGTGGTCCTACTTTATGCAATTTTGAATTAAATATTGAATATAACATATTAAGTCTCTGAATGGAAACAATTTGAAATAATGCAACTACCCCCAAATTTATCAAGATTTGCATAATTTCAAAGCACTTCAGGACTATTGAATAAAAGTTGTGTTTATTTTATTAAAATATTTCAACTTTAGCTGGTTAAACAAAATATTCACTGTCTTCTGTCATGATAATAGAGACATCCCTTGGGTTTTGAAAGTTCATGTTATGCCAATTGAGTTTTATGAAAGACCTATATTGGTACATATTTCCACTAACCAGAAGAAATCTGAAGAGGATTTTTACTTTTATGAAAAAAGGCAAAAAGTGAAAATAGCATTGGGTGTTTGTTTTACAGTGAGCCATTATAGAGGTAGCATGCACCCTGAACAGCTAGTGTGGTGCTACCAAGCTGCTTTCCTGGGAATTCTACTCAGAATCTCAGCATTAAGCTGCCATAGCTTTGAACTGGGTCTGTGAACATCGGTGCTTTATCTAGATTTATTTTGTGTGTACTAAGGTATCAGAAAGGTGTAAGAGAGGTTACTTTTTGGGGTCTGGGAATAAAAAAAATTTTGCCATATAGACTAATGGTAATTGCTGCTTTGCTTTATACCACCATGACTTCTGGAAGATTTCATAGGAACACTGTACTTTTGATAGTGGGGAAATGTGTAGCCTTAAAATGCATAAATATCAGTTAAACTGAAATTTTCAGGGTTTTCTGGAAGGCATCACTTGCATAAAAGACAATATTTCTGGCCTTAATACGTCACCTGTCTTGTTTTCACTTGATTATTCTCAATGGGTGAAAGTGGCACAGTGAGATCCACCTCCTGGTTTTAAAAGAGGAAATACAAGTTAAAAGTGTGTAGTTTAGTGCTGGGTATAGATCAGGCACTCAAAGAATGTTATTTGATTTGGAAAGTGGACAAGATAGCATAATTTGAATATCTGTTTTCTACTAGAAATTCTTACAAATGTAAGCAGTAAACTTAGTGATATCTCTGTATTCAGATAAGAAAATAGGATCAGAGGAGATCCTACTTTGTGGATATGTGTGGATTTTGAACCTATGCCTATCTTCCTCCATAATTTATTTTATTTCTGTGTTGAAATAGTGAACAAGGTAGGCATAAATTTTATTTATTTATTTATTTATTTATTTATTTATTTATTTTTGAGAGAGAGAGAGAGAGAGAGAGAGAGAGAGAGAGAGAGAGGACAACCTGGGAAGGGGCAGAGACAGTGGTGGAGACAGAATATGAAGCAGGCTCCAGGCTCCAAGCTGTCAGCACTGATGTGGGGCTCGAACTCATGAACTGAGAGATCATGACTTGAGCTAAAGTTGGACACTTAACTGACTGAGCCACCCAGGTGCCCCCAGAAATTATTTTTAAAATAGGTCTGAAACAACAGTTCTCTAAGTACTATTTCTTAAATATCCAGAATACTTAAAATAATAATGGCACACATTTTTAGAAGATATTCTAATTAGCTCTTCCAGAGCCTCTTTTCCCCCAATTATAAAATGAATGTGATAATTCTTTTAATCAGGGGAAAGGTCTTTAAAACCCCCAATTATTCAAAAAGACTTTAAGTCATTTTCATAGATGTGTGCAGATTTAAGGTAAAAGGTACTCTGGGGTGACATAGGATAGGGTACACTTATAACACATTACCTGTTTGTTGTAAGAGATGAATATTTTTGTTTTTCAAAACTATGGAGATATCAGAAGTATTAATCATGTAGTATTTAGAGCTCTTGGGAAGAACATGCTCTGAAAAATGCAAGGCATTAGCAATGGAGTGATTAGTTACAAATCTGTTTAATTTACAATTTAAGCCAGTAGTTGAGGAAAGTAACTTGTTTTATCAGTTTTGGAATAGAATGGACATAATAAAACCTCAACTGTGAGAAGCTGAAAAGAGTTAATGTTTTGACTGACCACATCTTGAAAGGAAGATTTAAAGGATGCATGTGTCTTTGAGGTCTAAAGGTAGTGTTATGATTTGGCAAGCTAGCGTAGATGAGCAAAAACTAAGACTAGGATGGAAATTGTTTTCTTTCTTATGAGTTATGGATTTGTACAAATTGGGGGACTTGGAAGGTCCTGAAGTTGTGGCCATGCCATTGGATCAAAACTAGATTCTCTCAAGTTTGGTAAGAGTCAGCTGAATTCACTAAAATCCCAACAAGGGCAAAATATTATATTCCACTATTCCCACCTTAGGGGCAGCTAATTTTTCCTTGACTCAGCTGAGGTTCCAAGCCTCTCAATTCAACAGACAGTCTTTCTGTTGTCATTGTGCATACTGTCCTGGCCTGTGCTCCTGGGTCAGAAAATGAGTGAAATAATGCTTGTGTGACACTTACCTTACTCATGTCAGAGCTAAGTCGATGTGATTGGCCCTGCATATAGCAGAGAACCAAGAAATCACTCCACTGAGGCTAGAATTAGGATGTACAGGAGGTGAGATCAAAAGATAGAGAATGGCTGGGAGGAAGAGAAGAGGTAGGATGACTCATCATATACCCACCCAGACTCTGCCTGGCCAGGTACCAGGGAGACAAGCCTGGAGGGGAGGGTCTTGGCTTCTTCCTTCACTTCCATTGGTCAGCTTGGACTTGCCAATCTGGCAAGTACATTAACACAGAAGTAAGCAAGTTAGTGTCTGCTCTCTCACACTTTAGTGTTTGTCAAACAGTAGATTTTAAAGTTCTTTGGGGGCAAGATTGTCTTAATCACTTTTATATAACTTCCTCAACTGTCAACATCCTTGGTTTATAGTAGGTGATTCCCTTTGGAGTAAAAATATATCTCAGTCATTTTAAGATAAACACCCTGCTTTAATGTTCTAGAATTTTTGAGGTGGCGGGGGGAGGGCGGGGGAGTGTCATAGCAGATTCCAAACAAAGATATAATGAAGCTTAAGTGAGCAAAACTAATTAAATATATTATTCTTGTTCAGATATTGTCACCTTTGGGGGGTTGGCAGGGAGAATATGTTCACTCTCAGTCATACACAAGTACACTATCTATTCTAAGAACTTTCTTTGGCAGTCCTAGTTAACCTTGTCACTTGTCAGGTGGTGGAGCCCAACTGGAATAGGGATGTGAACTCACCAAGGGGGATAAGTTGTGGTCTCTCATGTGTCTAGCTAAATCTCTGTTATAAAGGCCAATAACTATGACTATTACTGTTCTTGTTATATATTCTTTCCCTTATGTCCTTATGAATAAATGATACCTGGCAGCACAATACTTTTGGAAGCTATTGTTTTATTGATTTATTTAGAATGATATCCCTTTTCTTTCTGCCTTATCCCTTTAAGGAAAATCATGAAATTATTTTTAAAAGTGGAGCAAGTAAGAATTGGGGTTTACTCCCCTATTTCCTATGAGGTTCTTGAGTAACTTCTAGATTAGACTCTTGAAGTTGCTTTTTCTGGTGTGTCCTACTGACAAGACTGCTTTTGTGTCACACATAGTACTGTGTTTTGCTGGGCATGATCTGAATTTCCTTGATGCCAAAATATATATTTTTCACACTTTGACCTTTCTTATAGCTGATTATACTTTAAAATTGATGGATGCACTTAATATGGCATTATTTTTTTCCTAACATGTTATTTAATTAAACTGATGTTGGCTTTTATAGTTGGTAGTATCTTAGATCAAGAAAAAAAAGGTAGTGGTATTTTAGTTATCTATAGTTGTATAACACTTAAAACAAATATTTATTATGTCTCGTGGTTTCTGTGGGTTAGGAATTCACTTAGGGCATAATAGGGAGGTGTTGTTTCACTTCATGATGCCTGGGGCCTCAGCCAGAAGACATGTAGCCTACAAGAATCACCTGAAGGTTTTGATTCCCATGTGGGGTTTGCTGGGGTTATTGGTCCACCTGGAGCCATTCCATGAAGAGATAATAGAATGGAAGAGACTAAACTAAAAATACTTATTCCTTTTCTTACAAATGAGATTTTCCAAACTCATAGGAACTTTGGAAGGAAGAACCCATTCAGCATTTTCAGAGAGAGGCTGGACTTGTTTCTGATCTGAGGAGGTTTTGGAGATCAACACTTTGGAGCATGATCTAACATTTTGTCATTGGAAAGTGCAGCATCCATCATTACAGTTATGCTTATATTTCGCATCAGAGTCTGCTCTGTTGGTTGGTATTCAGGATGCTTTATACCAAAGTCCTCTTTCCAAGTTCTCCATACCATCTTGAAGTTTCAAATTCTTAGTGGGCAGAAGCATGGCTGACAATGCCATTTTTTTCTCCTCTTGAATCAGGGACTTGATTGTCAGATGTCCCCAAATACTCTATCCACCCATGCCAGAGAAAAATTCTCCTCTTGCAACGCTTTGAGATCTGTGACTTGAGAGGATTATGGCACTTTCTCCAGAGCCCCATTTATTCATCTTTTTAAAAATATTTTTAATTTTTTAAGTAATCTCCACACCCAACATGGGGCTCCAACTCACAACTCTGAGATCAAGAGTTACATCTTCTTCTAACTGAGCCAGCCAGATACCCCCTCTTATTCATCTTTAAGATAAATCATAAAATCAATGGCAGTCCAGAATGTGTGGCCTATAACCCTTCTCAAACTTTTGTGGATTCAAAGGATTATATAAGACATCGTCCTTAAAAAGAAAAAAAAACTACTTTTTCCTAAAAGGAAAATTTTTAATAAGATGGAAATTTCAGATTTAAACTTTTTAGAGATTAGAAGAGTCTTTCCTTTAGGCCTACAGGTATTGGGCGTCTAAATATGATGTTTAAAATGATATTAATAGTATAGAAATATGAAACAAGCATTCTGCCACAAAAATAGGTGTGTTTTTGATAAACTTATTTGGGTTAAATCTCTGAATATTTCCTTAACATTACTTTCAGAATATTGAGCTTTAAAGGAATTTTTATAAAAGCAATATTAGCATTCATAGCTCCCATCTGCTGTGTGCCTCCAGTTGACAGGAAGTAAGAGATGTTCTAGTGACATCTTGTTCAACAACTTAGTGACCTTAGAATATTATTCCCATTTTACAGACGAGGAAACTGAGATCCAGATAGTTGATGTAACTTGTCCAAGGTCACATACCTTGCAAGTGAGCTATCTCACTTGAAAGCCACTGTTTGGGGAAACTTGCCAGTATTGGGGTAGTTGTAGAATTTTTCATAAGCAGTTACTACTTCCAGAGTGTCTTCTGCCTGAAGCTGGAGGCTTAGAAAAATGGAATTAAAAGATTCTGGTGGCATAATTAATCCCTTTCCTTATCTCTGTCCCCACTCCCCACTTTAACTCTCTTATATAAAAGTATCCATGTAATTTTGTTTTAGAAGCTTGTGATGACTACTTGGCAAAAAGCCCCACCACATTAGTCTAGTGTTTTGGAAAAGTGACTTGACATATTGTCACTTGTACTGACTTTAGCCCACACTCAGAATAGAAAATCTTGGTCTCTATTGCCACCACACTACACTGCTAAGACCCAAATGTATTGCAGCACATGATTTTTTTTCACTGCATGATGGCAGCCATCTGGATTTACTGATTATAGTTTTAGTATTTTTTTTATCAGGTAAAGAGGGGCTATTTTGCTGTTAGGAAAACTTGTTATTAGGGGTTTGGCACAGCTCAAAGACTATAGCGGTTCAGCTGTTGAATGTATATAAATCTTTCATTTTTAGTGTGTGTGTATCTTTATAGTGAATCCAGATTCATTTTTGCTTCGATTTGTTTATGATATTCTCTGGAGAGTTTGGCATTCTGGAGTTCTTCTAAACTAATGAGTAGACTGCAACATGGGATGACCAATGTAGTGATTTCTTTGGATGCAGTGTAGCTAATGGCAAGTGTGTGTGTGTGTGTGTGTGTGTGTGTGTGTGTGTGTATTCTGTGTGTGTGCATGTCAGAGAGAGGGAGTGGGAGAAGGAATATCAAGCATGTTTGGTATTTATAAAAATGATATGTTCCTTAAATTTCAGAATAACTTAAATTTATTTCTTATTATAGGAATAATGTATGTTTATTGTAAAAAATATAGATGAGTCCCCCAAAGAAAAATAAAAAAGAAATGACATCTCAGAGTTAGTCACTGTTAAGATTATGGTATCTCAATCTGTGTGTATGTACATTCATACATATGTTTGTTTTTACAAAAACGAGCCAATACTATAAATATTCCAGAAATTATATTTTCAGATATATCTATTTATTCAATATCCTTTTATAATATTTTAATGTGAAAATTTTAATGTATGGTTATATCATCACTTGAACATTAGATTTTTAATTATTTTTCTCTTCATCCTGTAATCTTGTAGCAACTGACAGAAAGAGGTTTCTTGAATTTCAAATCACTTATTGGCCTCCTTCCCCAACTATAGTCGGCAGAATGTGTTTTGTATTGTGCTCCCTGCCCTGAGACCCACTCCCAGCTGAAGAGCACTGTGGAACACTAGAGAACGGATGGCCTCTGACAGCTCCTCTACTTTTGCTGTTTCTTCTTGCAGGAGACAGAGCATGTGGTACCCAGCCAGCCAGAGTGTCGGGGGAGAACAGGAATGCAAGTCCACGAGAGTCCACAAAATCACCCTTTCAGGTGCCAAGAAACAGTGCGAGTTCAACAAAGGTGGGTCTTTTGCTGTCAGAAGTTGTGCTGTGCCTGGTGTTGCTTTCCCAGAAATGCTGATGCTGGTGCTTGTCACCCCCATACAAGAGGCAAGGCTTTCTGACTTTGGCTGGCATTCCTTACAAGTCACAAAAGCAGCTTTAAGGGGCTGTAAGAGAGTATCATTGAGTCTGAATTGAAGAGAAATGTAAATAACCTACTGTCACTGTCTTCATTTTGGAGATAATCAGCCTTACAGCTCAGAGACGACAGGAGATAGTCTGGGAGAAAGAAATGTTGATTTCATTTTGTACTCTTTCATTCCATGCTAGAAATGTTTTCCTCCATGATAATGATAATTAGTGATGACAGTGTAGACATCAAGTCAGTTTCTTTTTATATATTATCTCATTTAGCCTTCATCACTTCCTCATAAAGTAAGTATTTATAGCCCCATTTTATGGAGGAGGAGCCTGAGCCCCAAGATTCATTGTGTCCCTGGCCTGATATTGCACAAGTGAAAAAGCTGGCCAGAATTTGAACCCACAAATGTCTGATTACAGCATACCAGGTGTGCTTCAATGCGGATCCAAGTAGTATCCTTGGGACACTTGAAGCAGTCCAGGGGCTGGCCTCTCTGGTCTGCTAGACCTGCTGGAGACATCCCTGGGTCCAGGGCAAGGATGTGGGTGGAAAGCTGTCTGCAGCAAGTTGGCATGACATTCTGATGGGAGCCTGGCATTGCAGCTGTCTGTGGAAAATCTCTTCTGGATATAAACAGAAGAAAGAATTCAGCTGCTAGTTGTGTCAGCTGTCTTTGTAGGATCTTGTATACAGCATAATCTTAGCCCTCACTCAGTGGGAAGAGAGTGCTCTGTTTCTGAGCACGACCTTTAGATTTTTTTTTATGGCAGCACAGCCTAAATGAATCAACAACTAGAGAGAAGTTGGCTGTAGTATATAATTTTGCTTTAAAATATTCAAGTACTAAATTTAGAATCATAGATTCCTAAAAGTTTGGAGGGACCCCAAAAGCAAGGTGACTCTTTTTTCAACTGTATTCATAGGTGTCTTGTATCACCCTTCTCACAAGTTGCCACCTCTTTTCTGTTTATTCTTACGTGACCTCAGGTCAGGTAAGACTCAACCTTGTCATTGGAGCATTCTCCTTCCTATTTGAAGCCTTATTATAAATTAAGCTGTTTTATGGGGCGCCTGGGTTGCTCAGTCAGTTAAGCGTCCAACTTCAGCTCAGGTCATGATCTCACGGTTTATGAGTTCGAGCCCCGCATCGGGCTCTGTGCTGACAGCTTGGAGCCTGAAGCCTGCTTCGGATTCTGTGTCTCCCTCTCTCTGTTCCTCCCTCACTTGCACTCTGTCTCTCTCTGTCTCTCTCTCTCTGTCAAAAATGAGTAAAGATTAAAAAAAGTAAAAAAAATAAAGCTGTTTTAGACTGACTAGAATCAATTTTGTGTAGTGACACTGTTTCCCCTCTACCAGACTTGTAACTGCCTTTCGCAGCAAGAATATAGCCAACTATATACCCATGCATATTTCAAAATAATAGAACAAAACAAAACAAACAAAAAAAACCCCTAAATTATTTGTGTGTGTGTGTGTATGGAATATATACTTGATGTTTGGTAACTTTAGACCATTTTATCTCTTATCTACAGCGGGGAAGGTAAGTGGTAATATTCCTGTTATCAGAGGGCAGGTCAGAAATTTAATAGGATTCTGTGTTGGGAATCATTCACATATGATCAGTAAGAGCTGAGAGTATGGAATGAGAATAGTCTTGATGAGGAAATGTACCAGGCAGCAATTCTTACATTTGACGATAGATGGGTAGTTACAGCTGAATTCGGATTTTCAGGTCTATGACACTTTTCTCAGAAAAACAGAGATGTACATATACACAAGTTTGTAACATCTTAGGTTCTTAGACCTCCTCTGCATGTCAGAAAAAGGAACTGAATACAGTCAGGGTCACTGGGCAGCCTTCCTCATTAAATCAGCCTTGTCTCTCTCCAACACATTGGCCACTTCTGCAGCTTAGCAAACCTCCATAGGACCCCAAATATCCTGTTTTCCTTTTCTTCTCTTCCCTTCTAGCCCCCAGGTTCCACTTTGATAGGATCTAGCTTTCTGAGCTAGCACCATTCCAGAATATTCTGCACCCCAGTTTTAGGAATCACAGGATCTGGTATTAAGTCTCAGATCAGAAGTGGTGATAGGCCACTTATATCTGGTACTGTTAAGTTTAGTATTTAGGTTGCGCTGGTAACCTTTAAACTACAGAGTTATTTGTCACAAACATGGTGACGTCACTTAGGGACATTCTAATGAAACTTAAAAAAAATCTCAAAATATTACAGGGATTGTGAAATTTGATGAACTGGTGAAATGAGATCTGAGGCTAAAAACAACTTTGAGTCAGGTATCTCACATTCCTGATAACATTCCTCTTCCCTTTTAAGTCAGCATATGACCAGGTTGAGGCATATGGTGCCCAATAAGATCTTGATAGATACATGATACTGTAACAGGACACTCCAGACTAGGTCTGACTCAAAGTGAGGGAAGAAACCAGTCTGTATCTCAGCAGGTGTAAAATGCCACCTTCTTGGGGATGGGGGGAATATTTTATTTGCATAATGAACACTTTGAAAAAGGGAAGAAAGATCTTTATGCTGTCAAGGGGTCACATGTCACTTCAGCAAGACTCAAAGGAACAGTTAGTCTTCAGAGAATTAATCCATGCTTGTAGAAGTGAGATTTTTGAGCTAATTGTGTTGAGATGGGATCTGATCTTTGCATGCATGTCTAGGAGAAATAGTTTCATACCTTTAGCTCTCAGAGCATTGTGTTGTCTGTCAGCTCTTTCTAACACAGGGAGCCTATATTTGTGTCTGTGGATGAGCGTCACAGAGGTTTATGAATTTTTTTTCTAAAGTTTGAGTGTATATATATCATATTGGTTTTCTGTTGATACTGTAACAAGTGACCACAAATTTGTGGCTTAAAACAACACACATTGACAAAATCTTACAGTTCAGTAGATGTCCAACATGAATCTCCTTGGGCTAAAATAAAGGTGTCGGTAGGCCTGCATTCCTCTCTGGAGTCTCTAGGGGAGAATCCATCCATTTCCTTGCCTTTTCCCATTTCCAGAGGATGCCTACATTGCTTGACTTGTGCGCCTTCTTCCACTGCAAAGCTAGCAACATTGCATCTCTGAGCATTCTTCCATACATCTCTCTTTGACCATGCCCAGGGAATATTTTCTGATTTAAAGGATTCATGGGATTAGATTGGACTGATTTAGACAACCCACAATAATCTCCCTATCTCAAGCATCCTTAACTTAATCATATCTACTGAATCCCTTTTATCACGTAAGAGTGACATGTGGAGTGGGGCAAAAAATGAGGACGTGGGCACCTTGGTGTGTGTGTGCACTCCATTATTCTGCCTACTACATAAAAGTTGTTTTCCAGGGAAGATCTCTAAAGCAATTATCAGAATCTTATGTCACTCATGACCCCAAAAAGCTTAGAAACACTATCCTAACCACTTCCAACCTTCCATTTTGCATATTCTTCCACAGAGACAACCTCAGATACTGATTTAGCCCCCTCTGTCCTCTTTCACTGCATCCATCCTCCTTTTTGCCATGTCTTTGCTGTCCCTATATTATATTCCTTGTACAGTGCCCCACAGCAGAGATCTGTGATGTATCTAAGGTGTGGAGATACATTTGGCTTACAGAATGTTTTAAAATATTTTGATTCAATATTTAAAAATCCGAAAGTTTTGGGGTGCCTCACTGGGTCAAGTGTCTGATTCTTGATTTCAGCTCAAGTCATGATCTCATGGTTAGAGAAATTGACCCCTGTGTCAAGTGCAGAGCCTGCTTGGGATTTTCTCTCTCTCTCTGACCCTCTCCCGCTTCGGTCTCTCTCTCTCTCTCTCTCTGTCTCTCAAAATAAATAAACTTAAAATCACCATGTTTATAGATTTTGGAGATTCTTTTTGAAAATCTGAAGATGGGATACCCAGGGCCCTATAAGGCAACAGTTAGCAGGAGCTGAGGAGCAGCCATCCATTTTTCCACAACTCCTGCCCAGATCTGCCCACTTATTTGTACTCTTTGCCTGACTCATACAGGCATTTGATTTATAATGCTTACTTCAATCATTTTCTTCCCAGCAACTACTCATCCTGGGTACTCTAGGTGCTCAGAATTAAGCCTTGATAAGGTGATGTCTGATAATGTCTTTTGCCTCCTTTCCAAGATGATGTATTTATATTTTAACTTGGATTTCCATTGCATCTGAGTTGAGGGGTTGCATATTACCCTACTCTGACATACTCTTCAGTACCTGGAGCTTTTCAAAACATATAAAGTTATAGAACTGCATTTAGTTAGAGCAAGAATGAAGCCTTAATAATCATTTAATACAACCCTCTCATTTTCTAGTGTGACACCCAGTGAGGCTGTTATTTGCTTAAGCCCTTGTTCCCCTTATAACAGAATGAAGACAAATGCCATCAATCTGTTCAGAGCAGTAACTTGATGAATATGCATCAGTTTGATTGATTTTTTTTTATATAGCTACAGCCAGTGCCAATCCTGTGAACCCTCGGATATGACAAAGGAGGATTTATCAATGTAACAGAATACTAATGAAGCTGGGGATTTCTTACCCAGCTAAGTAAATTTACTTTTGAGAGTGATTAATTCACTTGTGTTTAAAATATTTTATTAAAATTTATGACAGCATTAAACCTTTAATGTTGTTAAGACCTTGTCTGTATAAACAGGAACTATTCTGTAGCATTGTGTTACTACTAATTAAGTTGGTGGTTGCATTTGTGAATTGGAGTTCATTAGCCTATTCGTCTGGAAGTCCCCAGTTAGAGGGGGTTGAAGATTGGAGTATTAACAAAAATAATGGCCTTTGATGGCTTTGACTATTTTTGTGACGTTCCAGAAGAAAGAAAAAGGGTTGTTGCTTTATGGAAAGAGGAAGTTTTGTTGGCAGCAACTTTTCCATGAGGGATAAATCCTTTCAGGTTTTGTTTTTGAGATAGACAACTTGTGTGTGTTTTAATAGCTATTTGTTTCTTATTTAAGTGTTTTTCATAGAAGTAAGCAGAGCCTTAAGGAGCTCTGCTAAAAAGAGAAAGAATGAGTAAGAGAATGAGCACCCAGAGATTCTTAATAACATAGTACACAAGAACTGCCTTCTTGGACTGTACCAGAGCAGGAGCATTACATGTTGCCAGCATGTTCTTATTAGTGTGCTCTTAAGATTTCTTTTCTTTTCTTTTCTTTTCTTTTCTTTTCTTTTCTTTCATTCTTTCTTTCTTAACAGGGAAGGGGGAGAACAAATGAGGTATAGAACAAAAAAAATTAGTTGGTCTTGATAGTGTTTTGAGACTACTATGTTGAGTGACAAGTATTCCAGAACAAGGGTTCTGGAATAGCTTATTTTGCCTATATTGCATAGGAAGGGGGCCATATAGTTAGGGCTGTTTTTCATCCCCCGATCCTGCCTCCATCCTGATGGGCTCAGAAACAATTTGGTAGAATGGAAAGAACATTCAAATTAAGAAATGCAGTCTTGTATTATGTCTCTCAGGTGACCTTGGTCACTTCATGCAAATCCCTCAGTCCCCTTGTCTAACACGAGTCTGGGTCAGATGACTTCTTAGTTCCCTTTTGGCACTAACACTAAAAATGCTCAACATTCTAGATATTTAAAGGATTAGAGTGGAAAGATTGTAGCTTAATAAAACAATCTCTTTCAGTCACAGATAAAAATAATTCCTCCTCCCTGCTGTAGAGCACAAAAAGTATCCTACACCAAATCACCAAATCATTGAACTGATTGACAACATAGAGCCCACACTTGATTATTCTGGGAATGAAACACTCCTTTTTAAAAATTATTATTATTATTTTTTGCAACTGCCCTTGGTTACTTTATAAATTGTTAGCACTTTCACTGGACAATGATTAGGAATAAAGATAAAAGGGAAACTCAGAGACATTCTCTCATTAAAAATAATAATAAATGAAATACGGTTATATTGGAAAATATAAAAAATTCCAAAGAAATAAAAATTTCTCATAATCTTACCACCCCAATATAACCATGGTTACCAGTGTAGTGTATGTTTTTATATTGTTGCTATTTTTTTTTAGTTTTTATTTTAATTCCAGTTAGTAAACATACAGTGTTATATTAGTTTCAGGTGTACAATATAGTAATTCAATACTTCCATGCATCACCAGTGCTCACCACAAGTGCACTCCTCGTATTGTTATTGTTTTAATATGGTATTAAAAAATTTGTATAAAAGGGACTTCCTAATACATTCGAGTTGACTTAATTTTAAACAGACTCCAGAGTATAAAGCTAGGCCAGAATGCATTCTGACTATATAATCTTAAGGATTATAAATATAAAGATATAGATATATGAATATAAATATAGATATATAAGTATAAATAAAAATATAAATATAAGATTATAAATATGAAATGGGGTAATTATCACCAAGCTCAGCTTCATTTATGGCTAAGGTGATCAAATTTGATTTTTCATCAAAATACTCTAATACAAGTTTCTATAAGAAACATGTTTTACAAACTTTGGTATCATTATAGCCTATAGTGTTAGAAATAATATTTCTAGGAGATGGAACAAAAAATTTGTCCTTAATATCTCAACATCTTGTAAATCTTCTTGGCCTAACCTGGACTAGACTTAAGAGACAAATTTCAATAGTGATTATAGAAGACAGAGTGTGCATATAAACTTAAATTTAATTTAAAACTGACCAGCTGGTTAGGCGTTCAGTGTGCCTGAGGCCATGGGAATGAGGTTATTCCTTTGTTGTTGTTGTTTTAACTCAAGTTAACATTCAGTGTAGTCTTGGCTTCAGGAGTAGAACCCAGTGATTTATCTCTTACATATGACACCCAGTGCTCATCCCAACAAGTGCTCTCCTTAATGCCCATCACCACCACCCCCCACCTCCCCTCCAGCCACCCTGTTGTCTGTATTTAAGGGTGTCCTATTCTTTAACTTACTCTTTATCTTCCCAATGAGGCAATGGTTGCTCTGGTGCTTAAGGGTTATTCCTTTTCAAGACTAATGTTAAAAAAAAAAGACTAATGTTCAATGCTAAACACACACACAAACACATCCACATCCGCATCCACATCCACTCACATCATATATAGTGACATATACAGTTTCCACCCACTCTTCCTATTTTTCTTTTATTCTTAACCAATTTAATTTGTATATATAAATTTTTTTCATATATATGAAATCTTAGGCATTTCTGTGTAGCTTGTTTGTCCTACTTAATATTGTTTTTTTCCATATGATAGTGACTATGAAATATACCATCATTTTTGTAACTCCAAATTGGTATGTATTTTGGTTACTTCTGGAATTCATATTTGTAGATATTGCTGTAGTAAGAATTTCTTAAAATATTTTTATGTACTTCCATTTCAGTTTCCTTGGTTTGTGCTTAAGGGTAAAGCTATCCAGACATGGGATTTAAAATGATAAACCAAAAAGATGTGGCATATAAATTTTTCAGTTATCTGATCATGAAAGAAGATAGGAATAAAATGGATAATTGATAATTTTGAGAGAATTAGAAAGTCATGTGACTGGATTTCTGTATATGGCAGCATCTTAGGATACTGGGTCTAAGTGGAACATTTGAGACAGTTCAGTCCAATCCCCTTCTCCATACTTGTATATTCTAGATATTTCTATTTAACCCACTAGCCCTTACAGTTTTTTTTAGCTCAGATTGTTCTTAGGGCAAAATGCCTCTGACTTTAACATTCCCAAAAGACATTTGGAAGGCATGCCAGGTGTGGAACAATTCTTTGATGTGTGAAACTACCCTGCTCATCTCAAGGCTCTAGTATCTTTGGTTGTAGCCTACAGAATGTCAGCAGGGACCCCCAGCCTTTGCACCAATCACAAATAGCCTCTAAATTTCCTAAATGCTTTCTAGAGTGCATACCACCACCTCCAAGAGAAATGCCAAAATTCATGATGGATATTTAAAACTATGTTTTATGAGAGTCTTCATTAACATGGATACATATTCATGATTTATTTATACATGGAGAAAAAAGCAACTACATAACAGAATTATAAGTTTATCTTATTTTTGCTTAACATATAATTATATACAGAAATATACACTGGAAAGACATAAATCATTTTATTGGTGGTTATTTTCAGATGGAATGGCTGTGGGTGATTTTTAAAATATTCATTTTGCTTTCCAAATTTTCCCCCATTGGGTTCCTCTTAAGTTTGTAACAGGGAAAATTATTTATACATGAAAAAAAAGTAGTATCAACTGTTCAAGATATAGAACCAAAAATAAATTTACTATAATTGCTGCAATCATCAATTTGCACAAATGCAAATCATCATTTATGTTCTGTTTCTTTGAACTGTTGTTTATCAGTTCGAGGTAGAGCAGAATATTAGGAAAGTATAGAAGAGAATGGATTTTTAAAAATTATTTTTGACTAGAAGAAACCTAAAAAGCATTTTCAGTGGTATCTGTGGCTTTTATGGTTTGAGTCAGGTGGGATCAGAAAGCAAATATTAAAGGTGATTTTTACAGGTTCAGATGACACTTAAAATCAGAATTTGTATCCTAGACACCTCTTCATTTGAGTGTTTTATTCTGTATATAAAAGTTGAAGAAAGTCTGTTTTTATATCCCTTAAGCAGAGCAAGCCTTTCAGGGGTCCACTAGCATAGAGTTCTAATCAAGAGAACTCCTATGACTGTAGATGCCATGGGCAAAGGAAATACCAGGGCCCATTTAAATGGCAATGGGGTCCAAGAGGTGAAACTTGAGAAGGTGGAAGCAGGAGTAAGGCCAGATTTCAGGAGACTTTTTAACAATGCCTTGAATTTAATACCCATACAAGAAAACAACTTTGGCCACACTGAGCCTATTGAATACATCTAGACACACAAAATAGAGTCCTTGGGATTTGCATGTGAAGGGCTGGTTCCCTGGGAAGGTTGTTTGTCAGAAGTGGATTTGAGGTAAAAAGTGCTGAGAAGACAAAATCACCACACTGTTGGAATGACTTGTGGGGAGGGGCATGAGAAGAACTTGGAACTGAAAGAAGAAGACAGTTAAGAACCAAGGTAACTGCCAAAAAATTTTATGTGCCTTGTCAAACTTGAATGAGATTAAAGCATGCAAGAACCAGGCTCCTCTGACTTGTCTTTCTGATTATTAACTCACCCTTGCCTCTCAGAGTAGCACTAATCCAGGTCCTGGATTCCAGATTATTTGCCAATCCAAACCTGCCAAATCCAGGTTCTTTGCCAAGACCACATTAGTAAGGAGAGGTTAGTGTTGCATGTGTGTATGGCATTTGTTGTTTGCTTTAAAATGGAATGATATCGGGGCGCCTGGGTGGCGCAGTCGGTTAAGCGTCCGACTTCAGCCAGGTCACGATCTCGTGGTCCGTGAGTTCGAGCCCCGCGTCAGGCTCTGGGCGGATGGCTCGGAGCCTGGAGCCTGTTTCGATTCTGTGTCTCCCTCTCTCTCTGCCCCTCCCCCGTTCATGCTCTGTCTCTCTCTGTCCCAAAAATAAATAAAAACGTTGAAAAAAATAAAATTTTAAAAAAATAAAAAATAAATAAAATGGAATGATATCGAGAATCCTAACTAGTGTAAGTACTCAGAATAGCGGTGTGGAGGTGCTGGCTTATTCAAGTCATAGACAAAGGGCCAAAAGGCTGGAGAAGTTGAATTGCAGAGGGAATATATCAGATGGCATCAGAAATGCTGGCAGTGCCCAGACTGCACAGGGCCTTGAAGCCAGGGTATGAATCTCAGATTTTGTTGAAGTGCAAAAGGAAGTCATTTGAGGTTATAACCAGGAGAATGACATGCTCAGATTTCCATCTTTAAAAGACCACTCTAGGTAGTGTGTGATATGGGGAAGCAAGGAGACATATTGGAGGCAATGCATCATCCACGTGGGAGGTGATGGTGGCAGTGAAGATGGAAGAGGGAAGAGTAGAAGCGAATATTAGAGACTCATAACTTCTTGTTTTTGGAAGAGAAGGAAAATCTTTAATAGGGAACAGTTAGGATTTAGGCTTGTTTAATATTAATGCTTATGTAAGTCCTCTGTGTCATTTCTTAAGTTCTTTTGTTCCTAGCACTATCTTGATTCATAATTTAAAAGATAGAATGTTGGAAGGCCAAGTATCAGATGTAATATCACAGTGCCCAGTGCAATGAAAAATTTAATATTCATCAAATATTTACCTGTCATTCAAATTAGCCACCCTCCCCCACCATTATTTGTGATCTCCTGTCCCCTTCACTGTATCTGTCCCTAGACTAAATCTTCATTTGGATGATTTTTTTTCTGTCTCTGACTCAGAAAGACAGGTAACGTGTTTACTTTGTAATGTTGCTTGCTTACATTAGATTCCTTCAGAAAGCAGAGTCTTATAGGAAGCCTTAGGTAGAGGGAGGTGATAGAAAGTGGGGGAGGAGGGAGAGCTGACAGCATGTGTGTAACTAAGGTTACTACTCTTGGCAACTGGATATTAGCTCCCTGAGGACTCTCTGAGGAACCTTGTAAATACATCTGAGGATGTATCCCTTTGAAATTTGGGGGCTGAAGTGTATATTCACATGCTCCCCTCTTTGCTGGCAGAGGGTTGTCCCCAGAGGAATAACTCCCCCACACTTCTAGGCTGCGGGAGTGAGCTCTGCCTCACAAAATCTTGAGGCAGAAAAGTAAAGAGACTTGGCAGGTGCTTAAAGGGAGATAATTTGAGTGAGCAGAACTGTCCATGGAGCTAACGCATCTGCTATGACCACTGTGCCTCTTGGGCAGACCACTGCCTGGCACAGGAAGCAGATGTCTCATAAATACTTACTAAGTGAATGGAATAAATGAGATGATGGAAGGAAGTGCTTTGTATACAGCTCAGCAGACCAGGTGCTGCTATCAATAATAATGTATTAGGATCTGTGCTCCCAATGGATCCCTTGTCCTCAATCCCTTCCCAAACTCTTCTTTTTGATTCATAGGGGTTTTTGACCACACCCATGGCTACTCTACCTCCTTTCTTCTCTCAGTACTGATGCTGGCCTCATGGGCTTGACTCACACCTCACACATTCTTTGGACATTGGTATGGTTCTGACTGTTTCTGGGCTCTGTTCCAGCCCACCAAGGTGAGGAGCGGTATCTATTCCAGTGCAGCTGGGCTGCCTTGTGTTCAGTGTTTTTCTTAGAGTCTCTTCAGGGACATGATTCTTCCTTTTTTGGAATGTGTCCCCTGGGAGCTCAGGCCAGAAATACCCAGAGCACTCCTGTACTCACAGAAGTCCTTCACCTGTGCTCTTCAGCCACTGGTATCCTCCCATTACCTGGACCTTTAGGATAATGTTTCCCAACTAGGAATGCCCTGGAGTGCTTGTTAAATACATATTACCAGTGCATTCCTTTGGGAATTCAGCTTCAGTAAATGTGGGGCCCAGGAATATGTTTTTAATAATACTGATTGATAGTAATCTTCAGAGAAGTATGAAAAGCAGTGGAGACTGGGTTCTAATAATTAGTGCCAAGGCATATTATTAGAAATCAGCATTCTGCCTTTAACCATGACCTCCTTCTCCCCTCTACGGGAATTTATTTACATGGAAAAGTACATACATGGTTTGAAAAGTCAGTTCATAAAGATCTACTGACTACCAGTTCTATTTTCTGTCAGTGGTCTCTTGAGGGTCATTTAAGATTCAGTGCCTTGGTTTCTTTATCTTTGAAGATAGCTGCCCAGTACGTAACCTCAGTCCTTTGGCACAGAAATTTGGTTAAAAGAAAACACCAATAAGAGGATGTCTTTAATATAGCTTAGACTCCCTAGAGAAAGGAATTTTATATTTACTGGTATTGAAGATTGTTATTGTTGCTAATAATACTACTGGAATTTATTGGCATCTTGTCTGTGTCTGCATATAGAGCTATTGTTTATACATAAAGAATGTTTTGCTCAGATGGTTGTCCTCTTGGGATATACCTTTTGTTTTTAAAAGAGTTTCAGGAAACAACAGTCATACAGCTAGCCAGTAGTCATCCGGGTATACATTAGTGTATCCCATGTTGCTTTCTGAACAGAGGCTCAGTTTAATGCAGTGGATTATCTTGAACTCTTAAGAGTGATCCAAAGTTCAGCTTGGTTCAGACTTAAGGTTCTGATTCTATATGAAGCATTCTGAAAAGTGTACTGGCTGCTCTCCTTTTACTCTTTCTGCCCGGGTTTTCTAAATGTGGATTAGAACACCACTTGCTAATCTTCAGCAGGTCTCCCCAGGGAAGAAATGTAACTGTTTGTAGGAATGAGAGTCATCCTATCCTGCCAGTCCTGCTAGAAAATTACAGGTGGGGAAAAAGCATGCGTTTTATCATAATTATTGTACATACTTGGGAATATACCAGAATTGGCAGCTGTCCATAACCCTAGGATGAATACTTTATTAACAAACATCGAGTGCCTACTATGTGCCAAATGTCAGGATTAGCCCTAGAGATAAAAATAACAAGCAAGACTCACAAGGTCCCTGCTCTATAGAGTGCTCCATCATGAAAGAGACAATCAGATAATTATAGAAATACACAATTAGGGACTATGCTATGGAGCAGATGTAGATAAGAATACAGGAAGAACATATAAAAGGGAGACCTGATTATGAGCTACCTTGTGTCTATAGGATGAATGTGTTAATTAGGAAAGAGAATGGAGAGGGAACAGAATTATGGGCACAGGAACAGCACATACAAAGGCCTGAGGTGAAAAGGAACATGGTGCGTCCAAAGAACTGAAAAAACTGTCAGTGTAGTAGTAGCAGAGAGTGAGAATGGTGTGAATTGAAGTTGAAGAGGCTAACAGGTCCTTGCATGTGAAGGAGCAATCATTCACAATGTCCTAGGATACTTTAAGAATTTTGGTCTTTATTTTAAGTGTCATGTGGAGAAGGGAAATGATAAGGTGGTTGTGTAGAAAATGGTTTGTGGGAGTAGAGGGGAAATAGGGAGACCATGGTGGTAGTCCGAAAGACAGATTATAGTCGTTTGACCTGAGGTAGTAGTGATGGAGGTGGAGGGGAAGAGGACAGATGCAGAAGTTATTTGTGATAAGAAATTGAAGGACTTCATAATACACTGGCTACGGGGCTTGAAGGAGAGGAAAGTGTCAGAATAACTCTCAGATGTCTTCCATGAGGAAGACATTGGATAGAGGGAGAAGATTTTCACTGAGATGGGGAACACCTTCATCTGCTAATTTAATTATAGATAATTGAAAGGTTGATATAAAAATTCTATGCTAAGATATTGCTTCTTCACAAATTATCACATCTGGGGCTTGACACTACCCTTAGGCCAAGAAAAATATCTTAATGCTTTGTTTATTTTGCTATTTTGAATTCCAGTGCACATTCTGAGGGAAAACCACTGCAGAATGACCATATAGATTGACTCAGCACATGCTTTAATTTCCCAGCAATGTGGAAACACCAAAATTTAAAAATTTGCACTTCAGTAGGTTATCCGTAATTTTGCAGTGACCAAAACTGGATGCAGTTCCATCCAGGAAGAAGCACTTCTAATATCAGCACATAATTAGGTTTTATATTTCTCTGTTAGAAGTGCTTTTAATTCAAAATATATAATGGTGGCAATGATGATAGTGTCAGTGTTGGTGGTCATGGTGATGACAATAGTGGTGATGGTTGTAGTGGCAGTGACAACAATGGTGGTGATGACACTGGTGATGGAGGTGGTAATGACAGTGGCAGTGGCAGTGATGGCGGTGGTGGCGGCAGATACAATAGTGGTCATGGGCGATGGTGGTGGTGGTGATGATGGCAGCAGTGGTGGTTACAATGATGGTGGCAGCAGTGGTGGTGACCTTGGTGGTGGTGATGATGGATGTGGCAGTGATGACAGGGACTATGGCAATGATGCCAATGGTGGTGGCAGTACAGTAGTGATTGTGGTGATGGTGGTGGTGGTGACAATGACACATTGGTGTGACACATTGTTGTCACAATGGTGGTGATGGTGACAGTAATCATGGTGGTGGTGACAATGACAGTGATGGTAGTGGTAGTAATGCTCAGAAGCAGGACACTCCCATCAGTGCTGAGGGCCATAATCATGCTTTGAGGAGTCCAATCTACATTTCCTGTTGCTTCGACCACAGAGCAGGGCAGAGTGCTCTGACTGGCCTTCTCATCACTGACCTCTCCAGAAACATGCATTTGGTAGAGATTTGCTTGATTCCTTTCCTGTTATTATTTAGGGTGAAGAGAAGCAAGAGAATTGGAGGGAATGTTTCAGTGTGGCCCAGTGTTTGTATTTAGGTTAGCTTCCAGGAAGATTTACAAATGGTCCCAGCAATATCTTCAAATACCTTTTAAAAAAAGGGGGAACTTGAAACACCTAGCTACTGTTCCAGTTTTGTTTTCATAGCTAAACTTCTCTAGTGAGAAACTTTCATTTCTGTTTCCTCTTCTGCCATGAAGTTTATCTTGTTCAATTCCACTGGCCTTTTGTTTCTCTGCTTTCATTCTCATCATCTGCAGATGACTGAGATTTTCTAGCAGTGTGAGTTTAGGCATTCCATATGCATGCCCTGTTCTCCTTGCCTTGCTTTCTTTTTCTCCATAATACTTAGCATCTGGTGCACCATAGCTCACTGGTTTATATCTGTAGGTTCTTTCTCCTTGTATGAAAATGACAAGTTCCATGAGGGCAGAGACTTTGCTTTACTGTTTTATTCCAAAAATCTGCAGTCGTACCTGACACATAGTTGGAGGTTCATAAATAGTAGTTTAATGAATGTATAAAGTTGTTTAACTTCCCTGTTTCCTGTTAAGCCAAGTGATATAGTAATGCTAATCTCATATAATCACTATGAAGATTAAATGAAATAATGTAAGTAAAGTACCTGGTGTTCCCAGCCTGGCATAGTAATGGCTGGCAATTTGTTAGATGGTCCTTGACACCTTTTTTTTCTTATAGCTTCTTTCTCTTTAATATTTAGAATGATATACTAAGCTTCTTTACTCCTAGTGATGGATCTATACTTTCTTTCATTTGTCTACCAACTGACCAGTTTCAGAGACCTACCCAGTGAACCTGAGTAAGGAAGTCCCAGGTTTTGTCCCTTTCAGTTTGCTTATTCACAAGACTTTGATCATTGTTAATAAAATATACCATTAATTATCATCATTTATAATTCGATTATGGTATTTTTCATATATGATTCTAGAATCCATGTGTTATTTTTAATACGCCTAGCAGTCGTATCATGAATTATCCTATGAGGTAGCTGTCATTATCCTCACTTTACAGTTGAGGAAACTGAGGCTTAGAGAGATTGATATTTTACCCATGGGTACATACACCTAGTAAGTGGTGGATGAAGAACTCATTCTTAGATCAGCTTCCTTCTGTTTCTTCCTTTACCCACCCATCTGAAGGACAGGTACTGAGTGTATGCCATGCTAGGCATAATGCTAGGCTCTGGCCACACTGATGCTAGACTCTGGCCACACAACAGGGAAAATATCAAGGCAGAACTTGTGACAACACACCACTGTTACCATCACCACCAGACCTCTGCTGAACACACTGTAGAGTTCCAATTCTAGGTTGAGCCCTACTGAGGGATTACTTCTCTATTTCAGACTGAAAATATCTAAATCTAAACTCATGAATTGCCTCCCTTTCTGCCAACTGCTTAATCTTCCCACCAAAATTAAATATTTCTTTACCTCCATTATAAAAACCCCCTGTCATCTTTCTAGTCACATGTCTCAAAACTTGGGAATAATTTTGATTATCCTATCTCTTTTATTCCGTACTTTAAATACATACCCAAGACTTCTTGATTGTTTTTATCCTTGAAAATATCTCTCTAGTTTCTACCTCCCCAGTTCCTTTCTACCATTCTAATATCAGCCTCTATGGCCTGATCCCTGACTTACTGAAATTAGCTTCAAGACTTGGTGTTAGCTTTATCCTCTGCTTCAGATTCCACTAAATCATAAGCCTCCTAAAGGCCTAGAGTCTTATTAACACTTACCTCCCCAATACTATACCAGGCACATAGGAAACATTCAGATAGCTATTGAATTAAAAGACCCTTGATGCTTAGACCACAGTTTTCAAAATTGATCTTGAGGTTTATTTGGAGATTTTAAGTAGTTTTCCTGGAAGATCATGTGAGTGTAGTACAAGTAGTCTGTACTCTGTATCTTAGTAATACATATTTTTAACAAAGTCTATTTCTGCTTTTTCCAATAATATATGCTATCTTAGTATTTGTTTTAAATTCCTAGACAAATTTATGTTTAAAATATAAAGTAGTAAATATTTTTTTTCATTAAAGGATATCACTCTTCCATTTTTCTGGTGCTATTACAACTCTATAGAAATGCAATTTGAGAACCACAAAGAATTACAAAGAAATTATGAACCACTAAAAATTTTAGATGTTGCTGGATTGGACAGGTTAATTTCTATCCTCAAGAGGGTTTCCCCCATTTGGAATAGAGCAATTGAGTATTTTCTGAATCCCTAAAATTACTGTGTTTGCAGATCAGGAAATTGATGAGGATAGGATGGGTGTGCCAGCAGTGTTCTTCCTCACTTTGTTTTCTCACTGAGTGGACTTTCCCTGAGCTCATTCTTGGACCATTAACCTTCTTTCACACTCAGGAGATACATGCTCATTTGTGGTGTAGTAGACATCAGTGAATCTTATATGATTTTGTTTTTTCATATCCTTACTTTTCTTATTTTAAGTAAATTGTTTGCACAGTTAGCAATGCCTTGGACTGAATAAATTTTGTAATCTTAATATTTTGAAGAAGAAATTATGCTTGTGGCATTTTCAAATGTGCATCATGACTTAAAGAAATCATTAATCTTATTGACCATTCAAAGGTCATGTATGCTTTCTTCAGGACTCAAATTGAAGTAGAATAATAGATATAAATAATTATGTCCCCAAATAAAGCTTTTTATAAATGACTTAATGGTGACTAAATATTTTATTAAGAGAGCAGGACTTTTTATAAGGATATTAACTATAATTTAATATGCTTATTATATAATATCATGCAAATTGTTGTAGAAAAACTTGAATGTTATGTAACAAATACTATTGGATTATAACATTGACAAATCATGATTTGGAATTTAGCATCGGTCAGTAGTGAAGTTTTGCTTTTTTGTATTTAAACTAAAAAAATGATTCAGAGTAGATTTGCCTTATTTTATTAGAAACTATGTAGTGGCAGAACCTAGCTTCACAATGTTACCCAGAAATTGCTATGTTTTTTGTGTTAGTAAAAAGACAGCATGAAATTTTCAAATGCTGTCTTCAGTGAACAAATGGTATCTTTCTGTAGTGACTGTATCAGATCTATCTGATCACATAAGACTTTTTTTGAATGAATGAAAAATATTGAATTTGTATTAGGTACTCAAGATTCAGCAGTGTAGAGAATGGACAAAATCACTAACTCCTTGGAGCTTACCTTTTAATGTGGAAATGCAAACAAACAGATTACTTTCAGATAGTGATAAGTGCTAAGCAGAAAATTAAGGACAGTGTGATAGTGATTACTTCTAGTCAGGGACATCAGGAAGTCTTATTGGGAGGTGACATCACAACTGAACTGATGTTTACATGCTGAGAAGAGTCTGTTTATGAAGATCTTGGGGAGAACAGTTTGGGACAAGTGTGAAGGTTTGAATGGAAACCAGCACTATGTGTTCAAGAAACCAAGGGAAGGCCAAAAGAGCCTGGAGTGTAAGGAACAGGATATGAGTGTTGGGAAGTGGGATCAGGCAGGCTGGCAGAATTTAAGCACTGATATAATATATAATAATAATAATGTGTTGTACACTATTATAAGGAGTTTGGATTTTATTCCATGGTCAGTGGGACACCACTGAGGGTTTTGAACAAGGGTACAGCCAGATCTGTAGCTGCCAGCTTCAAATTGTACATTGTTGAAAAGTTTCTTTTCAATGGAAATACGTTTTCTTTGTATTTATAGAATCGACCAGAGGGCTACCATTTGGTCAAAGGACACTTTTGAGACTCGGCAAGAGTTAAATGAGGTAGGTGTCATCATTATTAGTTCTATGAACATGAATTAGCTAATCATGAAATGTATTATTCTTTTTCCTAGTATAAGGAATTCTTTCTGATTAAAACTTTAAGTGTTTTTACTCTTAAGTGAATTTGTTTTCCTGTAGCTCTTTGGATAATGTTTTTCCTCATTCTGGAGCAAATATATTTAAAATATTATCTGCAAGATTGCTCACTGTATCTTGGACATAAACCAAGTCCAGTAGTCATTAAAAAATTTTTTTTAACGTTTATTCATTTTTGAGAGACACAGAGAGATGGAGCATAAGCGGGGGAGGAGCAAAGAGAGAGAGAGAGAGGGAGAGAGAAACAGAATGTGAAGCAGGCTCCAGGCTCTGAGCCATCAGCCCATTGCCCAATGTGGGGCTCGAACTCACTGACTGGGGGATCATGACCTGAGTTGAAGTCAGATGTCCAACCGACTGAGCCACCCAAGCTCCAGTGGTCATTTTATTACACTCTTTTCAACTTTGCATTAGGATTGTATAATCATGGCTATGGCAGTTCCATTTGTAGAATTTTCTCTTAATTTTATTCTCCCTCTATTTCTAATGGCAAATATAATCATGCTTACTATTTATCCATGGAGTATAATATAGTTTGGTGTTTTGCAGTAGGTCTTCTTAGTATGCTTTGAAACACTGAAGTCCTGTTTTCCACTCCAAATGGTTTCTCACCAAACCAGACATCACTATGTTAATGTTTGTTCTAAATTTTCTTTGAAATAGATAATTTAATCCTCCTGCTGGAAATCAATATAACGTAATTAGGATCCGTTATTCTGAATGCCTTGGCTTAAGGCCTTGGTTTGAAATACCGTCTAGTTTCCCTGCCCTCATTTTATAATTAAGGAGCAGTGGGTGGTATATCTGATTAGGACTACAGCAAAAGGAATGAAAAGACTGGATGCTCAGATGCCAGGAAGAGATGATGGACTTGAGGCATACTGTTTATAAGTCATTTGAAGATTGATCTTTTCTCCCCCTCCAAGAAAAAGGTAATTAGCTAAATTTAGGGGATTTTCTTTTTCTTTTTTTTTTACTTTAGAATTTGGCAGAAATGAATAGACAAAGGTAAACTAGATGGTTGATTAAATTAAGTTAGATAAATAACTAAAGTTGTGGAAAATGACCTAAAGTTAACAACATAGAACACTGCTTGTTATTTATTTGTGCATAGAGACAGCCTTCACATTCCACAATCTCACTCATGGTAACAAGAGTGACAAAGAGTTTAAGAAAAAAGAGGCAAGAGCCTGAATCAATGAATGCATTGTCAACAAGTAAAATGCTAGCTATAAAGAAGCCTTGATTTGTTTTGACATAAGTGAGTAGAAAAATGAAGTGATTGTAAGAGTCAACTTGTGATAGGTTCAAGTATTTGCGAGGAGAAACTCAGATTTATAAGCTGGAAATCCATGAGAATGCTGAGATTACTTGGGCATTCAAAATCACAGCTGTAAAAGCTCTATTTGAAATTTGTTTTCCTGTATCGTTTGCTGTATTGTCTGGGCAAATTTCATGAAATGTGCCAATTCACTGCTCTGGGATTAGAGGGTGCAAGAGCATTGAATGGAGTCATGATTTCAAAAGAGGGGCAACACCCTATTTTAAATGTGTGCTCTTCCATGATAAGGTGGTGCTGCTGATCTACCCTGGTGATAAGATTCAGTGTGTGTTCAAAGTGGTTTTGTTCCAGTCAGGGGGCCAAACTATGTGGGGTATGTACAGATCCACATCCTTTCATGCAGTTTCTGTTGGTGACTGAATTTGGGGGCCAGAGGAAACCTTAGAACAAACTTGAATAGAGACAGTATGAGTGGATCCAAGCCCATGCAGGGAGAGTTAATATCATTGAAGGAGACATCCTACAGAGTGGAAATATATTTAACTGGGTTTTCCCCAGCATTTTCCAAATGTATGGAAAACCAAATTATTTTATGGAAGAAGTCCATAACATAACATTTCTTTAGGCAACAGAGTCCTGTGGAACACAGGTGGGAAATGCTGCTTTAGTATTTTTTAAAATTTTTTATGTTTATTTTTGAGAGAGAGTGAGAGAGCACAAGTGGGGGAGGGGAAGATTGAGAGGGAGACACAGAATCTGAAGCAGGCTCCAGGCTCTGAGCTGTCAGCACAGAGCCCAACGCAAGCTCAAACCCACGAGCCATGACATCATGACCTGAGCGAAGTCAGACGCTTAACCTGACTGAGCCATCAGGCACCTCTAGTATTTTTAATTGAAATGGAAAATATATATAGAATAGTGTGTATATCCCAAATGTACAGCTGGATAAATTCTCATAAAGTGTGTAACTAGCACCTAGATTAAGAACACTATTATTAGCATCCCAGACACCCCTTAGTAATTCCTTCCATTCACTACTCTCCAATTAGGATAACTATTCTTCAGACTGAAATAAATTTGTTTTTGTCTATTATTGAGCTTTTCACAACTGCACTGTATGTACTTTTTGTGTCTGGTTCATTTACTCAGTATTGTGCTTCTGAGATTCATACATATTTAGGTATGTAGTTTAAGTTTTCATTCTCCTTGCTGTAACCCATTGTATGTTTTTTTCCTCTAGTTTTTGACTATTATGATAAGTTGTTACTGAGACTATTTTTTTTTTAATGAGTTTGGTTTGGTCTCTGAACAAGTGACTTTTTATACAAGTATTCCTTCCATCTGTAAATAGAAATACAAGGTGGAATTTTTGTTATGTGAGCTCTCTTCATGCTCTTGTTTCTTTCTTGTATTTATTTACCACTGCCCCCTTCTGTACCACACACATACAGCTATCTAGTTTTGTGAAAAGAACCCACCAGTTCTGTATCTGTTTTCCTTCTTCATCCCAATTGCAAATCTAAAGTCAAAAGCGTTTCTTGAGTTTCATGAGAAGATGGTCCACAAATATTTTCCAGACATTTCCATAGACCCTAAAGTTTTATATATAATATATATTGAAGGAGACATCCTATAGAGTGTAAATACATTTAACTGGTTATATATATATATATATATATATATATATATATGATAAAAATTTTAAGATGCTACGTATGTGCTTTATTTATATTTTCCCCAAATTTCATCTGGCAATTTACTTCTACTTTTTGAACTTTTTAATTATACTTTCTCTGTCACAGATAGATGGGGCTCAGCTATATTTTGGTTCCAGAACTGGTACTTGACCCAAGGTGTCCTTTACTCAGTGATACATGGTGTGATAAATCTACATATAAGCATCTGTCTCTGGGTGTATTCCCCTACTTTCCCAGTGAACTGGAAAACTCACTCACTTATTATTCCAGTGGCATGAATATAGATTGATTGTAGCTAGTCTCATTTTTGTTAAGTGAGTCTCAAGCTACTAGTCTTTGACCTTGGGTCTCTGATAAGACTTGTATCTTCATCCTATGAGTTTTAGTATCTCTGAGACTATGGACAGGCGTTATAGCTGAAAAACTGAGTAAGTCTCCCTGTTGCCATTGACCTGGACTGTCAGATTCTTCATCTGTAAGACATCAAGAGGTTTTATTTTTTTGGAGTCTTCTGGATCCTGCTTGGAAAGTATTCTAGACTTGAGATCTATCCACTACCCATGTCTCATCCATCTTAATCCTGGTTTTAATTCTTCCTCCATGTCCATATAATTGACAAGCACTCAGTAGATCAAAAAATTGAAGGATAAAATGAGAACAAATATTGTTTTCCTTCTCTACATATTACTAAATCCTCTTCCTGGTTGGCTTCAGTTCCAATTAGAAAATAGCAGATGCATAAAGAAAACTAATGGATCTCCCTTCCCTGAGAAAGCATGCCATATTGTGTCTTCAAACGACTTTTTTCTATTATAGACCACAGATAATAACAGCATCACATCAACTTATTTTAGTTTTTCATTTGGAAAATTGAGGCAGGAAGTAGTTTTTTTAAATTTTTAAAAAATGTTTATTTATTTATTGAAGGAGAGAGAGGTAGAGTGTGAGTAGGGGAGGGGTAGAGAGAGAGGGAGACACAGAATCCAAAGCAGGCTCCAGGCTCTGAGCTGTCAGCACAGAGCCTGACGTGGGGCTCAAATTCATGAACTGTGAGATCATGACCTGAGCAAAGTCAGACACTTAACTGACTGAGCCACCCAGGCACTCTGGCAATAAGTTTGGATTGGGTTAACTTAAGAGCCCTTTCAGTTTTAACATTTATGATTCTCTCCCCCTCCAACCCCCATTTTATTCATTTTCCCAATGCTTGAAGGCCTAGTTTGGGGAGCATATATTAGATCTTCTCTGTTCCTTTCTTTCCTTTCCTTCTTTCTTTCACCATAAATTGGCTTTCTTCAGTGATATGCTTGGATTCCTTTCCCTTGTTTTTGCATATCTATTACTATATTTGATTTGTGGTTACCGTTAGGTTTGTATGTGACATCTGCATATAGCAGTCTATATTAAGTTGATGGTCACTTAAGTTTGAACCCATTCTTTACTTCTCTCCTCCATGTTTTAGGTATATGGTGTCATACTTTACATCCTTTTATTTGTGAGTCCCTTGACTAAACATTTATGGATATACTTATTTTTATTGCTTTTGTACCTCCTACTTTTCTTACACTTATGCTCTTTCCATACACAGAGTCCCCTTTCACATTTCTTGTAGGGCTGTTTTAGTGATCATAAACTCCTTTAGCTTTTGGTTTTCTGAGAAACTCTTATCTCTCCTTCTATTCAGAATGATTAGCCTTTCTGGATAGAATATTCTTGACTGAAGATTTTTACCATTCAGCACTTTGAATATACCATGCCACTCTCTTCTGGCCTGTGAAGTTTTTGCTGAAAAATCTGCTGATAGCCTTTTGGGGTTTCCCTTGTATGTAACTGTCTTCTTTTGTCTTGCTACTTTTAAAATTCTCTGTTTATAACTACTCTTTACCATCCTTAATTACTATGTGTCTTGATGTGGACCTCCTTGGGTTGATTTTGTTGGGGGCTCTCTGTGCATATCTGGATCTGGATATCGGTTTTTTCTCCAGATTAGGGAGATTTTCAGCTATTATTTCTTCAAACAAATTTTCCACTCCCCTTTCTCTCTCTTTTTCTTCTGAGATCCCATGATGTGACTGTTATTGCACTGATGGAATTGCCTGAGTTCCCTAAATCTATTCTTATTTGCATAATTCTTTTTCTCTCATCTGCTCAGCTTGATTACTTTCCATTTCTCTGTCCTCCAGATCACTAATTCATTCTTCTGCTTCTTCTAGCCTGCTATTTATTCCACCTATTGTATTTTGAATTTATTGAGTTCATCTCTGATCAGTTCTTTTTTATTTTCTATCTCTTTGTTAAGGATCTCACTGAGGTACTCCACTCTTCATAAGTCCAGTGAGTATCTTTATGACCATTACTTTAAATTCTCTAGCAGGCATATTACTTACCTCCATTTAGCTTCAGTCTCTTACTGTGGTTTGGTCCTGTTCTTTCATTTGGGACATATTCCTCTGTCTCCTTATTTTGTCTAACTTCCTGTGGCTTTTTCTCTGTGTTAGGAAAGTTATCTGTCTCCTGCTCTTGAAAATAGTGGGTGGAGTGTGCATTTTTAACAAGAGAGTACTTGCCCTTTTCCAGAAGCGATGCAGCCATTGTTGAGACTGGGCCAGCTGGGGCCACTGCAAAATGTGCAAGGGTTGGGTCAGTGCAGTGCCCATAAATTTTACATGATGGCCCTCTTCCACAGGGGACATGCCATTGCTGCCAGGACCAGTGCCAGCTAGAGCCTGATCCACAAAGTGCACATGGACAGGGCACTCAGTTTTAACAAAGTGTGTGTATCCTTATAGGAGGTGACCTGCCAACACTGCAGCTCAGTCAAAGCCTTGCAAAGCATGCTGTCTGGAGACATGTTGTTGGTAAGGTTGCACCAGTCTTCTAGGAAAGAGGACTCACAGTCCAGGACTGAGGCAGGCCAGGCTGGAGGGGGAAGGGGCCTAGTGTACGCAAAGTTAGGTAGGCAAATGTTGGCAGCACTGCCCTGGTTCCCACAGATGGCCATGTGTTTATCCTGGGAACAGGGGAGGGAAACTGGCACCTGCTAGCTCTTGTTCCTAGACGGAGTCTTCTAGCAACTTCTGTACTCTGGAACTGCAGTAGTAAATATCTCTTCCCTCCCATATGCCCTGGGCATTTTTCAAACTGCTGCTTCTATCCTATAATTTTCCATGGGCTATTTGTTGTGCATCTCTTTAAGGGTAGGACTCAGTTTTCTGTTGCCCTCTTGGCTCTCTCAAAGCTGAGCCTGCTGATTTTTAAAGTTCCAGGCTTTAAGCCCTGCTAGTTGGTAAGAACTCACAAAATTTTCGGCCCCTCTGGTTTTCAAGTTAATGTTATAGGTATTTGTTTTCCCCCATGGCAGGCTCCCTGGTGTGAGCATCTGTTTCTCTTCTCCCTCCATATCTGTGGCTCCCTTCTATAGGCAGCCACAGGCTTGTTTAACACCCCACTATGTTTGTGCCCTTCTTACCCCCTTCCATGTGACCTTTTTACTACATTTAGTTGTGAAGTTTGTTTGCCAGTTTTGGGATCATTTCCTGGGCTATTTACATGATAATGTAAGTGTCTAGTATCTGTAGGGTGAGGTGAACTAGGGTCCTTCTACTCTCCAATCGTCCCTGGAAGGTCCTCTGGGGAGGGAAAACAATAAAAAAGTGTTATAAAAAATGCCATAATCACTTAATTTAATTATTTAGAAATTTTGGTACAAGAATAAGAGATGCTACATGATCAAAGGTGAAGAATTGAGGTCAATTTAGCTGAAATAGTACAGCCTAAGGAACATACTGAAATTCTAGTCAATTTGGACTTTCTGCCATTATACTTGCCTAACCCAGTTTCTGTTATCATCTTACAGAAGGAAATGGGTCCACTTCAAAAATGTCCATGACTTCTGTGCTCAGGAAAAAGTGTTTTATTTTCTTATCTGATAAATACTTTGAAGGTATTCTGCACTTAACTTGTGGATAAAGCAAGTTTCTGCTGAGTGAATAAGAGTTTGTTTCTATTTCACTTTTTGCCTGGAATTCCAAGGTCCTAGAGGTAAGGCAGTACAAGCCAATGGGCATGAAAGAAAAATTGACTTTAATTGCTCTTACGTGGATTCCTTATTCCTTTCCCTCTGAGGCTTGTTGGCTATAAACATATCTTACACTGTCATGGGCCAATGTAGAGTTAACCTCTCTAGGCCTAAGGAACCAGTTTATAAATCTGAAGAAAAAAATCTTGCATTGGTTAATGTTTACCACAAAGATATATGTTAAGCACAAAGAAGCAGCTATTCAACATTGGAATTAGAAAACAATACATGCCACTTAGTCTTTTGCCCACCAATAAGCCCTACAACTTTATCTGAGAATTTCAAGGTAAGTAAGTCTTAAAGGGTAATTGAGGGAAATATTTCCAGCTTTTTCTGTTGTCCCCAGAATCAAACTTGGAGACATATAATTCCTACCAAGTAAGGAAGTCAAGTGAAATGACTGACTGTTAAAGCACAGAAGAAATATAAACCTTAATATAATTAAAATACTAGAATAAGTTTATGTATAGGAAAAGTTAGAAAAAGATGGAAGATATGGAGGAATGTTCTTAGACAGTCTTGAGATCCTGGAAGTTTAAGGCAACCTGCTGAGATGCCAGCCATGGCTAAATGGAGTTGACATTATGCTTGAAGGGGCTGAGGAATTATGGGGACATATATTAGCATGGCTATCATTCTGACATTGAAGTAACTGAATATAAAAGGGGCCTCTTATGGAAAGGAAGAAACTAACCCAAATGAAAATCAATGAAGCATGTATATCCAGATCATGGGATGTATTTATAGGAGAAAAGAAATTGATAACTAATAGTAAATGTCAAAATGGTAATGTTAATATAACCTTTGTACCCTATTTAGCTCTTTCTAACTCTGTGAAGTGGAGAGTAGGAAAAGGAAATGCCCTCTGAAAGTAGAGAAAATTCTAGTCACATTATGTCAACTTTTCTAATTGAAAGAATAGTCACACTGGCTATGCCATTTTACCTGGTAACCAGTAAAACCTAGTATATCTGAAAGAAACCAACAATCACAAGTTCTTTGATACCATATTGGACTCCTTTTATGAGTCCTTACAAAAAGAGTGTAATAGAATCTTTTTAATGCAATAAATATTCTGAAGTGCGGTACTATTCTGAAGATTCCATCAGAAGACCACTGAGTTTACAGAATAGAGTTGGAATAATTTAGGTGTTAATTGACTGTACAGGGCATCCTAGAGATGTGTTCTATACCTATGGCTGCTTTGAAGTTTAGTTTTGACCTTATCAAAAATAGCTGGGACATTTCTAGATTTGTTTGTGGTATCATCACTCTCAGTGACTGGCAAAAAACTAGAGGAAGAAAAAAAATGCCCAAAGTGCAATTGGATTCAGTCTTGTCTTGTGCTACGGCCTGACTGAGGTTCTACCATAAAGATACAATATCTTTAGGAGTGCCATTGGAATTTTCAAGAAGGGTCTGTGTTATAAGAAACAAGTGTAATAAATTGTTCACATGCAGCAAATGTTCCATAATGACCTAACATCAATAATAAGTTCTTATTTCACAAAGTGGACATCTATTTTACATAGCTTGCCGTGAAAGAGATCATTTATCTACCAGAAACCAGTATGAAAAATTCACAATTCTTTTACATCAGTACTGTTGTTACTCTTTGTTTGTTGAGTTAATGCTAGTCAAAATAACTCGACATTAGCCTCAACATTAAAGATACCTGCCTCTTTACAGTCTATGAAGAATCCTTTAATACTTTAATTTTATTAAAAGTAGACCAATTTTCACATTTGTAGTGCTCCTTCCTGAGCCTATATGCATGTGTCTATATGTGTGTCTCCATACAAATAATTTAATTGTCTTTTTATTACCATCCAAAGGTTAGTATATAGATATTTTGGCCTCAAGTTGTATCAGACCTCAAGGTGGTACTTACTGTTTCATTTGAAATGTTTCTCCCTCAAAATTGTTTTAATTTTGAGAAAATAATATAATAAGAGGCTGCTTTAGGCCTTTGATACTCTTCAGTTAGCTGAATGGTATTATTTCTGAAGGAATAATAATCAGCTGTATTTTTCTATTAAAATGCAAATCTAGACTATAGGGGTTGGCCATAGTTCAGAATTAATTGAATATTTTCCTCTTTTTTATCTTTTTTTCAAGTATCTGGGATTTTTTTTCCTTGTGGCTTAAAGTCAATTCAACATGGCTTTAATATTAACAGCAATTTTATTGCCTTACACAGTGGGAACTTTAGGATCAGGATAGGCTCCATGCATGGCTAGATCCAGGGATTAAAAAACTTGTCATGTAGATGGCATCTCTTTCCATCTCTTATCTCTGCTTTCCTATACTGCCTGTATTTTTAGATTGACCTCTCTCTAGGGACATTATTCTTACAGCTAGCAATTCCAGTGTATATTAGTTTTTTATTACTGTGTATCAAATTAACAAAAGCTTACTGGTTTGAAGGCCTATTTATTAGCTCCATAGTTATGTAGGTCATAAATCTGGGTGGATTCACTTGGATTCTCTGCTCAAGTTTCATAAAACTGAAATGAAGCATTGGCTACAATAGGTTCTTATCTGGAGATTCTGAAGAAGTTTCATGTCCAAGTTCATTCAGGTTGTTGCTTGAATTTACTTTTTCAGGGTTGTAGGATTATGGTCCCTGCTTCCATGCTAATCATCAGCTGAGGGCAGCTTTCAGATTTTAGAGGTTACCTGCATTCCTTCTCACATGACTGCCTTCATCACTGAGCACCCAACAGCAACAGCACACCCAAATCCTTCTGTGCTTCAAATTTCTCTGATGTTGTCTTTTTGCTGCCAGCTGGAAGAAACTACCTGCCTTAAAGGGCTCACCTGATTGGGTGATAATCTCTATATCTTTGGTCAACTGAGTTAAGATTTAATTAAATCTGCAAAATCCCTCATAGCAGCACCCAGATTAGTATTTGAATAATGAGGGTACATGAATCTTGGGCATTCACAGAGTAAAAGGGTAGAAAGTCCTAACTTCAGTTTCATTTATGTAGGGTTGGGGCATGGAGCTTCTGGCTGAACCAGTCACTATGACCTTGAGGTATGGAATTAACTGATTGGCTAGATGTAGACTATATTTCCCACTTAGATCTTGGAGTGCTGTCATCAGACGGTGTATAAATGGATGCTGGACTGCATAATACTCGTCTCTGAAACATGGTATCCAATGTATTTTCCTGTGTGCTGGACTACTTAAGGATGTCATTTGGAAATTTTTTGGTATGGTTTTCTGAGTTGAGATAAAGTGACCTTGCTTCCTTACAAGGTTTCTTCCTCAGCTGGCACAGTGTCCTATTATCATTTAATTTCAGACAATTTCTTGTCGGTTGTCAATGAGGACATCCTGTAGCAACATGTTCTTAGTTGCAGTTGCATGAACGACACAGCAAAGAAACTCAGAACAGTTTCCAGGCTGGTTTAATCTGTCCTGCCATTCAGAGGCAACAATCCAGCCTGGCTTTTTGTTTCTGGGAGAATCAGATCTAAGGTCCTCACTCTCAGGAGAATCCTTAGATGCTGGCAGAAAAGGCAGAAACTATGCAACAATTGCCTATATTCTTCCTCATCTGAGAATTAAAAAACTACAGAGGTGTGAGCTGAGCAGAGGAGTTGTGGTAACCCCTACCATAGCTGATAGACCTGTGTTTGCCATTTGTCTACTGGCCTTCCCCATCTGCCACACTCCACTAGAGTTTTGTCCCATTGGCTCCTGCTCTTTCTTCTGCTGTACTCTCATGATTCTTCTCCTTGTTGCTCATTCGTTCGTTTAATTCTCTTCATACTATTAGTTTTTTGCTCTCTCATGGAAAACTAGAGTAGGCTGCATCTACTGCAGTGACTCTCAGGTGTGCTGTAGTTTTTACTGCTTCATAGAAAAAAAAAAGAAAGAAAAAAAAAAAAACCAAGAACAATGCAGTGAGTTTTTCCATAAAGCTGGATGCTTTTATTAGAGATTGGTCTTTTATTTAAAGATTGGTCTAAAATTTCCCATTTTCTGATGAAATGATGGGAAGGGTTTATTGTTTATTTGTTTTCCCACATGCTCTTACTTGGCAGGATATAAAGCTGACAGCTATATATATATATATATATATATATTATATATATATATATTCCCTGACCCCTAATAGCTTTAAAAAATATTTCTGCTCGTTCTAAGACTGAAATTTTGCCTTAAAGCTATGACTTTTTGAATATTTTCTCTAAGGAGTATTCTTTCTTTTAACAGTGCTTATTAGAAGCAACTATATACCCAGCTCTGGATCTGGTACTAGAATGGAGTGTGGGAGCTGCGGTAGAAGAATGAAATTTGTAATCTCCACTTCCCCGGGAGATAGAATACACATCAACTTAATATCCTATAGTCTGGCCTTGCTAGTGTTGGTATATTTGATTTTTTAAGATATTATTGGCTTTCTTAGGCTATAAAAATCAGATTTTAAAACAGGTAGATGATTTTTTTTTTGGGTTTCTAAAAAAATTCATATTTGAGGAAATAACTAATACTTTCCAGTGTGACCTGCCACCTTTAAGGCATAGATAGGTAGTGTATTTCATCTGACATGTGATTTTATGATTTTTTAGTGGAATAGTTATTGATCTCTAATATTTCATTGAATTTTAGAAATTGAAGTGGTTAAGGTAGTGGCATCAGGAAAAACAAGGGGCCTAAAAGCCCAGCATAGTTGTATGGTTTTGGCCCAGGACACAGAATAAGCCAGTGTAGATTTATGATTAAAAGCTCCTATGGGGCCAGTACTGTGCCATGTTTTACTGAGGTTAGTTTTCTTCTTTTTTTTAATTGAACTATAATGGACATCAGCATTATAGTAGTTTCAGATGTACAATGTAATTATTTGGCACTTGTACACCCTAAAAAATGTTCATCACAGTGATGTAGTCTGGTTACCATAAAAAGTTACAAAAATTTGTTTCTTGTGATGACAACTTTTCAGGATACATCTCCCAGCAACCTTCAAATATGCACTACAGTACAGTCTGGCTATAGTCACTATGCTGCACCCTGCATCTCCATAACCCATTAATTTCACAACTGGGAGTCTGTACCTTCTGATCCCCTTCAGCCATTTTGCTCACCCCTAAATCCCCCAACAGAGTGGCAACCCCACTCTGTTCTCCCTATCAATTAGTTTGTTTTCTTTGTAGATTTCACATGTAAGTGAGATCATATGGTATTTATCTGACTTATTTCACTTGAATAATACTTTCAAGGGCCATCTATGTGTTGCAATTTCATTTTCATTCATCATTCATTTTGTGTTTTAATTCCAGTGTAGTCAACAGACAGTGTAGTATTAGTTTCAGTTGTATAAAACAGTGATTCAACAATTTCATGTATTACTCAGAACTCATCAAGATAAGTGTATTCTTGATGGATATATAGGCTCTTTCGATAATTTTACTATTGTTGAGAGTGCTGCTGTAAACATTAGGGTACATGTGCCCCTATGCATCATCACTCCTATATCCCTTGGGTAAATTCCTAGCAGTGAATGGGTAAAGAAGAAGTGGTTTATATATACAATGGAATACTACTTGGCAATGAGAAAGAATGAAATCCTGCCATTTGCAGCAACGTGGATGGGACTGGAGGGTTCACTTGTGCTAAGTGAAATAAATCACTGAGAGAAAGACAGATGTATCATATGTTTTCATTCATATGTGGATCTTGAGAAACTTAACAGAAAACCATGGGGGAACGGAAGGAGGAATAAAAAGTTACAGAGAGGGAGGGAGGCAAATACAGAAAACAAACTGAGGGTTGATGCGGGGTGGGGGAAAGGGGAAAGTGGGGTGATGAGCATTGAGGACGGCACTTGTTGGGATGAGCACTGGGTGTTGTATGGAAGCCCAATTTGACAATTAAATAGATTACTATTAAACTAGATGATAGATAGATAAGTGTTATTCTTATTCTCAAGATTTTATTCTTTTTATGTCTGAGTGGTATTCCATATTTGGTCTATACACATAACCATATCTCCTTTATCCTTTCATTTATTGATAGAAACTTAGTTGTTTTCACACTGTCAGCTATAAATTAATCCTGCAATGAATATAGGAGGTGCACATATCTTTTTGAATTGTGTTTTCATTATCTTTGAGGGAATACCCGGAAGTGGAATTTCTGGATCATATGGTATTTCTGCCTTTAATTTTTTGAGGAACCTGCTTATCATTTCCATAGGAATTCACATTCTCACCAACAGTGCATGATGGTTCCCTTTTCTCCACATCCTCACCAAACGTTAGTTCTTGTCTTTTTGATAACAGGTATTCTAATGGGGGTGAGGTGATATCTTATTGTGGTTTTGATTTGCATTTGCCTGATGATTAGTGATGTTCACCATGTTTCATATGTCTATTAGCCATCAGTATGTCTTATCTGGAAAAAAAAAGTCTATTCAGATCTTCTGCTCATTTTCAATTAGTTTTTTTTTTTTGCAATTGAGTTTTATCAGTTCTTTATATATTTTAGATATTAACCCCTTATCAGATTTTATTTGCAAATATTTTCTCCATTCAGTAAGTTGCCTTTTTATGTTCACCAGAGATACTGGCATATAGGTTTTCCTCTTTTGTAGTGTCTTTTTCTGGCTTTGATATCAAGGTAATGCTGGCTTTGTTGGTTTCCTCTGCTCTGCAGAAGTGTTTCAGTTAGATATAATCCTACTTGTTTATTTTTGCTTTCAATTGCGTGCAGGAGGGCTCCTCTTTCTCTGTATCATTGTCAACACATTTCTTTGTGACACTAGCCATACTAAATTGTGTTTTGATTTGCATTTCTCTGATGATTAGTGATGTCAATCATCTTTTCATGTGTCTGTTGGTCATCTGTATGTCTTCAGAAAAATGTCTATTAAGATCCTTTACTTATTTTTAATTGGATTATTTGGTTTTTTTGGTGTTGAGTTGTGTAAGTTTGTTATATATATTGGATATATATATTAGATATATCATTTGCAAATATCTTCTCCCCATTCACTAGGTTGCCTTTTTGTTCATTGATTGTTTTATTTGCTGTGCAAAATCTTTTTATTTTGGTATAGTCACAATAGTTTATTTTTGTGTTTTCCCTATCATGAGAAAACATATCCATAATATGTTTGCTAAGGCTGATGTCTAATAAATTACTATTGCTTTTTGGAAGTTTTTGATTACTGATTAATTTCATTACTAGTAATCTATTCAGATTTTCTGTAGGTATTGTATGGTTTCAGGTCTCCACAAGAACTTTTAATCCATTTTCAGTTTTATTTTTGTGTATGGTATATGAAAGCAGCAATTTTCATTCTTTTGCATGTAGCTGCCCATTTTTTTCCAATACCATTTATTGAAAAGACTGTCTTTCCCCCATTATTATTTAATCCTTTGTTTTAAAAATAATTGACACTATAGGTGGGGTTTTTTTGTTTGTTTTTTTTTGTTTTATTTTGTTTGTTTTGCTCTCTATCCTGTTTCTTTGATCTATGTGTCTATTTTTGTGCTAGTACCATACCATTTTGATTACTATAACATTGTAGTATACCTTGATATTTTTGTATTGTGATGCCTCCAGCCATGTTCTTTCTCAAGATTGCATTCATTATTTGATGTCTTTTACTGGTTACATACAATTTAGGATAATTTTTTTCCAGTTTCTGTGAAAAAATGCCATTGGATTTTGATAGGATTGCAATGAATCTGTAGATTGCTTTGGGTAGTATGGGCCTTTTAATGATATTATTTCTTCCAATCCATGAGCTTGGTATATCTTTTCATTTGTTTGTGCCATCTTCAGATTCTCTCATCAGTGTCTTATAAGTTTTCTGGGTATAGATTTTTCACTTCCTTGGTTCAATTTATTTCTAGGTACTTCATTCTTTATTGTGCAGTTGTGATGGAATTGTTTTCTTTATTTTCCTTTTTGCTACTTTGTTATCAGTGTATGGAAATGCAACAGATATCTGTATATTAATCTTGTAGCCTACAATTTTGCTGAATTAATTTATCAGTTCTAAAAGTTTTTGGTGGAATATTCTGTATATATGCAGTATTATGTCATCTGTAAATAGTGATAATTTTCCTTACTGATTTAGATGCTTTTTATTTCTTTTCCTTGTCTAATTGCTGTGGCTAGAATTTTAAGTATGTTGTTGAATAAAACTGATAGGTAACCATGGACATTCTTGTCTTTTTCCTAATCTTAGAGGCAAAGCTTTCAGTTTTTCACCACTGAGTATGATATTAGCTGTGATTTCTAAAAGTAGGGCCTTTATTGTATTGAGATATTTTCTTCTAAACTCACTTTGTGGAGTTTTTATCATGAATGGATATTGTATTTTGTCAAATGCTTTTTCTGTATCTATTAAGGTGATCATATGGTTTTTATTCTTTGTCTTGTTAATGTGATGTATCACACTGATAGATTTCCAAATACCAAAGTACGTTTATAATCCTTGTATTGCTGCAGCATCAGTTGTTATTTTTGCTTCATTTCTGATTTTATGTATTTGAGTCCTATTGCTCCTTCTCTCAATGGCTCTGGCTAATAGTTTATGAATTTTGTTTATCTTTTCAAAAACCAGTTCTTGGTATAATTGATCTTTTCTATTTTTTTTGCCACTATTTCATTTATTTCGGCAGTAATCTTTATTATTTCCTTCTACCTGCTTTTAGCTTTGTTTTCATTTTTCTAGTTCTTTTAGGTATAAGGTTAGTTCATTTTTTTGAGATTTTTTTTTGTTTTTTTTGAGGTAGGTTATATTCCTATAGTCTTCCCTCTTAGAACTGCTTTTGCTGTGTTCCAAAGATTTTGAACTATTGTTTTCATTTTTATTTTTCTTCATATAGATTTTGATTTCCTATTTGATTTCTTGGTTGAACCATTAGTTGTTTAGTAGCATGTTGTTTAGCCTCCATGTATTGTGGTTTTTCCACATTTTTTCTTGAAATGGATTTCCAATTGTATACCATTATGAATGGAATGATGCATGATATGATTTCAGTCTTCTTAAATTTACTGAGACTTTTTGGTTTGTGGCCTAACATGTTATCTATCCTGGAGAACATTCCATGTGCACTTGAAAGCAATGTGTATTCTTCTACTTTTTGGTGGAATGTTTTGCATATATCTGTTAGGTTCATCTGGTGTAATATGTTGTTCAAAGTCACTGTTTACTTGTTTTATCCGCTGATGTAAGTGGAATGTTAAAGTTCCCTATTATCATTGTATTCCTGTCTATTTCTTCCTTTCTGTCTGTTAATATTTGCTTTATGTATTTAGGTGCTTCTATATTGGGGCATATATATTTATATCCTCTTGTTTGATTAATCATTTTATCATTATGCAGTGCCCTTCTTTGTCTCTTGCTATAGTCTTTGTTTTAACACTTATTTTGTCTAATAGAAGTATTGCTACTTGACATTTGTTTTTGCTTCATTTGCATGATATTTTTCCAACCTTTCACTTTCAGTCTTCATGTGTCTTTAGGTCTCAAGTGAGTCTCTTGTAGGAAGCATATAGATGGATCTTGTTTTATTTATTTATTTATTTATTTATTTATTTATTTATTATATTTTATGTATACAGTCACCCTATGTCTTTTGATTGGAGCATTTAGTCCATTCACATTTAAAGTAATTATTTGGTAGGTATATATACTATTGCCATCTTGTTCATTATTTTCCAGTTCTTCTTTGCTCTCTCCCCTTGTGGCTTGTAGGCTTCTTTTACTGTTATGTTTGGATTCCTTATTTCTTTTGTGTATCTATTATAGGTTTTTGATTTGTGGTTACCACTGGGTTTTTATACAACATCTTATGTGTACAGCATATATTAATTTGATTGTTACATAAGTTTGAATGCTTTTTAAAAGCACTAAATTTTTACTCTTCCCTCTGCCTTTTATGTATATGATATAATTTTACATATCTTTATTTTTTGTATTCTTGAACTATCTTTTGTAGATATTATTGTTTTACTACTTTTATGTTTTAACCTCCATACTGGCTTTGTAAATGACTAATCTACTACCTTTACTATATGCTTGCTTCTACTCGTAAATTTTTTTTCCTTTTATAGTTTTCCTCTAGTGATGGCCTTTTTCTTTCCACTTAAAGAATTTCCTTTAATATTTCTTGTAATGATGATTTAGTGGTAATGCACTCCAATCTTTGTCTGGGAAACTCTGGGAAATCCTTCTATTGGGAATGATAATCTTGCTGGGTACAGCATTCTTAGTTTTAGGTACTTTCCTTTCAGCACTTTGAATATATCATGCTGCTCCCTTCTGGATTACAGTTTCTCCTGAAAAATCAGTTGATAGCCTTATGGGGTTTCCCTTGTATATAAATGTCTCCTTTGTCTTTCTGCTCTTTAAATTCTCTACTAATACTTTTAGCCATTTTAATTATCATGTGTCATGGTGGGACCTCTTTGGGCTCATTTTGGTATGGGCTCTCTGTACTTCCTGGACCTGTTGTCTGTTTCATTTTCCAGATTAGGGAAAATTTTACCTACTATTTCTTCAAATAAGTCTTCTGTCTGCCTTTTCTGGGATTCCTATTATGCTAAATGCTCAATGATGTCACTGATGTTATTTCTTTTTGCTATTCACTTTGATGGCTTTCCATTACCCTGTATTCTAGATCACTGGTTCATTCTTCTGCAACCTCTAATCTGCTGTTAATTCCCTTTGGTATATATTTTATTTTAGTTACTGAATTCTTCAGTTCTGACTGGTTCTTTTTTATATTTCTCTCTTTGTTGAAGGTCTCACTGAGTTCACCCACTCTTACTCATGTGTAGTGAGTATCTTTATGACCATTACTTGGAATTCTTTATCAGGCATATTGCTTATCTCCATTTCATTTACCTCATTTACTGTGGTTTTGTCTTGTTCGTTGACTTGGGACATATTCCTCTGTCTCTTCATTTTGTCTAACTCTCTGTGTTTCTATGCTTTGGGTAGGTCAGCTATGTCCTGGTCTTGAAAGTTGTGGCTTTATACAGAAGAGGTCTTTTGACCTGTCATGAAATCCCCCCTGGTAGCCAGAACTAGGCCCTACATGAGCTGTATGTCCCCTCCTGTTGTGGCTGAGCCCTGATTACCTTCAGCCCATCTGGCTGCAATTACCCACTTTACTTGCTGTGGATACACTGGGCAGGATTTGGTTCCCACACTGTTGAGAAGCCTGTATGAGGCCACTGCAGTCTTGTTGGTGGATAGGGCCAACAGTCATCTCAGCTGTCTACAATTGGCTTCTCTGCCACAGTTGTGGGTACAAGGAAGGGCAGCACTTGTTCCCTGCTGGGCCAAGTGAGAGGTTCTCATTAAGAGATTGGGCTGCTGCAAATGTGGGCATACTAGTGTGTGAGGTTATCTCCTTCATTCCCTAGGGCAGGAGGAAGTTTGGAGTGATGGTGGTCCCCTCTGCCAGGGCTACCTGCAGGGTTCAGTGGAGCAGAAGCTGCTTAGGAGGGATGCCTGCTGAGGCAGGAAGGTTGTGTTGGGTGTGTCCACAGGGGAATTCTGGAGTTGGGTATGCTTTGCTAGAAAGGTAGCTAGAGAATGTTAGAACTGGCTCCTGCAAGCATCTGGCTATCTAGGCTGGGGAACTGTAAAATAAGTAGTGCCCACCAGCACTTATATTCCCTAACAAACTTTCTGAAGTTCCCTGCCCCTCCATCACATGTGCTAAGATTTGTCAATAAATCTCCTTCACATATACCCCAGGTGCTCTTCAAACTGATACTTCTGTACTGTATCTTGGGCTTGAATTATTCATTGTACTGGCTCTTATGCCATTTCTTCCCATTCCTGACTCTCCTAGAGGTAAGCCTACTTTTTAAAACTATAAAAGTTAAGGCCCACTGTTTTTCAAACCCAGATGTTATGGGGACTTGTCTTCCCAGTGTGGGTCCCCTGTGCCAGGGCACTTGGTGTGGAGTCTGCTTCTCTCACTTCTCCATACTTGTTATGTCTCTCTTATTTGTGGTTAGTCTCACCAGGGGTTTCCAACCATGTCTCTGCCCTCCTACCCTTTTCAATGTGAATTTCTCTCTATAATTAACTGTGGAATATCTGTTCTGCCGGTCTTAGGGTCATTTTAAGAGTTAGTTTCATAGGTGCAGCTTTTATCTCAGTGGGTCTGTGGGATGAGGTAACTTTAGAATCTTCCTACTTCACCATCTTCATCACAGCTCTTAATTTTATTAATATTTTCTATTGATTTTTTCATCCCTGTTTATTTATGATCTGATTTTTATTATTTCTTTCCTCCTACTAATGTAAGGCTTTGCTCTTTTTTTTCTAGTTGCTCTAGGTGTAAGATTAGATAGTTTATTTGAGTCCCCAAATTTGTTGTTATTTCTTGAGATGGGCCTGTATCACTATAAACTTCCCTCTTAGACCTACTTTTGATGCATCCCATATTTTGAGCATTGTGTTTTCATTTTCATATGTCTCAAGGTGTTTTTGCTTTCCTCTTTGATTTTTTCATTGACCCCATTGGCTGTCTTGTAACATATTTCTTTACAAGTTTGTGCTTTTCCAGTTTTCTTCTTGTAGTTGATTTCTAGTTTCATAGTGCTGTGGTCAGAAAAGTTGGTTAATGTGATTTCAGCCTTCTTAAACTTATTGAGACTTATTTTGGGGCTAACGTTATCTGTCTTTGAGAATGTTCCATGTACATCCAAGAAGACAAAATATTCTCTTGTTTTTGGAGAAATGCTTTGTATATATCTGTTATGCCCATTCAGTCTAATGTATTGTTCAGTGTCAATGTTTCCTTATTGATTTCCTGTCTGGATGATTTATCCATTAATGTAAGTGGGTTGTTAAAGTTCCCTACTTATTGTATTACTGTCAATTTTTCCCGTTGCATTTGTTAATATTTGCCATATATATTTAGGTACTCCTATGTTGGGTGTATAATAGTACAATATTGTATCTTTATTATTAATCTCTTATCATTATGTATCTTCTTCTCGTCTCTTGTACCTTTGTTTTTGTCTCTTTTGTCTACATAAATATTGTCACCCTAGCTTTTTGTTTGTTTGTTTACATTCTCATGGAACATATTTCTATCCATTCATGTTCAGTCTATTTGGATCTTTAGATCTAAAGTGAGTGGCTTGTAGGCAGCACATAGATGGGTATTGTTTTTTGGTTTTTTTTTCCCCCTTCCATCTTCCATTCAGCTATCCTATGTCTTTTGATTGGAACATTTAGCCAATTTACATATAAATGAGTTATTGTTATTGTTAAGAATATATTTATTGCCATTTTGCTAATTGTTTTCTGCTTGTTTTTGTAGCTCTTTCTTTGTTCTTTTCTCTTCATTTGCTAGTGATTTGATGACTTTCTTTAGTGTTATGTTTGGATTCCTTTCTGTTTATTTTTATGTATGTAGTATAGGTTTTTGGTTTGTGGTTACCATGAGTTTCATATACCACTTACATATATAGCAGTCTATTTTAGTTGGTGGTTGTTTAGGTTCAAATGCATTCTGATAGGGCTACATTTTTACTTCTCCCCCAACACATTGTATGTTTTTGATGTCATATTTTACATATTTTTATTTAGTGTATCCTTTATAATTATTGTAGATTTAATTGATTTTACTGCTTTTGTCTTGTAACCCTCATACTAGCTTTATAAGTGGTTGATCCACTTGCCTTTACCATTTCTGTATGTTTTCCTTTACCATTCAGATTTTCTCTTTCAAATATTTTCTTATTTCTAGTTATGGCCTTTTCTTTTCTGCTTAAGGAAGTCCCTTTAATATTTCTTATAAAGACAGTTCAGTGGTGATGAACTCCTTTTTGCTCTTTATTTTCCCTTCAATTCTGAATGATAACCATGTCATATAGAGTGTCCTTGGTTGTAAGTTGTTTTTTTTTTTTTTTCAGCACTTTGAATACATTGTGCCATTCCCTTTTGGCCTGAAAACCTTCTGATGAAAAATCAGCTGAAAACCTTTTTGGGGGATGGATTCCCTTATATTTAACAACTTGCTTTGTCTTGCTGCTTTTAAGATTCTCATTATTTTTAATTTTTGGCATTTTAATTTTAATGCGTTTTGGTATGGATTTCTTTGGGTTCACATTTGTTTGGAACTCTCTGTGCTTCTTGTACCTTGATGTCTGTTACTTTCCCCAGGCTGGGGAAATTTTCAGCGGTTATTTTTTCAGATAAGTTTTCTGCCCCTCTCTCTCTCTGTCTCTCTTTTCATTCTGTAATCCCCATAATGATAACTTTAGTACCCTTGGTGTTGTCCCAGAGGTCCCTTAAGCTATCCTCATTTCTTTAAAATCTTTTTTCTTTCTGTGCTCTTCAGTTTGAGTGATTGCTACTACCCTGTCTATCACATCACTAATCAGTTTTCTTTATCCTCTAATCTGCTGTTTATTCCCTCCAGTGTGTTTTTCATTCCTCTTATATTCTTCAGGTCTGTGACTTCTGTTTGGTACTTGCTTATATTCTTTATCTCTTTAGAGGTTGAAGTTCTCACTGGGTTCATCCATTCTTCTCCCAAGTTTGGTGAGCATCTTTGTGATCATTACTTTGAATTTTTATAATGTAGCTTACTTATCTACATTTTATTGTTTTTTTTTCCTGAGGTTTTAGTTAGTTCTTTTATTTGGAACATGGTTCTCTGTTTTTCTATTTTGATTGACTCTCTGTGTCTGTTTCTATGTATTAGGGTAAACAGCTATCTCTCTGAATCTCGAAGGAGTGGCCTCATGTAGGAGATGAACCTTATCTTTCAACCTTGCCCTAGTCCTTGGTTGTCTCTAGAACTTTTGTGATTGTCTAAGCAGCCTCATTTATTCTTGGTAGGTCCCACTTTTTGAGAGTGTGCCAAGGCATGTAAGTGTCCCAAAGGGAGAAATCTCAGTCAACACCTAGTTTCAGGTGATTGAAAGCCAGATCCTCAGGCAGCAACTTTTAAAGTTTGCAAATATATATACTCATGAAGGACTGCAATTATAGTTTCCAGACAGGTCATCTGGAGGTGTCCCCTGAATGATGGTTGCAAAAATCAGAACTTCAGATGAGTGTATTCTTTTCTGGGAGGTACCAGCTTGTGTGGTAGCGAGGTCAAAGGAGAACACAATTATGGTGTTCCCACTTAGGTTCCTTGAGAACACTTCCATAGCCCCTAGATGTCTGGCAAACCTGAAGTCTATCCCTCATGCTGAAGGTCCAGAATAAGTAAATATGCCTTTTTAGCAGAAAGACTGGGGGTGTCTTTCAGTCTGGGGTGGTAGTAGTCTGCCAAGAAACATTTCCAATTGTCATAGTCCTATGGAACTCAGGAATATAATCCTACTTATCCAGAAGAGTGAGGTTATCAAGGAGTGTTCCCTATGTGGACTGTGCATGCCCACTGGCCTTAGTAAGGCAATGGGAGAACATGGGGCTGGAGTGTGCTGGCAGGCCATACCAGGACAGTGGGAGACTGCAGGGCAAGGGTTCACCTGCCTACTTTGGCAAAGCAGTGGGAAAATTCAGGGCTGGGGCACACATGCTTGCACTATCAAGTTAGAGAAGAGTACAAAAGTGGCACCTGCCAGTGCCTCTTTCCCCACAGAGTCCTAATAGACTCCTGCACCTTCAGCAGATGGTTTAAGATTAGCCTTAAATACAGAGAACAATCTGAGGGTTGATGGGGGTGTGGGGGAGAGGGGAAAATGGGTGATGGGCATTGAGGAGGGCACTTACTGGGATGAGCACTGAATGTTGTATGTAAGCGATGAACCACGGGAATCTACCCCCAAAACCAAGAGCACACTTTATACACTGTATGTTAGCCAATTTGACAATAGATTATATTTAAAAAAAAAAGATTAGCAAATGAATCTTCTTTACATGTAGTTTAGGCACTTTTCAAACTGCTGCTTCTGCTCTAGTCCTCAGGGTTAGTCTGCATATAAGGCCTCAAGTATCTCAGTTCTGTGCAGTCCCCTGGGTTTTATGGACATGAGTCCCACTGTTTTTCAACGTCAGATGTTTTGGGGGTTTGTATATCCACTGTAGGTTCCAGGGATGGGATGCCTGATGTAGGGCATGAAACCCTCCCCTCACTTCTCAGGGGGCTTTGTATTTGTGAGATTCCTCCTGATTGTGGATCACCATGCTGGGGGTGGGGTTTTTGGCAAGATTGTGTGTCTGCTTCTCCTATCCTTCTCAATGTAGCCCTTTCATTCTTTGTTGCATAATAGCTGTTCAGCTAGTTTTCAGGGTTTTTTTTTCAGAGAAGATCATTACATATGTACCCATATAAATTTGGTACATCCACAGGAGTAGGGGAGTTCCGGATTTTCTTGCATTTTTGTTGTAGATCATCCTATCTTACTGAGTTTATTTTTTAAACAGAATATTTTTCAGAGCTAAAAGAAATTAGAACAGAAATACCAGTAAGAATTAATGTATGGGTTACAACACAGACTACACTTGTGGACTTCAGCCCTTGGGTTATAACTGATGTTTTTGGGGGGGTAGCTATTCACTTTCGTACTTGTCCTTTTAATAGGACCTTAATAGCTCCAAAGACAAAGTATTGAAATCCACACTATAAATTGAAAATGAGACACATTGTAGTTTCAGAAAATCAATGTCTTATCATCTAGAAAAGCTCAGAGTCCTGAATTAAAATGAGTTCATAAAACTGTATTATTCTCTTCCAAACATCTCATTTTCATATTTATTCACCAAGGTGAACATAGCAAGGACATCACAACGAGATGAAATTAAGTACAGGACTCCCCCTTCCCGGGTTGAAATCATCCATCTAAAAGGAAATTTGGTTTGGGTTATTGTGTGTTGTGGTGATGTTGTCCTTGTTTAAAAAGAAATCCTGGTAACATCAGACTATGACCTAGATCCTCCTGTCAACAAAGGGCCCCTAGAAGTGAATAGTTTGTTCCCTTGCATTGAATTTCACCATAGGGGATTGTGGGGGTGATAGCTGATCATCTGGAGCAGAGGGAGGCTGAGCTGAGTTGTGTCATCCTTCATTTAGACCTGGCTGAAAAACATGCTGGGATATAAGCAACACAGGCCCCAAAGAAATTAGCCAAAAGCCCAGTCTTTCTAGGGGCAGGGTCAATTTGGCATTTTCTTATAGACATTACTATTGGGGGAAGTCCCACTTCTTTGGCAGGAACATTCAGAGATCCGCAACAATTCAGGAGGCAACATTGCCTTGCTTCTGAGCACTTCATACTTTATGTGTCTTGGTATGTGTGTGGAGGTGGGGGGAGGGCGGCAGAGCGGCAGCCATCAAGGGGAGTCCAGGGCAGGAGAATAATGAGGGTGTCAGAGGGCAAGGAGTCATGGAAAAGCTATTGTCCCAGGGACAGGGACTCAGGCAAGTAAGACAGCATTTAGAGTGAGCCAAATCCTGAGGGAATAGGAACTATATCTTTAAAGTATAGATCTTAGACCTCCTGTATCTAAATGACCCTGTCCTGGACCACAGAATCTGAATCTCTGGGGTAGTCCCTGAGTGAATGCACATCTTCAGTAAATTCCCTAGTGATTTGTAATGATTTTAAATTTTCTGGACCAGGGCAACAGGGCAGCTTGAAATTGGTACTCAGAAGGGCCTAAAGAGTCCAGAAATCAAAATTAATATGCAATGGCAGTGTTTTTATTGGTTGGCTCCTGTGATACTCATTGTGCTAGGTATGGTAGTGAAAAATGGAAGCATATTGCCAGCCCATTTGGAGCTAGAAAGAGCCAATAAACAGTAAGGAAATGAATTTACAAATTATATCAAGTGTTAGAAAGAAAATAAATGAGATGCTAACAGAGAAATTGAGGGGCTCTACTTAGGTAAGGTAATCAAAAATGGCTCAAGAAATTTATAGAAATTTGACTGTGAAGCAACTATAGCTAAATCAGGCCTGGGAGGTGGGGTCAGGAAGCAAATGCAAAGAGGGGATATTGTGTGTGTGCCTATGTGTGTATGTGTGTGTGTGTGTTAGGGAGGTGGGTAATGGAGGAAATATGCATGGAAAACATTAAAATCATGGAAGAATAGTGGTAAGTAGAACTGAGGATGTTCAGAGACCCAGTTGTATCCCCAACTTTTAGCAAATTTCCAGTTTGATCTTCACATCACTATAGAGAATCTGTATACAGTTCTTAGATAAAGGGATGTGAGAGGACAACTAAATCTCTTCACAGAAATTAAAAGTAAGCTGTCCCTACTCTGCCACTGGTGAATTGCAGACAAAGGCACCTTAAAATAGTATTTAACTATCCATCCTGTGTGGGTGTTCTCCATTCCAACCAAACTAAAGAGAGATTTGGTAATTGCATAGGAGAGAAAAGTGAGTATAGTATTTTCTAAAACAAGTAGCATGTTTTCCATTATGTAAAAGAGAGAAATTAGCTTTTAGAAAGCCACACCTAGGTTTCACTGACTTGTCTTTGTTTTTTTTCATACCCAGATTCAAGAGGTGGAAAAGAGAGGTAGTCATTTTTCTTTAGAGGATCCATCAGCCTTTGTTCAATTTTCCTGCAGATCCTAGAGACCCATTCATGCAGACTTGGAATATAAATATGGAAAAGTGCTAGCAGCCCACCCCTGAGGGATGGGCTGGGGGCAGCTTCACAGAGCGTGGGGGTCCTAGTGAGAGAAGGGTTTCATTGAGGTAGCACAAAGACACCGGGGATTTACTGCCCTTAATTTTTCTGTAGGGCAAAAGCATGTTCCTACATTAAAGATCACAAAGTCAAGGATAATCAGAGTGAAATAGGTGTTTACTCTTTCCTTGGGCTTATGGTTTCTTTCCTCCATCACCCTATGACAGTAGAAACTGACATTATTGTTTGATTTGTTTCCTTGTTTTATGGCTGTCTCCCCAGTAGAGAGGAAGCCTCATTAGGAAGGGTCTGATATCAGTCTCACCAGAGCCTAGTGCATCTCTCTGTGCATTTAAAGCTGCTAGAGCTTAGGAGCTGCATGTGTGGTGTGACATTTATGTAGAAGTATGACCCTTGTTTGTGCAGTTTGAGTTGTCCATGGGCCTTCTCAAGGGTGGCTCTGTGGGACTCAGCCCTGATGGCTGGCCAGATGTCTTCTGTTGCCCACTGGAAGGACATGTGACAGTGGCATAGATTGTTCACAGGTAAAGTCCCCACTCTCATCCCTGTCCTGGGTTTCCTAGTCATCAGGACAGGTATTCCTTTATGGACCTGTTCCACACATGGTGTCCAAGTTCCCACTTTCTGTTCTTATATTGGGGAGCAGCAGGTCATCTTCAGGTAAAGGGTCAGTTTGGGGGTGGGGAAGGGATATAGTTGATGACAGCTGGTCTGCAGAGTTTCTTCCATTCTGCTTTCTTATTCTCAGTTATAGCAGCTTATTTTTTCCCCTTCTACTTGTCCCTTGAGACCTTCATCTTCTCTCTCCTGTTTCATTTGTCACTTGTTTTCTCCTCCATTCCTTTAATCTTACACTTATCTGGTTTCTCAGAAAGGAATAAATCAGCCATGCAGATGGATCTCCTTTGGCAAACTTAATCAAGCAAGTCTTGATTTTGCTTCAGTATGAGTACAAGGGAGGAAGTGGGAGAGGAAGATGGATGACAACCCAGTTACCACTTCTAGCCACGATTGGGTCTCAGCATCATATCTCACTCCCTGTGGGAGTTCAGTAGCCTTTGAATGTGAATGTGAGCTGATAGTCCTATGCATTGAAATTCTTTGCTATTTACACTTTATTCAGTTCCAGAAACATTGTCTGAGCACCTACTTTGTGACATTCTGTGCACCATCCTCAGTATATGCATGTTTGCTTTCCTTTCATTTAAAGTTGGAAAGGAGGGCACCTGGGTGGCTCAGTCTTGGTTAAGTGTCCAACTTGGGCTCAGGTCATGATTTCACAGTTCATGGGTTCGAGCCCCATGTTGGGCTCTGTGCTGATAGCTCACAGCCTGGAGCCTGCTTCAGATTCCGTGTTTCCCTCTCTCTCTGTCTCTCCCCATTCACATGCACTCTCTCTCTCCAAAATAAATAAACATTAAAAAAAATTTTAAAATAAAGCTGGAAAGGAACTTAGAAGTCATCCAGTCTCAGGACCTTTATAGGCAGATGCAGACAGTCGGGCCCTGGGAGATGAAGTTATGAGTCAAGGCCTTAGAATTGGTATAGAGTTTGGCCTTGCATATGACAAGAGCTCTACCCAGCAGCCTCTGGGATATAGAGATAATTCATAATTACCCAGTGTTCAGTCCTTGAGTGTTTACTATATGCTGGTGCTGTGCAAAGTGCATTTCATGTGTTCTTCCATTTAATTCTTACAACAGCTGTCATTGTTAGTGTTATTATTGCCTTTTTTTTTTTACAGATGAAGAAACCAAGGTTTAGAATAGCCCAGATGCTTGCCCAAAGTCAGATGAATAGGATGTAGCAGAGCTGACATGTCCTCCTCTGCTTTGTAGAATATACAAGAAAACATGGAATCTGCAAGAAGCTGCTGGTTCTACATCCTCCCTCTAAATGGAGGGGAGGAATTTCTTTCTTTCTTTCTTTCTTCTTCTTTCTTTTTTTTCTTTTCTTCCTTTCTTTCTTTCTTCTTTCTTTTCTTTTTTTCTTTCTTTCTTCTTTTTCTTTTTCTTCTTCTCTTTCTTTCTTTCTTCTTCTCTTCTTTCTTATTTATTTTCTTTCTTCTATCTTTTCTTCACTTTTACTTTTAAATTGTAGTAATATATATATACATTTACCACTTTAACCATTTCAAACATACAGTTCATTGGTATTAAGTACACTCACATGTTGTGAAACTATCACCACCATCCATCTCCAGAACTTTATTCATCTTTCCTATCTGAGATTTTGTACCCATTAAACCTAACCTCCTTTCCCTCACCACCAACCCCTGGCAACCACCATTTTCTATTTCTATAATTTTATTACCCTAGATATTGTCCTTTTGTGAATGTTCTTATTTCACTTAGCAAATGTCATCAGTCTTCATGTTTGTTGTAATGTGTCAGAATTTTCTTCCTTTTCAAGCTATAATACTCCATTGTATGTATATCACATTTTATCAATTCATTTGTCAATGGACGCTGGGTTGGTTCTACCTTGTATTGTCTGCCAATACTCTGTTAAAGTTGCCATTAAAAAAAAGACTGGGTGGCTGAAACAACAAACGTTTATTTTCTCACAGTTCTGGAGGCTGAAAGTCAAGGTGCTGGCAGAGTGGGTTTCTCCTGGAGCCTTTCTCTTGGCTGGCAATAGCCACCTTCTCACGTGGGCCTTTCCTCTGTGTGTGCATCCCTGGTGTCTCTTTTCTCTCTGTAATTATAATTATACCAATCAATATTGAATTTGGACTACACCCTTATACTCATTTTACCCTTAAAATCTCCAAATAGTTACATTGGGGTTAGGTCTTCAACATATAAATTTGGGGGAGACACAATTCATCCCATAATATACCTCTGTCTATTGTAAATATTGCTATGAATGTAGGTGTCAAATATCTGTTTGAGTCCCTGCTCTCAATCCTTTTAGGGTATATACACAGTCGCAGAATTGCTGGATCATATGGTAGTCCTTTTTAATTTTTTTGAGGAAATGTTATTCTGTTTTCTATAGCAGCTGTACCACTTTACATTCTCATGGTGTCATTTCTTAATCTTCAAATAGTTTTGCTCTTTTTAAAGGTTGTGCTCATTTCCAAGGTCCTTCAGTAGGAAGCTTGCCTGGAATTATTCTTTTTTCTTCCCAGATGGTTGGAATTCTTTCCAGAAACTTGGTTCCTTATCCTCTATACCTCCTGCAGTAACCTCAGGCTCTGACTTCCACACTCAGCTTCTGGGAGAGCATCCCAGAAAGGAGGAGAGAGCAGTAAAAAAGTGATCTGGTCCTCAGGTAGATGTCTCGCTGAACGTGTGTCTCAATCAGCAACCCCTGAGCACAAGGTGGTTTGTACCTTCATCTCTGAACACAGCACAGGAGGGATCTGGAGCCCACTTAGCAGTGAACAACTTTGAAACACTGCTTTGGGCTCATATTTGCTCACATAACAGATGGATGAGGGTATGGGTGTGGGAGTGGGTATGTATAAGGGGAGGAGTTCAGTGTGGAGGAGATGTTGGGGTAGGTGCTTATGTGAGGTAAGGTATAAGGGTGTATATGGGGGTAGGTGGTGTGTGTACTGAATAGATGTGAGAGTGGGAGTTGAGTATGAGGGTGTATGTAGGGTGTAAGGTAGGGTGCTTCCGTGTGCATGTGTGTGTGTGTGTGTTGTATGTGTGTGTGTGTAGGGGATATAAGGGATGATGTGAAGGGTAGGAACGAGAGTTATATGGGGTTATTTGTGGGTCATTGTATGTGCAAAGTAGTGCAAAGGTAGGGGGTGGACATGAGGGTGTGGAGAACAGGTGAAGGTATATATGAGGTAGGGTGTGAGGGTATGTGTGGGATAGGAATGGGGGTATGTGGTACGGAGTAGGGTGTGATGGTTGGGTATGAAGGTGTATGGGGAGTAGACTGGTCAATAGAGTGTGTGTGTATGGGAGAGTCATAGTAGGCACAGGATCACTGGCTCCACTGCAGGTAGCCACCCCTGCCAGGAGCTCTGTGGGTGGAGGAGCTGCTGAGGCCTGCAGAGCTTTCCTGTTGCAGGGGAGTGGCTCCTGGCCAAGGCCTCAGGAGTGACTCACTTCACCTGGTCAGGGGAATTAATTTGCTGGGCCTGCATCATGGCAGGATACATGCATCAGTCTGTATGACTGTATTCTTATTAAGAACCATGAGAGAAATTTAAAATGGGAAATGAAGGGGTGGGGTAGGGTTGTCTGGGAGCTCAGAAATTGCTTCTCCCTCAGTGGCTGGGTCACACTCAGTGACCAGGCCCTCTGCCTTGCTTCTCCCACTCTGCTCCTGATAAAGTAGTGATAGCCATTCCATGTGAAAGGAACAACTTCAGAAACACACACACACACACACCACACAACACGCATGCATGCATACACCGCCCCCCCCCCACACACATACAGATGTAGATCAGGGAGCCCAGAAGCACCTCCCAGATGCCAGGCAGTCTCTGCAGCAGTAACTCTTTATGCACTGCAGTCTGCTGCAGTGTTCAGAGGTTAAGGGATGCTGGCTTTTATGAATGGTAGCCTGGGAGGGGCCTAATATCACTTGCTCCTGATGTCAGCACAATGAATGAAACACTTGCAAAGCGTAAGCCTCAAGCACACGGAAGCAGATACCGTCTCATTGGTCTCTTGGTGCAGCGTCTCTTGCTGACGACATCACCAGTCCCGTTGTGTCATATAAAGCCAATACGTTAGGATTGAAATGAGGCAGAAACTGAGGTTGCATGTGGAATATGTGTACCTGATCTGGTACAATCAGCTCTGCCTGAGCAGCTGTGGTTGAGATCCTCCTCCTGCCAGGCGCTGGAGGAAGGTGTTCTGCAGGAACTGCGGACTTACTGTTGTGTATTAGGCAGTTACTTAGCTAGCTGATGTTCTGCTTTGCTGGCAGAATTCCTTGCTCAAGCTCCAAGCCCTAGAAACTGATCTGTTCTCTGCATTTTTGACAAACCAGGAGAAGCTGCTCAGGTGCATGGACTCAGGACCCAGACCCGTGTCGACCCAGAGTGTGCTTGCAGAAGGCGCAGATGTTGCAGGTAAAGGCGAGGTGGGGGAATGTCCTCACGTACCATCAGGATATTCAGCTCTTGCGGCTTTCCCTCCTAAAACCTGGCCTCTTGTGGGAAACCATGCCTGGTGCAACAGAAACCTGAAGAGGAGCTTGAGTTGCAGTGGGGAGCTGAGACAGTGCAGGAAAGATTAAGTGTGTTCTGATACAGAGAATTCTCTCCAGCTGGGGCCAAGCATCAGACTATGCATAAATAGGTGTCAGGTGAAAAACATCCACCACTACTCCTGGTCCTAATGAAATGCCTGATTGGCCTCCTGTGACAAACAAGTGTGTGCTATTTTCTAATCACTGCATGTAGTAATCTGTACTGTCGATTGTCATGGTATTTTGAGGTATTCAGTGATTGGATAGTTTAACATTACTACTCCTTTCTTCTATTACCTGCTTGTAAGATGATTCATCAACATAGAAAGTGGAGGTGAGTGGTGTAGCTCATTCTGAGCCTATATTGTCTTTTTTTGCTCAATTTTTTTTTTTTAGCATTAACTCTTGTTGAAAAGTCTCAAAATTGGTTCTCATTTGTTCTATTTCTCTGGTTTTAATCCCAGGAATGGTAGATGACTAGAAGCGAAGGCAAACTAAATGCTCCCTGAAAGATTTAGATAGAAAAGAAACACTAATTTACATGAGTAGAAATGAGAGCACAGATTACTTTGTAACACAAATAGATCAGGGGTTTGTAAACTGGTTTCTAGATAGGTGGTAAAATTGGCTTAAGTGAGCTTGCTTCATGAGATGCCCTTTAGTTCCAAGAATTGAAGGAAGAGATTTAAGAAGGTAGAGTATTTCAGTATGATTATTAATAGTTCATTTAAAACATTACTGTTTAAAACAGATCCATATGGTCTAAGTAGGCAAAACTTCCAGTGTTTGTTAATTAAGAATATTAACAACTAAGCATATTAATAATAGTGGCCAATAATAAAGCTATTAATGGTAGCTACTGTTATTGAAGACTTTTGTGATCCAGGCACTGTTCTAAGTACTTTGTATATTTTATATTAAATCTTTAAACAAACCTGTGAAATAATACACTTCACAGTAAGGACAATGAGGCCAGGTGCAAACCTGCTGGTAAGTGATAAATTATTTCCTCATGGATGCAGGTGGCTAGTTGGGTGTCATTATTGTCTGGTGAGCTACCCTTGTTCTGTTGGCCATTGTGTTTGGATGGGAGGCAAGTAAAATGGGGAGAGCCCAATGTTGATCTAATTAGAGGTTTCAGTCAGATTATTAGACACACTCTTCTTCTTCTACCAACCCCAACAAACCACATACAAAACACATAAAGAAATCTTAAGCCAGATATAAATTAACTTTTGAGTTATTTGATGTTTTGTGTAGCTACACAAGTATCTGGGAGAATTTTACAATATTTGCGTGTTGGATATGGATATATATATTTTTAATTTTACATGATGACTTTTAAGTGCATGTATTGTCTTATATTCTCCAAAGATCAGGAGTAGTTTTGCATTTTCTCATCCTGGATGGACAGGATTTGGACAACTTTATTAACACTCCTTGTGTAATGGAAATACATACTGAGTTCATGTAGGAATTGCCCATACAAAGGAACCATCAATACATTTCATGTTAAGTGTTAAATGGCAGAAATGGACAGAAGGTTCCTTACAAAGGAGACTTGTGGGTTGGGTACTAAATTTTCCAAAATGTAGGTGAATCTGAGATGTTCCAGAGCCCTTCCAAGAGAGTCTATGAAAAAGAGACGTTTTCACTGTGTGTGTACTAGTCAAGATTTCTCACAAGTTTTCAAAGATAAAACCCATCTTGATGTTTTTCACCTTTGTAGTCTTTGTGAATAAGGAGTCCCATTTAGCTAAAATGACTGCATGAAACTTGATATGGGGAAAGTGAAGAAACTCTAGCCCTTATATTGAAACTTGTAATATTTATTTGACACCTTTCTTCTCTAATTTTCCAATAACCCTTTGACACAATCTGGAAACCACCTGCTAGATGTTTTTAGGGACCTAAAAAGTCTCATCATTTGGCAGGAATATTGCCAAATTGGCAAGCATTTAGACTAGGTTTTCACAGATTAATTTATGGGATCGTTTAGTCTCATTGGCTTCCAAGATAAGTGTTTATAGGAAGGTCCTATATTTCTATTCCACGTGTCACTCAGAAGGAAGAAATGTTTGCTCATTTAGAGTCTTGGGCCCTGTGAAGGGATTTCTAGAGTGATCTTTGAACATCTCGAAGCTAGTTTTTATGTGTGTATAAATCTCTTTTGAGAGTGTGATCACATAATAGTACAAATGGCCATAAGTCTATAAAGGAATATAGTAATTTAAAATTTTGTCCTTTCCCAAAGTCTAACATCTAGCCCTGAGCCTTACATGTATATAAATATTCAATTACTTATTTTTGATATCAATAATTGCTATAACAAAGACAAAGCCCAAGGGGTGATTTTTACAGGAATTTCTGGACATAATATGCTACCAGTTCACTATTAAAAGCAAACACTTAAAACTATAAATTGGTATGACATAAATAGGTTTCAAGCTTTCTTTAGACTCAATTAGGACCTGACCAGTAAAGTAAAACTTTTTCAGTAGGCATTTGAAATGATGATCTTAGCAAAGCATTATACTCTCTACATCTTGAGATCAAAGTATTGGGTTTTAACTTGGGTTTATGTATTGCAAAGATCAGTCCTACCTAGTAAAATACCTGAAATGTGTCTCCACTCTGGCAATGCAATTATGAACTGCACTTGCAGCAAAAACACATTTCATGGTACCCCTGGAGGAGCACTGTGTTCTAAATAGTGTTTGTGAGACTTCCTGCACATCACAATTACCAGGAAGCTTTGCAAGCTTCTGCAAGGATTCTTAGTCCTTATCTTTAGACAGTCTGGGGTAGAAGTCTTGTAATATTTATATTTCATAAACACTCCCAAATGGTGGGAACCATTATTTAAGTGTCTTGAATTATGAGAGAGAAGACCAGGTTCTCTCAGGTTCTCTTTGACTCTGCTTCACCTCAGTTTCATGGACAACATGGACTTACAACTCAGGGTCAGTGACCAGTTGGCTCAGTCATTTACTTCAGGAGGAGGAAGGTGCTTGAGCACCCAAGTCCTCAGGCTAGACAAGGGTGGGATGGGACATGGGCAAGGGACAGGGACAGATTTGAGGGGTGTAGATGTAGAGGCCCTTAGAAAAAAATGACACCTGCTAGATAACTTCAAGACTGTACATAGGGTAACCAGTTGTCATGGAATGTCCAATTTGCCCAGGAATGTGTCCCAGTTGTATCATTAAAAGTCACACATGCTTGGAATTCTTAGTCCTAGGTAATCTGTGACAACTAGTCACCCTACTTGTAGGTTGCAAATTGCCTAATTTGATATGGAAACCCCGAAAGCACTTAGGCTCAAAAATCCGAACTGCATCAATAGCCTTTTACAGTTGAAGCAAATGCTTCCTCTGTTGCATTAGTAAGGATCTATTCTGGTGTTGTTGAACAGAAAATGGAATGAAAATTTCTTTTCAACTGCTTGTCATTTTCTAAGTTTGCAGAAGGACTGTTTGTTCCACATGACTAAGCATAGTAACCCCTGTTCTGTGTGACCACAGGTGATTGAATGGTTTGGAGTTTGTGGCAAAAGCTGTCACTAGTGATAAAGACTTATTACTAGAAATAATAATGCCACAGCAGTTTCTAATTAATTTCTTTTACTGTAAAATCTTGATTTTCAAATCTAACTATTTGGGTAAGAGCCTTGTTCCTAATGTTGATTATTAGAAAAAACTAATACAGGCTATAATTATTCCCATAATGAATTCTTCATGGTTTGTAGGTCTTTTCCTGATGTTGAAGTTAAGATGGGGCAGAGTTAAAGAGGACCTGGCCTTCTCTCTCACATTTCAAGACACTGTCCACTTGACCAGAAGTTCCCAATTACTTGGGAGTGATTATTACACTTCCAGATGTCTGAGCTCTCTATCTTAAAAGGAAAAATTTAAATGTAGGTTGAAGCCTGAAAAATCTCCATGTTTGAAAATCTCCCCCTCGTAATTCTGAGGGGCAGGTAGATTTAGGAACACTTTCTAGAGCACAGTACTCTAGAGCTTCTCTAGAGAGTACCATGCAATGCGTTCTTGCTGCAGGTGGAGTTTATAATTGGCCATCTGGAAAAGGGGACATCTCAAGTATCACACTAGGTGGGGCATCTACATAACTTGGTGTTTCATCCTATCTGGCAGTAGTCCAGACACTGTTTGAAAGTTGGTAAGAGGGGGTCCATTACTTCAACCATGTAAGTGCACAGAATTCCAAATATTCTTTAGAAACTTTGTTTATTGTGGGTCAATGTGTACGTATATGTATTATTTCTAAGTCCTTCCTGAACCTTTTATATTTTCAGTATGTACCACCTGTTGCTTTAACATTAAGAAATGGCTACCACTGTAGAAAGTAGTACTTCATCTTTTCAGTTTCTTTAAAGTAGTGGCTTTCAGTCAGGGTTGATTTTTTTTTTCATCTCTCTACCTTCCTCTCTCTCTACCTTGGGGATATTTGGCATTATCTAGGGACATTTTTTTTTTTAACAGGCACACGGGCCTCTATGAATTTCTTTTTTTTTTATATATATATATGAAATTTATTGACAAATTGGTTTCCATACAACACCCAGTGCTCATCCCAAAAGGTGCCCTCCTCAATACCCATCACCCACCTCCTCTCCCTCCCACCCCCCATCAACCCTCAGTTTGTTCTCAGTTTTTAACAGTCTCTTATGCTTTGCCTCTCTCCCACTCTAACGTCTTTTTTTTTCCTCCCCTCCCCCATGGGTTCCTGTTAAGTTTCTCAGGATCCACATAAGAGTGAAACCATATGGTATCTGTCTTTCTCTGTATGGCTTATTTCACTTGGCATTACACTCTCCAGTTCCATCCACGTTGCTACAAAAGGCCATATTTCATTTTTTCTCATTGCCACATAGTATTCCATTGTGTATATATACCACAATTTCTTTATCCATTCATCAGTTGATGGACATTTAGGCTCTTTCCATAATTTGGCTATTGTTGAGAGTGCTGCTATGAACATTGGGGTACAAGTGCCCCTATGCATCAGTACTCCTGTATCCATTGGATAAATTCCTAGCAGTGCTATTGCTGGGTCATAGGGTAGGTCTATTTTTAATTCTCTGAGGAACCTCCACACTGCTTTCCAGAGCAGCTGCACCAATTTGCATTCCCACCAACAGTGCAAGAGGGTTCCCGTTTCTCCACATCCTCTCCAGCATCTATAGTCTCCTGATTTGTTCATTTTGGCCACTCTGACTGGCGTGAGGTGATACCTGAGTGTGGTTTTGATTTGTATTTCCCTGATAAGGAGCGACGCTGAACATCTTTTCATGTGCCTGTTGGCCATCTGGATGTCTTCTTTAGAGAAGTGTCTATTCATGTTTTCTGCCCATTTCTTCACTGGGTTATTTGTTTTTCGGGTGTGGAGTTTGGTGAGCTCTTTATAGATTTTAGATACTAGCCCTTTGTCCGATATGTCATTTGCAAATATCTTTTCCCATTCCGTTGGTTGCCTTTTAGTTTTGTTGGTTGTTTCCTTTGCTGTGCAGAAGCTTTTTATCTTCATAAGGTCCCAGTAATTCACTTTTGCTTTTAATTCCCTTGCCTTTGGGGATGTGTCGAGTAAGAGATTGCTACGGCTGAGGTCAGAGAGGTCTTTTCCTGCTTTCTCCTCTAAGGTTCTGATGGTTTCCTGTCTCACATTTAGGTCCTTTATCCATTTTGAGTTTATTTTTGTAAATGGTGTGAGAAAGTGGTCTAGTTTCATTCTTCTGCATGTTGCTGTCCAGTTCTCCCAGCACCATTTGTTAAAGAGGCTGTCTTTTTTCCATTGGATGTTCTTTCCTGCTTTGTCAAAGATGAGTTGGCCATACGTTTGTGGGTCTAGTTCTGGGGTTTCTATTCTATTCCATTGGTCTGTGTGTCTGTTTTTGTGCCAAGACCATGCTGTCTTGATGATGACAGCTTTGTAGTAGAGGCTAAAGTCTGGGATTGTGATGCCTCCTGCTTTGGTCTTCTTCTTCAAAATTCCTTTGGCTATTCGGGGCCTTTTGTGGTTCCATATGAATTTTAGGATTGCTTGTTCTAGTTTCGAGAAGAATGCTGGTGCAATTTTCATTGGGATTGCATTGAATGTGTAGATAGCTTTGGGTAGTATTGACATTTTGACATATTTATTTTTCCAATCCATGAGCAGGGAATGTCTTTCCATTTCTTTAAATCTTCTTCAATTACCTTCATAAGCTTTCTATAGTTTTCAGCATACAGATCCTTTACATCTTTGGTTAGATTTATTCCTAGGTATTTTATGCTTCTTGGTGCAATTGTGAATGGGATCAGTTTCTTTATTTGTCTTTCTGTTGCTTCATTGTTAGTGTATAAGAATGCAACTGATTTCTGGACATTGATTTTGTATCCTACAACTTTGCTGAATTCATGTATCAGTTCTAGCAGACTTTTGGTGGAGTCTATCGGATTTTCCATGTATAATATCATGTCATCTGCAAAAAGCGAAAGCTTGACTTCATCTTTGCCAATTTTGATGCCTTTGATTTCCTTTTGTTGTCTGATTGCTGATGCCAGAACTTCCAGCACTATGTTAAACAACAGCGGTGAGAGTGGGCATCCCTGTCGTGTTCCTGATCTCAGGGAAAAAGCTCTCAGTTTTTCCCCGTTGAGGATGATGTTAGCTGTGGGCTTTTCATAAATGGCTTTTATGATCTTTAAGTATGTTCCTTCTATCCCGACTTTCTCAAGGGTTTTTATTAAGAAAGGGTGCTGGATTTTGTCAAAGGCCTTTTCTGCATCGATTGACAGGATCATATGGTTCTTCTCTTTTTTTTGTTAATGTGATGTATCACGTTGATTGATTTGCGAATGTTGAACCAGCCCTGCATCCCAGGAATGAATCCCACTTGATCATGGTGAATAATTCTTTTATATGCTGTTGAATTCGATTGGCTAGTATCTTATTGAGAATTTTTGCATCCATATTCATCAGGGATATTGGCCTGTAGTTCTCTTTTTTACTGGGTCTCTGTCTGGTTTAGGAATCAAAGTAATACTGGCTTCATAGAATGAGTCTGGAAGTTTTCCTTCCCTTTCTATTTCTTGGAATAGCTTGAGAAGGATAGGTTATCTTCGCTTTAAATGTCTGGTAGAACTCCCCTGGGAAGCCATCTGGTCCTGGACTCTTATTTGTTGGGAGCGTTTTGATAACCGATTCAATTTCTTTGCTGGTTATGGGTCTGTTCAAGCTTTCTCTTTCCTCCTGATTGAGTTTTGGAAGACTGTGGGTGTTCAGGAATGTGTCCATTTCTTCCAGGTTGTCCAATTTGTTGGCATATAATTTTTCATAGTATTCCCTGAGAATTGTTTGTATCTCTGAGGGATTGGTTGTAATAATTCCATTTTCATTCATGATTTTATCTATTTGGGTCATCTCCCTTTTCTTTTTGAGAAGCCTGGCTAGAGGTTTGTCAATTTTGTTTATTTTTTCAAAAAACCAACTCTTGGTTTCGTTGATCTGCTCTACAGTTTTTTTAGATTCTATATTGTTTATTTCTGCTCTGATCTTTATTATCTCTCTTCTGCTGGGTTTAGGTTGCCTTTGCTGTTCTGCTTCTATTTCCTTTAGGTGTGCTGTTAGATTTTGTATTTGGGATTTTCTTGTTCTTGAGATAGGCCTGGATTGCAATGTATTTTCCTCTCAGGACTGCCTTCGCTGCGTCCCAAAGCGTTTGGATTGTTGTATTTTCATTTTCGTTTGTTTCCATATATTTTTTGATTTCTTCTCTAATTGCCTGGTTGACCCACTCATTCGTTAGTAGGGTGTTCTTTAACCTCCATGCGTTTGGAGGTTTTCCAGACTTTTTCCTGTGGTTGATTTCAAGCTTCATAGCATTGTGGTCTGAAAGTATGCATGGTATAATTTCAATTCTTGTAAACTTATGAAGGGCTGTTTTGTGACCCAGTATATGATCTATCTTGGAGAATGTTCCATGTGCACTCGAGAAGAAAGTATATTCTGTTGCTTTGGGATGCAGAGTTCTAAATATATCTGTCAAGTCCATCTGATCCAATGTCTCATTCAGGGCCCTTGTTTCTTTATTGACCATGTGTCTAGATGATCTATCCATTTCTGTAAGTGGGGTGTTAAAGTCCCCAGCAATGACCACATTCTTATCAATAAGGTTGCTTCTGTTTATGAGTAATTGTTTTATATATTTGGGGGCTCCCGTATTTGGCGCATAGACATTTATAATTGTTAGCTCTTCCTGATGGATAGACCCTGTAACTATTATATAATGTCCTTCTTCATCTCTTGTTATAGCCTTTAATTTAAAGTCTAGTTTGTCTGATATAAGTATGGCTACTCCAGCTTTCTTTCGGCTTCCAGTAGCATGATAAATAGTTCTCCATCCCCTCACTCTGAATCTAAAGGTGTCCTCAGGTCTAAAATGAGTCTCTTGTAGACAGCAAATAGATGGGTCTTGTTTTTTTATCCATTCTGATACCCTATGTCTTTTGGTGGGCGCATTTAATCCATTTACATTCAGTGTTATTATAGAAAGATACGGGTTTAGAGTCATTGTGATGTCTGTATGTTTTATGCTTGTAGTGATGTCTCTGGTACTTTGTCTCACAGGGTCCCCCTTAGGATCTCTTGTAGGGCTGGTTTAGTGGTGACAAATTCCTTCAGTTTTTGTTTGTTTGGGAAGACCTTTATCTCTCCTTCTATTCTAAATGAGAGACTTGCTGGATAAAGGATTCTCGGCTGCATATTTTTTCTGTCTAGCACACTGAAAATCTCGTGCCAATTCTTTCTGGCCTGCCAAGTTTCAAAAGAGAGATCAGTCACGAGTCTTATAGGTCTCCCTTTATATGTGAGGGCACGTTTACCCCTTGCTGCTTTCAGAATTTTCTCTTTATCCTTGTATTTTGCCAGTTTCACTATGATATGTCATGCAGAAGATCGATTCAAGTTACGTCTGAAGGGAGTTCTCTGTGCCTCTTGGATTTCAATGCCTTTTTCCTTCCCCAGTTCAGGGAAGTTCTCAGCTATAATTTCTTCAAGTACCCCTTCAGCACCTTTCCCTACTCTTCCTCCTCTGGGATACCAATTATGCGTATATTATTTCTTTTTAGTGTATCACTTAGTTCTCTAATTTTCCCCTCATACTCCTGGATTTTTTTATCTCTCTTTTTCTCAGCTTCCTCTTTTTCCATAACTTTATCTTCTAGTTCACCTATTCTCTCCTCTGCCTCTTCCATCTGAGCCGTGGTGGTTTGCATTTTGTTTTGCATTTCATTTAAAGCGTTTTTCAGCTCCTCGTGACTGTTCCTTAGTCCCTTGATCTCTGTAGCAAGAGATTCTCTGCTGTCCTGTATACTGTTTTCCAGCCCAGCGATTAATTTTATGACTATGATTCTAAATTCACTTTCTGTTATATTATTTAAATCCTTTTTGATCAGCTCATTAGCTGTTGTTATTTCCTGGAGATTCTTCTGAGGGGAATTCTTCCTCTTGGTCATTTTGGATAGTCCCTGGTGTGGTGAGGACCTGCAGGGCACTTCCCCTGTGCTGTGGTGTATAATTGGAGTTGGTGGGCGGGGCCGCAGTCAGACCTGATGTCTGCCCCCAGCCCACCGCTGGGGCCACAGTCAGACTGGTGTGTGCCTTCTCTTCCCCTCTCCTAGGGGCGGGATTCACTGTGGGGTGGCGTGGCCCATCTGGGCTACTTGCACACTGCCAGGCTTGTGATGCTGGGGATCTGGCGTATTAGCTGGGGTGGGAAGGCAAGGTGCACGGCGGCAGGGGGGGCAGGCTTAGCCCGCTTCTCCTTAGGTGATCCACTTCAGGAGGGGCCCTGTGGCAGCCAGAGGGAGTCAGATCCACTGCCGGAGGTTTGGCTCCGCAGAAACACAGAGTTGGGTGTTTGTGGGGAGCGAGCAATTTCCCTGGCAGGAACCGGTTCCCTTTGGGATTTTGGCTGGGGGATGGGCGGGGGAGATGGCGCTGGCGAGCGCCTTTGTTCCCCGCCAAACTGAGCTCTGTCGTCCGGGGGCTCCGCAGCTCACCCTCCCTTTGTCCTCCAGCCTTCCCGCTTTCTGAGCAGAGCTGTTAACTTATGACCTCCCAGATGCTAAGTCGCGCTTGCTGTCGGAACACAGTCCGTCAGGCCCCTCCGCTTTTGCAAGCCAGACTCGGGGGCTCTGCTTGGCTGGCGAGCCGCCCCTCCGCCCCGGCTCCTTCCCGCCAGTCCGTGGAGCGCGCACTGCCTCGCCGCCCTTCCTACCCTCTTCCGTGGGCCTCTCGTCTGTACTTGGGTCCAGTGACTCCGTTCTGCTAATCCTCTGTCGGTTTTCTGGGTTATTTAGGCAGGTGTAGGTGGAATCTAAGTGATCAGCAGGACGCGCGGTGAGCCCAGCGTCCTCCTACGCCGCCATCTTCCTGTCGACCCCCCTAGGGACATTTTCAGTATCGCAGCTTGAAGGTGAGTGCCACATTTAATGAGTAGAGGCCAAGGATGCTTCTGAACATCCTGCAATGTAAGGAAACCCCAATGTCCACCCCACCACCCCAATAAAGCATTGTCTGGTCCAAGATGTCAATAGTGCCAAGATTTAGAAACACCCTTTTAAAAGCTTTTAAATGCATACCATCAGTATTATTAACAGCACTAACAATGACATTTTCATTTGTGTCAGACATTATTACATGGGTTTCTCTGTTTTATGTTCACAGTCCTGAATGAGGTAGGTGCCATTATTATCCCCAGATGGAAGATGAGGAAATAAGCTTGGAGAGTTAGTGTAACTTGCTGAGGGTCCCACAGCTACTGAGTGGTAAAGGTTGGGAGGAAATGGGAGGAAGAGAGGGTTTCCCAGTCAGACTCCATAGTTTAGTGCTTCACACTATACTATTAGCTATCCAGTCTAAATATTCAGTCCCCATGGTTCTAATATTCTAGAATTTGAAATTAAGCCCATAGCCAACCTATATACTCTATTAATGTGTTATAAAAGTCATATTTTCTTTATCCACTCCTGAGTTTGTTTTGTCAACCTGAAGGGACCTAGATTTATAGTTGAATAACCTGTTATAACCCCTCTTCAAATATTTATTTCAGGTCCTATGATCTAAACCATCTCTAGAACCCTGTACCTTTCTTAATATGCATTTACCTGACCTGCATAATGTATTCCAGATGGAGTCAAATAGAATTTTATTTGTAGATATGATACCATTAGGGGAAATTGGCAACATGGACAAGGGATCCTTCTATTATTTCTTGTAACTACATGTGAAGCTACAATGATCTCAACAAAAAATGAATTAATATCTAAAAAATATGGGCATGGGGGTGTTTTATTAATTACAAAATATTGTGCTTGTTATATTGTTTTCCAAACTCTTCCTAGAGATGCATGTTTTTCTTGGCCTTTTTGTCATAGAACTGTATTCCATTAGAGCTCCCAAAATTCCATTCCCTACCAAACTAATAGTTTAGTGCTTATTATTAAGAGTACATGGATTAGTTTTCTCCAGCTGCATTGCCTACTGGCCCACATTGAAGGTCGTCTGTCACTGTTGAGCTTCCTCATGCTTTGCGAGCTGCTTTTGTAGTAGCTTAGCATTTTATTCTTTGAAAAATATCAATATCATCTGCAAATTCAGACTCACAAAGCTACCTCTTCTATGTCGTTTTTGAAATGTAAAATAAAGCTAACCCAGGATCCATTTGCAAGGATTAGTACTGATATTTCCATCATAAAGATACTAATTCATCTCTGTTCTTTGGTGCATATTGTTAAGTGGATTTTGTAATCCACTGCAAAACATTTAGCTCAATCACCATTTGGTTTTGTTTTTAAACAATTTCTCATTTAAAAACCATGCCATGCACTTCTTGAAAGCCCAAATAAATTATATTCATTGGCTCTACCTTGTTCGGAAACATAATTCTTTGCAGAACTTGATGAGCAGGTTGGGTGATCTTGGACAAGTGATTTGTTCTCTCTATGCATCAGCTTCCTTTTCTTTAATATGGGAAAAAGAATAGTATTTACTTCTTAGATTATTGTGAAACTATTGTAGCATAATACATATGAGGCACTTAGCACATCCCTCTTAGCAAATGGTCAATAAATGTCAGCTATAATTTTTTAAAAACCTGGGAATTCTTGCTGTCATCAGAGCTTATGTTGCCTTTTTTCCAATTGATAATGTTTACCCTTGTCTTTATCTACTCTCATAATTCTAGCTACTTTCAAGGTGTTGAAATGCCATTAGTACTGTTCATTTCCTAGGTTCCCTCTAGCACATTGCATATGATTGACATTACACTAATTCTCTTCAGCAAAAAGTATTTATAACAGCAATAATCTACAGAGCTGATGGTTGAATAATTACCTCCTATTAAAGTTGAAACTACATTTGTTACCATAAACCTATCCTGTGCTAAACCTATGACATAACTTGGCTGGAAATTATCTTTACTATTAATAATTTTTCCCTGGTACTTTTATTACCATCTTCATAGTGTCTGAAATAGGGGCTTCACATTAGCCCCTTGTTTTCCAAAGAAAGTTTTTTTTTAATGATTTCGAAATTCATAGATGACAGTATATTCTCTAAGTCTGTTTCCATAACTGCTTTATAGGGAAAGGAAAAAAAAAAACAGTCCTACAGCTTAAACTCTAGGTGATTATTTTTAACAAGATTTTTAAATTCAGTTTTTAAGGCAGGTCAAGGACTGTGGTAACATTTGTCCTTGCTATAACTCTTTATAAATGAGGACTCTGACTTAGAAGAGCCTTACCTGGCCAAGGACATAATAATCGTGAGCAAGTGGCATCTCAGACCAAGTCTGATTGCATCTCAGACTTTTGGCTAAGATCAAGTATAGTGTCAGACCAAGTTTGGGGCTCTGACTAGAGTCCAGGCTTTTAACTTGTAGATTTATAGTCGTGTTTTTTTTAATTAATTTTTTAAGAAGTGTTAGGTTTATAGAAAATTGAGCAGACAGTACAGAGAATTTTCATATACCCCCTTTCTCTTTCACATAGTTACCCGTATATCATGTCCAGATACTTGGTGTCTAACACTGTTCTGGATGCCCCAACCCTACCATCCCCAAGCTCAGCGTGAACAACCTTTACTGTCTCTTCCAGTTCCATGAGGATCATACTTTTTTGTGGCTCTATGTGGAGCTTTGGGACTAACTTCTCTGACCAAATTTTCCTAACTAACATTGGATGAGGCTCATAAAGATACAGACCCCAATTGAAAATTAGAATTTCCTTTGATAGCCTTCCTGTTTGCTTTGTACATTCAATTTTCCTTCTGCTTTGCAAAGTACATCTGCTTATGAATGTGAATGCTTACAAAGATTGCTTGTTATCTTAATAGAATTTTATCCGCTGTACCACTGAGGTGGTCAATTGTGCAGGAGTTGACTAGAGGACCTGGAGAGTCTTTTAGCCTGAAAAATAACCAGAACACAGTATCCAGCTTTCTCTATATATCAAGAGGGTGCTTCCAAATCTTGGACATTATTGTGGATAGTGATAGATGCTTGCTCTTTCCCTGGTTCCACAGTTCAAGCAGAGCTCTGTAATCTGAGCATTTGGCTCCACTTTTGTGACACGGGGAGGGAAAAAGTTGTTCATTGGCCTTGGCCATTTCCCTTGTTAATTTCTCAACTGTTCTTTGGTAGTATGCATATAGGCAAAAGAATAAGTCTTGGATAATCAGAGAATAAGGTACAAAGCTTCATTTAGCCACCTGGTAGATTTGTCTAGAAGATTTGCTTCTTTCCTTACCAAATTGGACATTTGGTTTGGTCCTGTGTAGAAACTGCCTCCAAAAATATTAATTATTCCCACTTCAAATGTTCTACTCCAAAACAATGCAAAAAATGGATTTCTTCCCTTTCTCATTGTGACAGGATCTGGAGATCTCACATCTGTCCTCAGCATAGGTCATGTTACTATAGCGCATGGGTAGAATTTACTTTGATTTAGGTTAGAAGTCATTAATGTCTGAAGACCTCAGTCTTTCATGGACTAGAAGCTTGTGTTCACTCCATGTTTCCTGAGTATAAACTCAACCTCTGTCACTTGCCTCTCCTTCCTTCTCACCCATCCCCACCACCATGCTATCACTTTGTTTCTATTCTTCTTTTTTTTCCCACAGCTTTCTGGCTGCTTCTCTTTCTCAGCCATGACCTTGCCACTTTGTCTTCCTCTGTCTCTATCCATTCTAGTTGTCTTTACTGCCTCTTTTCTTTTACTTTGTGACCTTATTTTGCTAAGCTAGTTATGGTATGGAATTAAAATGTATTTAAGATACTTAATTTTGTCTGGACATTTAAATTTATTGAACATTATTATTCTGAAAATTTGGGTGATTTCAAACTGTTTTCTTTTCCCCAAATGATACTAAAAGGTTAGTATAATAGTATATAGGATAAACAACATGTTAGCCAAATGGCAATGTGATTTTCCTTTGGTTGAGCCTTTGTGGATACTGTTTTGTTTTGTTTTTTTTTCTAACTAGAAGTCATTTATTCCTTATTCTTACCATTGAGACTATAAAAATACTAGAAAAGAACTATTTTATTTTATTTTATTTTATTTTATGTCATTCCAAGGCTTTTTTAAAATTTAAATCCAAGTTAGTTAATATATAGTGTAGTAATGATTTCGGGAGTAGAATTTAGTGATTTATCACTTACATATAACACCAAGTGCTCATCCCAACAAGTGCCCTCCTCAATACCCATCACTCACTTAGCCCATGCCCACACCCAATATCCCTCCAGCAACCCTCAGTTTGTTCTTGGTCTTTAAGAGTTTCTTAAGGATTGTCTCCCTCTCTGTTTCTATCTTATTTTTCCTTCCCTTCCCCTATATTCATCTGTTTTCTTTCTTAAATTGCACATATAAGTGAATTCATATATTTGTCTTTTTCTGACTTACTTCACTTAGCATAGTACATACACTGTAGTTCCATCCATGTCATTGAAAATGGCAAGATTTCATTCTTTTTGATTGCTGAGTAATATTCCATTGTATATATCACATCTTCCTTATTGTCTATTATGAAACTGCATATAAGTTATTATTGGACTTGTAAAATAATCAGTGACAATATACCCTGAAGATTTATGTATTTGGGTATTTCTATGATTTATATATGTTATGTTTCCTTGGTAAAAGTATTGCTTATGTTAGATATAATCACAAGAACTCAAGAAAAAATATTCTGAAATTGTCCTCTTATAATTTCTAGGAAACAAGAGGTATGAAGTTAAATTTAACTTAAGAACTATTCACAAGGGTGCCTGCCTGGCTCAGTCAATAGAGCATGCAACTCTTGATTTCAAGGTCATGAGTTCAAGCCCCACATTGGGTGTAGAGCTTACTTAAAAAATGTACTTGACCTTACAATAATCATGCAGTAAAAAAAATACCAAAAAGAAAAATAAAACTACTCAAAAACCTAAAACTTGGTTCTGTATTTACTGATGGAAATTTAATTAGAAGATTGTATTTAAAAATGCAGATGAAAGGAAAATGTTTAGATCTGAGCTGAGGCTTCTTGATCCATGTAGTTTTCTGGGTTTTAGGGAGAAATTTGGGATTTTTCATTATTCAGCTAACCCAATGCCCTCACCTATTAGCCATTCATTTTAATTGTAATCAGTACATTGACTCCTTCAAAATGAAAATGAGGCAGACGGCTCTCCCTCCTCCTGCAGATGACAGATTTGGGGAAGTACATGCTGAGATCAAACCCAGCTGGACTCTGTCTCCTGAGTTCCATACCTACACATATCCAGGGCCTCCTGGACACCTGCACTGGATGACCAAAACTGCCTGTTAACTCAGGGTATCTAGAACTGAATTTATCTTCCTTTCCCCCAGCCAACTCTTCTACCAAGTTTCTTAACTAGGTAAAAGATACCACCATAAATACAAAACAACAGCAAGTAACATTTATTGATGGGTTATATCCCCTCCCCTGGGGCACTGTCCTAAGCACTTGAGATTCCTTGTCTTCTTTTCAATTCTCCAACAATTTATGAGGTAGATACTGTTTTGTCATCCTTCCCTGAAACAGGGCTCTGGCATGCAGTAGATGGCTAATAAACATTTGCTGAATGAATGAATTCCCATTATATAGGTGGGAAAACTGGGAATGTAAAGAGAGAATAATGTGTCCCAGGTCACATACATGACAAAACTGGGGCTTCAATCTAGGTGTTTCTGAGCGTATGAAAAATCCTCTGTGAGGGGCGCCTAGGTGGCTCAGTCAGTTAAGCGTCCAACTTCAGCTCCAGTCATGAACCGACTTCAGCTCAGGTTATGATCTCGCGGTTTGTGAGTTCTGCCCCATATTGGGCTCTGTGCTGAGAGCTCAGAGCCTGGAGCTGCTTCAGATTCTGTGTTTCCCTCTCTCTTTGCCCCTCCCCTACTCATGCTCTGCCTCTCTCAAAAATAAATAAAATATTAAAAAAAATTTTTTTAACCTCTGTGCTTTTTTTTAAATCCTGTGCTTTTAACCATGATGGCAAAGTGACTCTTAGACCTGCAGAGTGCCTTCCATAAGGCCCAGCCCTGCTTTCACAGTGACACATTTCCCACCCTTCTACCTCACTGATGTTTCTGGTGGTTGTCCACAGAAGCTGGCACTAAGAAGCCTACTTGGAGTGCCACCCACACCCCACTTGGTGACTCAGCCAGCCTTACCAATGAGGAATCTCTCTTCCATCTGTCCTTATGCTTAGCCCCACCCAATCTAGCCTTGGAGATACTGCTGCTCACCTCTTGGTAGGTAGTCTCTGAGCAAGCAATCTCACCTGTGTCCCCAGATTTAGTTACTGGGATGACTTCAAGATTACCCATGTACTTTCTGTTGTAACCCCATAGCTAACCTGCTAAGTGCCTTCAGGTGCTCAAATTCAACATACCTAAAACTGAACCCACTGTGTATCCTTCAGTTGTTTTGGAGAGGCTGGCTGAGAACTCTAATGCTTGTACCTTGTTAGAATTATGGACATACTTTTGACTTATCTAGCTTTTAAAACCAATAAAGGCTGACATTTGGCATTTTGGAATGTACCTGAATGCTACCTATAAAAGCCCACTATGAAGGCTAAACCCAAGAGTGCAAATTAACAAATCCACAAGACTATGGCTAATTTATTACTCAATTATATTTCAACAGTACATCTCAAATGGTTGCAGATAGAGATTTATTTGAATTTTTAATTGCTTAAAAATTCATATTAGATATATTTTTAAATCTGACTGACTTATTAAACAGCTATAATACAACATCTGTTTCTGTCTGGGGTTGCAGCAAGATCAGAAGTGGTCTCTTGGCCTTCACGCACTGATGACAATTATTTCTCTTCTTTGTTCCCTACTGCTCAGTAAGTGGGCCACCGGAAACATCCGTTGGCTCCCAGGGTCAGAGATGTGGAGTCTTTTACCATGGACACTGGTCAAACCCTCCCTGGAACTAACATAGTTTATATCACCCTGCATACTGAATTTAAAATGGAGATCATATTACTATCAGCCTCATGTGGTTGTTATGAAGATTAAATACATGCAAAAACTCTTACAGGTTTGAAGAAATAAGTGAGTTACTCCAGAAATATTACATATGATTATTCTTATTTATAACTAAGAACTGATAGGAGGGACAATATGTTGAGGGTTATATTGGTTCTCATTTCCCTTATTAACCCCACAGGGATTCTGAGTATAATTCATGTTCAATAAGAGAAGATAATATTCAGTTCCTTATTCTGATGATGATAATTACTATAAAATGATGGTTCTCATGGTTACTATGTTTAGCAGCTTCTATGCCTTATCTCAGTGTTTCACCAAATATGCTAGACAAAGGTCCATGGGCAAATATTGTTAGTTTTACTAGAAATTTATTTTAATGTGTATTAGTAAGAAAAATAGTAACTAGCACATCAAATTCATTATGTCTTGACCACCATAACTTAAGATGAAGCCAAAATTAAAAAATAAAAACAATTATAGGTTGAAATTTTATCTATCCATTTAAAATACATAGTAATATATTAATTTATATAAATATGTACTCTTTTGTACATATTCTACTCTATATCTATATACAGATCTTCAGATTTTCTTTGACTTATAATAGGGTTGCATCCAGGTAACACACTGTAAGCTGAAAATATTGTAAATCAAAAATTCACAGAGGGGCACCTGGGTGTCTCAGTAGGTTAAATGTCTGCCTCTGGATTTTGTCTCGGGTCATAGTCTCATGGTTTGTGAGTTTGAGCCCCATGTTGGGCTCTGCACTGACAACGCAGAGCCTGCTTGGGATTCTTTCTCTCCCTCTGTCTCCGCCACCATACTCTGTTCTTTCTGTCTCTCTCTCGAAGTAAATAAAAAAACATTAAAAAAAAACTTTTTAAAAAAATCCATGAAATACACCTAAACTACTAAGCAATCTAACTTAGCCTAGCCTACATGAATAGGTTCTCAGAACACTTACATTAGCCTACAGTTGAGCAAAATTATCTAACATAAAGCCTATTTTATGAAGTTGAATATCATGTAATTTATTGAACACTGTACCAAAAGTGGAAACAAAAATGGCTGTATAGAGAATGGTTTTAAGTGTATTGGTGGTTTACCCTTGTGACTGCATGGCTGACTGTGAGCTGTGGCTCACTGCCACTGCCCAGCATCACAAGAGAGTATCGTACCACACAAAGCTATCCCAGGAGAAGATCCAATTTCAAAATTCAAAGTATGGTTTCTACTGAATGTTATCACTTTCACACCATCGTAACATCAAAAAATCATAAATTGAACCATCATAAGTTTGGTGTGTGTGTGTGTGTGTGTGTGTGCGCGCGCAGAGAGAGAGGGACAGGGAGTAAACATAGGTTTATGTGGATATGGCAAAAATTTTGTAGAAGATATAGTTTTATTTCATTTCATCTTCATCCTCACTTAGTCTTGTGAGGCAGGTACCATCATTCTCTCCATTTTACAAGTGAAAAAAAAAATCCATGTTTAAAAAGGCCCAACATTTCTGAAGTCTTTCTAAACAAATGGTAGACCTGAGGCTCCAACTCATAATCTTTGCTCTCTGTTGTGGCATCCCTGGGGTTGTTTCTCACATTCTCAGGAATGCTCATTTTCTTTCAAACTTTTTAAAAAATATTAACATTTATTGTTTTTTCCTCCTATAAAATTAAGATTTATTCATTATAGAAATTTTAGAAAATAAGATTTCTTTTAGAAAAGAAAAGAAGAAATAGGTTTTTTTTTTAATTGTGGTAATAACATGAGATCTACACCTTTTTTTACCTGAAGTTCTGTTTTTTTGACATAGATATATACTCTTAACAACTTTTTAAGTGTACGGCACAATACTGTTAACTCCAGGCACAATGTGCAGCAACCTCTTTTTACTTTCCTGTCACAGCTCTGTAAGATGGGCCAAACAAAGACACTGAGAGAGGTCAGGAAGTCCCTGGAACTTCACAAGAAAGTATAAGCACACCAAAATTCCTGGTTCCTAGGCCCCTTCCTTTAAATCACACTGCATCACATGAGGGGCCCTATAGCAAGCAGCCCTGTCCTTCGGAAGACAAAGTAACATACTCAACTGAGAAGCATCAGAAACCGCAGTAAGCTTTTCCCTGTTGGGGAGCAGGGTCTGTAAGAGCTCTATTCCCAGGATGATAGCAGCAATGGCTGCCTCAGAATCTGTGCTGGCCTCTTCTGAGCAAGGAGCTCAATAATTCTGTGTGTGCAAGTGCCCACACACATGCACCATCTAATTTAATTAAGCCACTTCTCAATTCAAATAATGAGTTTGAATACATAACTGAAGCACTACCAAATTACCAATTTTTGACTTTTTGTTGGTTTTCAGCTTGGTGCTTCTAGGTCTTTGTGGCTCTCTGCTTCCTCTAGTGGTAAATCTAGGGCAGGGGGTTTGGGATGTTAAGTAGGCAGCAAATGACATGAGTGCCCACAGAAGCACACACCATATAAATGGAGGTTTATGGATTTAATTGTAATGCAATTCAAAAGGAGCCATTCAGAGTGATCTGTGATCTTATGAAGTTCCATCATAGGACCCTGTGGGTTTCAGAAGCTAAGCTCTCTTCTTGCCTCCACTTCAGTCAAATGGCTAGGAGCCCAAGTGCCTCCATTTGGCATTATTACAAAGCAGCACCAAGAGACTCATGTTCATTTTGACCCTAGGGCCACAGCCGAGCTGAAGGGCTGAATGCCTCAGACCTTTCCCATTTCAACAAAAATACACTGGTCCCAGGTGCTTGCTAAAAATTCTCTTCTTCCCCATCATTATTACCAAAAGATTCTGTCCAGAAACAGGTAATATGAATAAAATGCATTTCTTTTTGGGGCCTAATGGTTTATTGAAAGGATTTGGTAAGCACCAGTATACCTCCTGGTGGGCTTTGAAGGTGATTGTTAGCATATGTTGTTGATTAGTAACATTTATTGATTAGTAACTCTTACTCCTGTTACTCTTTAAGGCTCCTGCCAAACTGTGTTTTCTGGGTAAATTATTCTTAGCAAGGGTGTTGCCTGTGGTGAGTTGTCAGACACACGGACACACCTTGCTTCAGACCTGGGCACTGGTGTTCATCTGGCCCCACCTCTTCACCAGCCCTCATCTCATGCACTTCTGGCCAGCTCAGCCACTGATAGAATGCTGTTAGTGAGCTTCACAGGCACATTGGAGGCATTATCCAGGCTCCCAGTCTGAAACCCAACAGGGAAGAAGCCAATTGAAAGCACACAAGGGATCAGACCTTTGATGTTGCACAAAGCAAATTGCATTTCAAGCTCTGGAGAACATGAGCCATTCTAAACCTGATTAAGAGTCATCCGGCACCAAATTGTGATAAATGTTTATTTTGGAAAAGTGGATTGTCAGTGTTTTCAGATTCTGCTTATTCACCCAGAAAGCATGTTTTTCTCTTTATTTGGGGTAAGAATAAAAGAAAGCCTTGAATTGTCCTGAGTTGTTTGCTGGGCAAAATTGAGAAGGAGTTTGTTTTGGCTTCTGCTCAAATAACTGTCTAGAGCCCCCTGATGTAGAGAGTCTCACCTGGCCACTCTGACTCAGTGTCTTCATATTCCTCACTTATCTGCCCTTCCTCTAGAGCACAGGTGTGCCCACTCTCTGGACTGGCCCTGAGGTGGGAAGTTAATGAGTTCATTTAAAGGGAGAGTGATCTGGGCCCCTGGGTGGCTCAGTAGGTTAAGCATCGGACTTTGGCTCAGGTCATGATCTCACAGTTCAACAGTTTGAGCCCTGTGTTGGTCTCTGTTCTGACAGCTCAGAGCCTGGAGCCTGCTTCGGATTCTGGGTCTCCTTCTCTCTTTGCCCCTCCTGCTTGCACTCTCTCTCTCTCTTTCTCTCTCTCTCTCTCTCTCTCTCTCTCAAAAATAAACATTAAAAAAATAAAAGGGGAGTGATCATAGAATTCAGACACAGACGTAGCTGGAGACAGGATTTGGAATCTGTTTTGTTCTTGTTTTTTAATTTTTGTTAAAAATAAAATGCTACAAAAAATTTTGGAGGAGAAAAAAAATCATTCCTAATTCTTCCATGCTTTGTAGTTGCTAAGTAGCTTCTTTGGTATTTTAGTGCACTTACTTGTACACATAAATGTATGCTTTTACATAAAATGGAATCATTACTGAATCATTACTTTAAATTTATACCAAATAATTTGGTTTCCATATTTTTTGTTAGTGGCTTTGTAATATTTTCTATCCAGTTTCTCTGAGAATAAACATAACAGTACTTTGAAAGCCTTTCATATCCCCAGAAAGAAGAAATGACAAAGAAGCCAGACATTATAATGAATGTTTATGATCTTTACTTAGGAACATGACAGTCTCAAGGCCTCTGTCATTTCTGAATCTTGATGATTTATCTTGTTTCCTCAGACCCTGCACCAGCCCACAAAGATGGGCAGAATGAAGCAGACAGTGCACCAGAAGACCTCCAGTCTGTCGGGACTAGCAGGCTTCTCTATCACATCACTGACGGTGATAACCCACTGCTGTCACCACGATGCTCCATCTTCAGCCAAAGCCAGAGATTCAACTTAGACCCTGAATCAGCCCCTTCTCCACCCAGCACTCAGCAGTTTATGATGTAAGAAAACCTTATCTTCATTTCATCCACTTTTTCAAATACATTTATAACCTATAATGAAGTCTGTGTCTGAAATAGTGCAGACATGCCTATCAAATACAACTGCAAGACCTGAGCAATGAATGGCAAGAATCAGTGTACTTTCTATTTGGGAATACCGTGTCAGGTCTTGCCATCTCAGGAGGAAATGGTCATGAGATGCAGGAATACCCCAGAGCTTACATGTTTGAACATTTTTGGTCAAATGACCAGAGTCCTAAGTAAGAATATGTCTATGCAAATATCAGGAGTATCCTTCTTGGTAAGCTCAATATTCTTTGCATGCCCAACAGTGGCTTCAAGGGATAGCTTGCGGCAGTGCTTGGGAGTTGTCTACCTCAATTTCTTCTTAGATTCCACAAGAGTAGCAGCTTACAATAGCTGCCCTCCACTCCCCCAAAAAAGTGTGAAACTATGCACTTTTTTAAAAAAAATCTACAAATAATTTTGATTCAAAACTAAAATGAGTGTCCCTTGACTGAAAATATGTACAGAGAATCCTAGTTTCTCCTTAGTAACTTCTGCTGTCATTAATGAATTTTCCAAATCTCACCTTGCAGGCTGTCTATTGATGGATTTGAGGGAGTTAGTGGATTATTGCTATTGTAAACTGTGGGCTATGTGAGAGGGTCAATGCATTTTCTGGAGGTGGGGGTCCATTCTTATTAGATTCACAAGGCTCTGATGTGTCAAGAAAATTAACTACTTATCTATATCTTCTTTAAAAATGTTATTAGGTGCAACATGTTAGGGATAATGCCACAGCAGCTATTTCTTTTTGTCTTAAATTGGCCTCTTCCAAACTTTAGGAAATGCACTTCCTAGAATAATATTCTGACATTTCTGCACTAAATTCCCTGATAGCATTGTCCCATAATGGAATTCTTTGATCAGTGGTCTCTATTAATAAGTAAATGCCACCATGGTAGACTCATCAAAAATGGCCTATCCTCTCTGATAATCCAGGAAGCTTCGTTTGTAGACCAGCAGCAATGTTTATGGGAAGACCATGGTTTTTGATGATTCTCTCCCTCCCTGCAATCATTACAGGCCACGAAGTTCTTCACGGTGTGGCTGTGGTGATGGCAAGGAGCCACAGACCATTACCCAGCTCACCAAGCACATCCAGAGCCTCAAGCGAAAAATTAGGAAATTTGAAGAAAAATTTGAACAAGAAAAGAAATACCGGGTAAGGACCCTGTGGCTTGAAATAAGGGTTGATTGTGTCTGAGGTGTGTGGGCTTTTCTGTCCTTCCTTTTTGGGTACTCCTCTGTGCCAGGGGACAGCTGTTTTCATTTGCCAACACAGGATCTATCATAAATAGAGTTCCTATCCTGGATCTGTCCTATTCTCACAGGCTGTCAGTTGCTCTCTAAAAAGATATTTTCTGGTAATGGATTATAACTCTTTTTTAAATCTTTTTTATTATTTATTCTTTAATTTATTGTCAAATTGGTTTCTATAAAACACCCAGTGCTCATTCCAACAGGTGCCCTCCTCAATGCCCATCACCCACTTTCCCCTCTCCCCCAACCCCCATCAACCCTCAGTCTGTTCTCAGTATTTAAGAGTCTGTTATGGTTTGCCTCCTTCACTCTCTGTAACTTTTTTCCCCTTCCCCTCCCCCATGGCCTTCTGTTAATATTCTCAAGAGACACATATGAGTGAAAATATATGGTATCTTTCTCTGCCTGAATTATTTCACTTAGCATAATGCCCTCTAGTTCCATCCACATTGCTACAAATGGCCAGATTTCATTCTTTCTCATTGCCAAGTGGTATTCCATTGTATATATAAACCACTTCTTCTTTATCCATTCGTCATTTGATGGACATTTAGGCTCTTTCCATAATTTGCCTATTGTTGAAAGTGCTGCTATAAACATTGGAGTACAAGTGCCCCTATGCATCAGCATTCCTGTATTCCTTGGGTAAATTCCTAGCAGTGCTATTCCTGGGTCATAGGGTAGATCTGTTTTTAATTTTTTGAGGAACCTGCACACTGTTTTCCAGAGTGGCTGCCCCAGTTTGCATTCCTACCAACAGTACAAGAGGGTTCCGATTTCTCCACATCCTCACCAGCATCTGTAGTCTCCCGATTTGTTCATTTTAGCCACTCTGGCGTGAGGTGTGGTATCTCAGTGTGGTTTTGATTTTTATTTCCCTGATGATGAGTGACATTGAGGCATCTTTTCATGTACCTGTTGACCATCTGAATGTCTTCTTTAGAAAAGTGTCTATTCATGTTTTCTGCCCATTTCTTCACTGGATTTTTTTTGGGGGGTGTGGAGTTTGGTTAGTTCTTTGTAGATTTTGGATACTAGCCCTTTGTCTGATATGTCATTTGCAAATATCTTTTCCCATTCCATTGGTTGCCTTTTAGTTTTGTTGATTGTTTCCTTTGCAGTGCAGAAGCTTTTTATCTTCATGAGGTCCCAATAGTTCATTTTTGCTTTTAATTCCTTTGCCTTTGGAGATGTGTTGAGTAAGAAATTGCTGCGGCTGAGGTCAGAGAGGTTTTTTCCTGCTTTCTCCTCTAGGGTTTTGATAGTTTCCTATCTCACATTCAGTTGCTTCATCCATTTTGAGTTTATTTTTGTGAATGATGTAAGAAAGTGGTTTAGTTTCATTCTTCTGCATGTTGCTGTCCAGTTCTCCCAGCACCGTTTGTTAAAGAGGCTGTCTTTTTTCCGTTGGATATTCTTTCCTGCTTTGTCAAAGATTAGTTGGCCATACAATGGAAGAATAAATATTGTTAAAATGTCAATACTACCCAAAGCAATCTACACATTCCATGCAATCCCAACCAAAATTGTAACCAGCATTCTTCTCGAAGCTAGAACAAGCAATCCTAAAATTTTATGGAACCACAAAAGACCCCAAATAGCCAAGGTAATATTGAAGAAGAAAACCAAAGAGGGAGGCATCACAGTCCCAGACTTTAGCCTCTACTACAAAGCTGTGATCATCAAGACAGTACGGTATTGGCACAAAAACAGACACAGACCAATGGAATAGAGACTCCAGATTTGGATTATAATTCTTATTTCCAAACTGATTTGATTATCTATCCTCCTCTTTCCCCCCTAAGGAGCATTCCTATCACTAATAGTCTAGGACTGAAATTTAGAAACTTTTGAATTATGATCTTATTTTTTTCTTTAACTCTTTACCATTTACATGTTTGTAAGAACCTATTAAGGACACAAAGGACAGAATCTCTACTTGTATAACAGAATGAGGGAGAGTTTTCTTTGACATAAAAATATCTCCTGGTTGATAGATAGGGACCTATCAAGTAACATCTGCTCAGGCCACTCATAATAACAACCCCCAATCTATCTTTTCCAGTCCAAGAGACACCAGTCTTCATGCTGGTGTTGCAGTGTTGTAATGATGAACTTTTTCTTTCATTATATAAGAAACAATAGAAAGGTAAGTGTCCTCATTGCCAATGTTAGTTTTATTTATCTTCCCTAATGGTGACCATGGCATAGAGAAAAATCATATTCATGTAGAACTGCACAAAGATATTGGGTCTTTGGTAGAGGGCCCAGACAGCTTGTTATCAGAATAAAAGATAACAGGGGATAATGTCTCATACATCTTGAAATATTTAAAGGCTCACTAAACCTTGGTACAAAGGCAATTGGCACATCCCCGTGAGTCAAATAAGATTGGGGGAGGGAGGTGAAAGTGGATGATATCCCACTCTCCCATTCTTTCTGACCTGTTTCCCACAGTGGCTTCAAACTCACTAAAAGAGGGGTGTAAAGAGTGATTTTTAGCTTTGCACAACAGAAAACAAAATCAGACAGCTTTTCAAGACAAACTTTTCTTTTTCAAAGCTACTTACCGTCTTTTACCTTTTTAGCGCAGGAGGGGCACCCTACAAATAATGAATACAAGCCTTTATTTTACAGATAAGGAAATTGAGGCCCAGAAAAGACCTGTAACTTGCCTTAGGTGGTTGCGTTCTATCAGCTCAGACTTAGGATGGTAGAATAAATATGAGTGGGTTTTGCAATGGAGGAATAGAAGTAAGATTTGTAAGTGTCCACATTTTGAAAGTTCTAGATATCTTGAGAGAAACTGATTTTTTCTGTTTGCAGCTGGAGTGTTATTGGATCTATGATGCCCTCACTTTGGGGACTGTAGAGTAACAACTATAAGCTCCATTACCGGAGCCTGTTAATACTTACTACCTGCCAATTTTTTTATTTCAAGTTTTTATTTAAATTCTAATTAGTTAACACATATAGTAAAATTGGGTGCAGGTGTAGGCTTTAGTGATTCATCACTTAAATACAACACTCAGTGGTCATCACAAGTACTCTCCTTAATCCCCATCATCAATTTAGCCCATCTTCAATTTAGCCCAACACCTTCCATCAACAGTTTGTTCTCTATTGTTAAGAGTCTCTTGTGGTTTGCTTCCCTCTTTTTCCCCCCTTCCCCTATGTTCATTTGTTTTGTTTCTTAAACTCCACATATGAGTGAAATCATATGGTATTTGTCTTTCTCTAATTTTGTGTAGCATAACGTATTCTAACTCCATCCATGTTATTGCAAATGGCAAGATTTCATTCTTTTTAATGGCTGAGTAATATTCCACTGTATATATACACCTGGCAATTCTTTTTTTGGGGGGGAGGGGGCATATCTTTTTTTAAATTTACATCCAAGTTAATTAGCATATAGTGCAATAATGATTTCAGGAATAGAATCCAGTGATTCATCCCCTACATATAACCACCAATGTTTATCCCAAGTGTTGTCCTTAATGTCCCTTGCCCATTTAACCCATCGCCCTACCCACAACCCCTCCAGCAACCCTCAGTTTGTTCTGTTTGTATTTAAGAGTCTCTTATGTCTTGTCCCCCTCCCTGTTTTTATACTATTTTTGCTCCCCTTACCTTATATTCATCTGTTTTATATCTTAAATTCCACGAGTGAAGTCATATATTTGTCTTTCTCTAATTTTGCTTAGCATAATACACTCTAGTTCCATCCACATTGTTGCAAATGGCAAGATTTCATTTGTTTTGATTGCCCATTAATATTCCATTGCATATATATACCACATCTTCTTTATGCATTCATCAGTCAATGGACATTTGGGCTCTTTCCATACTTTGGCTATTGTTGATAGTGTTGTTATAAATACAGGGGTGGGTGCATGTGCCCCTTCAAAACAGCACTCCTGTATCCTTTGGATAAATACCTAGTTGTCCAATGCTGGGTCGTAGGGTAGTTCTATTTTTAATTTTTTGAGAAACTTCCATACTGTGTCCCAGAGTGGCTGCACCAGTTTGCATTCCCACCAATGGTGCAAAGGAATTCCTCTTTCCTCACATCCTCGCCAACTCTGTTGTTGCTTCAGTTGTTAATTTTAGCCATCTGACAGGTGTGAGGTGGTATCTCATTGTGGTTTTGATTTGCATTTCTCTAATGATGAGGGATGTTGAGCATTTTTTCATGTGTCTGTTAGCCATCTGGATGTTTTCTTTGGAAAATTGTCTACTCATGTCGTTTGCCCATTTCTTCACTGGATTATTTGTTTTTTGGGTGTTGAGTTTGGTAAGTTCTTTATAGATTTTGGATACTAACCCTTTATCTGATATGTCCTTTGCAAATATCTTCCCACATTCAATCACTTGCCTTTTAGTTATGTTGATTCCTTCTCTGTGCAGAAGCTTTTTATCTTGATGAGGTCCCAATAGTTCATTTTTGCTTTTGTTTCCCTTGCTTCCAGAGATATGTTGAGTAAGAAGTTGCCATGACTGAGGTCAAAGAGGTTTTTGCCTGCTTTTTCCTCTAGGATTTTGATGGCTTCCTGTCTTATGTTTAGGTATTTCATTCATTTCAAGTTTATTTGTGTGTATGTATAAGACAGTGGTCCAGGTTCATTCTTCTGTATGTTACTTTCCTGTTTTACCAACACCATTTGCTGAAGAAACTGCCTTTTTCCATTGGATATCCTTTCCTGCTTTGTCAAAGATTAGTTGGCCATACGTTTGTTGGTCAATTTCTGGGTTCTCTATTCTGTTCCATTGATCTATGTGTCTGGTTTTGTGCCAGGGCCACACTGTCTTGATGATTAGAGCTTTGTAATACATCTTAAAGCCTGGAATTGTGATGCCTCCAGCCTTGGTTTTCTTTTTCAGGATTACTTTAGCTATTCGGAGTCTTTCTGGTTCCATACAAATTTTAGAATTGTTTATTCTAGCTCTGTGAAGAATGCTGGTGCTATTTTGATAGGGATTGCATTGAAGATATAGATTACTTTGGGTAGTATTGACACTTTAACAATATTTTTTCTTCCAATCCATGAGCATGGAATGCTTTTCTGTGTGTGTGTGTGTGTGTGTGTGTGTGTGTGTGTGTGTGTGTTCTTTGATTTCTTTTATAAGCTTTCTATCGTTTTCAGTGTATAGATTTTTCACCTCTTTGGTTAGGTTTATTCCTAGGTGTTTTATGGTTTTTGGTGCAATTGTAAATGGGATAAATTCCTTGATTTCTCTTTCTGCTGCTTCATTATTGGTATATAGAAATGAAATTGATATCTGTACATTGATTTTATATCCTGCAACTTTGCTGAATTCATGGATCAGTTCTACCAGTTTTTTGGTGGAATCTTTTGGGTTTTCCATATAGAGTATCATGTCATCTGTGAAGACTCAGAGTTTGGCTTCCTCCTTGCTGATTTGGATGCCTTTTATTTCTTTTTTTTTTTTATGAAATTTATTGACAAATTGGTTTCCATACAACACCCAGTGCTCATCCCAAAAGGTGCCCTCCTCAATACCCATCACCCACCCTCCCGTCCCTCCCACCCCCCATCAACCCTCAGTTTGTTCTCAGTTTTTAACAGTCTCTTATGCTTTGGCTCTCTCCCACTCTAACCTCTTTTTTTTTTTTTTCCTTCCCCGGCCCATGGGTTCCTGTTAAGTTTCTCAGGATCCACATAAGAGTGAAACCATATGGTATCTGTCTTTCTCTGTATGGCTTATTTCACTTAGCATTACACTCTCCAGTTCCATCCACGTTGCTACAAAGGGCCATATTTCATTTTTTCTCATTGCCACATAGTATTCCATTGTGTATATAAACCACAATTTCTTTATCCATTCATCAGTTGATGGACATTTACGGATGCCTTTTATTTCTTTGTGTTGTCTGACTGCTGAGGCTAGGGCTTCTAACACTATGTTGAGTAATAGTGGTGAGAGTGGATATCCTTGTCGTGTTCCTGACCTTAGGGAGAAAACTCTCAGTTTTCCCTATTGAGGATAATTTTCGTGGTGGGTCTTTCATATATGGTTTTTATGATCTTAAGGTATGATCTTTCTATCCCTACTATCTTGAGGTTTTTTTTTTTTATCAAGAAAGGATGATGTATTTTGTTAAATGATTTCTCTGCATGTATTGAGAGGATCGTATAGTTCTTATTCTTTAATGTGTTACTATTATTATTAATGTGATGTATCACATTGATTTAATTGCAGATATTAAACAAGGCTTGCATCCCAGAAATAAATCCACTTGATCGTGGTTAATATTTTTTTAATATATTGTTGGATCCTGTTGGTTAGTAACTTGTTGAGGATTTTTGTGTCAATATTCATCAGGGAAATTGGTCTGTAGATCTCCTTTTTAGTGGGGTCTTTGTCCGGTTTTGGAATCAAGGTAATGCTGACCTCGTAGAATGAGTTTGGAAGATTTCCTCCCATTTCTATTTTTGCAACAGCTTCAAAAGAATAGATATTAACTCTTCTTTATTTTTTTTGTTTTTCTTTTCTTTTATTTATTTATTTTTTAATATATGAAATTTATAGTTAAATTGGTTTCCATACAACACCCAGTGCTCATCCCAAAAGATGCCCTCTTCAATGCCCATCACCTACACCCCCCTTCCTCCCACCCCCCATCAACCCTCAGTTTGTTCTCAGTTTTTAAGAGTCTCTTATGCTTTGGCTGTCTCCCACTCTAACCTCTTTTATTTTTCCTTCCCCTCCCCCATGGCCTTCTGTTAAGTTTCTCAGGATCCACATAAGAGTGAAACCATATGGTATCTGTCTTTCTCTGTATGGCTTATTTCACTTAGCATCACACTCTCCAGTTCCATCCACGTTGCTACAAAGGGCCATATTTCATTCTTTTTCATTGCCACGTAGTACTCCATTGTGTGTATAAACCACAATTTCTTTATCCATTCATCAGTTGATGGACATTTAGGCTCTTTCCACAATTTGGCTATTGTTGAGAGTGCTGCTATAAACATTGGGGCACAAGTGCCCCTATGCATCACTACTCCTGTATCCCTTGAGTAAATTCCTAGCAATGCTATTGCTGGGTCATAGGGTAGGTCTATTTTTAATTTTTTGAGGAAACTCCACACTGTTTTCCAGAGTGGCTGCACCAGCTTGCATTCCCACCAACAGTGCAAGAGGGTTCCCATTTCTCCACATCCTCGCCAGCATCTATAGTCTCCTGATTTGTTCATTTTAGCCACTCAGACTGGTGTGAGGTGATATCTGAGTGTGGTTTTGATTTGTAATTCCCTGATGAGGAGCGACGTTGAGCATCTTTTCATGTGCCTGTTGGCCATCTGGATGTCTTCTTTAGACAAGTGTCTATTCATGTTTTCTGCCCATTTCTTCACTGGGCTATTTGTTTATCGGGTGTGGAGTTTGGTGAGCTCTTTATAGATTTTGATACTAGCCCTTTGTCCGATATGTCATTTACAAATGTCTTTTCCCATTCCGTTGTTGCCTTTTAGTTTTGTTGATTGTTTCCTTTGCTGTGCAGAAGCTGTTTATCTTCATGAGGTCCCAATAGTTCATTTTTGCTTTTAATTCCCTTGCCTTTGGGGATGTGTCAAGTAAGAAATTGCTGCAGCTGAGGTCAGAGAGGTCTTTTCCTGCTTTCTCCTCTAGTGTTTTGATGGTTTCCTGTCTCACATTTAGGTCCTTTATCCATTTTGAGTTTATTTTTGTGAATGGTATAAGAAAGTGGTCTAGTTTCATTCTTCTGCAGGTTGCTGTCCAGTTCTCCCAGCACCATTTGTTAAAGAGGCTGTCTTTTTTCCATTGGATATTTTTTCCTGCTTTGTCAAGGATTAGTCAGCCATACTTTTGTGCGTCCAATTCTGGAGTCTCTATTCTATTCCATTGCTCTATGTGTCTGTTTTTGTGCCAATACCATGCTGTCTTGATGATGACAGCTTTGTAGTAGAGGCTAAAGTCTGGGATTGTGATGCCTCCTGCTTTGGTCTTCTTCTTCAAAATTACTTTGGCTATTCAGGGCCTTTTGTGGTTCCATGTGAATTTTAGAATTGCTTGTTCTAGTTTCGAGAAGAATGCTGGTGCAATTTTGATTGGGATTGCATTGGATGTGTAGATAGCTTTGGGTAGTATTGACATTTTGACAATATTTATTCTTCCAATCCATGAGCACAGAATGTTTTTCCATTTCTTTATATCTTCTTCAGTTCCCTTCATAAGCTTTCTATAGTTTTCAGCACACAGATCTTTTACATCTTTGGTTAGGTTTATTCCTAGGTATTTTATGCTTCTTGGTGCAGTTGTGAACGGGATCAGTTTCTTTATTTGTCTTTCTGTTGCTTCATTGTTAGTGTATAAGAATGCAACTGATTTCTGTACATTGGTTTTGTATCCTGCAACTTTGCTGAATTCATGTATCAGTTCTAGCAGACTTTTGGTGGAGTCTATTGGATTTTCCATGTATAATATCATGTCATCTTCAAAAAGTGAAAGCTTGACTTCATCTTTGCCAATTTTGATGCCTTCGATTTCCTTTTGTTGTCTGATTGCTGATGCTAGCACTTCCAAGACTATGTTAAACAACAGCGGTGAGAGTGGACATTCATGTCGTGTTCCTGATCTCAGGGGGAAAGCTCTCAGTTTTTCCCCATTATGGATCATATTAGCTGTGGGCTTTTCAAAAATGGCTTTTATGATGTTTAAGTATGTTCCTTCAATCCCAACTTTCTCAAGCGTTTTTATTCAGAAAGTTTGCTGAATTTTGTCAAATGCCTTTTCTGCATCGATTGACAGGATCATATGGTTCTTCTCTTTTCTTTTATTAATGTGATGTATCACATTGATTGATTTGCGAATGTTGAACCAGCCCTGCATCCCAGGAATGAATCCCACTTGGTCATGGTGAATCATTCTTTTTATATGCTGTTGATTTCAATTTGCTAGTATCTTATTGAGAATTTTTACATCCATATTCATCGGGGATATTTGCCTGTAGTTCTCTTTTTTTACTGGGTCTCTGTCTGGTTTAGGAATCAAAGTAATACTGGCTTCATAGAATGAGTCGGGAAGTTTTCCTTCCCTTTCTATTTCTTGGAATAGCTTGAGAAGGATAGGTATTATCTCTGCTTTAAATGTCTGGTAGAATTCCCCAGGGAAGCAATCTGGATTCAATTTCTTCGCTGGTTATGGGTCTGTTCAAACTTTCTATTTCCTCCAGTTTTAATTTTGGAAGTGTGTGGGTGCTTAGGAATTTGTCCATTTCTTCCAGGTTGTCCAATTTGTTGGCATACAATTTTTTATAGTATTCCCTGATAATTGCTTGTATCTCTGAGGGATTGGTTGTAATAATTCCATTTTCATTCATGATTTTATCTATTTGGGTCATCTCCCTTTTCTTTTTGAGAAGCCTGGCTAGAGGTTTGTCAATTTTGTTTATTTTTTCAAAAAACCAACTCTTGGTTTCATTGATCTGCTATACAGTGTTTTTAGATTCTATATTGTTTATTTCTGTTCTGCTCTTTATTATTTCTCTTCTTCTGCTGGTTTTGGGGTGTCTTTGCTGCTCTGCTTCTATTTCCTTTAGGTGTGCTGTTAGTTTTTGTATTGGGGATTTTTCTTGTGTTTGAGATAGGCCTGGATTGCAATGTGTTTTCCTCTCAGGACTGCCTTCGCTGCATCCCAAAGCATTTGGATTGTTGTATTTTCATTTTCGTTTGTTTCCATATATTTGTTTATTTCTTCTCTAATTGTCTGGCTGACCCACTCATTCTTTAGTAGGGTGTTCTTTAACCTCCATGCTTTTGGAGGTTTTCCAGACTTTTTCCTGTGGTTGATTTCAAGCTTCATAGCATTGTGGTCTGAAAGTGTTCATGGTAGGATTTCAATTCTTGTATACTTATAAAGGGCTGTTTTGTGACCCAGTATGTGATCTATCTTGGAGAATGTTCCATGTGCACTCGAGAAGAAAGTATATTGTGTTGCTTTGGGATGAAGAATTCTAAATATATCTGTCAAGTCCATCTGATCCAATATATCATCCAGGGCCCTTGTTTCTTTATTGACAATGTGTCTAGATGATATCCATTGTTGTAAGTGGGGTATTAAAGTCCCCTGCAATTACCACATTCTTGTCAATAAGGTTGTTTATGTTTGTGAGTAATTGTTTTATATATTTGTGGCTCCCATATTTGGCACAAAGACATTTATAATTGTTAGTTCTTCTTGATGGATAGAGCCTGTAATTATTATATAATGTCCTTCTTTATCTCTTGTTACAGCCTTTAACTTAAAGTCTAGCTTGTCTGATATAAGTATGGCTACTCCAGCTTTCTTTTGGCTTCCAGTAGCATGATAAATAGTTCTCCATCCCCTCACTCTCAATCTGAAGGTGTCCTCAGGTCTAAAATGAGTCTCTTGTAGACAGCAAATAGATGGGTCTTGTTTTTTTATCCATTCTGATACCCTATGTCTTTTGGTTGGTGCATTTAGTCCATTTACATTCAGTGTTATTATAGAAAGATATGGGTTTAGGGTCATTGTGATGCCTATAGGTTTCATGGTTGTAGTGATGTCTCTGGTACTTTGTCTCACAGGATCCCCCTTAGGATCTCTTGTAGGACTGGTTTAGTGGTGACAAATTCCTTCAGTTTTTGTTTGTTTGGGAAGACCTTTATCTCTCCTTCTATTCTAAATGACAGACTTGCTGGATAAAGGATTCTCAGCTGCATATTTTTCCTGTTCATCACATTGAAGATTTCCTGCCATTCCTTTCTGCCCTGCCGAGTTTCAGTAGAGAGATCCGTCACAAGTCTTATTGGTCTCCCTTTATATGTTAGAGCACGTTTATCCCTCAATGTTTTCAGAATTTTCTCTTTATCCTTGTATTTTGCCAGTTTTACTATGATATATCATGCAGAAGATCGATTCAAGTTACGTCTGAAGGGAGTTCTCTGTGCCTCTTGGATTTCAATGCCTTTTTCCTTCCCCAGATCAGGGAAGTTCTCAGCTATTATTTCTTCAAGTACACCTTCAACACCTTTCCCTCTCTCTTCCTCCTCTGGAATACCAATTATGCGTAGTTTATTTCTCTTAGTGCATCACTCAGTTTTCTAATTTTCCCCTCATACTCTTGGATTATTTTATCTCTCTTTTTCTCAGCTGCTTCTTCTTCCATAATTTTATCTTCTAGTTCACCTATTCTCTCCTCTGCCTCTTCAATCCGAGCTGTGGTCGTCTCCATTTTACTTTGCAGCTCATTAATAGCATTTTTTAGCTCCTCCTGGCTGTTTCTTAGTCCCTTGATCTCTGTAGCAATAGATTCTCTACTGTCCTTTATACTGTTTTCAAGCCCAGCAATTAATTTTATGACTATTATTCTAAATTCACTTTCCGTTTATATTGTTTAAATCGTTTTTGATCAGTTCGCTAGCTGTCGTTATTTGCTGGAGGTTTTTTGAGGGGAATTCTTCTGTTTGGTCATTTTGGATAGTCCCTGGAGTGGTGAGGAACTGCAGGGCACTTCCCCTGTGCTGTCTTGAATAACTTGCATTGGTGGGCGGGGCTGCAGTCAGACCTGATGTCTGCCCCCAGCTCACCACTGGGGCCACAGTCAGACTGGTGTGACCTTCTCTTTCCCTCTCCTAGGGGCAGGATTCACTGTGGAGTGGTGTGGCCCATCTGGGCTACTTGCACACTGCCAGGCTTGTGATGCTGGGGATCTGGCGTATTAGCTGAGGTGGATCAGCAAGGTGCACAGGGGTGGGAGGGGCAGGCTCAGTTTGCTTTTCCTTTGGTGATCTGGTCGGGAGGGGCCCTGTGGCACTGGGAGGGAGTCAGACCCGCTGGAGGGATGGATCCACAGAAGCACAGCGTTGGGTGTTTGGGAGGTGCAAGCAAGTTCCCTGACAGGAACTGGTTCCCTTTGGGATTTTGGCTGGGGGATGGGCGAGGGAGATGGCGCTGGTGAGCACCTTTGTTCCCCTCCAAGCTGCACTCTGTTGTCTGTGGCTCAACAACTCTCCCTCCCGTTGTCCTCCAGCCCTCCCGTTCATGAGCAGATCTGTTAACTTATAACATTCCAGATGTTAAGTCCCACTTGCTGTCAGAACACACTCCATCCGCCCCCTCCGTTTTTGCAAGCCAGACTCGGGGCCTCTGCTTTGCCGGCGGACTGCCCCTCCATCCCGACTCCCTCCCTCCAGTCCGTGTAGCGCGCACCGCCTCTCCACCCTTCCTACCATCTTCCGTGGACCGTATGTGCTTGGCTCTGGAGAATCCGTTCTGCTAGTCTTCTGGTGATTTTCTGGGTTATTTAGACATGTGTGGGCGGAATCTAAGTGATCCGCAGGACGTGGTGAGCCCAGCGTCCTCCTACACTGTCATTTTCCCCTATTAACTCTTCTTTAAGAGTTTGGTAGAATTCCTCTGGAAAGCCATCTGGCCCTGGACCCTTGTTTGTTGGGAGATTTTGATGACTAATTAAATTTCTTTACTGGTTATGGGTCTGTTCACATTTTCTGTTTCTTCATGTTTCAGTTTTGGTAATATATGTTTCTAGGAATTTGTCCATTTCTTCCAGATTGCCCTATTTGTTGACATAATTTCTCATAATATTCTCTCATTATTTGTTTTTATGCAGTGGTGGTTGTGATCTCTCCTCTTTCATTCTTGATTTTATTTATTTTGGGTCCTTTTTTTTTCTTTTTGATCAATCTGACTAGGGGTTTTCAATTTTGTTAATTCTTTGAAAGAACCAGCTCCTGGTTTCATTGATCTGTTCTACTGCTTTATTATTATTATTATTATTATTATTATTATTAATTTTAATTTTGATAGCACTGATTTATGCTCTAATCTTTATTATTTCCTGTCTTCTGCTGGATTTGGGCTTTATTTGCTGTTATTTTTCAAGTTCTTTAAGGTGTATGGGTAGGTTGTGTACCTGAGACTTTTCTTTCTTCATTAGGAAGGCCTGGATTGCTATATACTTCCCTCTTATGACTGTCTTTCCTGTATCCCAGAGGTTTTGGGCTGTTGTGTTATCATTTTCATTGGTTTCCATTTACTTCTTAATTTCCCTTTTTAACTTCTTAGTTATCTCATTAATTCTTTAGTAGAATGTTCTTTCGTCTCCAAGTATTCATTGTCTTTCCAAATTTTTTCTTGTGGTTGATTTTGAGTTTCATTGCATTGTGGTCTGAAAATATGCAGTGTCATCTCAATCTTTTTGTACTTGTTGAAGGCTGATATGTGTCCCAGTATGTGATCTATTCTGGAGAATGTTCTATGTGCAGTTGAGAAAAATGTGCATTCTGCTGCTTTAGAATGAAATGTTCTGAATATATCTGTTAACCATCCAGTCCAGTGTGTCAGTTAAAGCCATTGTTTCCTTGTTGATTTTATGCTTAGATGATCTGTCCATTGCTGTAAGTGGGGTGGTGAAATCCCCTAATATTATGGTATTATTATCAATGAGTTTCTTTATGTTTGTGATTAACTGATATATATTTGAGTACCTCCACGTTGGGGCATAAAAGTTTACAATTGTTAGATCTTCTTTGTGGATAGACCCCTTAATTATGATATAATGCCCTATTCATCTCTTGTTACATCCTTTATTCTAAAATCTAGATTGTCTGATATAATTATGGCTACTCTGCCTTTCTTTTGGTGACCATTAGCATGGTAGATGTTTCTCCATCCCCTGACTTTCAATCTGAAGGTGTCTTTAGGTCTAAAGTGGGTCTCTTGTAAACAGCATATAGATGAATCTTGTTTTCTTATCCATTCTGTTACCCTACGTCTTTTGATTGGAGCATTTAGTCCATTAACATTTAGAGTAAGTACCGAAAGATATGAATATAGTGCCAATGTGTTGCCTATAGAGTTGGAGTTTCTGGTGGTGTTCTCTGGTCCTTTCTAGTCTTTGTTGCCTTTGGTCTTTTTTGTTTTGTTTCTTCTTTTCTCCACTCAGAGAGTCCCCCTTCAAATTTCTTGCAGGAATAGTTTCGTGGTCATGAACTCCTTTAGTTTTTGTCAGGAATCTCTTTACCTCTCCTTCTGTTTTGAACGACAGCCTTGCTGGATACAGAGTTCTTAGCTGCGTATTTTTCCAATCCTGCACATTGAATATATCCTGCCACTCCTTTTTGGCCTACCAGGTTCCTGTGGATAGGTCTGCTGCAACCCTGCTCTGTCTTCCCTTATAGGTTAAGGACTTTTTTTTCCCATTGCTGCTTTCATAATTCTTTCCTTGTTTGTGTATTTTGTGAATTTGACTATGATATGCCTTGTTGATGGTAAGTTTTTGTTGAATCTATTGGGAGTTCTCTGTGCTTCCTGGATTTTGACATCTATGTCTTTCCCTAGAGTAGGAAAATTTTCCAGAATAATTTGCTGACATAAACCTTCTACCCCTTTTTCTCTCTCTTCATCTTCTTGGACTCCTATGACTCAGATGTTATTCCTGTTTAATAAGTCACTGAGTTATCTAATTCTTGTACCATGCTCTTTTACCTTAGTTACTCTCTTTTTTCTGATTCATTATTCTCCATAATTTGTCTTCTCTTATCACTGATTTGCTGCTCTCTTCATCCATCCTTGCCACTGTTGCATCCATTCAAGATTTCCTCTTGGTTATAGCATTTTAAGTTTCATACTGACTAGATTTTACTTCTTTTATCTATTCAGAAAGAGATTCTATGCTTTTTTCAACTCCAGCTAATATTCTTATTATTGTGACTCTAAATTCCAGTTCAGACATCTTGCTTATATCTGTGTTGATTAAGCCCCTGGCTGTCATTTCTTTGTGTTCTTTCTTTTGGGGTGAATTCCTTCATTTTGCCATTTTGGAGGAAGAAAAAGGATAACTTAAATAAAACAAAAAGTAAGAAATATTAAAAACAACACAGAAAATCAAATAAAAGAAGCTAGATCCTCTGTCTAGGTGAGTTTTGGTCTGGTTGTTGAAAGAAACTTGATAGAATAGAGAAAAAAGGGAAAGAAAAGACAAAGAAAGAAAAAGACAAAAAGTAAGAAAGTTTAAAAATTAAAAATATGTATACAATAAAATAGAATAAAATGTAATGAAGATAGTGAAATAGAATAAAATTCTTAGAAAAAAATATAAAACATAGTAAAAAGAATTTAAAAAAAATTTAAAGGAAACTATGGGTGCCTGGGTGGCTCAGTGGGTTAAGCATCCAACTTCAGCTCAGGTCATGATCTTGCAGTCTGTGAGTCTGAGCCCCAAGTTGGGCTCTGTGCTGACAGCTCAGAGCCTGGAGTCTGCTTCAGATTATGTGTCTCCTTTTCTCTCTGCCCCTCCCCAACTCACACTCTGTCTCTCTCTGTCTCTCAAAAATAAATAAATGTTAAAAATTTTAAAAAAATAAAATAAAAAGACAAAAATAAAATTTTCTCTTTCTGTATCCAAGAAAAATAAATGAAAGGAGAAAAAGAAAATAAAAGAAATAAAAAAAAATAGATGAACCAGCAAACAGAGTGAAACTTGAATGAAGTTACATCCAGTTTCCTCTAGAACTCAAACAATGAAGCACTCTATAGTCTGTACACTAAGAAGATGGAGAAACTTGTGGTTCTCTAGGGCATGTGCTTGGAGGGCGGAGTTGGGCGGGGCTTGGTGTAATGGCTCTGTTCTCCACTAGGTGGCACTGCTTAGCTTACTAGGATGGATTGGTGTGGTATATGTGTGCATGTGCATGTAGGTGCACGTGCAGGAGAGGTGAAAATGGCATCACCCAACTTCCTAGTTTCAGGCACAGGAACTTTGTGTTCTCACCTACCCAACAAGCAATCAAGGATCCCTCCTTTGTCTCAGTCTTCTTCTGTCCATTCCCCACTTCTACACTGTGTCTGTGTCCAGGCTGTCAGCCTGCCATACACCTGGAAATTATTAAATCAGACTGATCTGGATTTGAATCTGGCACAGCTAGTTAGGAACTCTGTGACTTTGGACTTGTTATTTCATCTTTCTGAGTCTCCGTTTATCCATCTGTGCAGTAGAGTTAATATTAGTAGTGACTTCTTAAGTTTGTATTAGATGAGTGAATATTATACTGTAATATAATGCTTATTACAGTGTTTCACACAAGGGAAGTAAGTGGTCCTAGATATTATTACATTTTTAATCTATTTTAGTGATATTCGACCAGGCTATCCCTTGACAGTCCCTGTCTTGTCCAAATAGAGAGAAACATTTGACACATTAATTCTTCACTAAATTTTTCAGCCTGCAGCCACAGGACTCTGGATTACTTCTTTCTATTGTAAGAGCCACCCAGCAGGCTGCCTATTTTAATAGAATTTCTCCTGGCACCTCCTGTTTTTGTCTAGAGAAGTTTTAGAGCTGGTGCAGGCACATGCTCACACAACACACTTAAACATCACAAATGCGGATGAATGCATTTGGGAGCAGTAGAGGAGGGCGTCATGGTCACCACTGCTTCAGTGTGTACAAAAGTCTCTGATGTAATCAGAACCTTTGATGTCTCAGGGAACAGAGCTTCCCCTCACCCTTTCTGTCAAGGTGCCAGGCTGTGGTTAGAGGTTTGACATGTCATTGGGCTTTAATTGGTTGCTGTGTGTAAGGCTTTCCTTCCTGTCATGTGTACTATGGAATTAATAGCACCCACAGCTAATATTTTAGTCTGAGCTCTTGCTTGGCCTCCATGTTAGTCTGATGCCCTGGTACAACATGCATCTTTCCTTCTATGTTGAATGTGACCATTTTATATTCCTATCCAAACCCTGTTTATTTCTACAATTAATTTCACATTTAACTATCATTAGACTCATGGACTTAGAAAAGGCTATTTCAGCCAGATGTTCACTATTTGTGAAATTAGAGAATGTTAGAATTAGAAGGGATCAGCCAGTCTTATTTCTCATTTGACCTTTGAAGGAACAGGCTCAGAGAAGGGAAGTAACTTCCCCAGGATCACACAGCAAAGAATTGACCTAGCCAGGACAACTCAGGTCTTTTCATTCCTAATCAGATCTCTTTCCAAAGTGTCTTTTGAACTGTGTTTGATAGAGCACAGATTTGGTCCAGTGATACCCTCAGTCATATGCCTTGGAGATCCCATTTTAGTTGCATTGAACAAAATATACACTGTAATTTCTGGGCTTATAGCCTCTTGGGGTCTATTAAACTGAATATTTCAATTTATAAGTTAGAAGGCTTGAAGATCCACAGCTTGTTAATGTAAACTTTCCATGCGATTTTAAAGCTGCCATCCTTGTGAGCTTGATTTAACCTCTTTTGAAAGCTCCCCCAGGAGTAAAGAAATAAAAAAAAATCATTTCAGAAAATGATTTCAGGCTTTAAAATATTTTGTCAGAAGAAAAAATCAGCCTTAAATTTTTCCTACGTCCTATTTGCAGTAGTGAGAGCTCATTTCTTTAGTAGTCCTTGGTTCTAGGGTTTTAGGCTTTTGTTCTTAACATTACTTCAAAAGATGATTGGGGCCAGGGAGTGTATTAAATGGGTGATGGGCATTAAGGAGGACGCTTTTTGGGGTGAGCACTGGGTGTCATATGTAAGAGATGAGTCACTGGGTTCTATTCCTGAAGTCAAGTCTACACTATATGTTAACTAACTCGAATTAACTAACTTGAAAGATGGTAACTGTATAGAGCATATCCAGTGACAAAGACGTGTTCCAGGTGAATAAGATGTGTTTACAGATCAGAAGGTAGAATTCTGTGAGGATTTTGTGAAACTAAATGTAAAACATTGGGTGTCCATACAACCAGGCTGTTACCCAAAGCCAGCATACTAATCTGTGTATCAGGGAAGAGGTACAGTGCATCATCCTAGCACATCATGGGTAGCACCAGGCTAAGCTGTTCGGGAGGTGTGTCCTTGTGTCACTGTCCAAGGTACTGAAACCAGGCCTTCACTCATAGAAAGCATCTATACTATCCCATCTGAGCTCCTGTAGGAAAAAGCCGCTGTTGTTTTCCTTCAATCGTTTCCATCTTGACTCAGACATATGTGGTTTTTACATCACTCTAGAAGTGACAGAACTGTGCCTTGTGTTTCACTATTAATATATTTATTTTCCATGTACATTTGATATGTACATTTGATGACTATGTCAAAACAAGCACTGTTTTTTCCTTTGAACCTAGGAGAGACACATTTCTCTCCCGATGCCTTTCTCTCACCAGAAACTTGCTAACGTTATACAGACTTAGTGGATGCTTTAAAAAAAAATATGGCACAGCCCCTAGACTTAGCCAATGTACATATTTACTTATCAATGTACATATTTCTAGCAATATTATAATTATGATCAAGTCATTGTAAACATTCCTATATAGTCTTGTATATATTCAATTTAAAGTAACCATTAATTTTCTTGAGTCTGCATTGAAGTTATCAGGTGGCTCTGATTTGTTTAAGAATGATCTCACTGATCTATGGGGATGGAGACTAAGTATGTCTATCTTTCTTTCCTAGTTTCTCCCCTGTAGAAAATCCACTTTAATGCTCTGAGAAGAAACCCAGAAATCAAAGTGAATGATTTGTATTAACAGAGTCATGTCCTTCTAAAATCAAAAATAATTTTTATTGCCACATCCAACTTTGATTAGCTACTTGGCAAGAGATACATACCCCTACATGTATGTTTGTTGGTGAAAACATATCCAGAATTCCCATGAAAGTCTGATAGTAACGCTATTACTATTGTCACCACCAGTCATAATAATAATATTTGTAATTATAGCTAACACACCTGTAGGGTATAGCATATTCCAGTAACTACTTTCACTGTTTTACATACATCAACTAATTTATCCCTCACAGCAACCCTATGAGGCAGATGTTGGTGTAATCCTCATTTGGCAGATGAAACTGAGGCTAAGTAATTTGACCAAGGTCAGACACATATAATTAAGTTTGACTTTAGTGCTAGCCTAGTAGGATATTGAGTGTATAAACAGTGAGATGATTAGAAATCTGGGTATCCCCCTGAAGTACTGATTCCCCAGACTATTGTCAGGTGTTAGACATCCTGGGGTCTCCTTTCTTGAGCTTGGTGGAAATGACTGATAGGAAATCTTCAAGGAAATCTTTGAGTTTGTTAGTATAAACCAGACAAGTTTTGGTCATAAACCTTGTTTGTGAGTACAGGCAAGGGAGTAAGCACTGGTTTGTATCAGTGCAGTCATTTGCGCTGATATGAAGAATGGCCTAGCAACCACATGTGAGGTGTGAGTGGACCACAGGGTGATTGATGGTCAGACTGTAGGGGACACTGGCATGGACAGGCTATATGAAAAGTGATGAGTGACCAGGCATGTTTAGGAACAATGCCCATGGAAAGGACAAAAGTGTGGAGGAGTTCAAGAATGTTTGCTTTGTTTTTCAGAACTAACTCTATCATCTGGAAGTTCTCATACATGAATTTCTCTCCCAGATTTATATGTTTCTGAACCATCTCTGTGTGTCTTGGCTGTCTAAAAATTTTGATTTTCCTTTCTTACCTTTCTTTCCCTTCCTCCCTCCCTTCCACCCACACTTTCCCCTCCTTTGTAGCCTTCACATGGTGACAAGACTTCTAATCCTGAAGTCCTGAAATGGATGAATGATTTGGCTAAAGGTCGTAAACAACTTAAAGGTAAGTGCCAGCCAAGAGTCTCTTTTTCCATAAAGGAAGCAGTTAAAATAGATAATTTGCTCCAAGATATTTTTTATTCTTTTCCACCTGTGCCCTCTTTAACCTCATCTCTTACGTAGATTGGAGGCTCCATTTTGAAATAAATGGTCCTGGGTCCCTTTCATTATTTGGCCCCATCTAATAATTCTCCTTACAAAGAGATTGAAGAACTCCAGACTCCAAAGAGAAATGATTCACTTCAGTGCCAGGAACATTTCAACACGTGGAGTATTAACTTCCCCCTAGGTTACTGGATTCTTGGATGTTAGAAAAAGGCCTGAACAATCATTTACTCCGTATACCCCATTGTACATATGAAGACATTTATGTCCAGAGATAGAGACAATTTATGTAGCTGGGAGGTAGTGAGCTAGATATAAAACTCAGTGCTCTTACCTCCTAATCCAGTGTTCTTCTTTCTTCTTTCTCTGGAGATTATGATGATGATATGAGTGTTAATTAACTCTAAAATCCATTTAAAAGGACTATGGTATTTACCAATAAAAATTTATTTGCCTCCTCTGGGGCACCTGGGTGGCTGGCTCAGTCGGTTAAGCGTCTGACTTTGGCTCAGGTCATGATATCACATTTCATGAGTTTGAACCCCACATCCAGTTCTGTGCTGACAGTGCAGAGCCTGCTTGGGATTCTCTCTCTCTCTCTCTCTCTCTCTCTCTCTCTCTTTCTCTCTCTATCTCTCAAAATAAAGAAACTTTAAAATATTATAAAAAATTAATTTTCCTTCTCTTTCCACATTCTTATTTCAATACTTAGATGTGGAAATTTTTCCAAATTTGTAAATTTTCCAAAGGTGATAAGGAACTGGAAGGGAATCTGAACAAAGTGGTATTAAACTGTAATGATGTTGCAGGTTTATAAAATATGCAATGTTTAAACATCACACCAGAGTGTAACTAAAAAACAAACATCAAACAAAGAAAATGAGCTCTGTAATTGAGAAATCAATATAAGTGGCCACCCTTTAGCATATTCTGAAATTTAATTCCATGATAATTCCCAAGTTGCTTTTTTACTTTTAGTTATTTAGGTTTATATAGAAACACATTGCAATAACGGTGAATCCTGGATTTTAAAAGATGACATTAGACAAAATTGTCAAGTTGGGGCTGCACTCCCATCTCTCATATCCTATCCCTCCTGTATTTCCTCAGATGTCTGCATGTGTAAAGCCTTACAGAAGTGCTTGCATTTACACAGGGGCTCTTAATGACACAAAACTTTCAAAACTCAAGTAAATGAACCAGTGAGTATAGAATTCCAGGTGTTGGGGTAGGTATTGGGTGAAATATTTGAGGGCCTGGTACCATCTTCCTCTAGATCTCATCCTCTGAAATTTAAACCACTGACTGACTTCTACACATAACCCTCAACTTCCATAAGATCCCAGTCTCTAGAGCCCTTTGTTTTCACACCTGAGTAGGAGATATGCTGTTGGTTCTAGTTATTAAGGCTGCCCTTGCCCTGTGGAAAGCTATCAGCAATAGTGTCCATTTCCACTGACTTCACATCAGTGGTGGGAATTTCTGAAAGGCTCTCTGCTCTTAAGCCCAGTGAGTCCCCCTTGCTCATGGTAACTCATGGCATTTCTCTTAGAACTAAAGCTGAAATTGTCAGAAGAACAAGGGAGTGCTCCCAAAGACCCACCTAGAAACCTGTCCTGTGAGCAACCTGCAGTCCCCAGAGAGAATGGGAAGCCAGAAGCTGTGGGCCCTGAGCCAAGCTCCTCTGGAGAGGACACTCCTGATACTGTGCTGACATGCCTAAAGGAGAAGACAGAGCAACTTCCTGCTCAGGAGGATTCTAAGGTACCTCACCATATCCTCACAGGTCCCAACATTCAATAGGATTCCAGAGAGATTATGGTTTTGACCAATTTGTAAGAGCACTTGGCACTACATAAACATCTTTAGGAGACTGGTTCTGAATTTCAGTCAGGTGACCTCCTAGCAAGTTATTGACCATGACCTATAGGTGTTGCCACTTAATTCCAGAATGTTATTCTGGAAGTTATACTATTGCATGCTGGTAGGAAGCAGATAGCAAAGATATTAGGGTGTATTATATCTACTTTCTCCCTTATTCCCCTAATAAATTATCAAATTAACCCAAGACTAGTATTACAATCCCATTTTACCATATATTTTATTTAAAAAATAATGCAGCTGGGATGAGGTATACATAGTAAGGAAAATGGTTTAGTATCTTATAAGATAGATAGGTACGCTTTTTAAGAGAGTGTTAGGTAAAAAGATGTCTAAAGACCTCAGTTTTAGTCTTTAGACTGAAGTCTTTAGACATCTTAGTTTTGAAATCTTTGTGAAAGATTTCACATCCTGCACATCTTCTCATCCTGTACATCTATGCTTACATTTCATTTATGACCAGGAACCTTCCTTGTAGTCCTTTCTGTATCAACTCTAAAAGTGGTATGATTGCCTTTAATTTCTTGAATAAGAGTTGTAGCTTGCATATCATAGCCCTAACTATGCTGTATGACATTTTCTATCTCTCATTTTATACTTTAGACCTCTTGAGTAGAATAGCTATTTGTAGCTCATGATCCTACAGTGTCTGTACATAGTAGGTATTGAATAAATGTTTGCTGAATGAATGGACAGATGAATGAATGAACTAACATATTTAACTTTGGAATCAAGTATTATTGATAATAATGGTGACTTTACCTGTTATATTGCACATTATATGGTCTTAATCATAGGTGACAACATATGCCAAATCCCAAAAGGCTCACCATATGCCCCTGGACTTGTTCTTTACATGGAGACTTGTGATGTACAAGCAGAAATGGGCCTTTGGCCACCTCTATTTTTATGAAATACTTTTAGATTAAAAAAAAAAACAATTCTATGTTGTAAGAAGTGAATAGGTTTTTATCCACTTGGCCAACTCATTCCACCCCACCAAAGATTCTGGATTTTTATGATAGTCAGCGGATAAGTGGGTAACACACACACACACCCCCCACACACACACCTAATTCTATGTTCTACTTGATTAGGGCAGTGAGGGATGAGTTAGGATTGGTAGAGTAGACTTAGATCAGGACTCAATGCTTCAATAAGCCACTTTCTAGCCATGTATACTTAGTAAGTGAATTAGTTCTCTGAGATTCAATTTACTCATCTATAAAATACAGATAATACCTACTTACATAATTATTGTGACAATAAGGAAAGATGCCTGGTGACTGGTGGGCAATCATTAATTTGCAAAAATATTTGAGTGCCATAATAGGCACAACAATGTGTTGTGAGGTATGATACATATTGGATATAATAAGATAGAGAAGCTATGAGGGTTACTGCCCTGATGAAACTCATGTACTTCTGAAAATTGGGATACAACAACAAATAAACAGCTCAATAAGTAAAATTATTAAAGATTTTGATAAGTAGTGTGCAAAGAATTAAACAGATAGTATAGAAAATAATGGGTATGCTTTCTACTTTATATAATGTGACTAGGAAGGCCAATAGGTGACATTTAATGAAGAATCAGCAGGCCAAGAGAGCAGCAAAAATCATTTTAGGCAGATGGAACTGCCAATATGAAGGCCTTGAGGGAAAAGATTGTGTGTACTTAGACTTCTGGGTCTGAGGGCTAGAGCACAGGATGGTATGAGATGTCAGAAAGTCAGACTGGGGCCCCTGACATAGTACCTTTTAAGTCTACCTAAAGTATTGGAAAACTGTTGAGTCATTGAAAGCAGGAAAGTGATATGGTGTGATTTACATTTAAAAGATACTTCTGAAATTTTTAAAAATATTTATTCTTGAGAGAGAGAGAGAGAGCAGGGGAAGGGCAGAGAGAGGGGTGTGTGTGTGTGTGTGTGTGTGTGTGTGTGTGTGTGACAGAATCTGAAGCAGGCTCCAGTCTCAGCTATCAGCACAGAGCCCGACGGGGGGCTCGAACTCATGAACTGCGAGATCATGACCTGAGCTGAAGTTGAACACTTAACGGACTGAGCCACCCAGGTGCCCCTAAAAGATCTTTGTTATTCCTGCATGGAGAACAAATCACAGGGGAAAATTCTGGATAGAGAAAGATGAAATGGGTGGTTTGGACTAGCATGAAAGCCTTGGGGATGGAAAGAAATAGACATACTCAAAGTATATTTTGGATGTATAATCAAAAGGATGTGCTGAATCATTGGATGGTAGGAGGGAAGGAAAGGAAGAATCCAAGATGGTGACAGGTCCATTTACTGAGATAGGGAAAACTACAGAAGGAACAGATTCAGGATGAGTGAAAAATTAAGAGGTTCTGTTTTTAACACGTTCACTTTAATATTTTTGAGGAATACAGTGACCAACCATCCCTGGTTTCCTTGGATTTTCCTGGATGCTAAAAATTTCATGTCTTTCAAAATACCCCATCCTGGAAAAATGGGGATGGTTGGTCACCCTACTGAGACATCTAAGTCTAATAGGCACATGAACAGAGAGTCTAAAGATCAGAGAAACATATTTGAGTTCTTTGGAAGTTATCTTTGCTTAAATGGCTATTTCTATTATTTTAAATGAAGTATCTGTTAAACTGTATAATAAGTGTCAGAAGCCCCTTCAGATAAAGCTAGCATCTCTGCAGTAGGCTAAAGTGAGGCCCTTTAAATAGAAAGCATCTGTAGTGGAATATGTAGCTCTCAATATCTAAAGCTGTAGTATTGTTCCTGGGTGGGGGGGGGGAGTTAAAATACCAAACCTGATAGTGGCTAGTCAGCTATCAGGTGGTTCCTACAGGAGAGTCCAAAAACCACAGAAGCAGCCAAGGGAGGATTGCAAATTTCCACAGTAGCTATATTATTCCTGGATCCTCAGTGAACTCATTAGCACTTGAGATTATCTGACTAGGTTCTATTTCTTTACACTCAAATTGACAGATTATTTTCATCTGGGGTCCTTGCTTTACTGTTGAAAATACTGTAAATATTAAAATTTCTAAGATGAAGAATTATTTCTTTTCTAGAGAGAACTTTATGAAATTTTCACATTTGGTGTTTAGTCAGAGTCCATACTAAAGCTGACAAATCCCACAGCATTGCCTTGTCAGTTCAGATACTGCTATAGGGTAATTTTCTTCCTCTTTTATTTATAGATGATTTTTGGAGGTAATAACTTCTGGGTCACAGGGTATCTATTCATTGAGCACTGTAAGTGAATGAATCATCCCTTAGGTATGACTGTGGTGCCTATTTATGTCCATTTCTTGTGAAAATCTTGAATTGGTGCTGGCACATCATACCCATTTTATTGCCCTTTCTCAGAACTGTAGGGTGGTATCAGGTGCATGGCACAAATTGAGCACTGTAAGTGAATGAGTCATCCCTGACTGTGGTGCCTATTTATGTCCATTTCTTGTAAAAATCCTGAATTGGTGCTGGCATGTTATACCCATTTTATTGCCCTTTCCCAGAACTGTAGGTGGTATCAAGTGCATGGCACAACTTACTAACTGGATGAGTAATGGCAGTTACTTCTGGCCCTTCACTAACTGCAGCATCTTTGAGGAGGAAAGCAGGTTTTTAAATATATATATAACTCATTTTATTTTAAAAAATAAAATGAAAATATAGTGATTAGTAGGTTGTTATACCCACTGGTTGTTATACCTTGCAGAGAGGGCAACATAAAAGTAAAGGGCACAAAAAGTAAGATCCCATCAAGTTATTTTGCCTACTTGTCATTTTAAATAATAAAACAATTTTTAAAATTGGTAATACTATCTCACATAGTTCAAAAGAAAATACAAATGGCCACACATTAAATAGATTCTTTGCCACTCCATCTGCTAGCTCTAGAGGTCTCCCATCCCCAAGCAGGTAACTATTGCGGCTAATGTTTTATGTGTACTTTTGGAGTTTCTATATAAAGCATATACAAGGGATTACTTTGGTAATTATTCTAAGAGTAAAATCAACTAATCAGAGTGAAAGATAAGTGCATACATTGTACATGGACCCTGATTTTCATCTGGCATCTTTGGACGATATTCTTCTATATGGCATTTATCATCCTAAGCTGCTCTTTGGTCACTATTTTCCTTTTAGGACAAAATTTAGCTTTTCTAGAATCCAAAGAATTTAGTAAAAATAAATAAAATTACAAAAATCAAACTGCTGTACAGAGATGCTAATAATAGTTAAATACATCATTTTTCTGAAGTTGCTTTCTATGAAATATAAGTCCCAATGAGATACTGAATAAAAAACATTGTTCATATTTTCTGAACTTGGATTGAGATTTTTTTTTCTCTATTACCTATTAAAACCCCATAAGATAGATAAAAGGTTTGTTTTTTTCATGGCAAGATGTATCATGACTAGGAAAATATTTAAGATGTTATTAGGCTGGAAAACGAAAGGGTCTTGTGGTTACTTAACCAATACTTAAATGGCTTCTACAGAGAGAGGTGATCTATCTTTCTACTGAAAATGAAAGTTCTTAGGTTATAGCCTATGGAATTTATATGAAGATTGTTAAAAATTAGGGTACTTTTGTTTTTAAACCTGAGTTGATATATTTATAGCAGGGAAGGGGATGTGTTGAGTACTGTGAGAATTTTTAAAAATATCTGATATAATTTTTGTCCTCAAGAAACTTCTAACTCATTTGGGCAGACAAATCTGAAACACAGTACATAGTTAAGGCCCAGATAATCAGATAGAAAAGTTCAGAGAAAAGGGAGCTAAATGTGGGCCAGAACGGTTCTCAACTGGGACAGGGGTAGGGTAACATGTGAATAACTAGGAAGTTTGAAAAATACACATACTTAAGCCATGTTCTTTTCCTTCAGGATCCCTTTGTGGGATCTGGAAGGCAGAGATCCAGAGAGCACCTTGGGTGTGTGTACTTTGATAAAAGATACCTGGGTGATTTTCTCTGTGCTATTTCTCCTGTTTCCTTCCTGCTAGTCGCTTAGTGAGAACCATCTGACCAGAGTGAAAAAATTGTGTGTAGTAAACATATAGCAAATTAATGTAGGATACACAGAAGGGAGGAAAACCAAGGCAAGCAGAGGTTTGGTCATTTTGGATGGTCACTTTGGATGGAGAGAAGGATGATAGTGGTGGTGGGTAGGTAAATAGAGGATTGATAGATAAATAGGAAGCTATTTAAATTTTTATGCACAGTGTGACCTGTTAAAAATAGTGCTTAGGAGAATACATATTTGGACCAAGAGTTTATGAAATCTTTCAGTTGGAAGGAACTTTGTAATTCCAACCTCCTTATTGTACAGGTAAGATAAGGATTCAAATAAGTTAATTGTCATATCAAAAATAGTTTGTGGCAGAGCTAGCCAGTAACCTAGTATATACTTCAAGCTTGTGATGAAGACCTGTACAAAGTTTGTGTTTGTGAATATAATCATGAAGATCCATATAAAATACATGTTTCAGAAGAAAAATCAATAGGTCTACATATTGTTTTTTAAGAATGAAGAAGTAAAATGACAGGCTTCTTACCATTACATATTTAGGATTCCTTCAGAAGCCTTAAAAACATCTTTCTAAACTTGGACCTATCCTTTAAGAAACTTTTCCTGGAAGAAAATTGGCATGTGCTTTAAACAGTATCTTATAATTGTCTTCCCTTTTTCTAATTACTGTTGCATTATAGTATTATTAATCCCTTACTTTGAGGCTTCAAAACTGTTTTGTTTTTTTTTTTTTGCCTGCTAAAAATACTGACATGCTTTCATTCTTGCCTGAGAAAGGAACAATAATTAATTTCATGTTTTTCAGGTAGCTAAGCAAGACAAGAACCTCATAAAGCCTCTTTATGACCGATACAGAATTATCAAGCAAATCTTGTCAACACCTTCCCTTATTCCAACAATTGTAAGTCAGCATGCTTGCATTAACTAGAAACCTGTACTTGTGCTTGGTATTGTTTAAGTAGGGAGGCAGCACTATGGCAGTGATAAAGAAGGCTTCTTGGCAGTATATGCTGCTAAAAAGGTCAGTTGTTATTTCACACAGTAGAAATAGATATTTGAGCCAAATATCATACTTAACAGGTGGATGATAATTAAAACTATTATGAAACAGGAATATATAGCAACTGCATTTTTTAGTTTATTTTGTGAGAGAGCACACATGGGAGGGGTGGTAAGAGAGGGGAAGAGAGAGAATCCCAAGTAGGCTCTGCACTGTAAGCATAGAGTCCAATGTAGGGCTCAAACTCACAAAACATGAGAACATGAACTGAGTTGAAATCAAGAGTTAGACACTTAATCAACTGAGCCACCCAGGTGCCCAGCAATTGCATTTTTGAGGCCAGTTTTAATATTTGCTTTAATTTCTTGGATGAGGAGAACAACTGATGAATTTCAATTTCATCATCTAATTTACAACACAGCTAAACCACACAGAGTCTTTCTATTCCGTGTGTTAATTTTTCTTCTTTAATAAGAAAATTGACTACATGTTCCTTGATACAAATGCAACATTTGTTTTTGGTACCATTTGACCATCACTGAATAAGACATAAGATTTATTTCAATAGAAAACATGGCTACTAAAATTGAGCTAGACTGTTTTTAATAAAGAATGATTTATGGGAATACAGAACTAGAAAGGCACCACAAATCCTACTCCATTAATATTAAAACAGTCACTTGCTCAAGATATCAGTATAAAAAGGAATAAACATTAACAAATATACATTTAAGTATGCTGGACTACATTTATAATTTCACAATTTTCAAGACAAACACAATAGTGATTCATAATCTCTAAAATGTTCCCATTAAAGAAGCATGGTTTAAAATGGGGTATGATTTTCAGATTTCCTTGCAAAAAATTCTTTTGGTTGTGGTAAGTATTAGCAGAACAGGTTAAGGAGTAATTCCATTTTGCTTTGGCCTTCATAGAGCTCTTCCCTGAATTTGTCAATTTTCTGACTATCCTCTATATCTGAATGTGGCCCACACCAGGACCTGATTTGGGGTATTTCTGAATAACAAATGGTGTCTGAAGTCCACTTCATCCTAACCCATGTAACTGTTGTGAAGCTGGGGTCCAGGTCTGAGTGAAAGGGAGGAACTAGTAGGCAGTGCAGCCAAGAATGGGACCATATCCTAGATTCTGTGCCTCTTTGGTCCAGCAAAAAGACAAACTTGCTGAGCATTTTAGCCCAGCATTGGGTGGGGATGGGGTGCTTCTTTGATCATTAACTTCTGTAAGTTTTTTGATGCAACTGAGGAAGAGTCACTCTTGTTTGTTTCCTTCTGGGTTTTCAGTGGTACAGGGATCACCTACTCTTTTCATGGTGTCTATTTATGGTTCCTCTTCCTGTTTTTGCTTCAAGAGTCACTTAGCATTTTTGTGACTTCATTTAACTCTGCTTGTGATAAGCAGGAGGAAGAAGACTCTGATGAAGACTGTCCACAGGGAAGCCAACAACCTTCTCTGCCAGATCCAGCATCTCACCTGCCTACTGGCGACCACCTCACCTTCTCTAATGAGACGGAACCTATTAGGGTCCTGCTGTCAGATGAAAAAAAAGAAACCAAACAACCAGCCCTATCCATGTCCAATTTACATGAGGCCACTATGTGAGTGTGAATCTTAAATATGGAGTTTCTTTTTAACTCTTTATAGTCTGAGATACCTTACATGTGCCTACAAAATTCACAAGAGCTGTTAGATTCTCTAAAAAATGCAACCTACCAGAGAGCAGCCTAAAAGCATAATCTGGTTGTTCTCTTTATTGGAGAATTGAGAAGACAAAGCCATGAGGAACCAACACTCTCAATAAGGTCCTAAAGATGCCAAAAATGTTAATGTTCAGTTTCCTCTAGTTGCATACCTTTTCAGCAGGTTCTGGCACCAGTCTAATTCTCAGCAGTGTGTGAAGCAGAGCTGTCTTTTGAAAATGCTAGACCAAAAGGAATTGGGGTCCCATGTGGTTCAACATTTGTCAGGGCCTTTAGATAAGATGGTTTCTCTAGCCTGGGAATCACCTTGGGTTTCAGTAAATGAGCTGCCCTTTTTCTCCTAATGGCCCTTCAGGAGCTATTTGTATTTTCATTAGTATTATCATTATTGTTATCATTACCATTATTTAGTAGTTGGCATTTCTCTTCATCATTTCACTTTCTTTGGTTTGTATGTTATAGGCCAGATTATGAGATTTCCTTTAACATGTATTACAGTGTGGTGAGTGTATACCTCAAGATAGGTATGGAATCCACCCACATATATGAGGTGAGACTAAGGACTAAGTTGTAAATTGGGATTTTAGTGTGTTTGTAGAATCAGTTGGTACCACAACTTCGGCTCAGAGAAGTAACCCATTTGGAAGCAGAAAATCCATCTTCCTTCTGCTCTTGTTTTCTTTCTTTTTTCTCTCCTCTTTCCTTTCCTTCATTTATTTGTTGGTTGTTTGGTTCTTAAGCAGCTTTTGAGGGGTGTTAAGAATATTTTTTTTAATGTCAATGTATAATTTCAGGGCGTTCAGTCTCTGAAAAAATGCACAAGTTCCCTAGATAAAAATTCCTGCTCTAAAAGTATATGCTTTGTCTTAGTAGAATGAAGTGAGTAGAATTTTCAGTGTAACTCTATCTTCACTTTGGGTCTAATTTCATTCCCAAGGTTTTTGCCATTTTCCCCATACTCTACATTAAGGATGGAACTTGTTTTAAACTCTCTTCCTCTTGTGCCTCTTAAGTCTAGTCTATCACCAAATACCAGTGAGTATTCTTTTAAAATGTCTCCTTTTCCCTCATCCATTCATATGGTCATTACCCTCACCACACTCCAATTTTTTTTTAAGATTTTATTTTTAAGTAATCTCTACACCCAATGCGGGGCTTGAATTTACAACCCTGAGATCAAGAGTCACATGCTCTACTGACTGAGCTAGACAGGTGCCTCACCCTAACCACATTTTGTAATGGACTTAGTCACTCAGTCAGCTTGCCTTTTTTCTCCTCTCCTTTCGTTCTTTCTCTTCTCCTATGACATTGTTTTCATTCTCTGCTTATGTGCTTCCCTATGATTAGGTTCTACATGTACTATATTTATTCAAAAGATACTTTTAGGCAGAACCCTTCTGTATCATAGTATGATTTGCTGAATAGATAAATCATTTTATGATGTCTCAATTATGCCAGAGTTTAGTAATGGCAAATCCATATTTTACTTGGTATAGGCCTGTACTTCTTGACCATCTCCGAGAAACTAGGGCTGACAAGAAGAGACTTCGGAAAGCCTTAAGAGAATTTGAAGAACAATTTTTTAAACAAACGGGAAGGTAAGTTGGGCAAAGATTTTTTTTTAAGCAAGTATTTCCTAGGGAACTATCATTAAGAATGAGCTGGAGTTTTGGGCAGGAACGTGAATTTATAAAAGATATAAATAATTTCAATAGTGACTGAGATCTAATGCAACATTCTAATAGTGCCATTATTAGGTATGTTTTATGGGAGGCTGTAGCCATCAAGTATGACATAAGGCTTTAAAAAAATAAAGATGAATTGCAAAAATTCCTAACTTTGCTTTATAAATCTCTTTATAATTATTGAATTTATCTAAAACTTTAAGAAATCTATTTGATTTTTTAACCCATATAATTTGTTCTTGATTAGTTTCACAAATTATTCCCCACTTCATTAATTCTTCCTTTGCTTTAAATATATCTTTTAAACTTCAGGATCTATCCTTAATTATTTATTTTCAGGATTTGGTCAAAAGTTCATATCTATTCTCTCTATCCTTTAAATAAATGTTTAGCTGTATCCTCTATTTGTCTATTTTTGTCAACCCAAGTCTCCATGTGCACTCCATCAGTTTCCTCTAAATTTGGCTATATTGTCAATGTATATATAACTTTTATATGTACTATATATATATATGTATTATATATGTGCATGCATATATATATATATAATTATGAGATTAAGGATTATGTGTGTGTATGTATGTACATATATCATGAGATTAAGGATTATTGATCTATGTAAGAGAAAGAAGAAAAATCATTTGCCTATCCTCAGCCTGTTTCCATGGTTGTACAATGAAATGACTGGACTTCCTGGAATACTTTGGGAAGGTATAATTGTCATGTGGGATGTCAGTATTAAAAATAATAAGGTGTAACTTTCCCAAAGTCACAAAGTTATTAAGGTGGCAGAGGTGGGAGTCAGTGATACACTGGCCCCTTGATATTCCTCTCCATGTATGTATCTGCCTCTCGTGATTTCTTCCATTTCAGCAGACTGAGGGTTGACCTAATGGACAAGGGACTATTTTCTAAAACACCCTGAAAGAGGTCTACTCACCTCTTAGCAGTTTCTCCATTTCAGTCCTCCAGAGCTGTGTACTAGGATTTGACCTATTAAGTCAGAAACTTATTGTACTTAGCAAATACAGATGTAATCCAGTTTGTTTTCGGCCTGGACTCCAAATTTACCTTTCTGCTGTTAACTAATCTACTGAAAAATGTTATGTGGCTGTTAAATTTAGAATATAAAACATAATTTTTCATTTTCTTTTTTCATTTCCATTATTTTTCCTTTACAGAATTTCCATACAGCTTTTACATTTACATTTTTTTTTACCTATATGAACCCAGGAGTCTAAAAATTTTGAGAATCCCCCTCACCCACCAGTATGCTAATAGTGGATTACAAACAAAGTGGATTACAACTAAAATCAAAGGGTTAAATGGGTAGGAAATATGGATCTTAATCTTTTCTCCTAAAACATTTTATTAGGAAGTCCTAATCCTATCCATATGGTAAAATAACCATGCAAATGGAGTACTAAAAAGTTTAAGTTACTATAAATGTTCTTGGTAATATTTGCCAAGCAAAAGGATTAATCATATAGATATGACATTAATATTTTTGAGCCAGGAACTGTATTAAGCACATTAGCATGTTTTACATAATGGGAAAACTGCTTCAGGAAATACTTAGCAAAATTTTTCATTCTGGCCAATGCACTCTTCTTTATCAGCCAAAATGGAGTATGCAGGACCAGGGAAAAGTTACATGATGGATTACTAGTGTTTCCCTATAAATTAGACCATTTCTTCACTTATATATGTTTATACAAGTTAAGGTGGTATTAAATTCCCAGATAAAAGGTTGGTCCATAATACAGAATGGAGGCAAAGGAATTGTTAAATAACTTAGGCAATATTTAATAGAAACCCTGTCTTTAGGTTTGTGTACTCTTCTGAGTTCTGTACTAGAAATTCCAGGGCAATGTATAGTGGTGTGTCACAAGTAGATAACTACATTCTTAGGAAATCTTTATACTTTCACTATTTTTTTTATTTGTGAGAGATATTTCTTTTATCAGTACTAGGAAAATAGAAGGAACTATAGGTAAAACATCAAGTGCTTGCGATTTACCTATATTCAGCCATACTAATATTAGTGTTTATTTTCAGTAGCAACTGTGGTACTTCATCTGTTTTCCACCCCTTATATTTCAAAGTCATGAGTGAAAATGTTCTAAAAGCAATTGGTCATCTTATCAACCAAGGAGACAAGGGCCATCTAAGATCCTGAATCAATTACTACTCTTTAGAAAACATATCCTGGCAACATGTTTTTGTGGGAAGGAATGGTTTTAACTCCAGATGTTACCCAAACATTCTTCAAAGTAAATGGCAAGAACACATAGTAGTTAGAATGCAGATGTATAAACTGTGCTTAGATGTGTAGCCTTAGAATTAGTGTGCAAAGAGAACCACTGCAATTCAGACTCCCATAAATTCAATCCATAAACATCCCCTTGATTCTACTACACATTGGCAGAGATAGGTATTATAATTTAAAAAACTTGGAAATATTTCATATTTATAAGATAGCCAATGAGCTTTTTTTCCCCTATAACAATAAATTTATACATTCTTTTAATTTATGTAGTTTTTTAGGTTGAATTTTGAACAATTCTGACTGTCAGGGCTGGACATTCTGCACAAGTATGGGACTTTGGCATGAGTAACGGTAGAATAACTAAAGAATGCCTTGAGTTGTGGTTTTTGTTTTATTCCTCAGACCTTTTTACTTGCTCCATTGATATATGTCTGAGCACTGGATCATATATCTGCAAAACACCTATGACATTTTCTATTATATAAAAATCCAATAACACATGAAAGAGGGAGAGTGTGAAGGTGGAAGGGAAGGTAAAAAAGACATGATGCAAAAGCCAAGTGGAAACATCCACCCTGTACTTTCTCATGTAAAAATTATAAAAGGATTTTTAATGACTTGATTTATTATGAGCTAATAGTCTTTCCTGTTTTGCAGAAGTCCACAAAAGGAAGATAGGATACCGATGGCAGATGAGTACTATGAATACAAGCACATAAAAGCCAAACTGAGACTATTAGAGGTCCTCATCAGCAAGCAAGATGTGGCCAAAACCATCTGAGGTTCAGGAAATATTTGTGCTCACTTTCAACCAGGATAAGGCCAAGTTTCTTTACCTCTGACATTCTTGCTAAGTAGTTTTGACATACTGAGAATCAAAGCACTTTAGTGGTAGTATTAGCTGTTTTTAAGAAGGGATGGCAAGTGTAATTATAAATGAGGATGGAAGAGTTAAATGGGGGAAATATACTAACAATATAATTGGAAAAATTGCTCCATGCCAAGGAGAAAACACATGGTCAGTATAATTATTTCAAAAACCATCTTAATATTTTATCAAATCTAAATAATACTTGTTCAGTGGGCCACTTGTTAGGAAAAGTCTATTTTGTGTCCAAAAACTGCTTATGTTAAAGTGTGGAAAAGAGCATGATTTTTAAAAAATCAATAAGGAGGGAAAGAAACTTTTCTTTTTATGTAGGAAGGAATATGGCTAGTAAGAATTTAATATATTTAAAACTTCTAATAGATTTTTAAGTGATAAAAAAATCTACCTTGTCCCTTAAGTCTGCTAGGCTATCAGTAAAGCATACTAGAATGTGTCACTGCTAATTTTTTATTTCTATATAAAAATAGCAGATTTTACCTGTTATTTTAGATTTTACATTTCTGGTTACCAAAGTTCATTCTGATAGCATGTACTTTGTGAATTAACTTTGTCTATAATGACAGATGTTTATATTAAAGTAAACTATTGTATTAAAATTTAAAAATAGGTATTTTGGGATAGATTCGTGGTCTGCAGTATATAATTCTAATGTGATCATAGTTATGATTGCTAATCTTTTTGTTTACTATAAGAGTATATAACTATTTTTCCATTGGGAATATGCATTTTTCTTAATGTTCCAAAGTCTGTACTTTGTATAGTCACAAAGCTTTCTCATGAGTTGTAGGTATTCTTCATCTTGCACAAAATCTGTAAATTGCTGACACCTTGGAAAAGAAAGCTAAATATTTTATTTGCTTCATCAACTTTAGTGCATATGGTTTTGTGTTATTTTGTACTAAAACATGCGTTTATTATTTTGCCTTTGTAAAAATAAGAGGTCAACATTTTCTCTCTTGTAACAACCATGTTTGTATTTCTGTTTTCTGTAATGTTTAAGCATGATGTTGAACAAATTCACATTTTCATATAGTTTGGGTGGGAAGAATATTGACTTTCAGAAGTAGAGTATTTCAGAGGCTTACTGTTTTCTCTGTATTTACCTGGTATTTTATAACTTTTATGAATCAGAATGATGTCCTTCATAAATTTGTTTAATTGAAGTCATCTACTTGTAACAGGACAGATACACAACTATTTGAAGTTTACAAACTACATCTTTGATAAGGGAAATGGTTTCATGACATGTATACAATTGCTATTAAAATGTAACTCTATATATTCTATATGATTGTAAATATTTTATACAACAATACAAATAAAATATTTTTCTATTATATTTATTATGTTGAAACACAATAGTTGTTTCCTGTTAGCTAATATAAATAACATAAATAACACTGTCAAACAACAAGTTGGAAGTGTTGACAATTCTAGGCTTCAAGATTTAACTCATGCTGCAATTACACCCTTTCATGCGGTTTGCAGTTATCCCAATATTTGTTCAGTAGATTAAAATGAATGCATATTTAAACACCATTTATAAGCTGTTATTTTGTATTTTGCTAAAGCATTTATATAATTGTCTTGTTATGTTTGGCATAAAGGAAAAATAAAAACATTGCAGCATCTAGGCAATAAAGTGTCAGAGGAGAACTTTCATCACTGAAAGTAATGGGAAGGGCAGGGAATAGGAAACACTAGAACGGCTCTGAATGAAATTTGAAAAATGGCACTTTGCTTTTGGTGATAGCGGCATGTGCATGCTTCAGTGGAAAACATCTGGTGATGAGAATGGACAACAGAGGATCAATGCTCCTAAGGGAAGAAAAGGGACTGAGTAAGAATAAGAAAAGTGGGCATTAACGTCCAACACTGATATTACAGGTTTTGCAGCTGGGATCTTTCTTTGCATTTGCAGTAGACAAACTCATGAGCTGATGACCAGTGATTTCTGCTACAGTGCCCAGAGAAAGATCCACAGGATCAGTGTAAATGACTTCTAAAATGACATCCTGGGCATGGTGGTAAACCAGCACCCCATCTTCTTCTGTGCAGGTCAAAAATTTATTATCCTTGGAATTTAGCTGAGGAAGGCGCTGCTTACAAAATTCATCTCCTGGTGATCCCACAGGGGCAATAACAAGAATCACATAATGATAAGCAGTGTACATACAGTAGAAGTCCCCAAAGTATAAGTTAGTATTGGGGTTAAAAAGTTTTTCTGCTGCAATCTCAAACCTGTATCTTCCGTAAGGTGAATCCTGGGGTGGTTTCCCAGTATTGAATTCAGTGCTGCAGCTGAAGAAGATGCCTTCTAATTTTCCACTGATAGGAGAGCCATGGCTACCACTGTTATCCTTGACAGATGGCTGCATAGCATTCCCATGATGTTCTCTGCAAGAGAAAAGAAATGATCATTTCTTGGTATAATAGTAGTAAAGCTATTGATTTATATGCAGATCTTATTGGTGGTTGGCCTAAAAGTCTGATCATCCTACTATCAGAGCAAGGAGAATCCATCTTTTGACCTACTTAGCTTTTATGTACTTTAATGCTAGGATGTTCTTCTACAAACCTTGGAGGTCTTTATGTAATAAATTTCCTGGCCAGAAAAACTGAACTGGAATTAGAAATCTTACAACTGAAATCACATCCATTATATACCTACTGGGTTTTAGAAGTGGCTTTTTGAAGAGAAAACGAGACTAACAGTATTGGTTAGTTAAATATACTGAATGTTTCTTTAAAGTATGCCAGAAATTTAGTCCTGAGTACTGTCCATGTATATTGGTACAAAAGCGTTTTATTTTGTTTTTTAGGTTTTTTTTCCCCCAGGGTACTGTTTGCTAATTAGGTCCTCTCTCTTGTGTTTTTCTTACAACAGAGCTGGTTATTCCTCCTTTACCATTCCCCCAGTTCTATTCTCCATCCTTCTTGCCTTCCACTGTGAGCTGGGACTCTATCATCCAGTTCATCCTTGTTCCTTGGTCCCTTCCATTTCAGTTCTGCCAGTGGGGGCACCAGCATATCTGGGAGAGGAGGGAGTAAAACCTTGAGTGTGTCATCTTCTACTTTCTCCATTCTTCAGAACCTTGTGTGGCGTGGCTGGATTCACCTGTACCACATGTCTCTATTTCTCCTATCAGATGTACTCTATCCCCCTTCTCAAGAATAGTAAAACTTTTCAATTCTTGATAGTTCTTGTTTGCTTTAGCATTCCTTATTGTTGCCTTCACCCTGCCTATACCTTTGTGAATGGTGCTTTTGTCAAATTTTCTCCAGAACTCCTACTAAATGTCCCTTCTCTTTCTTGTTGGGCCCTTAACCAGCAAGACTTGGGATGAAAATTACAACCTACTATGCAGGCATGAGAAGGTTCCCAGTCAGCATTCTTCTTCCTTTTTTTTTTGTTCTTTTTGCTTTCTATTTTTTTTAAATGTAATTTGTTGTCCAGTTGGCTAACGTACAGTGTATACAGTGTGCTCTTGGTTTTGGGGGCAGATTCCTATGATTCATTGCTTACATACAACACCCAGTGCTCATCCCAACAAGTGCCCTCCTCAATGCCCATCGCCCATTTTCCCCTCTCCTCCATCCCCCTCCCCATGAACCCTTAGCTTGTTCTCTGTATTTAAGAGTCTCTTATGGTTTGCCTCCCTCCCTCTCTGTTTGTAACTATTTTTCCCCTTCCCTTCCCCCATGGTCTTTTGTTAAGTTTCTCAAGTTCCACATATGAGTGAAAACATGATATCTGTCTTTCTCTGACTGACTTATTTCACTTTGAATAATAGCGTCCAATTCCATCCATGTTGCTGCAAATGGCAAGATTTCATTCTTTCTCATTGCCAAGTAGTATTCCATTGTATATATAAACCACATCTTCTTTAACCATTCATCAGTTGATGGACATTTAGGTTCTGTCCATAATTTGGCTATTGTTGAAAGCACTGCTATAAACATTGGGGTTACATGTGTCCCTATGAATCATCACTCCTGTATCCTTTGGATAAATTCCTAGTAGTGCTATTGCTGAGTTGTAGGGTAGCCTTTGGGTCAGTGAGGTGTGCTCAAGATCTCCCCTGACTATAGTACAGCAATGAGACTCAAAGGCTGCTACCAAGGAAGCTTATTAAAATGCGATTCAAAGTAAGACCAAAAAACTGTCTGTCACATATTAGAATACACTAGAAAAATAAATGATGTATGATATTCCAATTGGACCCCATATTTTTATTCTTACTGTTCTTCCTTGCCTCCTGATGTTCCAAAAATTCCTTCTATTATCGTTTTCTTCCTTTTTCAAAAACTTAAAAAAACTACAATGGTCCAAAATCTTTGGAGGGCAACAAGAAGTTCTAAGGAAAGTTTATAGCAATACAGGCCTATCTCAAGAATCAAGAAAAAAATCTGACACAATCTTACTTTACAACCAAAATGAGCTAGAAAAAGGAGTACAAACAAAACTCAAACCCAACAAATAGGATTAGAGTAGAAATAAATGATATAGAAACTAAAAAAACAGGAGGACCTGGGGAAGATGGTGGCATAGGAGGATTCTGGGCTCACCGCGTCCTGCTGATCACTTAGATTCCACCTATACCTGCCTAAATAACCCAGAAAACCGCCAGAAGACTAGCAGAACAGAGTCTCTGGAGCCAAGCGCAGACGAGAGGCCCACGGAAGAGGGTAGGAAGGGCAGAGAGGCGGTGCGCGCTACATGGACTGGCGAATGGAGCCGGGGCGGAGGGGCAGCCCGCAGGCCAAGCAGAGACGCCATGTCTGGCTTGCAAAAGCAGAGGGGCCAGAGGGAGTGTGTTCAGACACCAAGCAGGACTTAACATCAGGAAGGTTATTAAGTTAACAGCTGTGCTCGGAGAGCGGGAAGGCTGGAGGACAACAGGAGGGAGAGTTGCTAAGCCCCGGGATGACAGAGCTCAGTTTGGCGGGGAACAAAGGCGCTGGCCAGCTCCATGCCCCTCGCCCATCCCCCAGCCAAAATCCCAAAGGGAACCAGTTCTTGCCAGGGAACTTGCTTGCACCACGCAAACACCCAACACTGTGCTTCTGCAGAGCCACACCTCCTGCAGCAGGTCTGACTCCCTCCCACTGCCTCAGGGCCCCTCCTGAAGCGGATCACCTAAGAAGTGAGCTGAGCCTGCCCCTCCTGCCCCCGGGCACCTTGCCTATCCACCTCACCGAATATGCCACAAGCCTGGCAGTGTGCAAGTAGCCCAGACAGGCCACGCCACCCCACAGTGAATGGAGAGGGGAAGAGAAGGTACACACCAGTCTGACTGTGGCCCCAGAAGTGGGCAGGGGGCAGACATCAGGCCTGACTTCGGCCCCACCCACCAAGGCCAGTTATTCAAGACAGAACAGGGGAAGTGCCCTGCAGTTCCACACCACTCCAGGGACTATCCAAAATGACCAAACAGAAGAATTCCCCTCAAAAGAATTTCCAGGAAATAACAACAGCTAATGAACTGATCAAAAAGGATTTAAACAATATAAACAGAAAGTGAGTTTAGAATAATAGTCATAAAATTAATCGCTGGGCTTGAAAACAGTATAGAGGACAGCAGAGAATCTCTTGCTACAGAGATCAAGGGACTAAGGAATAGTCAGGAGGAGCTAAAAAATGCTATAAACAAGCTGCAAAATAAAATGGAAACGACCATGGCTCGGATTGAAGAGGCAGAGGAGAGAATAGGTGAACTAGAAGATAAAATTATGGAAAAAGAGGAAGCTGAGAAAAAGAGATAAAAAAAATCCAGGAGTATGAAGAGAAAATTAGAGAACTAAGTGATGCACTAAAGAGAAATAACATAAGCATAATTGGTATTCCAGAGGAGGAAGAGAGAGGGAAAGGTGCTGAAGGGGTACTTGAAGAAATCATAGCTGAGAACTTCCCTGATCTGGGGAAGGAAAAAGGCATTGAAATCCAAGAGGCACAGAGAACTCCCTTCAGATGTAACTTGAATCCATCTTCTGCATGACATATCATAGTGAAACTGGCAAAATACAAGGATAAAGAGAAAATTCTGAAAGCAGCAAGGGATAAACGTGCTCTAACATATAAAGGGGGACCTATAAGACTCGTAACAGATCTCTCTTCTGAAACTTGGCAGGCCAGAAACGAATGGCAGGAGATCTTCAATGTGATGAACAGGAAAAATATGCAGCTGAGAATCCTTTATCCAGCAAGTCTGTCATTTAGAATAGAAGGAGAGATAAAGGTCTTCCCAAACAAACAAAAACTGAAGGAATTTGTCACCACTAAACCAGCCCTACAAGAGATCCTAAGGGGAATCCTGTGAGACAAAGTACCAGAGACATCGCTACAAACATAAAACAGACATCACAATGACTCTAAACTCATATCTTTCTATAATAACACTGAATGTAAATGGACTAAATGCACCAACCAGAAGACATAGGGTATCAGAATGGATAAAAAAACAAGACCCATCTATTTGCTGTCTACAAGAGACTCATTTTAGACCTAAGGACACCTTCAGATTGAGAGTGAGGGGATGGAGAACTATTTATCATGCCACTGGAAGTCAAAAGAAAGCTGGAGTAGCCATACTTATATCAGACAAACTAGACTTTAAATTAAAGGCTGTAACAAGAGATGAAGAAGGGCATTATATAATAATTACAGGGTCTATCCATCTAACAATTATAAATGTCTATGCGCTGAATATGAGAGCCCCCAAATATATAAAACAATTACTCACAAACATAGGCAACCTTATTGATAAGAATGTGGTAATTGCAGGGGACTTTAACACCCCACTTACAGAAATGGATAGATCATCTAGACACACGGTCAATAAAGAAACAAGGGCCCTGAAGGATACATTGGATCACATGGATATGACAGATATATTTAGAACTCTGCATCCCAAAGCAACACAATATACTTTCTTCTGGAGTGCACATGGAACATTCTCCAAGATAGATCACATACTGGGTCACAAAACAGCCCTTCATAAGTATACAAGAATTGAAATCATACCATGCACACTTTCAGACCACAATGCTATGAAGCTTGAAATCAACTACAGGAAAGAGTCTGGAAACCCTCCAAAAGCATGGAGGTTAAAGAACACCCTACTAAAGAATGAGTGGGTCAACCAGGCAATTAGAGAAAAAATTAACAAATATATGGAAACAAACGAAAATGAAAATACAACAATCCAAACGCTTTGGGATGTAGCAAAGGCAGTCCTGAGAGGAAAATACATTGCAATCCAGGCCTATCTCAAGAAACAAGAAAAATCCCAAATACAAAATCTAACAGCACACCTAAAGGAAATAGAAGCAGAACAGCAAAGACAGGGGCGCCTGGGTGGCGCAGTCGGTTAAGCGTCCGACTTCAGCCAGGTCACGATCTCGCGGTCCGTGAGTTCGAGCCCCGCGTCGGGCTCCGGGCTGATGGCTCGGAGCCTGGAGCCTGTTTCCGATTCTGTGTCTCCCTCTCACTCTGCCCCTCCCCCATTCATGCTCTGTCTCTCTCTGTCCCAAAAATAAATAAACATTAAAAAAAAAAATAAAAAAAAAAAAAAAAAAAAAAAGAACAGCAAAGACAGCTAAAACCCAGCAAAAGAAGAGAAGTAATAAAGATCAGAGCAGAAATAAACAATATAGAATCTAAAAATCTGTAGAGCAGATCAACGAAACCAAGAGTTGGTTTTTTGAAAAAATAAACAAAATTGATAAACCTCTAAGCCAGGCTTCTCAAAAAGAAAAGGGAGATGACCCAAATAGATAAAATCATGAATGAAAATGGAATTATTACAACCAATCCCTCAGAGATACAAGCAATTATCAGGGAATACTATGAAAAATTATATGCCAACAAACTGGACAACCTGGAAGAAATGGACAAATTCCTAAGCACCCACACACTTCCAAAATCAGGAGGAAGTAGAAAGCTTGAACAGACCCATAACCAATGAAGAAATTGAATCAGTTATCAAAAATCTCCCACCAAATAAGAGTCCAGGACCAGATGGCTTCCCAGGGGAGTTCTACCAGACGTTTAAAGCAGAAATAATACTTATCCTTCTCAAGCTATTCCAAGAAATAGAAAGGGAAGGAAAACTTCCAGACTCATTCTATGAAGCCAGTATTACTTAGATTCCTAAACCAGACAGAGACCCAGTAAAAAAAGAGAACTACAGGCCAATATCCCCGATGAATATGGATGTAAAAATTCTCAATAAGATACTAGCAAATCGAATTCAACAGCATATAAAAAGAATTATTCACCATGATCAAATGGGCTTCCCTCCTGGGATGCAGGGCTGGTTCAACATTCGCAAATCAATCAACGTGATACATCACATTAATAAAAGAAAAGATAAGAACCATATGATCCTGTCAATCGATGCAGAGAAAGGATTTGACAAAATTCAGCACCTTTCTGAATAAAAACCCTCGAGAAAGTCCGGATAGAAGGAACATACTTAAACATCATAAAAGCCGTTTTTGAAAAGCCCATAGCTAATAAATATCATCCTCAATGGGGAAAAACTGAGAGCTTTCCCCCTGAGATCAGGAACATGACAGGGATGCCCACTCTCACTGCTGTTGTTTAACATAGTGTTGGAAGTGTTAGCATCAGCAATCAGACAACAAAAGGAAATCAAAGGCATCAAAATTGGCAAAGATGAAGTCAAGCTTTCACTTTTTGCAGATGACATGATATTATACATGGAAAAACCAATAGACTCCACCAAAAGTCTGCTAGAACTGATACATGAATTCAGCAAAGTTGCAGGATACAAAACCAATGTACAGAAATCAGTTGCATTCTTATGCACTAACAATGAAGCAACAGAAAGACAAATAAAGAAACTGATCCCATTCACAATTGCACCAAGAAGCATAAAATACCTAGGAATAAATCTAACCAAAGATGTAAAAGATCTGTATGCTGAAAACTATAGAAAGCTCATGAAGGGAATTGAAGAAGATATAAAGAAATGGAAAAACATTCTGTGCTCATGGATTGGAAGAATAAATATTGTCAAAATGTCAATACTACCCAAAGCTATCTACACATCCAATGCAATCCCAATCAAAATTGCACCAGCATTCTTCTCAAAACTAGAGCAAGCAATCCTAAAATTCATTTGGAACCACAAAAGGCCCCAAATAGCCAAGGTAATTTTGAAGAAGACCAAAGCAGGAGGCATCACAATCCCAGACTTTAGCCTCTACTACAAAGCTGTCATCATCAAGACAGCATGGTATTGGCACCAAAACAGACACATAGACCAATGGAATAGAATAGAAACCCCCGAACTAGACCCACAAATGTATGGCCAACTCATCTTTGACAAAGCAGGAAAGAACATCCAATAGAAAAAAGACAGTCTCTTTAACAAATGGTGCTGGGAGAACTGGACAGCAACATGCAGAAGGTTGAAACTAGACCACTTTCTCACACCATTCACAAAAATAAACTCAAAATGGATAAAGGACCTGAATGTGAGACAGGAAACCATCAAAACCCTAGAGGAGAAAGCAGGAAAAGACCTCTCTGACCTCAGTCGTAGCAATTTCTTACTTGACACATCCCCAAAGGCAAGGAATTAAAAGCAAAAATGAACTACTGAGACCTTGTGAAGATAAAAAGCTTCTGCACAGCAAAGGAAACAACCAACAAAACTAAAAGGCAACGAACGGAATGGAAAAAGATATTTGCAAATGACATATCGGACAAAGGGCTAGTATCCAAAATCTATAAAGAGCTCACCAAACTCCACACCTGAAAAACAAATAACCCAGTGAAGAAATGGGCAGAAAACATGAATAGACACTTGTCTAAAGAAGACATCCGGATGGCCAACAGGCACATGAAAAGATGTTCAACGTCGCTCCTTATCAGGGAAACACACATCAAAACCACACTCAGATATCACCTCATGCCAGTCAGAGTGGCCAAAATGAACAAATCAGGAGACTATAGATGCTGGCGAGGATGTGGAGAAACGGGAATCCTCTTGCACTGTTGGTGGGAATGCAAGCTGGTGCAGCCACCCTGGAAAACAGTGTGGAGTTTCCTCAAAAAATTAAAAATAGACCTACCCTATGACCCAGCAACAGCACTGCTAGGAGTTTACCCAAGGCACACAGGAGTGCTGATGCATAGGAGCACTTGTACCCTAATGTTTATAGCAGCACTCTCAACAATAGCCAAATTATGGAAAGAGCCTAAATGTCCATCAACTGATGAATGGATAAAGAAACTGTGGTTTAGGGAAGATGGCGGCGTAGGAGGACGCTGGGCTCACCGCGCGTCCTGCTGATCACTTAGATTCCACCTACACCTGCCTAAATAACCCAGAAAACCGCCAGAGGATTAGCAGAACAGAGTCACCGGACCCAAGTGCAGACGAGAGGCCCACGGAAGAGGGTAGGAAGGGCGGCGAGGCGGTGCGCGCTCCACGGACTGGCGGGAGGGAGCCGGGGCGGAGGGGCGGCTCGCCGGCCAAGCAGAGCCCCCGAGTCCGGCTTGCAAAAGCGGAGGGGCCTGACAGACTGTGTTCAGACAGCAAGCGCGACTTAGCAAGGGCGACTTAGCGTCTGGGAGGTCATAAGTTAACAGCTCTGCTCGGAAAGCGGGAAGGCTGGAGGACAAAGGGAGGGTGAGCTGCGGAGCCCCCGGACGACAGAGCTCAGTTTGGCGGGGAACAAAGGCGCTAGCCAGCGCCATCTCCCCCGCCCATCCCCCAGCCAAAATCCCAAAGGGAACCGGCTCCGGCCAGGGAAATTGCTCGCTCCGCGCGAACACCCAACTCTGTGCTTCTGCGGAGCCAAACCTCCGGCAGCGATTTGACTCCCTCCGGCTGCCACAGGGCCCCTCCTGAAGTGGATCACCTAAGGAGAAGCGAGCTAAGCCTGCCCCCCCTCCCGCCGTGCACCTTGCCTTCCCACCCCAGCTAATACGCCAGATCCCCAGCATCACAAGCCTGGCAGTGTGCAAGTAGCCCAGACGGGCCACGCCACCCCACAGTGAATCCCGCCCCTAGGAGAGGGGAAGAGAAGGCACACACCAGTCTGACTGTGGCCCCAGCGGTGGGCTGGGGGCAGACATCAGGTCGGACTGCGGCCCCGCCCACCAACTCCAGTTATACACCACAGCACAGGGGAAGTGCCCTGCAGGCCCTCACCACACCAGGGACTATCCAAAATGACCAAGCGGAAGAATTCCCCTCAGAAGAATCTCCAGGAAATAACAACAGCTAATGAGCTGATCAAAAAGGATTTAAATAATATAACAGAAAGTGAATTTAGAATAATAGTCATAAAATTAATCGCTGGGCTGGAAAACAGCATACAGGACAGCAGAGAATCTCTTGCTACAGACATCAGGGGACTAAGGAACAGTCATGAGGAGCTGAAAAACGCTTTAAAGGAAATGGAAAACAAAATGCAAACCACCACGGCTCGGATGGAAGAGGCAGAGGAGAGAATAGGTGAACTAGAAGATAAAGTTATGGAAAAAGAGGAAGCTGAGAAAAAGAGAGATAAAAAAATCCAGGAGTATGAGGGGAAAATTAGAGAACTAAGTGATACACTAAAAAGAAATAATATACGCATAATTGGTATCCCAGAGGAGGAAGAGAGAGGGAAAGGTGCTGAAGGGGTACTTGAAGAAATAATAGCTGAGAACTTCCCTGAACTGGGGAAGGAAAAAGGCATTGAAATCCAAGAGGCACAGAGAACTCCCTTCAGACGTAACTTGAATCGATCTTCTGCACGACATATCATAGTGAAACTGGCAAAATACAAGGATAAAGAGAAAATTCTGAAAGCAGCAAGGGGTAAACGTGCCCTCACATATAAAGGGAGACCTATAAGACTCGTGACTGATCTCTCTTTTGAAACTTGGCAGGCCAGAAAGAATTGGCACGAGATTTTCAGGGTGCTAGATAGCAAAAATATGCAGCCGAGAATCCTTTATCCAGCAAGTCTGTCATTTAGAATAGAAGGAGAGATAAAGGTCTTCCCAAACAAACAAAAACTGAAGGAATTTGTCACCACTAAACCAGCCCTACAAGAGATCCTAAGGGGGACCCTGTGAGACAAAGTACCAGAGACATCACTACAAGCATAAAACATACAGACATCACAATGACTCTAAACCCGTATCTTTCTATAATAACACTGAATGTAAACGGATTAAATGCGCCAACCAAAAGACATAGGGTATCAGAATGGATAAAAAAACAAGACCCATCTATTTGCTGTCTACAAGAGACTCATTTTAGACCTGAGGACACCTTTAGATTCAGAGTGAGGGGATGGAGAACTATTTATCATGCTACTGGAAGCCAGAAGAAAGCTGGAGTAGCCATACTTATATCAGACAAACTAGACTTTAAATTAAAGGCTGTAACAAGAGATGAAGAAGGACATTATATAATAGTTACAGGGTCTATCCATCAGGAAGAGCTAACAATTATAAATGTCTATGCGCCGAATACCGGAGCCCCCAAATATATAAAACAATTACTCATAAACAGAAGCAACCTTATTGATAAGAATGTGGTAATTGCAGGGGACTTTAACACCCCACTTACAGAAATGGATAGATCATCTAGACACACAGTCAATAAAGAAACAAGGGCCCTGAATGAGACACTGGATCAGATGGACTTGACAGATATATTTAGAACTCTGCATCCCAAAGCAACAGAATATACTTTCTTCTCGAGTGCACATGGAACATTCTCCAAGATAGATCATATACTGGGTCACAAAACAGCCCTTCATAAGTTTACAAGAATTGAAATTATACCATGCATACTTTCAGACCACAATGCTATGAAGCTTGAAATCAACCACAGGAAAAAGTCTGGAAAACCTCCAAAAGCATGGAGGTTAAAGAACACCCTACTAACGAATGAGTGGGTCAACCAGGCAATTAGAGAAGAAATCAAAAAATATATGGAAACAAATGAAAATGAAAATACAACAATCCAAACGCTTTGGGACGCAGCGAAGGCAGTCCTGAGAGGAAAATACATTGCAATCCAGGCCTATCTCAAGAAACAAGAAAAATCCCAAATACAAATCTAACAGCACACCTAAAGGAAATAGAAGCAGAACAACAAAGGCAGCCTAAACCCAGCAGAAGAAGAGAAATAATAAAGATCAGAGCAGAAATAAACAATATAGAATCTAAAAAAACTGTAGAGCAGATCAACGAAACCAAGAGTTGGTTTTTTGAAAAAATAAACAAAATTGACAAACCTCTAGCCAGGCTTCTCAAAAAGAAAAGGGAGATGACCCAAATACATAAAATCATGAATGAAAATGGAATTATTACAACCAATCCCTCAGAGATACAAACAATTATCAGGGAATACTATGAAAAATTATATGCCAACAAATTGGACAACCGGGAAGAAATGGACAAATTCCTAAACACCCACACTCTTCCAAAACTCAATCAGGAGGAAAGAGAAAGCTTGAACAGACCCATAACCAGCGAAGAAATTGAATCGGTTATCAAAACTCTCCCAACAAATAAGAGTCCAGGACCAGATGGCTTCCCAGGGGAGTTCTACCAGACGTTTAAAGCAGAGATAATACCTATCCTTCTCAAGCTATTCCAAGAAATAGAAAGGGAAGGAAAACTTCCAGACTCATTCTATGAAGCCAGTATTACTTTGATTCCTAAACCAGACAGAGACCCAGTAAAAAAAGAGAACTACAGGCCAATATCCCTGATGAATATGGATGCAAAAATTCTCAATAAGATACTAGCAAATCGAATTCAACAGCATATAAAAAGAATTATTCACCATGATCAAGTGGGATTCATTCCTGGGATGCAGGGCTGGTTCAACATTCGCAAATCAATCAACGTGATACATCACATTAACAAAAAAAAAGAGAAGAACCATATGATCCTGTCAATCGATGCAGAAAAGGCCTTTGACAAAATCCAGCACCCTTTCTTAATAAAAACCCTTGAGAAAGTCGGGATAGAAGGAACATACTTAAAGATCATAAAAGCCATTTATGAAAAGCCCACAGCTAACATCATCCTCAACGGGGAAAAACTGAGAGCTTTTTCCCTGAGATCAGGAACACGACAGGGATGCCCACTCTCACCGCTGTTGTTTAACATAGTGCTGGAAGTTCTAGCATCAGCAATCAGACAACAAAAGGAAATCAAAGGCATCAAAATTGGCAAAGATGAAGTCAAGCTTTCGCTTTTTGCAGATGACATGATATTATACATGGAAAATCCGATAGACTCCACCAAAAGTCTGCTAGAACTGATACATGAATTCAGCAAAGTTGCAGGATACAAAATCAATGTCCAGAAATCAGTTGCATTCTTATACACTAACAATGAAGCAACAGAAAGACAAATAAAGAAACTGATCCCATTTACAATTGCACCAAGAAGCATAAAATACCTAGGAATAAATCTAACCAAAGATGTAAAGGATCTGTATGCTGAAAACTATAGAAAGCTTATGAAGGCAATTGAAGAAGATTTAAAGAAATGGAAAGACATTCCCTGCTCATGGATTGGAAAAATAAATATTGTCAAAATGTCAATACTACCCAAAGCTATCTACACATTCAATGCAATCCCAATCAAAATTGCACCAGCATTCTTCTCGAAACTAGAACAAGCAATCCTAAAATTCATATGGAACCACAAAAGGCCCCGAATAGCCAAAGGAATTTTGAAGAAGAAGACCAAAGCAGGAGGCATCACAATCCCAGACTTTAGCCTCTACTACAAAGCTGTCATCATCAAGACAGCATGGTATTGGCACAAAAACAGACACACAGACCAATGGAATAGAATAGAAACCCCAGAACTAGACCCACAAACATATGGCCAACTCATCTTTGACAAAGCAGGAAAGAACATCCAATGGAAAAAAGACAGCCTCTTTAACAAATGGTGCTGGGAGAACTGGACAGCAACATGCAGAAGGTTGAAACTAGACCACTTTCTCACACCATTTACAAAAATAAACTCAAAATGGATAAAGGACCTAAATGTGAGACAGGAAACCATCAGAACCTTAGAGGAGAAAGCAGGAAAAGACCTCTCTGACCTCAGCCGTAGCAATTTCTTACTTGACACATCCCCAAAGGCAAGGAATTAAAAGCAAAAATGAACTACTGAGACCTTGTGAAGATAAAAAGCTTCTGCACAGCAAAGGAAACAACCAACAAAACTAAAAGGCAACGAACGGAATGGAAAAAGATATTTGCAAATGACATATCGGACAAAGGGCTAGTATCCAAAATCTATAAAGAGCTCACCAAACTCCACACCTGAAAAACAAATAACCCAGTGAAGAAATGGGCAGAAAACATGAATAGACACTTGTCTAAAGAAGACATCCGGATGGCCAACAGGCACATGAAAAGATGTTCAACGTCGCTCCTTATCAGGGAAACACACATCAAAACCACACTCAGATATCACCTCATGCCAGTCAGAGTGGCCAAAATGAACAAATCAGGAGACTATAGATGCTGGCGAGGATGTGGAGAAACGGGAATCCTCTTGCACTGTTGGTGGGAATGCAAGCTGGTGCAGCCACCCTGGAAAACAGTGTGGAGTTTCCTCAAAAAATTAAAAATAGACCTACCCTATGACCCAGCAACAGCACTGCTAGGAGTTTACCCAAGGCACACAGGAGTGCTGATGCATAGGAGCACTTGTACCCTAATGTTTATAGCAGCACTCTCAACAATAGCCAAATTATGGAAAGAGCCTAAATGTCCATCAACTGATGAATGGATAAAGAAACTGTGGTTTAGGGAAGATGGCGGCGTAGGAGGACGCTGGGCTCACCGCGCGTCCTGCTGATCACTTAGATTCCACCTACACCTGCCTAAATAACCCAGAAAACCGCCAGAGGATTAGCAGAACAGAGTCACCGGACCCAAGTGCAGACGAGAGGCCCACGGAAGAGGGTAGGAAGGGCGGCGAGGCGGTGCGCGCTCCACGGACTGGCGGGAGGGAGCCGGGGCGGAGGGGCGGCTCGCCGGCCAAGCAGAGCCCCCGAGGCCGGCTTGCAAAAGCGGAGGGGCCTGACGGACTGTGTTCAGACAGCAAGCGCGACTTAGCAAGGGCGACTTAGCGTCTGGGAGGTCATAAGTTAACAGCTCTGCTCGGAAAGCGGGAAGGCTGGAGGACAAAGGGAGGGTGAGCTGCGGAGCCCCCGGACGACAGAGCTCAGTTTGGCGGGGGAACAAAGGCGCTAGCCAGCGCCATCTCCCCCGCCCATCCCCCAGCCAAAATCCCAAAGGGAACCGGCTCCGGCCAGGGAAATTGCTCGCTCCGCGCGAACACCCAACTCTGTGCTTCTGCGGAGCCAAACCTCCGGCAGCGATTTGACTCCCTCCGGCTGCCACAGGGCCCCTCCTGAAGTGGATCACCTAAGGAGAAGCGAGCTAAGCCTGCCCCCCCTCCCGCCGTGCACCTTGCCTTCCCACCCCAGCTAATACGCCAGATCCCCAGCATCACAAGCCTGGCAGTGTGCAAGTAGCCCAGACGGGCCACGCCACCCCACAGTGAATCCCGCCCCTAGGAGAGGGGAAGAGAAGGCACACACCAGTCTGACTGTGGCCCCAGCGGTGGGCTGGGGGCAGACATCAGGTCGGACTGCGGCCCCGCCCACCAACTCCAGTTATACACCACAGCACAGGGGAAGTGCCCTGCAGGCCCTCACCACACCAGGGACTATCCAAAATGACCAAGCGGAAGAATTCCCCTCAGAAGAATCTCCAGGAAATAACAACAGCTAATGAGCTGATCAAAAAGGATTTAAATAATATAACAGAAAGTGAATTTAGAATAATAGTCATAAAATTAATCGCTGGCTGGAAAACAGCATACAGGACAGCAGAGAATCTCTTGCTACAGACATCAGGGGACTAAGGAACAGTCATGAGGAGCTGAAAAACGCTTTAAAGGAAATGGAAAACAAAATGCAAACCACCACGGCTCGGATGGAAGAGGCAGAGGAGAGAATAGGTGAACTAGAAGATAAAGTTATGGAAAAAGAGGAAGCTGAGAAAAAGAGAGATAAAAAAATCCAGGAGTATGAGGGGAAAATTAGAGAACTAAGTGATACACTAAAAAGAAATAATATACGCATAATTGGTATCCCAGAGGAGGAAGAGAGAGGGAAAGGTGCTGAAGGGGTACTTGAAGAAATAATAGCTGAGAACTTCCCTGAACTGGGGAAGGAAAAAGGCATTGAAATCCAAGAGGCACAGAGAACTCCCTTCAGACGTAACTTGAATCGATCTTCTGCACGACATATCATAGTGAAACTGGCAAAATACAAGGATAAAGAGAAAATTCTGAAAGCAGCAAGGGGTAAACGTGCCCTCACATATAAAGGGAGACCTATAAGACTCGTGACTGATCTCTCTTTTGAAACTTGGCAGGCCAGAAAGAATTGGCACGAGATTTTCAGGGTGCTAGATAGCAAAAATATGCAGCCGAGAATCCTTTATCCAGCAAGTCTGTCATTTAGAATAGAAGGAGAGATAAAGGTCTTCCCAAACAAACAAAAACTGAAGGAATTTGTCACCACTAAACCAGCCCTACAAGAGATCCTAAGGGGGACCCTGTGAGACAAAGTACCAGAGACATCACTACAAGCATAAAACATACAGACATCACAATGACTCTAAACCCGTATCTTTCTATAATAACACTGAATGTAAACGGATTAAATGCGCCAACCAAAAGACATAGGGTATCAGAATGGATAAAAAAACAAGACCCATCTATTTGCTGTCTACAAGAGACTCATTTTAGACCTGAGGACACCTTTAGATTCAGAGTGAGGGGATGGAGAACTATTTATCATGCTACTGGAAGCCAAAAGAAAGCTGGAGTAGCCATACTTATATCAGACAAACTAGACTTTAAATTAAAGGCTGTAACAAGAGATGAAGAAGGACATTATATAATAGTTACAGGGTCTATCCATCAGGAAGAGCTAACAATTATAAATGTCTATGCGCCGAATACCGGAGCCCCCAAATATATAAAACAATTACTCATAAACAGAAGCAACCTTATTGATAAGAATGTGGTAATTGCAGGGGACTTTAACACCCCACTTACAGAAATGGATAGATCATCTAGACACACAGTCAATAAAGAAACAAGGGCCCTGAATGAGACACTGGATCAGATGGACTTGACAGATATATTTAGAACTCTGCATCCCAAAGCAACAGAATATACTTTCTTCTCGAGTGCACATGGAACATTCTCCAAGATAGATCATATACTGGGTCACAAAACAGCCCTTCATAAGTTTACAAGAATTGAAATTATACCATGCATACTTTCAGACCACAATGCTATGAAGCTTGAAATCAACCACAGGAAAAAGTCTGGAAAACCTCCAAAAGCATGGAGGTTAAAGAACACCCTACTAACGAATGAGTGGGTCAACCAGGCAATTAGAGAAGAAATCAAAAAATATATGGAAACAAATGAAAATGAAAATACAACAATCCAAACGCTTTGGGACGCAGCGAAGGCAGTCCTGAGAGGAAAATACATTGCAATCCAGGCCTATCTCAAGAAACAAGAAAAATCCCAAATACAAATCTAACAGCACACCTAAAGGAAATAGAAGCAGAACACCAAAGGCAGCCTAAACCCAGCAGAAGAAGAGAAATAATAAAGATCAGAGCAGAAATAAACAATATAGAATCTAAAAAAACTGTAGAGCAGATCAACGAAACCAAGAGTTGGTTTTTTGAAAAAATAAACAAAATTGACAAACCTCTAGCCAGGCTTCTCAAAAAGAAAAGGGAGATGACCCAAATACATAAAATCATGAATGAAAATGGAATTATTACAACCAATCCCTCAGAGATACAAACAATTATCAGGGAATACTATGAAAAATTATATGCCAACAAATTGGACAACCGGGAAGAAATGGACAAATTCCTAAACACCCACACTCTTCCAAAACTCAATCAGGAGGAAAGAGAAAGCTTGAACAGACCCATAACCAGCGAAGAAATTGAATCGGTTATCAAAACTCTCCCAACAAATAAGAGTCCAGGACCAGATGGCTTCCCAGGGGAGTTCTACCAGACGTTTAAAGCAGAGATAATACCTATCCTTCTCAAGCTATTCCAAGAAATAGAAAGGGAAGGAAAACTTCCAGACTCATTCTATGAAGCCAGTATTACTTTGATTCCTAAACCAGACAGAGACCCAGTAAAAAAAGAGAACTACAGGCCAATATCCCTGATGAATATGGATGCAAAAATTCTCAATAAGATACTAGCAAATCGAATTCAACAGCATATAAAAAGAATTATTCACCATGATCAAGTGGGATTCATTCCTGGGATGCAGGGCTGGTTCAACATTCGCAAATCAATCAACGTGATACATCACATTAACAAAAAAAAAGAGAAGAACCATATGATCCTGTCAATCGATGCAGAAAAGGCCTTTGACAAAATCCAGCACCCTTTCTTAATAAAAACCCTTGAGAAAGTCGGGATAGAAGGAACATACTTAAAGATCATAAAAGCCATTTATGAAAAGCCCACAGCTAACATCATCCTCAACGGGGAAAAACTGAGAGCTTTTTCCCTGAGATCAGGAACACGACAGGGATGCCCACTCTCACCGTTGTTGTTTAACATAGTGCTGGAAGTTCTAGCATCAGCAATCAGACAACAAAAGGAAATCAAAGGCATCAAAATTGGCAAAGATGAAGTCAAGCTTTCGCTTTTTGCAGATGACATGATATTATACATGGAAAATCCGATAGACTCCACCAAAAGTCTGCTAGAACTGATACATGAATTCAGCAAAGTTGCAGGATACAAAATCAATGTCCAGAAATCAGTTGCATTCTTATACACTAACAATGAAGCAACAGAAAGACAAATAAAGAAACTGATCCCATTTACAATTGCACCAAGAAGCATAAAATACCTAGGAATAAATCTAACCAAAGATGTAAAGGATCTGTATGCTGAAAACTATAGAAAGCTTATGAAGGCAATTGAAGAAGATTTAAAGAAATGGAAAGACATTCCCTGCTCATGGATTGGAAAAATAAATATTGTCAAAATGTCAATACTACCCAAAGCTATCTACACATTCAATGCAATCCCAATCAAAATTGCACCAGCATTCTTCTCGAAACTAGAACAAGCAATCCTAAAATTCATATGGAACCACAAAGGCCCCGAATAGCCAAAGGAATTTTGAAGAAGAAGACCAAAGCAGGAGGCATCACAATCCCAGACTTTAGCCTCTACTACAAAGCTGTCATCATCAAGACAGCATGGTATTGGCACAAAAACAGACACACAGACCAATGGAATAGAATAGAAACCCCAGAACTAGACCCACAAACATATGGCCAACTCATCTTGACAAAGCAGGAAAGAACATCCAATGGAAAAAAGACAGCCTCTTTAACAAATGGTGCTGGGAGAACTGGACAGCAACATGCAGAAGGTTGAAACTAGACCACTTTCTCACACCATTTACAAAAATAAACTCAAAATGGATAAAGGACCTAAATGTGAGACAGGAAACCATCAGAACCTTAGAGGAGAAAGCAGGAAAAGACCTCTCTGACCTCAGCCGTAGCAATCTCTTCCTCGACACATCCCCAAAGGCAAGGGAATTAAAAGAAAAAGTGAATTACTGGGACCTTATGAAGATAAAAAGCTTCTGCACAGCAAAGGAAACAACCAACAAAACTAAAAGGCAACCAACGGAATGGGAAAAGATATTTTGCAAATGACATATCGGACAAAGGGCTAGTATCTAAAATCTATAAAGAGCTCACCAAACTCCACACCCCGAAAAACAAATAACCCAGTGAAGAAATGGGCAGAAAACATGAATAGACACTTCTCTAAAGAAGACATCCAGATGGCCAACAGGCACATGAAAAGATGTTCAGCGTCGCTCCTTATCAGGGAAATACAAATCAAAACCACACTCAGGTATCACCTCACGCCAGTCAGAGTGGCCAAAATGAACAAATCAGGAGACTATAGATGCTGGAGAGGATGTGGAGAAACGGGAACCCTCTTGCACTGTTGGTGGGAATGCAAATTGGTGCAGCCGCTCTGGAAAGCAGTGTGGAGGTTCCTCAGAAAATTAAAATAGACCTACCCTATGACCCAGCAATAGCACTGCTAGGAATCTACCCAAGGGATACAGGAGTACTGATGCATAGGGGCACTTGTACCCCAATGTTCATAGCAGCACTCTCAACAATAGCCAAATTATGGAAAGAGCCTAAATGTCCATCAACTGATGAATGGATAAAGAAATTGTGGTTTATATACACAATGGAATACTACGTGGCAATGAGAAAAAATGAAATATGGCCTTTTGTAGCAACGTGGATGGAACTGGAGAGTGTGATGCTAAGTGAAATAAGCCATACAGAGAAAGACAGATACCATATGGTTTCACTCTTATGTGGATCCTGAGAAACTTAACAGGAACCCATGGGGGAGGGGAAGGAAAAAAAAAAAAAAAAAAAGGACGTTAGAGTGGGAGAGAGCCAAAGCATAAGAGACTGTTAAAAACTGAGAACAAACTGAGGGTTGATGGGGGGTGGGAGGGAGGGGCGGGTGGGTGATGGGTATTGAGGAGGGCACCTTTTGGGATGAGCACTGGGTGTTGTATGGAAACCAATTTGTCAATAAACTTCATATAAAAAAAAAAAAAAAAAAAGAAAAAAGAAACTGTGGTTTATATACACAATGGAGTACTATGTGGCAATGAGAAAGAATGAAATATGGCCCTTTGTAGCAACGTGGATGGAACTGGAGAGTGAAATAAGTGAAATAAGCCATACAGAGAAAGACAGATACCACATGTTTTCACTGTTATGTGGATCCTGAGACACTTAACAGAAACCTATGGGTGACGGGAAGGGAAAAAAAAAAAAAAAGAGGTTAGAGTGGGAGAGAGCCAAAGCATAAAAAACTCTTAAAAAGTGAGAACAAACTGAGGGCTGATGGGGGGTTGGAGGGTGCGGAGGGTGTGTGATGGGTATTGAGGAGGACACCTTTTGAGATGAACACTGGGTGTTGTATGGAAACCAATTTGACAATAAATTTCATATATTGAAAAAAAAAGAAACTAAAAAAACACAATAGAACATATCAATGAAACCAGAAGGTGGTTCTTTGAGAAGATTAACAAAATTGATAAACCTCTAGCAATGCTCATTAAAAAAAGAGAGGATCCAAATATACAAAATTATTTATGAAAGAGGAGAAATAACAACCAACACCACAGAAATACAAACAACTGTAAAAGATCTTATGTGCCAACAAACTGGACAACTTACAAGAAATGGATAAATTCCTAGAAACATATAACCTACAAAAGCTAATGCAAGAAGAAATAGAAAATTTGAACAGACCTATTACCAACAATGAAGTCAAAATGATAATCAAAAAAACTTTCAAAAAACAAAAGTCCAGGACTAGACAACTTCAGAGACAAGTTCTACCAAACATTTAAAGAAGAGTTAATACCCATTCTTCTCAAACTACTCCAAAAAATACAAGAGGAAGGAAAACTTACAAATTCATTCTACAAGGCTAGTATCACCCTGATAGCAAAATCAGATAAAGACATCACAAAAAAAGAAAACTACAGGGCAACATCTCTATGGAATATAGAAACAAAAATCCTCAACAAATTATCAGCAAATCAAATCCAACAATAGATTAAAAAAATTCATGCCACAGTCAGGTTGGATTTATTCCCAGGATACAAGGGTTTAATATTCATATAAAAATCAACATGATGTGTCACATCAATAAGAGAAAAGATAAGAACCATCTGATCATTTCAATAGATGCAGAAAAAGCATTTGACAATAACAACATCCTTTCATGATAAAAACCCTCAACAAAGTGGGTTTAGAGAGAACACACTGCCACATAATAAATGAAAAGCCCACATTTATATAAAAAAACCCACAGAGAATATCAAACCCATGTTTTCCCCCTAAGGTCCGGAATAAGACAAGGATGTCCACTCTCACCACTTTTATTCAACATAGAACTGGAAGTCAGTCTTAGTTACAGCAATCAAACAACATAATATCCAAATTGGTAAGGAAGAAGTAAAACTCTCACTATATGCAGATTACATGATACTATATATGGAAACCCTAAATGAGGCACCTGGATGGATCAGTCGGTTAAGTGTCCAACTCCTGGTTTTCGGCTCAGGTCATGATCTCACGGTTCATGGGTTTGAGCCCCACATCAGGCTCTGCACTGTCAGTGTCTGCACTGGCAGTGCACTGACAGTGTAGAGCCTACTTGGGATTTTCTCTCTCTCGCCCTCTCTCTCTCTGCTCTTCCTGTGTGCTCTCTCTCTCTCTCAAAAAATAAATAAACAAAAAAAATCCTATTAACTCCACCAAAAACCTACTAGAACTGATACATGAATTCAGTAAAGTCACAGGATACAAAATCAATGTACAGAAATCCATTGCATTTCTACACACTAATAATGAAACAGAAGAAGGAGAAATTAAGAAAACAATCCCATATACAATTTCACCAAAAGCAATAAAATATCTAGGAATAAACTTAGCCAAAGATGTGAAAGACTTGTACTTTAAAAACTATAAAACAATGATGAAAAAAAATTCAAGATGACACAAAGAAATGGAAAGACATTCCATGCTTATGGGTTAGAAGAACAATTGTTAAAATGTCTATACTACCTAAAGCAATCTACAAATTTAATGCAATCCCTATCAAATACCACAGCACTTTTTGTAAAACTAGAACAAACAATTCTAAAATTTGTATAGAACTACAAAAGACCTCAAATAGCCAAAGGAGTCTTGGAAAACAAAGCTGGAGCTATCATAATTCCAGATTTAAAGTTGTATTAGAAAGTAGTAATAATGAAAACATTTTGGGACTGGAACAAAAACAGATGCATAGATCAATGGAACAGAATAGAAACCCCAGAAGTAAACCCACAAGTACATAGATTAATCTTATCTTTGACAAAAGAGGGAACACTATCCAATGGGAAAAAGTCTCTACAACAAATGGTGCTGGGAAACCACATGCAAAACAATAAAACTGGACCACTTTATTACACTATACACAAACATAAACTCAAAATAAAGACCTAACTGTGAGACCACAAATCATGAAAATTCTAAAAGAGAGCACAGGCAGTAATTTCTCTGACATTGGCCATAGAAACATTTTTCTAGATATGTCTCCTGAGGCAGAGGAAATAAAAGCAAAAATAAACTATTGGGACTACATAAAAATAAAAAGCTTCTGAACAGTGAAGGAAACAATCAACAAAATGAAAAGACAACCTATGGAATGGGAGAAGATATTTGCAAGTGACATATGCAATAAAGGGTTAGTATCCAAATATATAAAGAACTTATACAACTCAACACCAAAAAACCCAAACAATCCAGTTAAAAATAGGCAAAAGAACAGACATTTCTCTAAAGAAGGCATCCAGTTGGCCAACAGACACATGAAAACACGTTCAACATCACTCATCATCAGGAAAATGCAAATCAAAACTACAATAAGATATTACTTCACACCTGTCAGAATGGCTAAAATCAATAACATAAGAAACAAATGTTGGCAAGGATATGGAGGAAAAGGAACCCTCTTACACTATTGGTGGGAATGCAAATTAGTATAGCCAATGTAGAAAACAGTATGGAGATTCCTCAAAAAGTTAAAAATAGAACTACCTTATGATTCCAGAATTTCACTACTGGGTATTTACCCAAATACAAAATCCTAATTCAAAGGGATACAAGCACCCCTATGTTTACTGCAGCATTATTTATAATAGCCAAGTATGGAAGCAGCTTCAAGTGTCTGTTGACTGATGAATGGATCAAAAAGATGTGGTATATATGGTGTATGCAATGGAATATTACTTAGCAAAAAAAGGATGAAATCTTTCTATGTGCAACATGAGTAAGACTAGAAAGTATAAATATAAAGCTAAATGATATAAGTCAATCAGAGAAAGACAAATAACATATGATTTCATACAGGTGATAGTTAAGAAACAAAACAAACGAGCAAAGTACAAAAGAGAGAGACAAACCAAGAAACAGACTTGTAACTATAGAGAACAACTGATGGTTACCAGAGGCCAGGTCAGTGGGAGGATGGGAGATATAGGGGATGGGATTAAAGAGTATACTTATCATGATGAATAAAAAATAAAATAAAAATAAAATAAAATAAAATAAATATATAATTAATAAATAAAACAAAAAACAAAATAAAATACTAAACTTCTTTTAGTCATTCTTTTTAAGGGTAGATATGCTGGTGAAAAATTCCCCTTAATTTTCCTTCATCTGAGAATGTCTTGATTCCCCTTTATTCTTGAATGGTATTTTCACTAAATATAGGGTTCTGGGTTGACAGTCCTCTTTCAGAACTTAGAAATATTGTGTCACTTCTTTCTGGTCTACATGGTTTCCAATGATGATGTTATTCAAATTGTTTTCCCTCTATAGATGAGGTATCTTTTTTGTCTCTATCAACTTAGAGGATTTGTTTTATCTTCAATTTTCAAGAGTTTATAAAGTGTCTTGGAACAGATTTATTTTGGTTTATCCTATTTGGGATTTACTTAGCTTTTTTAATCTTTAGGTTTCTGTCCTTTGCCAAATTTGGAAACATATCAACTATTTTTTTCTCTGCATATTTTCTTGGCTCCACCCTCTTCCTTCTTTCTTTTCGACACTAATGACATCAGTATTAGATATTAGATACTATAGTCCTACATGTCTGTGAAGCTATGCTCTTTTTTTTTTCAATTAATTTTCTCTTAATTCAGTTTGGATAATTTCTATTGTTCTATCTTCAAGCTTATAGATTCTTTCCTTTGTCCTCTTCATTTTGTTATGAAGTCTATCCACTAAGTTTTTACTTACAGGTTTTTTTTCAGTTCTACAATATCCATTTAGTTCTTTATATCTTCTAGTTCTTTGTTGTTTCTATTTGTTTTAAGTACATTTGTCATTCCTTATTGAAAATTTTTTATGTTGGCTTTTTGAAAATCCTTGTCAGATAATGCTAAAATCTGTGTTATCTTGTCATTGATGTCTGTTGATCAGCTTTTCTCATTCAAGTTAAGATTTTCCTGATTCTTGGGACCATCAGTGGATTTCAATTTTATCTTGGACTTTTGGAGGATTAGGTTATAACGCTGGGTCTTATTTATTTATTTTATTTTATTTTTTTAATTTTTTTTTTCCAACGTTTATTTATTTTTGGGACAGAGAGAGACAGAGCATGAACAGGGGAGGGGCAGAGAGAGAGGGAGACACAGAATCGGAAACAGGCTCCAGGCTCTGAGCCATCAGCCCAGAGCCTGACGCGGGGCTCGAACTCACAGACTGTGAGATCGTGACCTGGCTGAAGTCGGACGCTTAACCGACTGCGCCACCCAGGCGCCCCATGCTGGGTCTTATTTAAATCTAGTTATTTCAGCAGGCCTCTTTTGGCTATGTATCAGAAGAAGAAGTGGACAAGTGTCACTTCATTGCTGTTAGGAGAGAAACGTCTAGGATTCCCAGTCAACCTCAATGATACACGGAAGGAGATGACTACTGGGCAGACTAAGAGTAGAGGCTTTCACGAGGCTTCTGCTAATACAATCTACCTGGGAGAGGGAGAAGTTGTCTCAGTACTGCTCTGTACATGGCCTTCACTGATATGCAGAGGCAAACCTTATTCCTGGGCTGCAGTGAAAAGTCCTGGTTTCTGGTAGGACTGGGGTGATACCACCCCAGTAGGGAAGGTGAGAGGTACCACATTGCCACTGGTGGGGGGGGTATAAGTCCCAGTTTCCCATTCAACTTTCTCTGACATCACTCCAGTAGGGGATGGAAGAGGAGGGAGGGTGCTTCCTTACAGGTGGGAGAAGGTGGAAGTATCCCTACTTGGCTTTGGCTGGTGAGAATGGAAAAAAAGTTATCCCCCATGGTGTTTGACTGAAGTAGGGCAATTACTGTCTAAAAGCTTTGTGTATTCAAGTCTATTTCTTTCCTAGTCATTTGGGTTAATAAAGGAGACTTTCTGAATTTTGTTTGATAGTTTTTATTTTTATTTTTTTTTTGTTTTGTTTTTTGGTTTATGCCCATCAGCATTTTGGGGTTTCTGGCTTCTTTAGCACTCGGTCTGGAATATAAGAGCTAAAAAGAAAACCAAGGGAACTCATCACTGTGTTGTCCCTTGAATCCCTCAGTCCCTAACTGGTTTATTTTCTCTCTACTTTTCAGTCTTCTTCCACCTTTCAGATTCTTATGTTTCTTTTACATACAAAGTCCAGAGTTTTTAGTCATACTTAGCAGGAAAAATAGGGAGAAGGGTGTCCACTCCATCTTGTCCTGGCTCAAAATTCTTACCCTTGTTACATTCTCACTAACAGAAACTGAATATCAATATGATATGTGTCCAACATGAATCTATAAACTCAATTAATGAAAAAATAGCATCAGAAATATAGAATTAAGAACTTGGACTAGGAGAAATGTATTAGTGACAGGCATCAACTTTGGGCATATACAACCTAGCACCTAAAAGCACCGGGAATCCCTACATCTATCTACATATGAGGCTACCTAATGAACTTGAAAGAGTAAGAGAGAAAGTGATATTTTGATCTGGGGTAAGGGAAAGCAAGATTCACTTAGGAATTTACTTCTAGAGAAAGAGATCAAAATGAGCTCAATCCATATGAGTCAGAATTTACTTAATGCTTTTTCATCATTTATAATGACTTGGAAATCATTTAGTCAGATAAGTAAATGGTTCATTTCTATTCAAGCACTGTGATTAACAAGATGACATTTTAAATGGTTTGTGATAAAGGAAGTGGGTCCTGATTAGAGTTCATTACCTAAAAAGAAAATCAAGGTTCATTGAAGCTAATGTCTACTATTTTTTCAATAAAGTGTTTTAAGAAAGCAATGTTGAACAACTGTACCCAATGCCTTGGGAAGTATATTTATTTATATATACTGCATCAGGATATAATTTACATGGATTTTAAAACTGTCATGGAAACTCCAAAAAGGGAAAATTCCTTGTTAGTAAATAAATCTTTTGTACCAGTAGGTTGGAATCAATTATACAATATATACAATGACTTTTTCCAGGTTGTCTTTATCATTTTTTTTTCCTTTTTGGAAGAATTTTTGCAAACAGGTGGTGTAAATTTTAGTATCTAAGGACCTGAAAACAGGCTAGTTTTCACCCAAAGGGCAGAGAAAATCAAGGAAATACTGACCTCCAGTGGCCACCTACAATAGACATTGGCAATATTCTAAAAATTTAAACAGTACCAAAGATATTATATTGATGTATTTCTTATTAGGGAAAATAGCAATAGTAGATCATTTTTGTTTTCTGATTTTATTCTTAAAGAAAACCTTTCTTGTTGAATATATATGGCCATTCCCATTCACAATTGACAGGTACAATAATTTGTGTTATATTTGTGTTTGTACTCTCTAAATTAGGTAAATGGCATCCACCATGAATTATATACACTCAAGGGTAAATAATTTACCAGCTAAAAGAATTATGAACTAAATTCTGTGTTTATAAGATATTCAAGTATTAGGCAGGAATGGTTTTCAGCATCAAAAAAACCATGATACTCCAAAGTATTTCATTTGATGAAATCAGATGCCTAAATTTACCTCTCTCTCTGATTCCCTTTGAATTTTTCCACAGCTTGGAGCAGATATAAATCTAAAATCATGATTTTGATTTAAGAAAACTATAAAAGTATGAAGCTAATAAATAACAACAAAACTTCCTAACTTTTTTCATATATAATCCCTAACAACTTAAAGTTTAAAGTGAGACCAAGGCTTTTAAAATGATACATTATAGAGATTATTATGTAAAAGGTTTAGAACCTACATAGCATTTATCATTTTAAAAGTCTTAGTCTTATTTTAAAACCTACATCTCTCTATTTAGTGTCCTGAAAATTTCTTCTACAAATACAAAAGGATTGTTAAGTATTAAAACTCCCTCTAGTATGGATTTCTTTTGAATTTCCAGAAACCGCTTCCCAAGGTAAATATAGGCTATCTTCAAAATACTACTTGAACACCAGACTTCAAAAGTAAACACAGCAGACTGTCCTCATGAATAATTAATTCAAGATAATGGCTGAGAGATCTCCACTTAGAAGCCTGAAAATCCCATGAGATTCACCATATTTAATGAATGTTACCTTTCAGCCCTTCATTTCCAATATCCTAAAGCTATCTACAAGAAGAGAATATTTAGGTGAGTTGATATATATTTAGAGGAGTTTGTACATGAAAGGTCAACAGTCTAAGCCCTTGAGCTTTAAGACCTTCTACTTAAATTGACAAGAATTGATATTATAAATGATTACAGAAATGAATGTAAGTACAGTGAAAAAAAAATCCCACAATCTGAATTTTTCTACTCAATTATTCTGGAAAATAAAAGAGTATAATTAATCATTTTGAAAGGAAACTAAAATTAGCATTTCACAGAACTAGACTCAAGGGAAACCTGAGCCTAGAACTTGGAATGGCACTTAGTCAAGAAAATCACTATATATGTATATATGTATGTGTATATATATATATATATATATATATATATATTTCTATTCTTACCGAATATAGTCAAAATATTCTTTGTGTTGGTTACGATAAAAAACAGAAAATTTAAGCATCCGTCCTGCAATCACTTCAGCCTTCTCCAACAGCTGTGTTAGATGAACTTTTGAATAGTCTGAAAATAACAACAAAAAATTCTCTTACTAAAAATATATTACCAAAGGTGTCAACTACATGTTTAATAAATTGGAGATTATTAAAATCAACTTTAGGAAATTTATCTTAAATAGGAAATTGCACTGAAAAAAAACATTCATTGTCTTTTTGTGGGACATTTTTCTTTCTACAAAAATGTATTTGTTTTATTTTGTTTTCTGGATACCCATGCATTTGTTTCACTCTCTGAAATTAAAGATCCTGAAGCAAAAATATTAAGTAAGGAATGCAGACTCTGCACAACCCAAGTAATGTCAATTGGCACCATACTAGGTACTAAATTTTCTTTAATCAACTGAAAAGTCAAATATAAGAAATTTCTCACCTGCAATAAGTAGCAAATAAATTTAAAGGAGTAGCAATAATAATGCTCATTTAATTTACTCTTTAAATCTATGAGGTTAGCAAGATTATATATGACCATTTATTGACTGCAGAAATTGAGGCTTATCACAGTTTGATTCACCAAATGTTCATATATCTAGTAATTTAGACTAGTCTTCTGGCTTCTAGTTGGTGGTTTGAAGGTACACAGGACTCTTGAAAATCTAAAGCTTCTCTCCAAGTAATTTGATCTTTTCATCAACTTTTTGTTTTGAAAACTGGGGACTGTTATCAAACTCCTCTACCAGAATCTAAGCAAAAATTTTGTCTATAACGATTATAACACTTTCCAAATAAAAGCAACCTAGTTGAACTGTTCATGGCAGCACAGTTTGTTTACTGACTGCTTTACTGGCTGACAAACATTTTAGATTAGAACATATGATGTAGAAGGCACCATGCAAATTAAATGATCAGGTTACAAGATCAAAAGGAATATTCTTCCTCTCAAAGAACTCCGTCTAAATTTACACATAAATATATAAACAAGTGTGACTTATTATGAGGTAAGCACAAGGTTTTATCTCTGACATAGACTAGACTAGAAGTAGATTAGTTGGTAGCATTCTATTTTGTTTTACTTCAATATTTTGCACTGTGCTTAGCACACAGTATGCACTCAATAAATGCTGAATAGATTAGCTATCCAGATTAAAAGACAATTTATACAAAAAGCTTCCTCAAAATTTACAGAGTCAAGGTTATTGATAAAGCTTAAGTAAAAGTCTCTGAATTATTTTGATAAAACTGAAACAATGAGCTTTAAACAGCTTAAGTTCCCTTTAAATTTTACTCATAGAAATTAAAAATACAAAATAACTTGTAGAAAACTATTGTGGCACATTTAAAAGCTGGCATTTTATTATTCACCCATAACCTCCTTAGAAGAGTTATGAGATGTAGTTAAGTAAAAGAGCAACAGGGAGACCACTCTAAATGAAAGCAAGAAGACATAGGTTTTCCTTAATACACATAGAAATAAAACATGTACTCATAATGTTAAGTAGATTATAAAAGGGTGAATTATGATAGAGTGAATGTGTATGCATCTATAGACAGATAGGTATTTCCGAACTGGAAATGCCAAAAGTCTTCCTTAAGCTAAAGAAGAAACATTTCACACTTTTCCCTAATGTCAAATGGGGATTTTAGCAGGTAAATTATAGCTCTTTTTATTGGACAAATACTATAATTTTGTTTAATGCAGTCCTATGGAAAATAACATGTATTAAAACAATGTCAAAAAAGACTGTGTCTCTTACTTATGGGTCTCACTTAGATTAAATTTCCCTGGTAGGAGACAATGAAAGTAAGGGGAAAGAAATGCAGTAAAAAGAGTAAACATGAGGTAGACTCCAAAGAGAAATTTTAATTCAGGAATAAAACTGAGAGGATATATTAATTCCAATATAACACATCAAATATATATAAAAGTTATGTCAATGAGAATTCTTTACTATTAATGTTACTCACTATTAATACAATATAAAAATCAACTGTTCCATTACTGATAACTTAACTATAATTAATAGCATATTTCATCTATTCCAGAATGTATTTCTTAAGTTTTTGAGAGCCATTTGTATTAAGTTTTATTTGTTTATTTATTTTTATATTTTGAGAACGAGTGCACATGCATGCATGCAAGCAGGGAAGGGCAGTGGGAAAGAGGGAGAGAATCTTAAGCAGGCTGAATATCATGGCCATAAGATCACGACCTAAGCTGAAATCAAGAGTTGGATGCTTAACCAATTGAACCAGCCAGGTGCCTCTGAAAATGTATTTTCTTCACATTTAGCTTCTCTGACATGAGTCTTACAATAGCTGTGATATAAAAACACTGTCTCATAGTTTAATTGATAGTATTTTTCCTTAGTGATATATAAAATGGTGGATCTTATAATTAGTATCTTTGATAAGAAATACGGTACCAGAGAGATATTATTTTCCTTGCTCTCAAAGACTGAAATCCTTAGCAATCAAGGATGTTATAATCCTTAGCAACTTCCTAATAAAAAGGTTGAAGATAAAATCAAAATCACACAGAATTAAAATTTTATCCATTTAACATACCCATAGGAAACATTTTACACTGAGTTTAAGAAAAACACAAGATAGTGAGAGTATGTACTGAGTATGTATGCATGTACTGTAGCTAAGTATGTACTGAGTGAGGCTACAGGGGGAAAATAATGCATGTGTGAGGCTACGGTGGGGGGAAGCTGATTTATCTGAAGGATGCCTCAGCTGTGGAAAATTTCTAAGCAACCTACAATAGTTGAGGCAAATTTTTAAGACTTCTTTCTTCAAGCTCCTTTATGTTGATAAAACATTTAGCCTCTCTCTACAAATTTTCAGAGGAAACAATCACCTGTACAAAGAGGAAACAAAGCCCCATTCTAAGAAACAAGGAGAGGATGACAGATGTATTCAGGTAGAGATATTTTTGTACCAGTTCAACACCTATTTAAGTGTGCACTAAATATTTGTTTCTTAAATGAATGAATAAACAGGTAAATGAATGAGATGAATGGTAACATTTCCATCTAATGGAATATTAAATTATAGTTCAAGATCAAAGGGGATGGGCTCTCCACATCAGATATCTGAAGGCCAAATGGCTATGAGGTACTTTCTAATGAAGCAGACACACACACACACACACACACACACACAGGACACTAGTTTAGATACAAATTTTCAGCATTCAAGTGAAAAATCGAGTAACATTTCTGCTAGGTACAGTCATTAAGATCTGCATCCATTTCCCTAAGTTACAGAAAGATGTTCCTGGCTTCCTTGTTTCAGTATCTGTGAAAATAAAATTAAAAAAAAAATAACTCTCTCTCAAAACAAAGCTTAAAATATGCTGAGTATATTTTCAAACTACACCAGTTTTATTTGCAAAGTTTTTATTTTGAAAAATCAAACTATGCAGAAAAGAACTGATTTAATGCCATCTCAGATCACTCCAACCAATACAGCATAGTTTGTTCTGTTACACAGTGCTACTGGCAATGCAAACATAATCAATGCAGTTCATATCACCTTATAATTAAAAATATTTTAAATATGTAATTAGCTTTTTAGGAACTATTAAATATTTTTCTGTATATTTATTAAATATTAAATACTTTTCTGTATTTTTCTGTTCTCTTACCTGCTGTGCAGAATTCTATAATTTCACTCCATTCAGACACAACATAATCACCATCAACCTGTTTTGAGGCAGTCTGCACTGCGACTGTATACTCAGTTCTTGGGCTCAAAAACCAGTGTCCACGGACAGTCATTGGCAAGGGAACAGCTTTTGCCACCAATTTTGTTGGAACATCCTAAGACAAAAAGACAGAAAAATAGGAAAGGGGAATGAAGGAAGGTAGGAAAGAAGGGAGGGAAGAAATCAGTTAATTTAGCAGTATAACTTGAATCAATTATAAACAATTTGGAGGAATTTATTAAATTCCTGGCTGATGACAGAATTTTCATTTTTAAAGATATTTAACAATTATATTCAAATCTCTTATTCTCCAGATGTAAAAAATAAGGCCCAACTTGATCAAGAGACATACCCAAGGTCATACAGCTAATTAATGACATAAATGTACTTAGGTTCCTGTTTTCTTGAGTCTTGTTCTTCTCTGTATACTCCTTATATGTGCACCTTAAAACACAATATTCTAATACTAAATGATAAAACAAAACAAAAACCTCTAAAATTCCAAACATGACAGAAATAAAATTCAATGATTTTGTATTTTAAAATATATTTGTTTAATTTATACTACCAATCAGTTTTACCAGAGTAGCCCATTACTAAATATTTTATATGTGAAGGGAGAGCACATTTTTTTTTTTTTTTTTTTTTTTTTTTTTTTTTTTTTTTTTTTTTTTGGTTTTTTTTTTTTTTTTTTTTTTTTTTTTTTTTTATGTTTTTTTTTTTTTTTTATATGAAGTTTATTGACAAATTGGTTTCCATACAACACCCAGTGGGAGAGCACATTTTAAAAACAGCTATTTTAAGATAAATTAATCCATTTTATATACAAAAGAGGTGATATCTGTTTCAGCTATATTCAAGTATGGAGCTTATGTGTCATAGAAATGTTTAGATATTTCCAAACAATGATTAATAAGTGTAATTAACCTTGCTAGTTGAATATCACTACATTTCCAAGACTGTTTTTCTAAGTATGGAATAAAGAAAAGTGGGTCAAATCTTGACCTAATCATCATTTCACTATTTAGTACTTCAAAGATACTTCAAGGAATATTTCAAAACTACTTCAAGAAGGCAAATGTCAGCAAAGAGAGTATCCATAACCATAAAGCATAATCAAACTCGGAAACATGGTTAGAACAATGACTTATCGATCTTGTTCTCTCACACTTATCTGTACATATAATTCTCATTTATCATCAGTGTATATAACTGCATTTGGTAGAAGGCATAATTTCCAGACAAGATAAGACAGCTCTTCCAAAGATTTGCTGAGTTAAAACTTAGTATCAATATTTAAAAAAAAAGACCAGTTTTCTCAGTAAAAATACTGAAACATAAGACTACTTAAACCAGATAAATAGTTTGTCCCTATACTACCTCTGATGTCTATGTAGGGAGACATGTTCAGAATAGATATTGTGGTAAGTAGACTGTTATAAGAATAAATATCAGAAAAGGTGTTACATGTCTAGACATTTAATGGTTGATTGTATTTTCAAACCATAAAATAGAATAAATAAAGCAATTTTCAGCCCTAAAGTATTTTACAATACCCTAAAGTTATAAGCTACATAAAATTCCTCTTTTGGAAGGTTATATAGGGAAAATGTGTGCTTCAATGAAGACTATGCATTGCTTATAGTGTACTCTTCTGGCTATCTTCTTCTGATTCTGTGGAAGCTATTTTATAACACTGTAATTTGTAGATATTCTTGTCTAAATACATGCAAACGAATTTGTCCAATTCTCTCTTCGGGCCTTACTCCGTCATAACCCCAAACTAGTTTTGCCTCTACTTATACATTTATTTCAGTATTCTGATCCATAACTGTGTACATTCTTTGGATTATCCTTTGAAACACCTCAGCAGTTAATTAGTAAGTTAAATCTTTAACACATGTTCATTTTTATGTCTATATGAGAGTCATGATTTTACCTTTTCTGGGAAAAACTGTATTTTAATAGTATACTTGACATTTCATTTTCCTAAAAAAATCTCTTAGAATAGAATTTTAAACTGACATGTAATTTTTATTCTTCCAATGTCAAACACATCATATAAGTAATTAATAGAACTTATTCCTTTTAAAATGTCCTCATATTTATAAAGTTTTTAAGATGCAAATGAATATAAGTGTGTGTTAAGATTTTACCTTGTGTTTAAATTTATTGGAGTTCTTGTTCTCTTTCTTATTGAGGTCAATGAAATAGTGTGTAATACGGTCCTTTGACTTTGAATCCATTTCCCATGAAATCTTGAATGAGTCACATGTAATGTTGCTTATTTTGATGTTATGTGGTACTGGAAGTTCTTCCATTTCTGCTATGCCACTGTCTTGTGATTTGTTCCCTGCAAGAAAACAAGGCACAGGTAGTTTCCAACTAATGTATTTTTCCAGAAAAAGCCATCAGTTGTGTATACAGTTCTGAACTCAATTATCTAACTACTAAATCCGAGATTTCATTTTCTTCATGAAATAATGTTGAGTGCTAATCATAGCTAATGTCATTTACAAATCATTTTAAACCAATGAAAAAAGCAGAACTGAATTAGAAGAAACTGAATGTGGACCTCTACATTTTCAATTTACTTTTCCAATTTCTGTTTTCATAGAATGTAAACAAAACATTGATAATCCATCTGTCTAATCTATGAAAGATGAGTCTACCTTGAGATTCCATCTGAAAAGCCCAAGAGATCATTTTTCCTACATGACCAATTAATTCTGCTCTAAAGTAATGTCAGGTGTTTTAAACTAGATGATGCCAAAAATGTTGCTAATGAAAGAATCCAGTCAAATAAAAAAATATTCTTTAAAAAATATATGAGGTGTCAGTGATAGTCTATAAACATTTTTCTTCCTTTTTCCTTTAGTTTTGGAAATTTATGTATAGAAACAGGATGTGATGTCATGGTTATACTACATATACAGATAATATTGAAGACCATTCTCTTACAAGTTATTATGTCAAGGATATTCTAGGAATCTTTTTACCAGTTGTGCCTTGATAAATTTAATTTTGAGTATTAAGACAATAAATAAGGCTAAAAGAGAAAAAAACTGCCAAGTTGATTGACATCATTAAAATCTTGAAGAACTTGATCTAACATGTGGTTACTTTAAAGACAGCTTCCTGCATTTCCAGTAAGATGAACTGACAAACTAAAAAAGAAACTTTAGCTAACAGTATAAAGTAAAATATGACGGAGGATAGGTCAAAAAGAGAAAAACTATGAATTTGCCAAGTTTGTTTCATAGTGAAAGACATACTGGATCAAATTTTACTCCACTTCTTCCTATGTTCCTTTCCCCCAAGCCAACATAAAATTCAATGCCCCAGAGGAGAAAAAATAAGTGTAATTGTTATTCACATGATAAAAAGTGGTAGATCACAAATCAGCTACATAATTTGTTCTTTAATGGAATAAAATAGCATCTCTTGATGAACAAAAATTAAAAACAACAAAAATGAATGTGGAAAAAAAGTGGAAGGCAGTAACTTCCACTTGCAGATTAGATTGTATTCTCCTGCCCTCATATTCCCATCTCAATTGTGAATATACAACTGTTGACACTTCCCAGTTTTATTAAATCTTTCACCCATGTTGTCTCATATCAAGCTGTGTTGTGATCAGGGGAACCTGATGGCAACTGAAAACTAATCCCAAAATAACTTAAATTCTTGGGGCACCTCGTGGCTCAGCTGGTTGAGCATCCAACTCTTGATTTCGGTTTAGGTCATGATCCCAGGATTGTGGGATCAAACCTTGTGTTGGGCTCCACACTGAGCATGGAGTCAGCTTAAGATTCTCTCTCCTTCTCTCTCTGTCCCTCTCCTCTGCTTGCATGTTCTCTCTCTAATAAAAAAAATAATAACTTACATTCTTTATTGTCATTTCTTGAACAATACTTTTAAAAATCCTTCTTTCTGGGGCACCTGAGTAGCTTATTTGGTTAAGCATCCAACTCTTGGGTTCGGCTCAGATATAATCTTGCGGTTCATGGGATCAAGCCTGCATTGGGCTCCAGAGTGACAGCATGGAGCCTGCCTGGGATTCTCTCTCTCCCTCTTCTCTGACCCTCCCCCACTTATGTGTATGCACTCTCTCTCAAAATAAAGAAATAGCTCTATACAACACACACACACACACACACACACACACACATACATATATCCCTCTTTCTTCTATTACCTTCCCCTCACACCCAGTTTCCCCAGATTCCCTCTCTATAAAAACTGCCACAGAAATTACTCTCTCACCCTTTTCTTTCCTTCCCATCTGGACTAACAGAATCCCCAAATTGCTTGGGACTTAAATGAGCCTTTTAGAAGCAAGGGAAGGAAAGAAAACTAAGTAGAATCCTTTAATGGACTGTGGAAAAGGAAGGCAATAATACTCAACCATTAGTAATTTTTGTTCTATTTAGAAACGCTCAAAGTTTTTACCTATTATTCTGATTGCAAATTATCTTTAAATATAAGTAACACTACTGAAAAACTTTCTGGACGCTAATGGTAGAAGTTTCTGTAGACTCATTTACATTATGATTCTGTATAATTTCATAACAAACTGAGTGGAAAAGTGTTATTTAAGATCATACAGAGGAAAAGAAAGCTATTTTACATTTGATCCAATTTAATGAAATGCAATTTCAACATATAAACACTAAGATTACAAAATTTTCCATTTAAAATTCCACTATTGTTGCAGAATTTCAACAAGTGAAGACAGTAGTGAAAAGTTGAGGACATAGCATTCTAAATGGAGGTAGTGGAAAAAGCATTAAGAAACAATTCGTCTTCATTTTAGTTAATTCAGCACATGGTATATGAAAAAAATAGTTGAGAATGCTAAAAAAGGAGACTAGAGAGATGTGTCAAGAAAGTTGAGAAATTATCTAAGAGAAAAAAAAACTTATGATTCATTTAGATGGAGTTCAACATGTTTAATACTGAAGACATTTACTATAATTTATTGCCAGACTCTCATAATTAGTTCAAATGTGCCCTTCAAACATACCAAGAAGGCAATTTTTAAATATCCATGAGTGTCCAGCATAATTCTACATTTTTAAGAAGATGGCTGAGAAGTACACACAGGCTCTGTATTAAATGGACCTTGAAAAGATCTAGACTCACTAAAACATTTTAAGTGTACAAAAGAATAATAAGCCTACTTCACATCTACCTGTAATAGCACATACTTCAATCTATGAATAAACTGCGCTGTTACAGCATTATGAACTTCTATATATCAATAAAATACTGTCAATATATTCTATATATTATCCAATCTATAAGAAATGGAAATCCTTGAAATTTGCTTTTTTCCTCCTTTCCTCTCAAGAATTAGAAAAGCTGTTCTAAACAAACATTATTCATTACAATTCTTATTCCTTAATTTTAGGGCCATGTTACAAAACAGAAATCATGAAACATAATCTATTTGTCTCATTTATAACATATGTGTATGCATTCATCTGTGTGAAAATACAATACACACATACAGTGATATATTTTTTCTTTTAATAGCCTTATACAGAGATTTAAATTACTTTAGCTATCAAAATCCTTCATTAACCATCTTAGAATCTGAGATGTTTTCTTTGTATTTATCTTTTTGAAAGATACAGTAGAGAAAAAAGTTATTTGGTAATCAGGATTGCCTTATGAAGTGTATGACTCAATTTGATAAAGTAGCTTTATCTTGAATAAAGATGAAAAGTATACCTACTTAATAACCTAGATGTACTCTTGTAACAACTGGAATAGACCATCTTTCTCTTTATTGAGGGCCTCTATATTTTTAGCATATTTCTTGTACCATTGCCCCTTTGCCCCACCAGTTTTGCTATGAAAATAACGAGTGACTTTTCTTCTTCATAATAGAGTGGTACAATAGAAGCTAATCTAAAATCTTAGTTACAGTAGTTAAAAGGGAATCAATGACTCAGCTTGAATAAAGTAAGAAAATGTTTTTGTTTTTTTTTTTTTTAAGTAATAAAGTAGTTGGTTGCCTGGGTGGCTCAGTTGGTTGAGCTGAGGTCTCAGGTTATGATCTTGCAGTCCATGAGTTCAAGCCCTGTGTCAGGCTCTGTGCTGACAGCTCTAAGCCTGGAGCCTATTTCAGATTCTGTGTGTCTCCCTCTCTCTCTGCCCCTCTCCCTGCTTGTGCTCTGTCTCTGTCTCAAAAATAAACAAATGTTAAAATTTTTTTTTTAAGTAATAAAGTAGTTAGTTTTAATAATAAGCCCTTAGCTATCTTTCTAAGAAAGAAATTGCAGGTATTAGGTTACTTCCCTTAAAAATAGCAACCATGAGGCAATTTTCTCGTATCTTTTTTCTTTCCTAAAATTTAGTGATAAAAAAATCTTTTACTACAGTACATATCAGCATATTTATTTTATACTTAAAGTTTTATGTTTATATATTTAAATTAATATATATTTTAATAACTTTCATTACAAACTCAGAGATATAGTCTGTTATATACTTTTCCTCTTCATAAAAACAACTTTAAAATTCTGCAATACTTTTAAAGTCATGAAAGAAAAACTAATTAAGACAGTAATAAATAGTAACCACAACAAAACATTAAACTGTTATATGCTTTACTTAATATTTAGGAAAAAACACAAAGAAGAAAATAAAAATCACTTGCAATCTCTATACTATTAACATATTGTGCTTAATGTTTTGTAACCTGTTTTTCATCTAATAGATTGTGAACATTTTCACATGACTACACATAATTCTAAACTTGGTGTATTTTATTCTACTAATCAGTCATTTTGATACTAGACATGTAGATTGTTTCCAGTGTTTTCCTGCAATAACACTTCAGTCAACTCTATTCTATATGTATTTTTGTATATATCTATGATTATTTATCTCTGGATAAATCCCTAGATACGCAAATATTGAATCACATTTGTTTTCATCAATGTATATTCCCAACTACTCTATGTGTCCTTTTTTACACCCTTATCAATTCCATTTATTGCTATTTAAAACATCCATGTGTTTCTATGGGCAAAAGTTAAACTTTATTTTAACTTAAAAAAGTAAAAAAATGGGGCGCCTGGGTGGCTCAGTTGGTTAAGCGGCTGACTTCGGCTCAGGTCATGATCTCACAGTCCGTGAGTTCGAGACCCGCGTCGGGCTCTGTGCTGACAGCTCAGAGCCTGGAGCCTGTTTCAGATTCTGTGTCTCCCTCTCTCTGACCCTCCCCCGTTCATGCTCTGTCTCTCTCTGTCTCAAAAATAAATAAACGTTAAAAAACAAATTTAAAAAAAAAGTAAAAAAAAAAGAGCCTTGACCTAAATCTCACACCATATACAAAAATTAGCTCAAAGTTGATTTAAAAAATAATGTAAAACATAAAAACCATAAAACTCTTAGGAAAAAAAAGAAAGTCTTTGGGATCTAGCTTAAGTGAAGAGATCTTGGACTTCAGCCAAAGCACAATCCATAAAAGGAAAAATATTCAGATCGTCTCATTCTTACTTTTTGGTCTACTTGAAGTATCTTTCTACCATTGTGTTTCAGCTTATTTCCCTTTCAGTGTCTAAAACATTTTGCTTTCTATATCTTGATGCTACAGCATATATGTGTATTACATTGTATAAAAATATAAATATACTTATTTTAAATATCAAAACTTACACATACACTTGCAGACTGTATATGGCACTATTTGCAGTCAAGAGAAATGTAAACAAACAAAGATGCAGTATTAAATCATAACTCCATAAAATTAACTGTAGTACATACTGAACTACTGTAATTTCATAGCCACCTCCTATTGCTATTGTGGTGAGCTCAAGTGTTGCAAGTATATGCTTAAAACACGGTATGATGCTAATCATCTCCACATGAGCAGTTTGTCCCTCCACTAAACTGCATATTGCAATAAAAAGTGATCTCTTGCAGTTCTCATGTAGTTTTTGTGTTTACTGCAGTACTGTAAACCTTGAATAACACTATGAGACCCATATGAAGTGCCATTAGTGATGTTGGCAGTGCTCCCAAGAAGCAGACACATTTCATGACATACAAGAAAAAGTTGAATTGCTTGATATGTACTGAAGATTGTGATCTTCAGCTGTGGTTGCCCACCATTCTAAGATAAACGAATCCCATGTAAGAAAGAACCACTGTAAAAAAAAAAAAAAGAAAAAGAAAAAGAAAAAAAGAAAAACAAAATGAAAATCGTGAGGGTTTCACTGCAGCTGTGCTAGCAGGCATGAAAACCTTATACTTTTTGTGAAATATATTTTTATCTCATTGAAAATGAAGCTTTTATGTGGGTGCAGGATGGCTATAAGAAAGGCATATCTATAGAATCTAATATGGTTCCATAAAAAGCTATATGACAACTTAAAGCAAAAGGAAGGTGACAGATCTAAAGCTAGAGCACTTAATGCCAGCCAAGGATGGTTTGATAATTTTAGAAAGAAGTTTAGCTTAAAAAATGTCAAGGTTAACAGGAGAGGCAGCTTCTGCTAACCATGTGGCAGTAGATGAGTTCCCAGATACCATTACAAAAATCATTGAGGTAAAAAGATATATGCCTGAACAAGTATTTAATGCAGATGAAAGTGCCCTATTCTGCAGGGGTGGGGGGAGAAATGCCACATAGGACATTATTAGCAAGTGAGAGAAGTGAGCAGGAGGAAATTGGTTAACAAATGCAGTTGGGCTTACGATCAGGACTGCCTGATCTATAAAGCTGCTAACTGCCAAGCCTTGAAAGGAAAAGATAAATACCAGCTGTCAGTCTTTTGGTTGCACAAGATGGCCTAAACAATGAGAGCCCTTTCTTTGGATTGGTTCTATTGATGCCTTGTCCCTAAATTCAGGAAGTACCATGCCAGTAAGGGACTACTTTTCAAAGTTCTTTTGATATTGGACAATGCTGCTGGCCACCCTGAACCCTATGAATTCAATACCAAAGGCATCAAAGTAGTCTACTCACATCCAAACACAATGCCTCTAATTTAGCCTCTAGATAAGGGTGTCATGAGGACATTTAAAAGGCTAATTACACACAGTACTGTATGGAAAAGATTATCAACACTATGGAAGAGAGCACTGATAGAAAGAAAATCATGCAAGTCTGGAAGGATTACACATTTGAAATTACTATCATTGTTAGTAGAAAAAGCTGTGAAAGCCATCAAACCCCAAACAATAAATATCTGCTGCAGAAAACTGTTTCACCAATCATGAAATCATGAAAGAGATTTTGGATATGGCAAGAAAGTTGGGGGATGAAGACACAGATCTTGGAGAAATTCAAGAGCTAATAAACACCATACCAGAGGAAATTACAGAAGACAACTTGATAGAGATGAGAACTTACGGACCAGTGCCAGCAATGAGAAAAAGATGTAGAAAAATCAGTACCAGAAAACAAACTGAAATCAGACAATCTGACAGAAGGGCTCTGAGTATTCAGGACTTCTTTTCCTCTTTTATGACAATGGACCTTTCTATGATATGGGCACTGAAACGAAAGCAATTGGTGAAAGAAGGATTGGCAACATATAGAAATATTTTTAGAAACACGGAAAAGCAAAAAGTCAGATAGAAATTACAATGTATCTCCATGAAATTACACCAGATGTGCCTCCCTCTCCTGCTTCCCTTTCTACCTCCTAAACCTCTGCCACTCCTAAGACAGCAAGACCAATCCCTTCTCTTCCTCCTCTTCCTCAGCCTACTCAGCATGAAGACAAAAACGAAGACCTTTATGGTGATTCCCTTCTACTTAATGAATAGTGAATAATCATCCCACTGGACAGTTGATAAATTCATCTGTTGTGTTTGTTTATAAGCGTTCTTATGCTAAAATCTAATAACTTTATTGCAAGAATTGTATGAGATGTTCTGTATCATCTTCATCACTGCCTAAGCATTCATCATGTAGAGGATTGTGTGCAAGACTTGTCTGGAAGTGGATAGCCTATCCTTACATGGGCATAAGGTGAGTGATATTTAATATGAAATTAGTAATGTGTTGTCTTTCTTACTGTTTTATATCTTTGCTTTTAAAGAATTACATTACCATACAACATGCCCCTGTCTCTTATGATAGGAGATAATGAGCATTAGCCTATAGTCATAGATAAGTTTTTTTAATGTAACAGTGTTCCCAATATTGTATTATGAATATAACTATAATACTGTATGTTTATAACAATTCATTCATCATTGTATAGGCTAAGCTGCCATGAGGCAATTGTATTGATCATACTAGGCAAACATAAAAGTAATCATATTACTGCTTGTTCATTACCAATGCATGAATTGTTATACCTGTAAATAAATATGAATTTCTTTTTCACATTGTCCTTTCATGTTTGATGTCTAGTGTTAGTAATACGTATAACATCTACAGTGTTTTGTATCATATAAGACAATATTGATGTAGGTACTGACAGACAATTCGTCTTATAAACAGACAACATAAACATACAGTACAATAATTTAAATGTATTTTCCCTAACTTATGAATTTCTTAACATTTTCTGCTAGCATACTTTATTGTAAGAATATATTATTTAATACATATAAAATAGAAAATATGTGTTAATCAACTGTTTATGTTATTGGTAATGCTTCCGGTCAATAGTAGGTATTTATTTGTTAATTTTTGGGGGACTCAGAAGTTACAATGTGGATTTTTGACTGCACAGGAGGCCTATGCCCCTAACCCTGCATTGGTCAAGAGTCAACTGTATATAATAGTTATATCTTCATTGGTGATTATATCCTTTTTCAATTAAAAATGGCTACCTCGAGAGAGTGTTGAAGATGGCGGCATAGGAGGACGCTGGGCTCACCGCGTCCTGCTGATCACTTAGATTCCACCTACACCTGCCTAACTAACCCAGAAAACCGCCAGAAGACTAGCAGAACAGAGTCTTCAGAGCCAAGTGCAGACGAGAGGCCCACAGAAGAGGGTAGGAAGGGCAGCAAGGCGGTGCACCCTACACAGACTGGTGGGAGGGAGCCCGGGGCAGAGGGGCGGCCTGCCAGCCAAGAAGAGACCCTGAGTCTGGCTTGCAAAAGCAGAGGGACCAGACGGACTGTGTTCGGACAGCCAGCAAGCGGGACTTAACATCTGGAAGGTTGTATGTTAACAGCTCTGCTCAGAGAGCGGGAAAGCTGGAGGACAACGGGAGGGAGAGTTGCTGAGCCCTGGGATGACAGAGCTCAGTTTGGCGGGGAACAAAGGAGCTCGCCAGCACCATCTCCCTCGCCCATTCCCCAGCCAAAATCCCAAAGGGAACCAGTTCCTGCCAGGGAACTTGCTTGCACCACGCAAACACCCAACACTGTGCTTCTGGAGAGCCACACCTCTGGTGGCGGGTATGACTCCCTCCCACTGCCTCAGGGCCCCTCCCGAAGTGGATCACCTGAGGAGAAGCAAGCTGAGCCTGCCCCTCAGGCCTCCGTGCACCTTGCCCATCCACCCCAGCTAATACGCCAGATCCCCAGCACCACAAGCCTGGCAGTGTGCAAGTACCCCAGACGGGCCAGGCCACCCCACAATGAATCCCGCCCCTAGGAGAGGGAAAGAGAAGGCACACACCAGTCTGACTGTGGCCCCAGCGAGGGCTGGGATCAGACATCAGGTCTGACTGTGGCCCCACCCACCAACGGGAGTTATTCAAGACAGAACAGGGGAAGTGCCCTGCAGTTCCACACCACTCCAGGGACTATCCAAAATGACCAAAGGGAAGAATACCCCTCAAAAGAATCTCCAGGAAATAACAACAGCTAACGAACTGATCAAAAAGGATTTAAACAATATAAACAGAAAGTGAGTTTAGAATAATAGTCATAAAATTAATCGCTGGGCTTGAAAACAGTATAGAGGACAGCAGAGAATCTCTTGCTACAGAGATCAAGGGACTAAGGAATAGTCAGGAGGAGCTAAAAAATGCGATACACGAGTTGCAAAATAAAATGGAAACGACCACGGCTCGGATTGAAGAGGCAGAGGAGAGAATAGGTGAACTAGAAGATAAAATTATGGAAAAAGAGGAAGCTGAGAAAAAGAGATAAAAAAATCCAGGAGTATGAGGGGAAAATTAGAGAACTAAGTGATGCACTAAAGAGAAATAATCTACGCATAATTGGTATTCCAGAGGAGGAAGTAGAGAGAGAGAAAGGTGCTGAAGGTGTACTTGAAGAAATCATAGCTGAGAACTTCCCTGATCTGGGGAAGGAAAAAGGCATTGAAATTCAAGAGGCACAGAGAACTCCCTTCAGACGTAATTTGAATCGATCTTCTACACGACATATCATAGTGAAACTGGCAAAATACAAGGATAAAGAGAAAATTCTGAAAGCAGCAAGGGATAAACGTGCTCTAACATATAAAGGGAGACCTATAAGACTCGTGACTGATCTCTCTACTGAAACTTGGCAGGCCAGAAAGAATTGGCACGAGATCTTCAGTGTGCTAAACAGAAAAAATATGCAGCCGAGAATCCTTTATCCAGCAAGTCTGTCATTTAGAATAGAAGGAGAGATAAAGGTCTTCCCAAACAAACAAAAACTGAAGGAATTTGTCACCACTAAACCAGCCCTACAAGAGATCCTAAGGGGAATCCTGTGAGACAAAGTACCAGAGACATCTCTACAAACATAAAACATACAGACATCACAATGACTCTAAACCCGTATCTTTCTATAATAACACAGAATGTAAATGGACTAAATGCGCCACCAAAAGACATAGGGTATCAGAATGGATAAAAAAACAAGACCCATCTATTTGCTGTCTACAAGAGACTCATTTTAGACCTGAGGACACCTTCAGATTGAGAGTGAGGGGATGGAGAACTATTTATCATGCCACTGGAAGTCAAAAGAAAGCTGGAGTAGCCATACTTATATCAGACAAACTAGACTTTAAATTAAAGGCTGTAACAAGAGATGAAGAAGGGCATTATATAATAATTACAGGGTCTATCCATCAGGAAGTGCTAACAATTATAAATGTCTATGTGCCGAATATGGGAGCCCCCAAATATATAAAACAATTACACACAAACATAAGCAACCTTATGGATAAGAATGTGGTAATTGCAGGGGACTTTAACACCCCACTTACAGAAATGGATAGATCATCTAGACACACGGTCAATAAAGAAACAAGGGCCCTGAATGATACATTGGATCACATGGACTTGACAGATATATTTAGAACTCTGAATCCCAAAGCAACACAATATACTTTCTTCTGGAGTGCACATAGAACATTCTCCAAGATAGATCACATACTGGGTCACAAAACAGCCCTTCATAAGTATACAGGAATTGAAATCATACCATGCACACTTTCAGACCACAATGCTATGAAGCTTGAAATCAACCACAGGAAAAAGTCTGGAAAACCTCCAAAAGCATGGAGGTTAAAGAACTCCTTACTAAAGAATGAGTGGGTCAACCAGGCAATTAGAGAAGAAATTAACAAATATATGGAAACAAACGAAAATGAAAATATAACAATCCAAATGCTCTGGGATGCAGCAAAGGCAGTCCTGAGAGGAAAATACATTGCAATCCAGGCCTATCTCAAGAAACAAGAAAAATCCCCAATACAAAATCTAACAGCACACCTAAAGGAAATAAGCAAAGACAGCTTAAACCCAGCAGAAGAAGAGAAATAATAAAGATCAGAGCAGAAATAAACAATATAGAATCTAAAAAAATCTGTAGAGCAGATCAACGAAACCCAGAGTTGGTTTTTTGAAAAAATAAACAAAATTGAAAAGGGAGATGACCCAAATAGATAAAATCATGAAAGAATATGAAATTATTACAACCATTCCCTCAGAGATACAAGCAATTAACAGGGAATACTATGAAAAATTGTATGCCAACAAACTGGACAACCTGGAAGAAATGGACAAATTCCTAAGCACCCACACACTTCCAAACCTCAAACAGGAAGAAACAGAGAGCTTGAACAGACCCATAACCAGCGAAGAAATTGAATCAGTTATCAAAAATCTCCCAACAAATAAGAGTCTAGGACCAGATCACTTCCCAGGGGAGTTCTACCAGACGTTTAAAGCAGAAATAATACCTATCCTTCTCAAGCTATTCCAAGAAATAGAAAGGGAAGGAAAACTTCCAGACTCATTCTATGAAGCCAGTATTACTTTGATTCCTAAACCAGACAGAGACTCAGTAAAAAAAGAGAACTACAGGCAAATATCCCTGATGAATATGGATGCAAAAATTCTCAATAAGATACTAGTAAATCGAATTCAACAGCATATAAAAAGAATTATTCACCATGATCAAATGGGCTTCCCTCCTGGGATGCAGGGCTGGTTCAACATTTGCAAATCAATCAACATGATACATAACATTAATAAAAGAAAAGATAAGAACCATATGATCCTGTCAATTGATGCAGAAAAGGCATTTGACAAAATTCAGCAACGTTTCTTAATAAAAACCCTCGAGAAAGTCAGGATAGAAGGAACATACTTAAACATCATAAAAGCCATTTATGAAAAGCCCACAGCTAACATCGTCCTCAATTGGGAAAAACTGAGAACTTTCCCCCTGAGATCAGGAACACGACAGGGATGCCCACTCTCACTGCTGTTGTTTAACATACTGTTGGAAGTGCTAGCATCAGCAATCAGACAACAAAAGGAAATCAAAGGCATCAAAATTGGCAAAGATGAAGTCAAGCTTTCACTTTTTGCAGATGACATGATATTATACATGGAAAATCCAACAGACTCCACCAAAAGTCTGCTAGAACTGATACATGAATTCAGCAAAGTTGCAGGATACAAAATCAATGTACAGAAATCAGTTGCATTCTTATACACTAACAATGAAGCAACAGAAAGACAAATAAAGAAACTGATCCCATTCACAATTGCACCAAGAAGCATAAAATACCTAGGAATAAATCTAACCAAAGATGTAAAAGATCTGTATGCTGAAAACTATAGAAAGCTCATGAAGGGAATTGAAGAAGATATAAAGAAATGGAAAAACATTCTGTGCTCATGGATTGGAAGAATAAATATTGTCAAAATGTCAATACTACCCAAAGCTATCTACACATCCAATGCAATCCCAATCAAAATTGCACCAGCATTCTTCTCAAAACTAGAACAAGCAATCCTAAAATTCATTTGGAACCACAAAAGGCCCCAAATAGCCAAGGTAATTTTGAAGAAGACCAAAGCAGGAGGCATCACAATCCCAGACTTTAGCCTCTACTACAAAGCTGTAATCATCAAAACAGCATGGTCTTGGCACAAAAACAGACACATAGACCAATGGAATAGAATAGAAACCCCAGAACTAGACCCACAAACGTATGGCCAACTCATCTTTGACAAAGCAGGAAAGAACACCCAATAGAAAAAAGACAGTCTCTTTAACAAATGGTGCTGGGAGAACTGGACAGCAACATGCAGAAGGTTGAAACTAGACCACTTTCTCACACCATTCACAAAAGTAAACTCAAAATGGATAAAGGACCTGAATGTGAGACAGGAAACCATCAAAACCCTAGAGGAGAAAGCAGGAAAAGCCCTCTCTGACCTCAGTCGTAGCAATTTCTTATTTGACACATCCCCAAAGGCAAGGAATTAAAAGCAAAAATGAACTACTGAGACCTTGTGAAGATAAAAAGCTTCTGCACAGCAAAGGAAACAACCAACAAAACTAAAAGGCAACGAACAGAATGGGAAAAGATATTTGCAAATGACATATCGGACAAAGGGCTAGTATCCAAAATCTATAAAGAGCTCACCAAACTCCACACCCGAAAAACAAATAACCCAGTGAAGAAATGGGCAGAAAACATGAATAGACACTTTTCTAAAGAAGACATCCGGATGGCCAACAGGCACATGAAAAGATGCTCAACGTCGCTCCTCATCAGGGAATTACAAATCAAAACCACACTCAGATATCACCTCATGCCAGTCAGAGTGGCCAAAATGAACAAATCAGGAGACTATAGATGCTGGCGAGGATGTGGAGAAACGGAACCCTCTTGCACTGTTGGTGTGAATGCAAGCTGGTGCAGCCACTCTGGAAAAGTGTGGGGGTTCCTCAAAAAATTAAAAATAGATCTAGCCTATGACCCAGCAATGGCACTGCTAGGAATTTACCCAAGGGATACAGGACTACTGATGCATAGGAGCACTTGTACCCCAATGTTTATAGCAGCATTCTCAACAATAGCCAAATGATGGAAAGAGCCTAAATGTCCATCAACTGATGAATGGATAAAGAAACTGTGGTTTATACACACAATGGAGTACTACATGGCAATGAGAAAGAATGAAATATGGCCCTTTGTAGCAACGTGGATGGAACTGGAGAGTGTGATGCTAAGTGAAATAAGCCATACAGAGAAAGACAGATACCATATGCTTTCACTGTTATGTGGATCCTGAGACACTTAACAGAAACCATGGGGGAGGGGAAGGAAAAAAAAAAAGAAAAAAAAGAGGTTAGAGTGGGAGCGAGAGCCAAAGCATAAGAGACTCTTAGAAACTGAGAACAAACTGAAGGTTGATGGGGGGTGGGAGGGAGGGGAGGGGGGGTGATGGGTATTGAGGAGGGCACCTTTTGGGATGAGCCCTGGGTGTTGTATGGAAACCAATTTGACAATAAATTTCATATATTGAAAAAAAATAAAAAATCAAAAAAAATAAAAATGACTACCTTAATAAATGTAATATATACTTTGAAATAATTTGTAACCTGCTTTATTTCAATTTCCCTGTATGTGGAATATCTTTTTTTTCCTGCACTTTAAAATTATTTGTATATTTATATATACAATTTATATATTTTAAATATATATGTATTACAAATTTATATATTTTATATATATTATATATTATATATATATTCATATATTGATTTTATTTTTTTAAGGTTTATTTTTGAGAGGAAGAATGCAAGCGGGGGACAGGCAGAGAGAGAGAGGAGACACAGAATCTGAGGCAGGCTGCAGGCTCTGAGCTGTCAGCACAGAGCCTGACGCAGGGCTCAAAGTCTGGACTGCGAGATCATAACCTGAGCCCAAGTCAGACGCTTAACCAGCTGAGCCACCCAGCTGCCCCATTCATTAATTTATTTAAAGTAGGCTCTATGCCCCCCCCCAAAAAAAATTAAGTAGGCTCTATGCCCAACATGGGGCTTGAACTCACAACCCCAGTATCAAGAGTCACATGTTCTACTGACTGAGCCAGCCAGGCGCCCCTTATTTTTTGCTTTAAATCATTTTCAATAATTTTGTTTCAGGTATTCTTCAGTATTTTCACTCAATTTGAGAAATTTTGCCTTTTATTAGAAATATTTAACTTACACTTATGTTTCTCCTTGCCTATGAGATCTTATTTTATGTTTTATATATTTTATTCTTCCTTGATTCTATCTTTCACTATATGGACTCTATTTTCCTTGGAATCTCTTTTCTCTAGTAATTTGGAAGTTCCAAAGCCCATTTTTTATTCTACTAGAAGTTTTGTTTCTTCACTATCAAGGGTGAAACAAGTATCTGTTAAAACCTTCCATATGTTAAATGAAGAAACAGAGGTATTTTTACTTTTGAATTTTTGATGGTGTACTCTAGATTTCAGAGCCAACATGTTTAAAATTTTTGCAGGAATGAAATATTTCCTTCAAAATAATGATATGTGCATTCTATGTCATAATCTATTTACAATAATTCTTTGGGTTTTATTATTTCAAATGGTTTCTCTATTCAGTGTCAATCCTTTAAACATGACCTCTCTAATCTTGAGTTATTTAGCTTGACTTTTTTTAGTTGGTTGAAACAGATTTTCTGTGATCCATTTCCAAATCAGGAAAGGATTTTATGAATATTTGTTTTTCTGAAAATGTTTTTGGTATTATCTTTTCATATGAATAACTGAATTAAATATAGAATTTTTGCCTAAAAATTTTGCAGCTGTTGCTCTACTATCCTGTTCTCTGGCATTAAAAGTTGCTGAGAAGTTTGGGGTTGGTCTGATTTTTCTTCACTTTATCTAACTTGTTTTATTCCTGTGTTTTATGGGATTATTAAAATTATAATTCAATGTGGAGTTGGATCCAGACCAAAATCCTATCTTTCAGATCCAATAATAGGCAATTACAAGGCTTTGCTTGGCAGACCTCATGGGGGATGCTGCTCTCCATATATTACACTTGGTGCATATAGTCAGTGCATTAGTTTTCGGGAAGGAGCTACCGTCAAGGACTCAGGTTTCCTCCCCCCCTCCCCCGACAGTTATGATCATATATACATCTGCATTCCTAGTTCAGGTGCCTCCTCCTTTATTAAATACTTCCCCAAGACCTCCTTAATGGGGGGCAATGGGTGAGGCACTTTTCTCCACTCTAACTTGGTTCTTTTCCAGTCCTAGCCCTTTGCCCTGTCCTCACCCCCCTTTATGCAATAGCAGGAATCTTTCACTTGGAGCTCCTCAGCAGTGTGACATTTCCACCATCACCCCACTCACCCCCAATCTGCGTTGCATCTACCTGACTCTTGCCTGGTGCTATTCAGTAGGGAATAATAGAACACTGCGGATTCACCTTCTTTTTGCTTCTCGCTTGTACCGTCTCAGTAAATAAAGGCTTGGTTATTACTTTCGGTTTGGTGCTTTGTCCTAATCACCTAGGCATCTGACTGCATGACAATTCTTCTGTTCCATTTCTTCTGAATCTTCCTTGGAAATTGTTAGTACTGGAATATCAGATCTGTTTTTGACCTCCATATATATTATCTTCTATTTTCATCTGTCGTTCCCTATACATTCTGAACAAAAGATTCAAAGTGTTTCCTCCATATCTTTTTTTTTTCCAGTATGGCTTCCATTCTTTGAATTTGAAAACTGATACAGCATTTTAAATTTCCTTATATTTTTTCCTATTCAGAATTAGGTCTCTTTATATATTAGTTTATTATCTTATCTAATCTTCATTTTTGTTTCATTAAATCCAATCTTGAATTTTATTGAAAACATAACTCAAAATCTATAAAATTTACAATCTTTTACCACAGAAAATGTGTCTCAGAAATGTTATTCTGCCTCTTATTGCTAAATTTTTCTCTATTTGTAGAATCTTTGTATAGATAGGTCTCATTTTAGTTTTTCTGTGTATTCATCCTTGAACAAGAAGACATCTGTAGGTCTGGTAAAGGATAGATCTCCTTAATTCCTATAAGAGGGTGCTATCAGAATATTCCTCTTGGATCTTAATCTGAAGGGGCAGTTATATAAGTTAATTTTATGATTAAGGGATTCTGAAGTCTGTGAAGAGAAAACAAAAATATAACAACAACAAAATAGAGACATGGATGATTCCAGCACAGAAACTTCATCTCAGTTTATATTCCTGGTTTGGTTAATCTACTGATCTGGGGCAAGCTTGCCACCCCCAGCATTCTGTCTGGTCTGACTTCCTCCTCCAGTTACAACATATAGCCAAGTTTGGACATTTCTATTAAACAGCTGATCCTCACATTAGAAAAGTCTTGCTACTTTAGATGGTACTAGTGGGTAACTTTATTTTCGGTGGCCCCAAGTGCATGGACTATTTCATTACATTATGTTCTCTCGTCCCAGTTTAATTTCCTACTGGGTGTCTATTAAGTGTGGGAAAATATATCAGTGGTTAAGAGTAACTAAATTAACAATCTGGGTATTTTCAAAGCTGTTTTATATAAAGCCTAACAGATGCTCACAGCCCTTAATATCCTAAAACTTAACTGAATAGGTTAATGGTAATTCATATTGAAATTGTATATTTTCACATGGTATTGTTTCTCTGACTCTAATTCATTAATTCCCAAAGTCTGGAATTAAATTGAATGAATTTCTAATAAAAATGAATGTTAATCTATACTTGTACTGATTTTGACCCCTCAGGGCCTACCCAGGGGATATTTGGCAATGTCTGGAGATATTTTATTTTTGATCAAAACAATTTGAGAAGGGTTCTACCAACATCTAGTGAGTCTACATTATGAAGTTTTATTTGTGGATAAAATATCTAATCAGTTCAATCTGTTAAGCACTACATTGCTTAATGTCAGTGCATCTATACTTTGGAAAATACACTAAACAGTTACTTGAACTGATGTTTTTAATATTACTGAACTCAGTTACTACTTATTATTTTTTCTATACATTATTTAGTGGTATCCCATCCACCTGAATATGTATTTTACAGACTTAAGATCATTACAATTTTGGATGCCCAACTTTCAAAATTAAAGGTAGGAAGAAAGGGAGGATAAATATTCCTTAGGTACTGAAATAGACAGGAAGTACTATGTGGGACTGGAGCATGTTGAAAGGTAAGAATTACAGTACCCTAAACAAGAAGTAGAAATAGGCCTGCATATTGAGGCAGCATTCAAAAGAGGACAAAGAGGAAGAGCCAAGAGTAAATTGGAGGACTGATCCAGAAGGGAAATATGAAACAGAATAAAGTTAACACAGAAAAGTAATGTTGGAAACCATGAGCAGATCTCAGAGGTAAGTCAAAGTCAATCCAAAATTTAAAGTTTCATTATCAAAAAGGTAAACTGTGTTTGTATATCTCTGAATATTCATCACAAATGACAATCCTCTATTATGTTAATACTCAAATTGATTTCCTGTCTTGATAGTTATATCATAGCTACACATAATCTGTTAATTACAAATTGGATAACATTGTATATACTAGTAAGATGGACAAGTGTTTGAATTCTATCTATGCCACAAGGAATTGTTTGATCTTGAGTAAATCTTATAACCTAAACATCCATTTCCTCATACGGTCAGTGACTATTTAATAAAGTAATAAGGACATATAAAACATTTAATATAATATCTATCATGTTGTAGACAATAAATGTTAGCTATTTAACATTATATTCATAGAAAAAATAATACTAATTCAGTCTACCCTTGGTCTAATTAATGTATGACTTTTCTAATTCAATCCTGAATGCCTGGGTCTCCAAATATCTTGGAATAATTTTTTTTCTTTTAAAATCCTTCAAGTATGCTAACAATCATTAGTGTCCAGATATGTGCAAGAATTTTTAAGTTTTTATTTTAATTCCAGTTGGTAAACAGTGTTATACCAGTTACAGGTATAAAATGCACTCATTCAAAATTTCATATATCACCCAGTACTGATCACAAGTGCGCTCCTTAATCTCCATCACCTATTTCAACCATCTCCCCTTGTACCTCCCATCTGGTAAATATCAGTTTGTTCTCAGAGTCTGTTTCTTGGTTTGCTGCTCTTTTCTTCCCTTTACTCATTTTGTTTCTTAAATTCCACATATGAGTGAAGTCATTTGGTATTTGTCTTTCTCTCACTGACTTACTCCACTTATAATTATACTCTCTAACTTCATCCATGTCTTTACAAATGGCAAGATTTCACTTTTTTATGGCTTAATAATATTCCTCTGTGTGTGTGTGTGTGTGTGTGTGTGTGTGTGTGTATCACATCTTCCTTATCCATTTATCAATCAATGGACACTGGGGCTGCCTCCAAGTCTTGGCTATTGCAAATAAGGATGCTATACACATAGGGGTGCATATATATTTTGAATTAGTGTTTCTGCATTCTCCCAGTAAGTACCTAGTAGTGCAATTGCTGAATCATAGAGATATATTTTTAACTTTTTGAGGAAACTCCCTACTGTTTTCTACAGTGGCTGCACTAGTTTGCATTGCCACCAACAGTGCAAAAAGTGCCCCTTTTTCTCTGCGTCCTTGCCAACACTTATTTCCTGTGTTGTTTATTTTAGTAATTCTGACAGGTGTGAGGTGATATCCCATTGTAGTTTTGATTTGCATTTGCCTGATGATGAGTGATGTTGAGCATGTTTTCATGTGTCTGTTGGCCAAATTGATGGAGGTCTTCTTTGGAGAAATGTCTGTTCATGTCTTCTACCCATTTTTAATTGGATTATTTATTTTTTACATATTGAGTTGTGTAAGTTCTTTATATATTTTGGATACTAACCCTTCATCAGATAATGTCATTTGCAAATATCTTCTCCCATTCTGAAGGTTGCTGTTTAGTATTTCTGATTGTTTCCTTCACTGTGCAGAAACTTTTAATTTTGATATAGTCCCAATACTTTATTTTGCTTTTGTTTCCCTGGCCTTAGAAAACATATCTAGCAAGATATGGCTAATGTCAAAGAGGTTACTGCCTGTGTTCTCTTCTAGGATTCTTATGGTTTTAGGAAATCTTACTTTAATACACTTTGAATTTATTTTTATGTATAGTTTAATAAAGTCCAGGATGTTGCTGTCCATATTTCCCAAAACCATTTCTTGAAGAGATTGTCCTTTTCCCATTGAATATTCTTTCCTGCTTTGCTGAAGAATAATTGATTATATAGTTGTGGGTTTATTTCTGGGTTTTCTATTCTGTTCTATAGATCCATGTGTCTATTTTTGTGTATCATACTGTTTTGATTACTACAGCTTGGTAATATAACTTGAAGTCTGGAATTGTGATGCCTCCAGCTTTCCTTTTTCAACATTGTTTTGGCTATCTGAGGTCTTATAGTTCCATACAAATCTTAAGATTGTTTGTTCTAGTTCTGTTAAAAATGTTGATATTTTTATAGGGATTGCATTAAATATGTAGATTGTTTTGGGTAGTATAGACATTTTAACAATATTTGTTTTTCCAATCCATGAGTATAGAATGTCCAATTCTTTGTGTCATCTTGATTTTCTTTCATCAGTGTTTCCCAGTTTTCAGAGTACAGGTCTTTCATTTCTTTGGTTAGGTTCATTCCTAGGTATCTAATTATTTTTAGTGCAATTATAAATGGGATTGTTTTCTTAATTTCTCTTTCTGCTACTTCATTATTGGTACATAGAAATGCAACAAATTTCTGTACACTAATTTTGTACTGTGACTTTACTAAATTCTTTTATCAGACCTAACAGGTTTTTGGTGGAGTCTTTCAGGTTTTCTAGATATAGTATCATGTCATCTCCAAATAGTGAAAGTTTGACTTCTTTCTTTCTGATTTGGATGCCTTTTCTTTTTGTTGTCTCATTGCTGTGGCTAGGACTTCCAACTATGTTGAATAAAAGTGGTGAGAGTGGACATCCTTGTCACGTTCCTGACCTTAGGGGGAAGCTCTCAGATTTTCCCCATTAAGAATAATGTTAACTGTGGGTTTTTCATATATGGCCTTTAGTATATTGAGGTATGTTCCCTCTGAACCTAAACTTTCTTGGGGGCTTTTATCATGAATGGATGTTGTATTTTGTCAAATGCTTTTTCTCCATCTATTGAAATGATCTCTTATTTCTCTGATTGATGTGATGTGATATCACCTTGATTGATTTGTGAATATTGACCCATCCTTGCAATCCAGGAATAAATTCTACTTGATTGTGGTGAATGATATTTGTAATGTATTATTGGATTTGGTTTGCTAGTATTTTCTGAGGATTTTTGCATCTATGTATGTCAATGATATTAGCCTATAGTATTCTTTTTTAGTGGTGTCTTTACCTGGTTTTGGTATCAGGGTAATGCTGGCCTCATAGAATGAATTGGGAAGTTTTCCTTCCCTTTATATTTTTTGGAACAGAGAATAGGCATTAATTCTTCTTTTAATGTTTAGTAGAATTTGCCTGTGAAGCTATCTGGTCCTGGACTTTTCTTGGTTTGGAGTTTTTTAGATTACAGATTCCATTTGTTTGCTGGTTATTGTTCTGTTAAAATTTTCTATTTCTTCTGTTTTAGTTTTGTTAGTTGATATGTTTCCGGGTATTTATCCATGTTTTCTAGGTTGTCTAATTTGTTATCCCATAGTTTTTCATAATATTCTATTATAATTATTTGCCTTTCTATGGCATTGGTTGTTATTTCTCCTCTCTCATTTGTGATTTTATTTGAGTTATTTCTTTTTTAAAAAAATTTTTTAACGTTTATTTATTTTTGAGCCAGAGAGAGACAGAGCATGAATGGGGGAGGCTCAGAGAGAGGGAGACACAGAATCTGAAACAGGCTCCAGGCTCTGAGCTGTCAGCACAGAGCCCGACGCGGGCTCAAACTCACGGACTGCGAGATCATGACCCGAGCCGAAGTCGGCCGCTTAACCGACTGAGCCACCCAGGTGCCCCGATTCCTTCTCTTTTTTTTATTGATAGGTCTGCCTAGAGGTTTATTAATTTTATTGATTTTTTAAAGAACTAGTTCTTGGTTTCACTGATCTGTTTCATTATTGTTTTGCTTTGTTTTTCCCTTTTTTTTAGTTTCTATATCATTTATTTCTGCTCTAATATTTATTATTTCCTTCCATCTGCTGGCTTTAGATTTTGTTTGTTTTCTTTTTCTAACTCCATTAGGTGTAAGGTTAGGTTGTTTATTTAAGATTCTCCTTGCTTCTTGAGGTGAGCCTGTAATGCTATAAACTTTCTTCTTAGAACCACTCTTTCTGTATCTCAAAGGTTTTGGACCATTGTGTTTTCATTTTCATTTGTTTCCACATACTTTTTAATTTCTTCTTTAATTTCCACATTGACCCATTCATTGTTCAGTAGAATGTTATTTAACCTCCATATAATTGTGGTTTTTCCAAATTTTTCTTGAGGTTGACTTCTAGTTTCATAGTGTTGTGGTCAAAAAAGATGGATGGTATGACTTTGATCTTCAATTTGTTGAGGCTTGTTTTGTGGCCTAAGATGTGATCTATTCTAAAGACTGTTCCATGTGCACTTGAAAAGAAGGTGTATTCTGCTGTTTTAGGATGGAGTGTTCTGAATATATATGTTAAATTCATCTGATCCAAGTGTCATTCAAACCTATTATTACCTTGTTTATATTCTGTTCAGATAATCTCTCCATTGATGTAAGTGGAGTAGTAAAGTTCCCTACTATAATTATATTATTGATTAGTTCCTTTAAGTTTGTTATTAACTGTTTTATGTATTTAAGTGTCCCAATGTTGACTGCATAAATATTATAACTGCTATATCTTCTTGTTGGATTGTCTCTTTTATGATTATGTAGTATCCTTCTTTGTCTCATTATAATCTTTACTATCTACTTTGTTCAGTGTAAACATTCCTGCTCTGGCTTTCTTTTGACATCCATCTGCATGATAGATGTTTCTGCATCTCCACATTTTCAATCTGCTGGTGTCATTAGGTCTGAAATGAGTCTTTTGTAGGCAGCATATAGAAGCATCTCTTTTTTATCCATTCTGTTAGCCTTTGTCTTTTGATTGGAGCATTTCATCCATTTACATTCAAAGTAAATACTGATAGATAAGTATTATCACTTTGTTTTGTAGTTGTTTCTGAAGATTTTCTCTGATCCTTGCTTGTATTTCTCTCTTTCATGTTTTGTTCATTTTCTTTATATCTTTGGATGTCTTTCTCTTCATACTTCGTATACTTATTAGTGGGTTTTGATATATGGTTACCATTAGGTTTACATACAACCTCTTCTGCATATAGCAGTGTTTATTAAGTTGATGGTGGTTTAAGTTTGAACCCATTCTTTTCTCCTCTTCTTCCCATGTTTTAGGGATATGTTATTTATTTTATATCGTTTAATTTTGTGAGTCCCTTGACTGATATTTTACCAGAATATTCATTGTTACTTCTTTTTTGTTTCCTACCTTTATACTCTCACTTTTGGTCTCTTCTCTCCACTCAGAGTCCACTTTAATATTTCTTGCAGGGCTGATTTAGTGCTCATGAACTCCTTTAGTGTTTGTTTGCCTGGGAAACTCCTTATCTCTCCTTCTGTTCTGAATGACAGTCTGGCTGGATAGAGTATTTTTGGATACAGATTTTTCCCATTCAGCACTTTGAATATATCATGCCAGTCCCTTACAGTTTGGAAAGTTTCTGTTGAAAACTCTCCTGCTAGCCTTATGTGTTTTCCCTTTTAAGTTATGGTCTTCTTTGGTCTTGCTGCCTTATTTTTTTTTTCTTTATCACTGTATTTTGCCAATTTAATTACAATGTCTTGGTTGTACATCTGCTTTTGTTGATTTTGATTGTTGTTCTCTGTGCCTCCTGGATCTGGATATGTTACCTTCCCCAGATTAGATTAGTTTTTAGCTATTATCTCTTCAAATAAATTATCTGCCCTCTTTTCTTTCTCTTCTTCTGGACTCCCATAATACAAATGTTATAATGTTTGATGGAGTCACTGAGTCGTAAGTCTATTCTTGTTTTGCATAATTCTTTTTGCTCTCTTTTTGTTCAGCTTGATTGGTTTCCAGTACTCTATATTCTAGGTCACTAATTAGTTCCCCTGATGCTTCCATTCTGCTGTTCATTCCATCAGGCATGTTTCTCATTTCATTTATTGAGTCCTTTATCTCTGCTCTTATCCCTTATCTTTGTGTTAGGGTCTCACTCTTGTCTACCATTCTTAAGTCCAGTGAATATCTTTATGATCATTACTTTAAGTGCTCTATCAGGCATGTTACTCATATCTGTTTTGCTTAGATCTCTGGCAATGGCTTTGTCCTGTTCTTCCATTTGGGATAAATTTCTGTCTTCTCATTTTTCTAAGTCTCTGTGCCTCTTTCTGTGTGTTAGGAAAGTTAGCTACATCTCCCGTTCTTCAGGGTAATGGCTTATGAAGAAGAGGTCCTGGAGCACCCTCTGGTGTGGTGTCTCCTGTTCCCCAGGGCCTGGCACTTACAAGAGTGTCTCCAATGTGTGTTGTTTGTGCTCTGCTGTTTTGTCCTGGCTGCTTTATCCTTTAGGCAAGTTGTCCGCAGAGGCTCTCTTTGTCTGTTGTGGGCACTGTTTGGTCCCTGGTTTGAATGAGGTGCATTTTAACTAGGTGTGCCCTGTTCTGTTTGTGAAATGAGACCTGCCATCACTGCCACCAGAGCTGAGGCACCACATACTCTCTTGTCAGCAGATGCAGTGTGAGCAGGGGTTTGGGCTGGTCTTCTGGAGGAGAGGGCCTGCCATGCTGTGACTGAGGTAAGTCTGACTGAGAATGGTGGTTCCTCTGGATTGTGGAGGGTCAAAGTTTGGTGTAAGCAAGTTAGATAGTGAGTGTGGGCACTGCACTGTTTACTGAAGGTGGCCCTGTGCTTATGCTGAGGGATAAGAGAGGGATAAAGCACTGGTCAGTTCCTTTATACCCAGTGGGGTGTCTCCATGAATGTTGCCTCTCTGGGATATACTCCAAGTTAAGCAAATATCCTCCCCAATGTGTGCTCCCGATGCTCTTTATATCACTGTTTCCGTGCTGTGTGTCTGCAGGTTGTTTGCCTGAACTCTCTCCTAGAGCAGCCCCAGTGTCCTCTGGGCTCTATCTCAACCAAGCACACTGAGTTTTAAAACTCCAGGCTTTAACCCTGCTGGTTGCAATAACTGACAAAATTCAGTCCCTCTTGCTTCCCAAGCCTATTCCAACTGTGTTCCTTTTCCATATGTGTTCCCCTGTATGCTCCCCTGTCTCTTACCCTTCTCCATGACTATAGCTCCCTCCCCACTGCGGTGGCCACCATCCATTTCTCTCCCAAACTTCATCTCCACACTTTCTAATTTCTTTGATGTAGTCTCTTCTCTGCCTGTAGTTTTAGAGTTTGTTCTGCCTGTCTTCAGGTCAATATCTGGGGTATTTAGGATGATCTGATATTATCTAGTTGTATTCATGAGACAAGGTGAGCCTAGGGTTCTCCTACTTCGCCACCATCTTCCAATGTCTATGCATATAGTAAATCCATATATTCTGAAAGAGGATATAATTTCCAATTTTGATGTGACATTTCAGTATACATAATCTGCATTACCTCATGCTTCTGTCTTGAATATACTCTCACCTTTTTCTCTCAAGCCAAATCACTTTGCAGACCCTATCTTATTTATTGTCTTTAAGGTGTTATCTAACCTTTTAGGTTGCCAGTCTGCTTGGTGTATTATTTCTCTCCACAGGCCTGCAGTTGTATTCTTGCATAATATATCACTTTTTTTTTTTTTTTACTTCTTGTCTGTGCACCTAATCCTTAAGCTTCTCTGAGTTGTTTCTCTTACATTTATGCAGAAAGCACATCATGACTATCTGCACATTTTCATAGTTATTTCACATCCAAATCATTAATAAAAATGTTTAAAAGAATATTGTCCCAATAACCACAGTACCCAAATGGCATTTCAACCCAATTTTGAATCTTAAAGTTTCTATTCTGTGATTACTATTCCTGGGTTTGCTTTAAATCCATGTAACAGTACTTCCTTATTAAAGGAATTCCAATTAATTTTTCAAGAAAGTTTTATGAGGTACTATTTTATTCTTCAGCAACAATGAAACTACATTTATTTAATCAACAGCAGGACTACTGAAACCTCCTGATACCAATGATTTTTCACAACGTCTCACTACTCTAGAGGTTAGGAGTTACAAATAGAGGACATAAAAGTTCAACTGTCACAATATTAAAACAGTTTCACAGAGAACACTGGTACTTGATTACTAATGAAAACTTTTCCTCTCTGTAAAGGCAAAATCCATGTGGTTAAAAGCAGAGACATAATCATTCTGGAACCTCAGACTCTGAAGTCCAAGACACGAATACTCAAAAGAATCTAAATGCATTTAGTTTACAATGCTCATGGATTTTAGGATTTTGAGTTTTTGTGTGAAACCAAAACTCTCCCATTTATCTCTGTGGTGCTGACCCTTCACAAATAACCCTGGATTCTCCAGCTAACAGACAAAACACAAAATTCTGGCTTCTCTGACATAAAAAAAAAAAGAAAACAAGACTAATGCTTCACATTATTTATAATCTTATCTCTCTCAACCATATCCACTGTTAAATTCCAAGTTAAATTGTCTAATCAATTTTAAAGTGGATGTAATTTATTCAGTATCTACTGTGTAATTACTCGAAATATACATACATGGGGAGCACCTAGGTGGTTCAGTCAGTTGAGCATCTGACTCTTGATTTCAGCTCAGGTCACAATCTCATGGTTCACGGGATCAAGCCCTGTCAGGGTCTATGTTGACATCAAGGTGCCTGCTTAGGATTCTCTCTCTCTGCCCCTCCCCAACTTGTGTTCTCTCTCTCTCTCTCAAAATAAACGAATAAATTTAAAAATCACACACACACACACACACACACACACACACACACACACACACACAGGTTAAAAAGAGTAAATAGCAATTTTTTTTCTTTTCGTCATTTCTCTTTATAAAAGCAAATGGCAATGCCAGTTATAAAATTAGTTCATTTTGTTAAACATACTTTAAAGATGAAGTAAATTTGTTTTTCACTTGCCTTGATACTCAAATATTAAAACTATTTGGAGAATAAAACTGAAAAAGCCTTTGGCAAATGATAATAATAAATCTGAAGGAAAAAAAGGAACAATTTGGTATGACTGAAAAAAACACAGGTGACAACTGTAGACAGACATCAAGAGTCTAACAGAGGTTTTCTCACTAACTGAGCAAGTCAAGGTTAAAAAAAAGAGTTTTTGTTAACTACAACATAGGCTATTTAAATACAGCATTAGATCAAAGTCTTTTAGTAATAAAACATTTACTGAACACTTACACCTGCCAGGCCGTGTTCTGTTTTACATATATTATTAATCCTCATAAAATTTATGAATTATGGGACGCCTGGGTGGCTCAGTTGGTTAAGCATCTGACTTTGGCTCAGGTTGTGATCTCGTGGTTGGTGAGTTCGAGCCCCGTGTCAGGCTCTGCACTGACAGCTCAGAGTCTGGAACCTGCTTCAGATTCTGTGTCTCCCTCTCTCTCTGCCCCGCTCATGCACACTGTCTTTCTCTCTCTTTCAAAAATAAATATTTAAAAATTTATGAAATAAATATTACTATCATTCCATTTTAACAGATGAGGAAACTCAAGTACAAATAAGTTATATAAATTTCCCAAGGTCAAATAATTGGTGTGAAAGCTAAAATTTCAACCCAGAAAGGCTGGCATTAAAATTTAGATTCTTAACCACTGTACTACAGTTGCCTTATCATAGCTGCTCTAAAACTGTTTGTAATGTTTTGGGAAAATCAGTTGATCTTCACTGTTTCCTCATTTGTAAAATAAAAGAACTGATCTGTATTAGATTATCTTTAAAGTCATCCCAACTCCACACCTAGTCATCACACTTTTTCTCCAGAGCAATTTTCTTATGCTTCTTACATTTATTAGTTAACAGCATTTCCCATCATCTCATAATCAAATTAAATATATTCTTATGCCCAGGAACTCAATTATTTTCTGAAAATATTTCCTTGCAATAGAACAATTCATTGGAACACCATTGTAGTGGAGTAGGAATAGAAAAGCTAAATATCTGGTTGAAGTTCTCTTATTGACATGTTGTACAACATTAGCTATGTCTTCTACTGAACCCAAGTTCCTCTTCTTTAAATGGAGAGCACTTGATAAAGTGTTCCATTATTTTTAGTGATATTCTGTTACTGTGCTTGACTTAAAAATCTTAAATGATAAAAAGCACACAATGATCAAATTTAATTTACTTAAGAATTATTTATTTGTATCTTTTTTGCCATTTTATATTAGTAAATCCTCAACAAGGACACTTAGTGGCAGAAAATAGTGGAAGTGAGCACAAGGCAGATCTGCTTGTTGGTTATTGGCAACTCAGCACAAAATGGTATGAAAAGAGTCTGGAGGTACGTGGGTGGCTCAGTAAGTTAAGTGACCAACTCTTGATTTTGGCTCAGGTCATGATCTCACAGTTCAAGAGATTGAGCCCCATGTTGGGCTCTGTGCTGACAGTGCACAGAGCCTGCTTGGAATTCTCAGTCTCCCTCTCTCTCTGCCCCTCCCCCACTTGAAGTCTCAGTCTCTCTCTCTCAAAATAAACTTTATAATACATACATACATAGAAAGAGAACCTATATTAAACTTAGGGTCTGAACTGCTTTTGCTGCTCCTTTTATCTACTACTACAGAACAAATACAAGTTGTTTGCATAATCCTATTCTCTACTGTTTCAATTTACCTGGCATTACCTGGCCCTTTGTTATTTTTATATGGCTTCAGTAAGACCTATGTTTTGTGTTTAACACCTTGTAGTCAACTAGAAACTCTGAGGAAGAAAGTCCACATTTTAAGTGGACTTGCTATATGAGTCTAAACTTTTTTTAGGGAAAAAGATATCTGTCCATTATGGATGTCAGCTCAGTTCCTCCTTCTTCCCTTTTCTTTAATAATGCCCTTGTTTACCCAGTGTATTTGATAATCTTGAAATATGATCAATCTATAAATGAATTAATTTAATTAACAGATAAGAAGGTATTTTCGTGTAGTTAAATAATGAGTATCAATTACCAAGTCTAAAGTTTCCTTCAAAATAGTGGTCACTACCTATATAAAAATGAAAATAAATTAATAACTTTACATATAAATGGATCTAATTAGCATAATGTTGTGACTTACAAAAGCAATTATGGATAGAACAGTATGGAATATAAAATAAATTAGCTTCATAGAACTCTATATATAGAAACTAGCTAGTGAGCCACATTTTAATTCATTCCCAGTTGGTTAACTAAAGGCACTTTTATTGTAGGAAACTTATTGATAAATACTTCTTGTTTCACATATCACCTTTCAGAACATAAATATCAAACTATATAAAAAATACCTACATATACATTAAACTTTGACACTGTAACAATCTATTCCTGATGACTGTAGTGTCTACAGGTAGCTTCTCTCAGAACTGTTACAGCACTTACTGTCAGTACTGCATAGCCCACAGATTCTTCACTTTTTGTCATTTTTTAAAATAGCATTTTCTTATTTCTTTATGAATACACACAAGGAACAGACAGAACATGACTAAGGGACAGAACATGACTAAGAGAAAGCCCTTTTTCTTCTCACTATAAGTGATATTTTTATCTTTCATCATCTTTTTGCTGATAATTTCCTATTTATTTATTTAACATAATATCTTGTCAAATTGGTTTCCATACAACACCCAGTGCTCATCCCCACAAGTGCCTTCCTCCATGCCCATCACCCACTTTCCCCTCTCCTCAACCCCCCTTCAGCCCTCAGTCTCTTCTCAGTCCTTAAGAGTCTCTTATGGCTTGTTTCCCTCCCTCTCTGTAACTTTTTTTTTCCACTTCCCCTCACCCATGGTCTTCTGATAATGTTCTCAAGACCAACATATGAGTGAAAATATATGGTATCTGTCTTTCTCTGCCTGACTTATTTCACTTAGCATAATACCCTCCACTTCCTTCCACATTGCTGCAAATGGTCAGATTTCATTCTTTCTCATTGCCAAGTAGTATTCCATTGTATATATAAACCACATCTTCTTTATCCATTCGTCAGTTGATGGACATTTATGTTCTTTCCATAATTTGGCTATTGTTGAAAGTGCTGCTATAAACATTGAAGTACAAGTGACCCTATGCATCAGTGACCCTGTACAAGTGACCCTGTATGCCTTGGGTAGATTCCTAGCAGTGCTATTGCTGGGTCATAAAGTAGTTCTATTTTTAATTTTTTGAGGAATATCCACACTGTTTTCCAGAGCTGCTGCACCAGTTTGCATTCCCACCAGCAGTGCAAAAGGGTTGCCATTTCTCCGACATCCTTGCCAGCATCTATAGTTTCCTGATTTGTTCATTTTAGCCACTCTGACCGGCATAAGGTGCCATCTCAGTGTAGTTTTGATTTGTATTTCCCTGATGATGAGTGACGTTGAGCATCTTTTCATGTGCCTGTTGGCCATCTGGATGTCTTCTTTGGAAAAGTGTCTATTCATGTCTTCTGCCATTTCTTCACTGAATTATTTGTTTTGCGGTTGTGGAGTGTGGTGAGTTCTTTACAAATTTTGGATACTAGCCCTTTATCTGATGTGTCATTTGCAAATACCTTTTTTCGTTCTGTCAGTTGCCTTTTAGTTTTGTTGACTGTTTCCTTTGCAGTGCAGGGGCTTTTTATCATGATGAGGTCCCAGTAGTTCATTTTTGCTTTTAATTCCATTGCCTTTGGAGATGTGTCAAGTAAGAAATTGCTGCAGCTGAGGTCAAAGAGGTTTTTTCCTGCTTTCTCCTCTAGGGTTTTGATGCAGTTTCCTGTCTCATATTCAGGTCATTTATCCATTTTGAGTTTATTTTTGTGAATGGTGTAGAAAGTGGTTTAGTTTCATTCTTCTGCATGTTGCTGTCCAGTTCTCCAGGCACCATTTGTTAAAGAGACTGTCTTTTTTCCATTGGACACTGTTTCCTGCTTTGTCAAAGATTAGTTGGCCATACATCTATGGATCCAATTCTGGAATCTCTATTCTATCCATTAGTCTATGTGTCTGTTTTTGTGATAATACCATACTGTCTTGATGATTACAGCTTTGTAGTAGAGGCTAATGTCTGGGATTGTGATGCCTCCCGCTTTGCTTTTCTTCTTCAATATTACATAGGCTATTCAGAGTCTTTTGTGCTTCCATACAAATTTTAGGATTGCTTGTTCTAGCTTTGAGAAGAATGCTGGTGTAATTTTGATTGGAATTGCATTGAATGTGTAGATTGCTTTGGGTACTATTGACATTTTAACAGTATTTATTCTTCCAATCCATGAGCATGGAATGATTTTCCATTTATTTGTATCTTCAATTTCCTTCATAAGCTTTCTATAGTTTTCAGCATACAGATCTTTTACATCTTTAGTTAGGTTTATTCCTAGGTATTTTATGGTTCTAGGTGCAATTGTGAATGTGATCAGTTTCTTTTTTTCTCTTTCTGTTGCTTCATTATTGGTTTATAAAAATGCAACCGATTTCTGTACATTAATTTTGTACCCTGCGACTTTGCTGAATTCATGCATCATTTCTAGCAGACTTTTGGTGGAGTCTGTCGGGTTTTCCATGTAGAGTATCATGTCATCTGCAAAAAGTGAAAGTTTGACCTCATCTTTGCCAATTTTGATGCCTTTGATTTCCTTTTGTTGTCTGAGTGCTGAGCTTAGGACTTCCAACACTATGTTAAACAACAGTGGTGAGAGTGGACATCCCTGTCATGTTCCTGATCTCAGGGGGAAAGCTCTCAGTTTTTCTCCATTGAGGATGATATTAGCTGTGGGCTTCTCATAAATGGCTGCTACGATGTTTAAGTATGTTCCTTCTATCCCGACTTTCTTGAGGGTTTTCACCAAGAAAGGATGTTGTATTTTGTCAAATGCTTTCTCTACATCTATTGACTGGACCATATGGTTCATTCTTCCAGAATGAGTCTGGAAGTTTTCCTTCCTTTTCTATTTTTTGGAACAGTTTGAGAAGAATAGGTATTAACTCTTCTTTAAGTGTCTGGAAGAATTACCCAGGGAAGCCATTTGGTCCAGGACTCTTATTTGTTGGGAAATTTTTGATAACTGATTCAATTTCTTCACTAGTTATGGGGCTGTTCAAAGTTTCTATTTCTTCCTGTTTGAGTTTTGGTAGTGTGTGTTTAGGAATTTGTCTGTCTTCCAGGTTGTCCAGTTTGTTGGCAAACAGTTTTTCATAGTATTCCCTGATAATTGCTTGTATTTCTGAGGGATTGGTTGCAATAAATCCCTTTTCATTCATGATTTTATCTATTTGGATCCTCTCTCTTTTCTTTTTGAGAAGCTGGGCTAAAGGTTTAACAATTTTGTTTATTTTTTCAAAACACCAACTCTTGGGTTTCATTGATCTGTTCTACTTTTTGTTTTGGATTCTATATTGTTTATTTTTGCTCTGATCTTTATTATTTCTATTCTGCTGCTGGGTTTGGGATGTCTTTGCTTCTAGTTCCTTTAGGTGTGCTGTTAGATTTTGTATTTGGGATTTTTCTTGTTTCTTGAAATAGGCCTCGATTGCAATGCATTTTCCTCTTATGACTGCCTTTGCTGCATACCAAAAGTTTTGGATTGTTGTGGTTTCCTTTTCATTTGTTTCCATATATCTTTTAATTTCTTCTCTAACTGCCTGGTTGACCCATTCATACTTTAGTAGGATGTTCTTTAACCTCCATGCTGGGGCGCCTGGGTGGTGCAGTCGGTTAAGCGTCCGACTTCAGCCAGGTCACGATCTCGCGGTCCGGGAGTTCGAGCCCCGCGTCAGGCTCTGGGCTGATGGCTCGGAGCCTGGAGCCTGTTTCCGATTCTGTGTCTCCCTCTCTCTCTGCCCCTCCCCCGTTCATGCTCTGTCTCTCTCTGTCCCAAAAATAAATAAACGTTGAAAAAAAAAATTAAAAAAAAAAAAAAAAAAAGAAAAAAAAATTTAACCTCCATGCTTTTGGAGGCTTTCCAGACTTTTTGCTGTGGTTAATTTCAAGTTTCATAGCATTGTGACCTGAAAGTGTGCATGGTATGATCTCAATTAATTTATATTTATTGAGGGCTGTTTTGTGACCCAGTATGTGATCTATCTTGGAGAATGTTCCATGTGCATTTGAGAAGACAGTATATTCTGCTGCTTTGGGATGAAAAACTCTGAATATATCTGTCAAGTCCATCTGGTCCAATGTATCATTCAGAGCCACTGTTTCCTTATTGATTTGATGTGTGGATGATCTCTCCATTTCTGTAAGTGGAGTATTAACGCCCCCTGCAGTTACCGCATTCTTACTGATAAGATTGCTTATGTTTGTGATTGCTTTATATATTTGGGTGCTACCGAATTTGGTGCATAGATATTTATAATTGTTACTTCTTCCTGATGGATACACCCTGTAATTATTATATAATGCCCTTCTTCATCTCTTGTTACAACCTTTAATTTAAAGTCTAGTTTGTCTGATATAAGTATGGTGGCTACTCCAGCTTTCTTTTGACTTCCAGTAGCATGATATGATAGTTCTCCATCCCCTCACTTTCAATCTGAACGTGTCCTCAGGTCTGAAATGAGTCTCTTGTAGACAGCAAATAGATGGGTCTTGTTTTTTATCCGTTCTGATACCCTATGTCTTTTGATTGGAGCATTTAGTCCATTTACATTGTGTTATTATTGAAAGTTATGGGTTTAGAGTCATTGTGATATCTGTAGGTTTCATGCTTGTAGTGATGTCTCTTGTACTTTGTGGTCCTTGCAACATTTTAGTCACACGGTCCCCTTTAGGATCTCTTGTAGGGCTGGTTTATTGGTGATGAATTCCTTCAGTATTTGTTTGTTTGGGGAAACCTGCTATCTCTCCTTCTATTCTGAATAACAAGCCTGCTGGATAAAGGATTCTTGGCTGCATATTTTCCTGTTCATCACATTGAAGAGTACCTGTCATTTCTTTCTGGCCTGCCAAGTTTCAGTAGATAGGTCTGCTACTACCCTTATGCTTCTACCTTTGTATGTTAAGGCCTGTTTATCCCTAGCTGCTTTCAGAATTATCTCTTAATGCTTGTATTTTGCTAGTTTCACTGTGATATGTTACGCAGAAGATTGATTCAAGTTATGTCTGAAGGGAGTTCTCTGTGCCTCTTGGATTTCAATGTCTGTTTCCTTCCCTAGATTGGGAAAGTTCTCAGCTATGATTTGCTCAAGTACACCTTCAGCCCCTCTCTTCTTCTTCTTCTGGAATTCCTATGATATGGATATTGTTCCATTTGATTGCATCACTTAGTTCTCTAATTCTCCCCTCTCAATTCTGGATTTTTTTTTTATCTTTTTCTCAGCTTCCTCTTTTTCCATAATTTTATCTTCTAAATCACCTATCCTCCCCTCTGCCTCTTTAATCTGTGCTGTGGCCATCTCCATTTTCCACCTCATTTATAGCATTTTTTAATTCATCATGACTATTTTTTAGTTCCTTGATCTCTGCAGTAATAGATTCTCTGCTGTCTTCTATGCCCTTTTCAAGCCCAGTGATTAATCTTACGACTATTATTCCAAACTCTTGTTCAGTTATACTGCTTATATCTGTTTTGATCAATTCTTTAGCTGTCATTTCTTCCTGGAATTTCTTTTGAGGGGAATTCTTCCGTTTCATCATTTTGGGTAGTTTTCTGTCCCTTATAAGTTTTGAAATCTTGTTATGTGCTCTGCACCTGCGAGCACTGCTATATTAAAGGTGGACAGGGGTCATACACTGTCCAGGGCCTGGCCCTTCAGGAGGTGTTTTTTGGAGTGTTACTTCCTCTCTGTTGTGACTTTGGTTATTTTATTTCTCTGCTCGTAGTGATGTTTTGGACCCTCCATGAGGTGTGCTTTGATTTGTTCCTTGAAGTGGTCCTATAGCACATCAAGAATGTCCCGGTGTCTCCCTCTTAGATTCAGTCTCTTTTCCTCCCAGACTCTTGGCATTCAGTCCTTTAGCTTCAGCACTTCTTTGAGAGATGTGGGAAGTACAGATCCCCCTACTTCTCCACCATGTTGGCCTGCCTCCCAGAGCAACACTCAAAGTATCTCAGTTTACACGCGAAACCCTGGGCAGCAAGGCATGCACTGGGATGGCCTCCCCAACTGCCTCACTGGTCGCACAGTGTTGATGGGGGAGGGGAGAAGAGGAAAAAATGGTTGTTTCCCACCAAAGGCCCAGATCCCAAAGCAGTGCTCCACAGAGGCTCTGTCAGCTTTGGTGAAGAAGACCTTATCTGATCACTCCCTCCAGCTTGTACAAGATGAAGCAGTGCAAGGTAGGAGTTCTTCACTGACCGTTGCCACCAACTCTCACCCTAATGGCAGTGGCCTAATTTCCAAATTTCTGTCTCAAGATCTGAAGTATATGTAACACCACACTTTGATGTCTCACAGGCATCTCAAATTTAAAATATGTGAAATGAAATTCTTGATTGTCTTTCCCATACTTATGCATTTAGTAAATGGTATCAATATCCACCCAGATGATCTATCTAGAAGTTTTAAACATTAACAACCAATACAAGTTAACAGATCTTTTTTCAATTCTTCAAAAATCCAATCTCCTTTCTCTGTGAAGGCTTCTTCCCCTGTTTCACAATGCTTTACCTCCAGTTATTTGAAAGATACTTCTCCTCATCCTACAGGTCTCAGGTTAAATATTATCCCTAAAGAAGGCTTCTGTGACTATTCTACCTACAGTAAGTTTGTCTCACTACTACTGGTATTTTCCATAAGGTCTTTATTTATTTTCTGTGCAGCATTTCCATAATTTCTATTTGTGTGATTATATCTTTAATCTGTTTTTCCCACTAGACCAAAAGATCTATGAATACAGGGGTCATGTCCATTTTGTCACCATTAGTTCCACAATGTCCAAAAAAACTAAATATTTATTCAATACATATGAATGGTTAAGTCAAGAAACAAGTCTATTCCTCAAATTCACAAATAGGACATTATTTTTATGTTTCTGAAATACCACTTGATGAATTAGCAAAGCAAAATTTAATTATTAATCATCTGATTTCTAAAGCTTCATGATAAATTATATTTTTTTTGTACTACTCAGATAGTAAGCTATTAGAAGGCAATGTAGAGTCAATAAAGTTTACAACTACACTTTAAAATGAACATAGGACCGTACCATGTTTTGCTATGATGCACCTCTCAAGTAATGTGTTCTTTTCAGGACAGACAATAACAATGAGCAAGAATTTATCTCTTCAAATAACTTTTAATGATTTTATCATTCTGAAAACACAGAATATCCAATTTTCAAAAAAGGAAAAAAGTTATGTATACTGTAAAAAGTTATGTATACTGTAAAAAGTATACTACCTGTTACCCAAACACTTAATTTCCCTCCCCCAAAATAGTCATTATTATCAGTCTTTTTGTGTATCCTTCCAGGATATCCCATGCACACGGCCTTGTTATCTGCCCTTTCCAGATTTGAAATCAAATATTTTTTCAAGGATCCCTGGTTATTTTTCATGGAAAATAGTTTTTCAAGACCACAATTTGGGCACCAAGGATGATCATTCCTATTGGATTGATCTTTGTTTCTAGGCCTTTTCATCTGACAGAGCTAGGAAATATTTGTTTTATTTTAAAAGACAGAAATCATCACATGTTCTTGTGATACTTTTAATTCACATTCAGTACTATAGGGTTTTAATTTAACCTCTTTTATCTTATATTCATATTTCCTTTCTCCTATGCCTGGTTCTCAAAGGGATCCAAAGATGATAAAATTAGAATACTACATATTTACTCATGTTTTTTTTTAATCCCACAGTCCACACGTAACAGTCTCAGAATAACAATACTAATATTATTGCCAACAATATAATTTCTATAAATGGTTTTAAGGTTTCTTTTTTTTCAGTTCTTTTTTTCTATACATCACTGGAGGAGTAAGGCCTAATTGCTGTGCTTTCAAGTCACTTAGAATACTTCCTCTCTGATTGTGCCACCAATTAAATACACTTTGAGGTTCAATTTGATTCTAATTCTCTTTTTTTTTTTTACAGTAGTAAAATTTATCAGTCTTTCTTGTCATGATTTCTTGGTTTTGTGTCATCCCCTGAGGACCTTCTTCATTCCAAGAGTATTTTATATTTTTAAATATTCATTCATGTTTTCTTCTTGTACTTTTGTGGTTTCATATAAACATTGAAACTTTGATCTTTATGGAATTTATAGTAGAGAGCAGGAATCCATTTTAATTCCAGTGGCTACCTGGTTTTCTCAACACCATTTACTGAATGATCTTTTTTTTGTTTGTTTGTTTTTCCTCAGAGAGTATAAATACCACCATTTATTAAGAGTCTGGACTCATAACAGTGGTTTTCACTGGCAGAAGAGTCCATGACAATGGCTGAGAGCATCTGCTGGCACTGGCACTAGTGCTAGTACCTAAAGTAGGACTATTCCTATGGCAGAATCTTAGCCATGTGGATCCTTGTTTTCTGCCCAACCTAGATGCTCTAGCTTTAACACTGATTTAATCACTTCAATTTTTTTCAATTTTGTTTTATTTTGTTTTTAATCAAAGTACCATTGACTATTTGCAGTCAAGAATCATAACTTATACAACATGATTTTTCTCCAGTGAGCATTCCCCAAGTTGCAGCCTTTGTCTCTCTGCTCTACATTTTGTAGCTAATTTTTTTAATGTTTATTTATTTGAGAGTGGGGGAGGGTCAGAGAGAGAGAGAGAGAGAGAGAGAGAGAAGAAGAGAGAGAATCCCAAGCAGGCTCCGCACTCTTAGCACAGAGTTCAGTGTGGGGCTTGATATCACAAATCCTGGGATCATGACCTGAGCTGAAATCAAGAGTCAAATGCTTAACTGATTGAACCACCCAGGTGCCCCACCTGTCAATGACTGTAATTATCAGAATTTCACTACCGTCTCTAGTAACTGAATCCTAATATACCATGAGCTCATATCACCTCATTATTTTTACATTTTTCATTTCAGAGAGTAAACATACATACAGTTGGTTATCTTAACATTTTAAAACTATATTTCTCATTATTTTTCTAGAAATATCCCAAAGCTTTAAAGGATAGCATGGGGTGCTAACAGAAAAGCAAGCAGAATGGTTAGAAAAAGACAGGAGAAATGGCAGGAAATAAGGATGGATTAGGAGACAAAGGTCAAATCGCAGTTTGATTTTTTTAGAGAGTTAATATTTAACAGTGTAGAAACTAAACAACCACTGAATAATTTCAAGCTTGAATGACATGATCAGATTTTTGTGTTAGAAGAATCACTTTGGCAGCACTGAAAAAAGTATGCGGGATGACATGAGATTATTTTTTTTGTTTTTAAACAAAGTTTTTCATTCAAATAGATTTAGGGCCTTACTATATATTCTGAATAGTTTTATACAAATTATTAACCCAATGCTATACTTTGGAGCCATATACAAAGGTATAGCTGCCAATGAATTTGTAAAATTTATGAGTGTGATTTTACAGAACTCATAATATGAATATAAGATTGTTTACCAACTGTTACCTTAAAGATGACATAGACAATATGGTTTCTAATACAATACAATCATTAACTGAATTATAACTTATCATTTATTTACTATCTATCATGTACAATTTGACAAGCAGATAAAATATGCATTTAGAAAATCACTGCACCATTTGGAATATATACAGGTTACCTATCATATAATCTAAAGTTAAACTGAGCATATAAGAGCTCATAAACTACAGGGCTCATAGCTACTTAGGGGCTACACTTCAATCAGTTTGGTTTTACTTGTATGAAAACAATAATATAAACCCCTTTTTTGAAAAAAGGAAATATAAAAATCAGAAATACGAGTTTCATCTTATAAAAGGAATAAGATTTTATTAGAGACAAACTGTAAACAAAATCAGTTGACCTAAAAAGTATTTTGGTTTATTTGAATGCTAAAAGATCTATTTGTGATATTCATAAAGAAAGGTATGTTTAGCCATGCCCTAATCTTTTTAATGTTTATTTATTTATTTTTGAAAGAGAGACTGAGAGAGAGAGCAGAGGGGCAGAGAGAGAGGGAGAGAGAGAATCCCAACCAGGCTCTATGCTCTCAATGCAGAGCCCATCACAGGGCTTGATCTCATGAACTGTGACATCATGACCTGAGCCGAAATCAAGAGTCAAGAGTCAGAAACTTGACCAACTGAGTCACGCAGGTGTCCCTGCCCTATTCTTTAAGTAAGAGATCTCTGTTGTGTTAGCCTATGGTTCACTGAGAAAAAAGACTCTCTTGCTGTGCTGTTTCACTAAAGAAGTCCATCTTTACCACTGTGAAATGTTAATATGTTAATAAATCATGCCATCCTCTGCATGATTTTGAGGAGTCATAAAATATGGCTAGTATAGGAGATAAATTGCACTTATGGTTAATCACTTAAAATGTAATAAATTGTCACAAACAGGTGCTTTTATCCTTTTCTGTCTCTTTAGATTTAGTTCTTCAAAAACTACTGAAAAACTAAATACAACAAAAAACAAACCCAGAGCAGGTTTTAGTTACTTAGTAGGTTTTGTAATTTTTTGTCCCCTTTATGTAGAATACAAATTTATATAAGTATAAATGTACTTTTGAATGTTTTTAAACCTAAACACAACATGGAGTTGTATTTCACCAGGACTGGCTGGTCCTCTGCATTCCCAGAACTAGCCAATCTTTACACAGAATTTTCAAATAACTGCTGTGAAAACAGAAACTCCATTAGGTTAAGGACAGGCTATACTACTGATACTCAGTATGCAGAGACACAGAGATTAAACAGGCCATAGAAGTAGAAATGCCAATTAGGGACATTCTAAATGACAGGGAGAGATAATCCAGACAAACTATCAAAGAAATTTGTCAGTCTATAAACAGCTGAAATCCCATTCCATGAAAGGCAAAGTATGACACAGAGTAAAGAGGAAGTTAATTTAATAGTAGGCAACAGGAAGACGTACAGGTGATCAGGCTGGGCAGAGGCCTACGAGGCCTAATAGAAAGTTGTAGAATTCCACCTTTAAGAAATCATGAAAAGCAAAATCCTAGTATTCAAAATAGCAACTTAGGCTAGAAGGAACTAGGATACTATGCAAGAAAACAAGTCATCTATTAATTAATTTATAGATGAAAACACAGGGATTCAACTATTAGAAACAGATATAAGGGGCCTGATTAAAGAGATCAAAGCAAAAGCTTAGTTACTAAAATCAATGTACTAAGACAAAGTAATGCCAAGAATATGTTGATGCTAAGGTCATAAAATCCTGACCCTGAGTTCCTTATAGTAGCTGTTCTTAAATACAGAACTGTTACCAGTGACTGGAGAAGGGCTAAACATAAATGTGGTATTAAGGAACTTAAGTAATGAAATATAAAAGAATCATCAGTCTAAGGCTTACACTTAATACTAATTCAAGCCCTATTCTTGTTGTCACTCCAGAATTCAAGCTTTAAGTATGACTGCTCCCTCTGCCTGAAAAAAATTAGTTGACGTAAAATTATGGACACAGGTTATCATAAAACTCTGCAAATCTCTACCATATGGGAAACTGAGATGTTGTACCATTTTTTTTTTGCAGGCGATATGGCAATAAATGCATGACAAGAACATTCAGAAATATGCTCTCTGTGGTGAGCTGACAAAGTAGGCGACTATAAGGACTTTACAAAATAAAATGAAAAATACTAATAATGTGAACAATTGAGAAATTTCATGGTTGGTGAGAGGAGAGTAATATTATAATTAGAAAAAAATCAGGGAAAATTCTTCTGTAGAAAATAGATGGATCAACTACTTCCCTTTTGGTCCCATGGCCAATACTCCATAATCTCATATTCATGAAGATATCAACCTAGAATGTCACAAGTCCACAACAGAGCTGCTCTATCAGGATGATGTGAACTAAATGTCCACAAAGAACTGGGACTTTTTCTTGTATTCTAACTTTAAGTATATTGACTTTAATGTTCTTTTTATAACCTTATAAGATTCCTTTCTACTGACCCTGAGTTTCTGGCCCTAAAAAATATCTGTTGAATAAATAATAAATGTATTAATGAAGAATATAAAAGCATGAAAACATAAATATGTAACTAAAGCATACTGGAGATGGTACTCCCTACCAAGGTTGGTGGCATTTAATCATGTTAAGAAAAAAAGTCTTGGGGCGCCTGGGTGGCTCAGTCGGTTAAGCGTCCGACTTCAGCTCAGGTCACGATCTCGCGGTCCGCGAGTTCGAGCCCCGCGTCGGGCTCTGGGCTGATGGCTCAGAGCCTGGAGCCTGCTTCCGATTCTGTGTCTCCCTCTCTCTCTGCCCCTCCCCCGTTCATGCTCTGTCTCTCTCTGTCTCAAAAATAAACAAACATTAAAAAAAAAAAAAAAGAAAAAAAGTCTTGGATTAAAAGACAATTAAAAAGTTATGCAGAGGGCGCCTGGGTGGCGCAGTCGGTTGGGCGTCCGACTTCAGCCAGGTCACGATCTCGCGGTCCGTGAGTTCGAGCCCCGCGTCAGGCTCTGGGCTGATGGCTCGGAGCCTGGAGCCCGTTTCCCATTCTGTGTCTCCCTCTCTCTCTGCCCCTCCCCCGTTCATGCTCTGTCTCTCTCTGTCCCAAAAATAAATAAACGTTGAAAAAAAAATTAAAAAAAAAAAAAAAGTTATGCAGAAAATACACACTCAAAGAGAAAAAAAAATCTACCTAAAGTGAGAATCTGAGTCCTCCTAGCTGACACAGGAATGGAACCAAATTAAATTTGCACTAATGCAAGGAGTTTGAAATTAATAACGCTCCTCCTTCTTCTCTCTCTTTTTTAAATAAATGAATTCTCATTTGACTGACAGAAAAATTCAAAGCATCCATAAAAAAAGGGATCTGGTAAAAACCATCACACCTAAACACACAATATAATAAAATATGACTTTTAACATTGTAACCACTTAGATTTAGAATGGTTATAAATTTCCCATGTATCCTAAAAGTAACATGCAATTTAAATGGCAGCATAGTCATCAATTTTTTAATATTTTTTTTTTCTTGCAACTTTTTGTAAGTTTTTTTTTTTATAATATGAAATTTATTGACAAATTGGTTTCCATACAACACCCAGTGCTCATCCCAAAAGGTGCCCTCCTCAATACCCATCACCCACCCTCCCCTCCCTCCCACCCCCCATCAACCCTCAGTTTGTTCTCAGTTTTTAACAGTCTCTTATGCTTTGGCTCTCTCCCACTCTAACCTCTTTTTTTTTTTTTTTTTTTTTTTCCTTCCCCTCCCCCATGGGTTCCTGTTAAGTTTCTCAGGATCCACATAAGAGTGAAACCATATGGTATCTGTCTTTCTCTGTATGGCTTATTTCACTTAGCATTACACTCTCCAGTTCCATCCACGTTGCTACAAAAGGCCATATTTCATTTTTTCTCATTGCCACGTAGTATTCCATTGTGTATATATACCACAATTTCTTTATCCATTCATCAGTTGATGGACATTTAGGCTCTTTCCATAATTTGGCTATTGTTGAGAGTGCTGCTATGAACATTGGGGTACAAGTGCCCCTATGCATCAGTACTCCTGTATCCCTTGGATAAATTCCTAGCAGTGCTATTGCTGGGTCATAGGGTAGGTCTATTTTTAATTTTCTGAGGAACCTCCACACTGCTTTCCAGAGCGGCTGCACCAATTTGCATTCCCACCAACAGTGCAAGAGGGTTCCCGTTTCTCCACATCCTCTCCAGCATCTATAGTCTCCTGATTTGTTCATTTTAGCCACTCTGACTGGCGTGAGGTGATACCTGAGTGTGGTTTTGATTTGTATTTCCCTGATAAGGAGCGACGTTGAACATCTTTTCATGTGCCTGTTGGCCATCTGGATGTCTTCTTTAGAGAAGTGTCTATTCATGTTTTCTGCCCATTTCTTCACTGGGTTATTTGTTTTTCGGGTGTGGAGTTTGGTGAGCTCTTTATAGATTTTAGATACTAGCCCTTTGTCCGATATGTCATTTGCAAATATCTTTTCCCATTCCGTTGGTTGCCTTTTAGTTTTGTTGGTTGTTTCCTTTGCTGTGCAGAAGCTTTTTATCTTCATAAGGTCCCAGTAATTCACTTTTGCTTTTAATTCCCTTGCCTTTGGGGATGTGTCGAGTAAGAGATTGCTACGGCTGAGGTCAGATAGGTCTTTTCCTGCTTTCTCCTCTAAGGTTCTGATGGTTTCCTGTCTCACATTTAGGTCCTTTATCCATTTTGAGTTTATTTTTGTAAATGGTGTGAGAAAGTGGTCTAGTTTCAACCTTCTGCATGTTGCTGTCCAGTTCTCCCAGCACCATTTGTTAAAGAGACTGTCTTTTTTCCATTGGATGTTCTTTCCTGCTTTGTCAAAGATGAGTTGGCCATACGTTTGTGGGTCTAGTTCTGGGGTTTCTATTCTATTCCATTGGTCTGTGTGTCTGTTTTTGTGCCAATACCATGCTGTCTTGATGATGACAGCTTTCTGGTAGAGGCTAAAGTCTGGGATTGTGATGCCTCCTGCTTTGGTCTTCTTCTTCAAAATTCCTTTGGCTATTCGGGGCCTTTTGTGGTTCCATATGAATTTTAGGATTGCTTGTTCTAATTTCGAGAAGAATGCTGGTGCAATTTTGATTGGGATTGCATTGAATGTGTAGATAGCTTTGGGTAGTATTGACATTTTGACAATATTTATTTTTCCAATCCATGAGCAGGGAATGTCTTTCCATTTCTTTAAATCTTCTTCAATTACCTTCATAAGCTTTCTATAGTTTTCAGCATACAGATCCTTTACATCTTTGGTTAGATTTATTCCTAGGTATTTTATGCTTCTTGGTGCAATTGTGAATGGGATCATTTTCTTTATTTGTCTTTCTGTTGCTTCGTTGTTAGTGTATAAGAATGCAACTGATTTCTGTACATTGATTTTGTATCCTGCAACTTTGCTGAATTCATGTATCAGTTCTAGCAGACTTTTGGTGGAGTCTATCGGATTTTCCATGTATAATATCATGTCGTCTGCAAAAAGTGAAAGCTTGACTTCATCTTTGCCAATTTTGATGCCTTTGATTTCCTTTTGTTGTCTGATGGCTGATGCTAGAACTTCCAGCACTATGTGAAACAACAGCGGTGAGAGTGGGCATCCCTGTCGTGTTCCTGATCTCAGGGAAAAAGCTCTCAGTTTTTCCCCGTTGAGGATGATGTTAGCTGTGGGCTTTTCATATATGGCTTTTATGATCTTTAAGTATGTTCCTTCTATGCCGACTTTCTCAAGGGTTTTTATTAAGAAAGGGTGCTGGATTTTGTCAAAGGCCTTTTCTGCATCGATTGACAGGATCATATGGTTCTTCTCTTTTTTTTTTTGTTAATGTGATGTATCACGTTGATTGATTTGCGAATGTTGAACCAGCCCTGCATCCCAGGAATGAATCCCACTTGATCATGGTGAATAATTCTTTTTATATGCTGTTGAATTCGATTTGCTAGTATCTTATTGAGAATTTTTGCATCCATATTCATCAGGGATATTGGCCTGTAGTTCTCTTTTTTTACTGGGTCTCTGTCTGGTTTAGGAATCAAAGTAATACTGGCTTCATAGAATGAGTCTGGAAGTTTTCCTTCCCTTTCTATTTCTTGGAATAGCTTGAGAAGGATAGGTATTATCTCTGCTTTAAACGTCTGGTAGAACTCCCCTGGGAAGCCATCTGGTCCTGGACTCTTATCTGGTGGGAGATTTTTGATAACCGATTCAATTTCTTCGCTGGTTATGGGTCTGTTCAAGCTTTCTATTTCCTCCTGATTGAGTTTTGGAAGAGTGTGGGTGTTCAGGAATTTGTCCATTTCTTCCAGGTTGTCCAATTTGTTGGCATATAATTTTTCATAGTATTCCCTGAGAATTGTTTGTATCTCTGAGGGATTGGTTGTAATAATTCCATTTTCATTCATGATTTTATGTATTTGGGTCATCTCCCTTTTCTTTTTGAGAAGCCTGGCTAGAGGTTTGTCAATTTTGTTTATTTTTTCAAAAAACCAACTCTTGGTTTCGTTGATCTGCTCTACAGTTTTTTTAGATTCTATATTGTTTATTTCTGCTCTGATCTTTATTATTTCTCTTCTTCTGCTGGGTTTAGGCTGCCTTTGCTGTTCTGCTTCTATTTCCTTTAGGTGTGCTGTTAGATTTTGTATTTGGGATTTTTCTTGTTTCTTGAGATAGGCCTGGATTGCAATGTATTTCCCTCTCAAGACTGCCTTCGCTGCGTCCCAAAGCGTTTGGATTGTTGTATTTTCATTTTCGTTTGTTTCCATATACTTTTTGATTTCTTCTCTAATTGCCTGGTTGACCCACTCATTCGTTAGTAGGGTGTTCTTTAACCTCCATGCTTTTGGAGGCTTTCCAGACTTTTTCCTGTGGTTGATTTCAAGCTTCACAGCATTGTGGTCTGAAAGTATGCATGGTATAATTTCAATTCTTTTATACTTATGAAGGGCTGTTTTGTGACCCAGTATATGATCTATCTTGGAGAATGTTCCATGTGCACTCGAGAAGAAAGTATATTCTGTTGCTTTGGGATGCAGAGTTCTAAATATATCTGTCAAGTCCATCTGATCCAATGTCTCACTCAGGGCCCTTGTTTCTTTACTGACCGTGTGTCTAGATGATCTATCCTTTTCTGTAAGTGGGGTGTTAAAGTCCCCTGCAATTACCACATTCTTATCAATAAGGTTGCTTCTGTTTATGAGTAATTGTTTTATATATTTGGGGGCTCCGGTATTCGGCACATAGACATTTATAATTGTTAGCTCTTCCTGATGGATAGACCCTGTAACTATTATATAATGTCCTTCTTCATCTCTTGTTACAGCCTTTAATTTAAAGTCTAGTTTGTCTGACATAAGTATGGCTACTCCAGCTTTCTTTTGGCTTCCAGTAGCATGATAAATAGTTCTCCATCCCCTCACTCTGAATCTAAAGGTGTCCTCAGGTCTAAAATGAGTCTCTTGTAGACAGCAAATAGATGGGTCTTGTTTTTTTATCCATTCTGATACCCTATGTCTTTTGGTGGGCGCATTTAATCCATTTACATTCAGTGTTATTATAGAAAGATACGGGTTTAGAGTCATTGTAATGTCTGTATGTTTTATGCTTGTAGTGATGTCTCTGGTACTTTGTCTCACAGGGTCCCCCTTAGGATCTCTTGTAGGGCTGGTTTAGTGGTGACAAATTCCTTCAGTTTTTGTTTGTTTGGGAAGACCTTTATCTCTCCTTCTATTCTAAATGAGAGACTTGCTGGATAAAGGATTCTCGGCTGCATATTTTTTCTGTCTAGCACACTGAAAATCTCGTGCCAATTCTTTCTGGCCTGCCAAGTTTCAAAAGAGAGATCAGTCACGAGTCTTATAGGTCTCCCTTTATATGTGAGGGCACGTTTACCCCTTGCTGCTTTCAGAATTTTCTCTTTATCCTTGTATTTTGCCAGTTTCACTATGATATGTCGTGCAGAAGATCGATTCAAGTTACGTCTGAAGGGAGTTCTCTGTGCCTCTTGGATTTCAATGCCTTTTTCCTTCCCCAGTTCAGGGAAGTTCTCAGCTATAATTTCTTCAAGTACCCCTTCAGCACCTTTCCCTCTCTCTTCCTCCTCTGGGATACCAATTATGCGTATATTATTTCTTTTTAGTGTATCACTTAGTTCTCTAATTTTCCCCTCATACTCCTGGATTTTTTTATCTCTCTTTTTCTCAGCTTCCTCTTTTTCCATAACTTTATCTTCTAGTTCACCTATTCTCTCCTCTGCCTCTTCCATCCGAGCCGTGGTGGTTTGCATTTTGTTTTGCATTTCCTTTAAAGAGTTTTTCAGCTCCTCGTGACTGTTCCTTAGTCCCTTGATCTCTGTAGCAAGAGATTCTCTGCTGTCCTGTATACTGTTTTCCAGCCCAGCGATTAATTTTATGACTATTATTCTAAATTCACTTTCTGTTATATTATTTAAATCCTTTTTGATCAGCTCATTAGCTGTTGTTATTTCCTGGAGATTCTTCTGAGGGGAATTCTTCCGCTTGGTCATTTTGGATAGTCCCTGGTGTGGTGAGGACCCGCAGGGCACTTCCCCTGTGCTGTGGTGTATAACTGGAGTTGGTGGGCGGGGCCGCAGTCAGTCCTGATGTCTGCCCCCAGCCCACCGCTGGGGCCACAGTCAGACTGGTGTGTGCCTTCTCTTCCCCTTTCCTAGGGGCGGGATTCCCTGTGGGGTGGGGTGGCCCGTCTGGGCTACTTGCACACTGCCAGGCTTGTGGTGCTGGGGATCTGGCGTATTAGCTGGGGTGGGTAGGCAAGGTGCACGGCGGCAGGGGGGGCAGGCTTAGCTCGCTTCTCCTTAGGTGATCCACTTCAGGAGGGGCCCTGTGGCAGCCGGAGGGAGTCAGATCCGCTGCCGGAGGTTTGGCTCCGCAGAAGCACAGAGTTGGGTGTTTGCGCGGAGCGAGCAATTTCCCCGGCCGGAACCGGTTCCCTTTGGGATTTTGGCTGGGGGATGGGCGGGGGAGATGGCGCTGGCGAGCGCCTTTGTTCCCCGCCAAACTGAGCTCTGTCGTCCAGGGGCTCCGCAGCTCACCCTCCCTTTGTCCTCCAGCCTTCCCGCTTTCCGAGCAGAGCTGTTAACTTATGACCTCCCAGACGCTAAGTCGCGCTTGCTGTCTGAACACAGTCCGTCAGGCCCCTCCGCTTTTGCAAGCCGGACTCGGGGGTTCTGCTTGGCTGGCGAGCCGCCCTTCCGCCCCGGCTCCCTCCCGCCAGTCCGTGGAGCGCGCACCGCCTCGCCGCCCTTCCTACCCTCTTCCGTGGGCCTCTTGTCTGCACTTGGGTCCGGTGACTCCGTTCTGCTAATCCTCTGGCGGTTTTCTGGGTTATATAGGCAGGTGTAGGTGGAATCTAAGTGATCAGCAGGACGCGCGGTGAGCCCAGCGTCCTCCTACGCCGCCATCTTCCCAGAACTCCATAATATTTTAATGTTAATTTAAGGTCCAGTCTCCTAGCAAGCTAGAATATTTTAAATTTTGTATTTGTATATCCTGAGAGCATATTTTATGACTTGTTTTACTTCCTGATAGCTCTTATTATAGTTTTTCAGAAACTGGGTTTATGGCATAAACCCTTTATACATTCTATAAACCCTGTATGTTCCATAGCCAAATGAAGACTTTTCATGGGATTTGACCTTGATATAGATTTCTATAACAACAATGAAACCATTAGGCCTCTTTTGTTCTCTTTCTAGTCAATAGAAAGGAATTGGTACATGTAGCTAACTAAGTAATTGACCATCATCTATGATCTATATAGTAATCTCTACATTCTATAAAAGTTGAAATATATGTATTGCAGTTTATGTTAACGTGATCTTGACTTTGTAAATTACCTGTACTTATTATACATATCTGAATTATACATATTACTGATTTTATGTTGTAGGATGATATATCCGTTAAGAACACTGGCATTACACAAAGCTGGTACAATTCCTGACTCTGATTTATTAGCTATATAGCATTAGAGAGGTTATTCAACTTCTGTGATCCTTGATCTTCTCATCTGAAAAATGGAAAGTTTGAAATAGAGAACTATTAAGGCATTCTGCCTCCTTAATTCTGCTTCCTAACTCTAAAATTCTGCTTCCTTAATTCTGGTGATAAAATGTAACACTACTTAAGCAGGAAGAACAACAAAATGGTATATAAGTAAGGTAGTTTTGGGAACAAGGAAACACACACACACCTCTAAATTACCTAAGGCATTAATCAAAAATACCAAAGTGGTATAAAAGTAAGGTAGTATTCAGAACAAGGAAACACACAACACACACGTGTGCGCACGCATGGATGGACACACACACACACACAAACTGAACTACCCAAGTCATTAAGCAAAAGTTATTTTGATTTAATTATGTGAACAACAGTTGCTTAAATTCTCGTTAACCACTCATGTGAAGATGATATTATTTGCATTCCTTAAATCCTTCTGTGGCTAACCATGTGATAAGGTTAACATGGGATTACTTTTTAAATCGGCCCTTCAAGATCTGGCATATTTTTCTCTCTGACCTAATCTCTACTAACTCCCATTCTTACTCTCAGTGGCCACTACTAACCCTACCAAGCCTACTAAGCCTCTGTTGATTCCTCATACTTGGACTATTACTGCCTATCTCATCTCTTTTTCCCTCCCTACCACTATCTCCAGAGATTTTTGCCTTTTTGTTTTGCTTTCCTAATTTCTACTCATCCTTCAAATTATTGCACTTTATTCCCCTGACTCTCCTCATCGCCCCTCAAGTCAGGAGATATTCGTACATATTTCTGTTAGATGAATAAAAAATAAATGACAAACCTTTAATATTCAAATAAGGTTTCAAATATATTTATAACTTTAAAAATATCAAGGCCCAGATTTCTTTTCAATATTTTCAATTTATAACTTTGATAAATCATTAATACATTTTTCAATTTAGTTTCACATTTCATTATTGAAAGGCTGAAACTAGAATGAGGAAAGGTTTGTGACATTCTGATTCCTTAAAATCATCATATTGTAGCCAAATAGGGCCAGGCACCTTTCAAAATGAGAAGGCAGATATATAGATCCTATTCTTCAAATGCAACTCTATTTGACTTTGGATAAAAGTAATATATATAAAATATATATAAAATATAAAAAATATAAATAAAAATATAAATAAAAAATATAAAAATGTGCCAGAGGAGCACAAAAGAATTCTGGAAATAGGACAAAAAATTAAAGGAAGGGGTAACTGTGCTTTAAGCACAATGTAATTTTTTTAATGTTTATTTATTTCTGAAGGAGAGAGACAGAGCACAAGCGGGGGAGGGGCAGAGAGAGAAGGAGGCAGAATCTGAAGCAGGCTGCAGGCTCTGAGCTGTCAGCACAGAGCCGGATATGGGGCTTGAACTTGTGAACCATGAGATCATGACTTGAGCCAAAGTCAGACGCTTAACCGACTGAGCCACTCAGGAGCCCCAAGCATAATTTAAAGGAAAGCAGAACCTTCAATTCTTGGAGGATTCAGTATATATATACTCTTACAGAAGTAGTATTAGCAAAAGGCAAATCAACCTGATAGCATAGCCATAATTGAAAAAGACATGGGAAAAATGAAAGAGAAGAATGAAGGTAAGGAAATGATGGCCCTGGCAACGTGGTACAACAACTTGCACATGGTAAAGCAGTTCACTTCATACTTAGTGAGATTTTGAAAGGAAAACATATGGACTGTAGAAGAAAAAAGTACAGTTGACTAGTCAGCCAGGTAAGCCTGGTGAACAATAGGGTGACAGATGTCAAAACCAAATGACTCAAAAAGAGAAAAGGTTACAATAAGCTTCATGAAAGTCTGCAAATATACTGCACTTGAATTAGGGTTCCTCAGCAGAGTAAACAGATACTGAAAACCTATTGTCAAAAAGATTATTTTTGGATCAAGAATAAGATATCACTGCAAGAAAGATAGAGGTTAGTGATGTAGATTCTCAAACTATTCTGTTATAAAGTTATGAGATAAAATCAGATTAGACCAATGAAGAGAAAGGACTCATGGGATACTTTCTTAAGATTTTATATATGGAATGCCTCTAAAGGTCAATGTCTGGGAGTTATGATGATAATGATAATATCTTTTGGAAAACAGGAGGATTATTATTGGGAGACGTGGAGAGCAAGATGTTTCTAAATTTGAAGCATTGTTTTAATTCTGTGACAAGCACCTAACCTGAGATTTCAAACACATGAGATTTTTTTTTACCAGGAGAATTCATCTAAATTGCTTCACACAGAATCATGTTTAGAAAATACATTTAAAGTTCCAGTTCAAGATGGCAACATAGAATTATCCAAAGCTTGCTTCCTCCTATAGACACGCCAAATCTGCAGTTAAATACGGAACAAATTGCTCTGGGAAAAAAAAACTGAGCAACTTCTATGCATTAGGCAAAGGAGAGAAGGCCACATTAAAGCAAGTAGGAGAGGCTGGAAAGCAATCTCACCATAAACCCCATTCCCCAGAGCTGCGACCCACAATTAAGAGAAAACTCAAAACTTAGAGCTTTGAAAACCAATGGGGCTCACATCCACGATATCCACAAGATTATAACAATTTGAGAAATGACTCTTATAGGGCTCACACACCCCGACTCAATCACCCAAGGGCTCAGCACAAAGGTAGCCAATAGGCAGGCACCCAGACTTTAGGTGAATGAGGCTTACCTGCTAATCTTAAAGTGTTGGCCTGAGGCAAAAATCTAATTCAGCACACATCAAGGGTCCTCCTGGCACACAGTCACCATCTTCACACTCTCCCTCTGCCTTACTCTAACCAGTGGGTGCCATCTTTTTTCTTTTTTCAGTGGTAGGCTTTTTTTTTTTTTTTTTGGCTTTTTTCCCCCTCTTTTCTTATAGGTACCATCTTTATGCTCTCCCTTATGTCTCACTCCAGCCAGCAGCTACCATCTTCATGTACTAGCTGGTGAACACCATCTTTTTTCTTTTCCTTTTTCCTGGAAGGTGTGATCTATACTCTCCCTGTGTCTCATTCCAGTTGGTGTGTGCCATCTTTGTACTCTCCCTCTGCTGTGCTCCAGAGTGTCAGTATCTCTTACGGGGGAACCATTACATGCACCTGTTTTTGCAGCTGCTGCCCTGATACCACTTGATTGCTTGGCTCTGGAGGCCAAAAGTGGGGAAACAGTCCCATGGGACTGTTAACAAATAGAGAGATAGTTCTTGGCAGACTACAACCCCCATAGCACCACACAGATAGCAAACTAAAACACACCCCCAGTCTTTCTGTGAAAGAAGCCTACTTGCTTATCCAGGAGCTTTGGCCTGAGAGGCAGGCTTCTTCTGATTTGGCATACAACTAGGAGCCTGTGGAGCTGTTTTCAAGGAATAGAGGCTGATAGATATATTTGTGCCTTCCTGCTGCCTTGCTCCAGCTCACCAGTATCTCCCTCCAAGTAAGCTTAATATACCCTGTCTGGCATGCCAATGTTTATGGCTGCCACCAGGGGAAACCTATACATTGCCTGGCTCTGGTGGCCTTCAAGTCCCACAGGACTGTAACCAAAAGACAAAGAGTTTATAAGTGGCTATCACCCACAGCAAGAGTCAACAGAGACAGCAGCTCAGTCTTTCAGTGACAGTGGCCTATTAGCTTATCATCATAAATATGCCTGAGGGGTGGATTTCTAATTAAACACACATCTAAGAGCTGACAGTAATCCTTCCAGTGACCTCAGAGGGCAGGAGTTATCTCTGCACTCTCCCCTGGCTGCACTCCAACAGACTGCCACTATCTCCCAGAGGCAAACTTTTCTCCCAGAGACAAACTTCTACATACATTTGGTACCATGGTTTCTAAATCTGGGACCTGGTTTGTGCAGTTGCCACCAGAGGATGCCCCTTACTTGCCTGCGTTTACCTGAAGCTTGTGTTCTTGAGTTCCATAGGATTGTAACAATCAGAAACAGTTCTTGTCAGGCTACCACCCTCAGGGCACTGCAAAGACAGCAGCCTAAACACCCCAGCCTTTCTATTAAAGAGACCAATTAGCTTGTCCTAGAGCTTTGGTGTGAGGGGCAAGGCTTCAAAAACTAGGCTTCAAAAACTAGACTGCAATAGTAGACAAACAAAGGCATTACATAAAGAGGTCAGTCCAACAAGGGTATATAACATTTGTATTTAAAAATGCACCTAACATAGAGGTCTATATACATGTCAAATATCAACAGACAGCAATACAATTATAGTAGGGGAATTTAATACCCCACTTACATCAATAGATAGATAATCAAGACAGAAAATCAATAAGGAAAACATAGGGCTGAAAAGACATATTAGACCAGGTGGGCTTAACAGATGTAAACAAAACATTCCATCCCAAAACAACAGAATACGCATTCTTCTGAAGTACACATTCTCCAGTATAGATCATATGTTAGGCCACAAAAAAAAAAAAGTCTTAATAAATTTAAGAGGACTGAAATCATATCAAGTATCTTTTCTGGCCACAAGGATATGAAACTAGAAATCAATTACCAAAAAAAAAAAAAAGAAAACAGAGAATTTACAAATATATGGAAATTAAACAACATGCTACTGAACTTCCAATGAAACAAGGAAGAAATAAAAATAAAAAAATACTTTGAGACAAATGAAAATAGAAATACAACATAGCCAAAACTTATGGGATACAGCAAAAGCAGTTCTAAGAGAGAAGTTCATAGTGATAACGTCTATATCAAACACAAGAACAATTTCAGATAAATAACCTAACTTTACATTTCAAGAAACTAAAGAAAAAGAAATGAAGACCAAAGTTAGTAGCAGGAAGTATAGACTAAAGCAGGAATAAATAAAATACACGCTAAAAGACAATAGAAAGGATCAATGAAACTTGTTCATTGATAAGAAAAACAAAACTGGTAAACCTTTAACTAGACTCACCAAGAGAAAAAAAGAGGACACAAATAAGTAAAATCAGAACTTAACAAGGAGATGTTATAACTGATACTATAGAAAAATAAAGGATCCTAAGGGACTATTATGAAAAATTACATGCCAACAAATTGGACATTCTAGAAAAAATGGATAAATTCCTAGCAATATGTAACTTACCAAGACTGTATCATGAGAAATAGAAAATCTGAACAGGGTGATTATTAGTAAAGAGATTGAATCAGTAATCAAAAACTGCCCAAAAAACAACAGTCCAGGACCAGAAGCTTCACTGGTAAATTCTACAAAACAGTCAAAGAAGATTAATACCAATCCTTCTTAAACTCTTCCCAAAAAATGGGAGAGAAGACTTCTAAGTTCATTTCACAAGGTCTGTATTACCCTAATACTAGAACCAAGCAACTATCCCACAAGCAAAGAAAATTACAGACCAATATCCCTAAGGAACATAGATACAAAATCCTGAAGAGAATGTTACCACACCAAATTCAACAATACATTAAAATAATCATATGCTGTGATTAAGTGGGATTTATTCCAAGAACACAAAGATGGTTCAACACCTACAAATTAATACGGTATACCATATTTACCAAACAAATGATAAAAATCATACGATCATCTCAAATATGCATAAAAAGTGTTTCACAAAATTTGACATTCATTCATGACAAAATGAACAACTAAGTTGGAACACAGGGAATTTTTCTCAACATAATAAAGGCCATCTATGACAAACCCAAAGCTAACATCATACTTAATAGGGAAAAGATTAAAGCTTTTCCTCTAAGATTGGGAACAAAAGAAGATGCCTACTCTCACCATACTTACTCAAAATAATATTGGACGGCCTATCAAGAGCAATTAGTCAAGAAAAATAAATAAAAGTCACCTAAATTGGAAAGGAAGAAGTGAAACTATCACTATTTTCAGATGGAGTGACATAGAAAATGCTAGACTCTATTAAAAAAAAGTTAGAACTAAATTCAGTAAACTGCAGGATGCAAAATCAGTATAGATTGCATTTCTATACACTAATAACAAGATAGCAGAAAGAGGAAATAAGAAAAAAATTAAGATACAATTGTATCAAAGAAGAATAAAATACCTAAAATGAACTTAATTAAGGTGAAATATCTTATGCTGAATTTTATAAAACATTGATGAAAGAAACTGAAGACACAAATAAATGGAAAGATTTTTTATGTTCATAGATTGAAAGGCTTAATTAAAATTGTTAAAATGTTCATATTCCCCACAGTAATCTGTAGGTTCAATGCAATCCTTATCAAAATTCCAATGGCATTTTTACAGAAATAGCAAAAATGATCCTTAAATTCGTATGGAACCAAAAAGATCCCAAATAACCAAAGTAATCTTGATAAAGAACATAGCTAGAGACACCACACTCCTGATTTCAAACTACATTTCAAAGCTATAATCATCAAAACAGTATGGTATGGACACTAATACTGACACAAAGATCAATAGAACAGAATAGAGAGGTCAGAAATAAAACTGCACATATATGTTCAATTAATTTGTGAAAAAGATTTCAAGAACATACAACAGGAAAAGGACAGTTTCACTATCCTATGTCACACAAAAAGTAACTCAAAATGGATTAAATACTTGAATGGAAGATCTGAAACCATAAAACTCTAAATAAAACATAGTCAGTAAGCTTCCTGATACTGGTCTTGGCGATGATCTTTCGGATTTGACGCTAAAAGCAAAAGTAACAAAAGCAAAAATAAACAAATGGGACTACATCAAACTAAAAAGCTTCTGTACAGCAAAGAAAATCATCATCAACAATATGAAAAAACAAAACCTACTGAATGAAAGGAAAGGTTTGCAAATCATATATCTGATAAGGGGTTAATATTCAAAATATATAAAGAACCCACACAACTTACTAGAAAAAAAATAATCTGATTAAAACTGAGCAGAGGGGCACCTGGATGGCACTGTTGGTGGCAATGTAAATTGGTGCAATCACTATGGAAAACAATATGGAGGTTCCCCCAAAAATTAAAAATAGAAGTACCATATGATCCAGCAGTTTCACCTCTGGTAGTTTATCTGAAGAAACAAAAAGATTAATTCAAAAGGATATTGCACCTCCATGTTCATTTCAGCATTATTTATGACAGCTAAGACATGGAAACAACCTAATAAATAAATAAAATGTGATATATATATATATATATATATATATATATATATGAATAATTACTCAGACATAAAAAAATAATGAAATCTTGCCATTGGTGAGAACATGGATGGACCTTAAGGGCATTACACTAGTGAAACAAGTCAGACAGAGAAAGACAAACGACATATGTATAATCAAAAAAAAAAAAATGAGCTGGTGGTTTCCTGAGGCAGTGGGGTGGAATGGAGTGCGGTGGAAAAATGGGTGAAGGGGGTCAAAAAGTATACATTTCCAGTTATAAAATAAGTAAGTCATGGAATAGAATGTTCATCATGGTGACCATACTTAATACTACTATACTGCATATTTGAAAGTAGCATGAGTGTGGATCTTGAAGTTTCTCATCAGGAGAAAAACATGTATAACTATGTATGGTGATGAATGTTAACTGGACTTACTATGGCCATCATTTTGCAATATATACAAATATCAAATCATTACCTTGAATAACTGAAACTAATATAGTGTTATGCCAATTACATCTTAATAAAAAATATGTTTCAGAAATGTTTTTGATGCTAAAGAAAGAGTATATAGGGACGACTGGGTGGCTCAGTCAGTTAAGTGTCTGATTTCAACTCAGGTCATGTTCTCATGGTCCACAGTTTGAGCCCCACGTTCGGCTCTGTGCTGACAGCTCAGAGCCTGGAGCCTGCTTTGAATTCTGTGTCTCCCTCATTCTCTGCCCCACCGCCATTCATGCTCTATCTCTCTCTGTCACTCAAAAATGAATAAACATTAAATAAAGAGTATATAATTACGTGATATAATAATATCCACCCCTGAATGTTGGGTGGATTCATTTATTACAGATATGGCTTGTTGTACAAAGCAAGATGTGTAAAAATAGAATAAAAATTTATTGTTAAAAGTTTTTTGATCTTGTGCCCCTATATACAAAAATGTTGAGAATGTATATAATTGCAGTCAACTCTTTAGAAATTATATATACATACAACCTTACTGATATGTTATGAGCATTATATACTGGAAAAATAAAAACATAAAATATATAATTTAAAATAATTTATTTTTACTTATTAGTAAAAGATATATATGAATATGTGATTTTATTTTGATAATCTTGGCTTAATATTTTGTGATATAGCAGTTCAAACAACCAGCTCTGAATTTGATCTAGATATCTTGTTTTAAGGGTGTCACATAGGAAAAGATATCACAATAGAATACGTATATCAGAATGGAAAAAGTACACCGTGTCTTACGAAACACTAATATTTTTCATTTCTTTTAATTATTATTTTTTAATATGAAATTTATTGTCAAATTGGTTTCTATACAATACCCAGTGCTCATCCCAACTCATTTTTTTAAGTTAATTTATTTATTTTGAGAAAGAAAGAGAGAGAGAGCAGGAGTGGGACAGGGGCAGAGAGAGAGGGGGAGAGAATTCCAAGCAGGCCCAATGCCAACATAGCACAGAGCCCAAGGCAGAGTTTGAACCCACAGTGAGACCATGACCTGAGCCAAAATTAAGAGTCAGACAGTTAACTGACGGGAGTCACCCAGGCACCCAATACTAATATTTTTCATTTCTCAATTCCATATACCAATTATATAAAGGTATCTCCAGCACATTCAGTATACATGACAGTTTGATATACCTGAAATTAATCTCTGTCTATATATATATATATATATATATATATATATATAAGATTAAGCATTTTTTTCTTATTTTAGCTGAGATGAAAATAAATATTAATAGAAGTTCTATTACTCTGGGGTTCATACACAATATACCCATGGTATTTACATAAAACTTTTGAAAGTTCTTACATTATAAAAGTAAAGTGCATAATTTCCCCCCCAAAAAGTAGTACAGTACAACAGAAAAATGAAAATCAGCCATGTGCAGACCCTCAGTGATAATACAAGACAATAAAAATTTTAAAAGCAATTAAAATGAATTCTGGCACCAAAATAAATTATACCTTATACTGTTAGTATAATAACATTACCTAGTGCAAACATTTTACAAAACTACATTTTAATCTGACAAAAACAATTCTGGGTAAAATTTTTTTTTCCTTTCTCTTTTCTTACACTATCACACCTAGCTTTCTTAAGAGTCACGTTTTACTTAAAAACAGTGCTTTTGGGGCGCCTGGGTGGCTCAGTCGGTTGAGCGTCCGACTTCGGCTCAAATCATGATCTCGCAGTCTGTGAGTGTGAGTTCGAGCCCCGCGTCGGGCTCTGTGCTGACAGCTCAGAGCCTGGAGCCTGTTTCAGATTCTGTGTCTCCCTCTCTCTCTGCCCCTCCCCTGCTCATGCTCTGTCTCTCTGTCAAAAATAAATAAACATTAAAAAAAATTAAAAAAAATTAAAATTAAAAAAATTAAAAACAGTGCTTTTAACATTTCATAAGAGATTTGTGTGCTCAAAGAAATACAGAAATGTTGACAGAAAGCTGGACAAGCTTTGCAAACTCCTAGGTAAATGATACAAGTACAGCATTCTGAGTGCTTTTGAAATTTGTCAGCACAATTACAATTTAGCTACCTTTGAAATTACCTACAAATAGATGAAGCTAAAAATATCTGAATTTCCAGTGTCTAATATATACTTTCATAGATAAAATTTTCATATATAATTTAAGAAACCATGATTCAAGACAATTTCATTTATATTACATTTCAGTGCCATTTTGCCTTTCTGTCAAATTCTTCTGAAGGAAACAGTTATAAGAAACTAGAGAAACGACAGAGAAACCCTATTGTAGAGAAAATAATTATTCTTTGATTAATGTGTTTTGTGAGTTTAGATTTCATGTCAGGCTTAAAGGATAGCATTTCTGTGTTTTAAAGTGCAATGAAAATAAGTAAATAAAACACACACACATACATTATTTGTGCTAAATAGCATCATGCATGTATCCAGGGAAATATATTAAAGATTTTCATTAAAATATTAATACATTATAATGAAACCAAGAGGATTTTGTATGTTAGATAGCTAAAGTTGTAAAGTATTAATAATACAGGCAAAAAGCTGGAAAAAATATTCTAATTATTAGAAGTACAGTGAAGAAAAAGTTCATTGTTGACCATACGAAGCTTTTGAAATATTTGTGAAGCTCTCAGAAATATTCATACAGATGAAGATACACTTTTAAAATACATGGTGCAGAATAAAAATTCTGGTAGAGGTGGTTAGATTGTTTTTGGAATATTTATCACTATTTTGACCTTGAATTTTATCACTGTAAACTGTGTAACTGGAATTTAAATGAGGAAAGCTTTTAGCAAAACAAGTAGCATAAACAGCAAATCCCAGAACCACCATTCTTTAGTGATTATGTTTTCTTTTTTTTTAAATCACTAAAAAAACAACCAAAAAAGGTATATCAAGCTTCATGGAAATTAATATTGGATACAGTGAATTGTAACAGAAAAGAACAATATATAAATATTCTCAACCCTCAGCCTATCACAGTTTGAAAAAGTTATACAAAAATTATATTTATTAAAATGTCAGGCTTATCTAAGTTTAAACACAAAGAATCAGCCAAAAAAAATTAAGTGTAAGAAAGACCATGTTCTATTTAGGCTAGCCATTCAATAAAAACCCCTAGAGAACATTAAAATTAGTGGATTCAAAGTCAAAAGAAAATCTTAGAAATATACATTCAGTATGAAAGCCTTAGAAATACCTTTGGTGAAAATTTTAGTTTATCTTTGGGCTCCAGTGTCATTATTTTTCTGCTAATTTGAATTCCCAACAGTTAATTTATTTTATGCACTAAAGCCTATGTTGCCAAAGAGGGAAAAATTAATCCAGTGTATTTCCACAGTAAACACAGAAAATCATATACTTATTCCCCTTCCAGTCAAAATAAGGGGAAATCTATCAAGTACAGAGTTTAGGCCAATTGTGTTTCTTCCATGTCAACCGCCTGAAATAACCACACCCAAGCCAAATTTAATTATATCAAAAGTAATTAATTTTCAAGTGCTCCTTTTAGACCCCACATAAAAGACACCAGCATTCAAATTTACTTATTCTACTGAGCAGTTGAACAATTTGACATGGATCCAAAGATTGACTACAGGGTGAAGTAAAGAAAACCTAATAAAGGACAAATAGGAGGAACAGAAAACCATCTTGAAAAGGACTACCAAACTTTCATCTTTATCCTCAAAATCCCTGCCTATGAGACACAGATGGACATTTCTAACAGCCTTCTGGTCATCTCCATCTAGGTATTACACAGGCAACCTAAGTTGTCCAGAAAAAGCTTTATTTAATAGCTTGTTATTAAGGCTACTACTTCACATTTCTTCCAACTAACAAACTACTTTATTTACTGGTATCAAAATACATCAAATCTCCCAATTAGCAAATTTAGTCATCACCAACAGCTCCTTTTTTATATCTCTCACTTCCAGTTTAATCACAGCCAACAGATTTTTACTTAGGCTTATTAAATCTTGCATTTTTGACATTGTAACAAATATGTTAAATTAGTAAACTGTTATCAAAAAACTGGAATAAAACATTGGTACATGTCTGAAAATGCAGAGATAAATCCTTCCAATTTAACTGAATGAGAATATGAATGTGGCAGATCTTTCCACTTACTTTTGTAGAAGTTTCTCAAACAGATAAATTTAAGAATGCTAAAACAACACACAATGAGGAAGAAAATTTTAATGTCTAAGTCAGGTTTTTAACACATCATAAACTAAATTGTCAGAAATATTGAGACACCTCTATTAAGGAGTAGAGATAAAATTTTTTAAATCTCAGGAATGGTAGCTCCCGTAAAAGCTATTGCCAACTTTATTAAGTAGTAATTGTTTATTAATAAGAACTGGATATTAAGATATTTCAAAA